>NC_064858.1:39756247-40356247 GCF_024139225.1 Suncus etruscus
AGAAGTAGCTCACAATCATGGGACTGGTGAGATAGTTTAATAGGCTGAGCAAATTTTTTGCAGGAGGCCTGGGATCAAACACTAGCCCAGAATGTTCCCTCTAATCTCCATCAGGAATGACTCCCAAGCCCCTTAGGACCACCAGAGGTTACCCCAAAGCAAACAACAACAACAACAACAAAAAACCTTTGCAATCCAGTCAGCATACCAGCATTAGATATTATGTACAGAAGGAAAAATAGCTACATGCTCTTCAGATAACTCCATTTCTTTTCAAGCTCCTATTAATGCGCTTTCAAAAGACTCTTGAATGCTGGTTTTTTTTTTTTCATTTTAATTTTCTTTCATTGGTAAATGGTTGCTTGGGGGCAGAGAGATAGTATGGCAATTAATTGTCTTGCATGGTGCCAACCAATGTATGACACCCAATATGGGTCCCCTGAACACTACCAGGAGTCAGGAGTAAGCCCTGAGCACTATCAGGTATGCCTGCCCCCCCCACACACACAAATGAAGAAGGTTGAGCATATTGCACAGAATACACCTGCCTTCTTCCAGAAAAAGATTGTGCTGCTGTCTGTGCTGCTAAACATAGGCCTGTGCCCAGGAGTGGCCAACAGAGTGGACTCCTCTTATTCAATAGAACCCTACAGGCATGTCTCTTCTGGATCCAGTTTAGTCAATTTAACTTGGGGCTATTAGTGGTCATCAGGGTCATTATCACCCAAAAAACAAGGTTTACGGATTCTGGAAAGCTACAAGTTGTACTTAGGTTTAGATTCACCACAAAATTAATATTGGCTTTAATGTACCATGGCTTGTATGTCAGAGTCATTAGATCTATAACTGAAAATGCTACATAAGCACTGCTTTGTACCAATTCCAAACAACTCAGAAAGATAGTATCAGGATTTCCACAAACACATGTTAAGTTACTCAGCCCTAAGTCCGTCTGAGTCTTTATTGTGGAAAAAGGATGTTTAGCACACCTGCAGTGCTCGGGCACTGCTGCTGGTTCTGTGTTTAGAGATCATTCCCAGTAGCAGTTTGAGAATGAGTGCTGGGAAACAAACAATATTGGTTGCATACAAACAAGTGCCATACATGGTGGCAAAGAGAGAAATTACTCAGGATAAAATCCAGGTGACTTCAGAATGGAGATCTAATTTTCTGGAGCTTTCCATGACAACCTAGAAACTCCATGTGACAAATGTTGAATGTAGAGAGCAGCATCTCATTACAGCATTAAAGGTGTCATTCAGAATTGTCTTCTCCTACCTCTTTCTTTTGTTTGACTAAAGGCCCCCCAAGCTATGCCCAGATACCAGATATAGTCAGGAAGTCACCCAAGATTTGGAGCATGGTCACTAGGCAAAAAAAAAAAAATCCCAACATATTGTCTTTTTGTTCCCATCCCTACTGTGTTTCTGGAACTTTCCTTAGACTTTCTTTTATTCTATACATTTGATTGTTTTGGTTTTGGATCATACCTTGATGCTTAGGACTTACTCCTGGCTCTGTGCTCAGGAGTCACTCCTGGCGATGCTCAGGGGGCTTCCCTGCACAAGACAAGCACTCTATTCTGTACACTTGATTCTCCACTGGATACGCTCTGTTTTCCCCATAGGGTGTCGTCTACCCACTAGAAGACCTCTCTGACCCGCCCTTCTCCCCGGCTCCCCTGGTGCTCCCGGAACGCACTGATTCGATGCTCTACATCGCAATCTCAGAGTATTTCCTGAAGTCAGCATCCTTTGCTCACTTTGTGGCAGGGGCCTTCAATGTCACCCTGTCCACGGAAGAGGTGAGAGTTTATGGATGGGGAGCAGCCAGCATGGCATTTAATCTTACTGGAAGAATCTCATGGTAAGCTGTTATCCATCAGCGTTTCCATCCCTGGGCCCTTCTAGACTCATCCACTGAGAAAAACCATGAACAAAATGAGTTGTGGAGTTTGGGAACTTTGCTGGGATTAACTGAGGAGATGTTGGGTTTTCCATTCTAATTATTTCATTTTTTATGGCACTGGCCACTGTTCCCACCTAATTTTAAATACTACTGGAAGCATGGATGAGACTCCGGGATCAAGTATATTGCTCACATGAGCAACACCAGTGTTCCATCTTAGCACTGCAAAAGAAAATAGGGGGCAAGGGGCGGTTCCAAGACATCCCACACATACATGTACACAACATCACCTGCCTTTTGCAATAACTTACATTTGCTTCTCTGGGACAGAGTTATACCTCTGGCAGTAAATAAAGTTTGTTTCATAGGATTCATAGGAACATTCATTCCATAATGTTCATAGGAGAACATTAAGGGATCCAATATAAGCAGAGAGATTAATGCCTAGCCAGAGAAAGTCCTCTCTCTGTGTTTCTTAATATCATGGCTATTATTATCCCCTGCCTTATATATCTTAAAAGTTCCTCCTGTTAGTACTTGTATCTGATTTATCTACAACGACCAATAATAAAACAGATGCTCATTAAGGACCTTTGCCCACCCATTCCTTTCTAATGGACTTGCTCTCCCCAGTCAATCAACAGGTTTTATTGAGCATCCCTGATGGATCTTTTTATTCTACACATTATAATTATAACTTGACAAGTAGAGATCAATCTTAAGTTCCAAATTCTAAGTGCCACTATGCCCTGCCTAGAATCAGATGCTCTGACTTCACATGTAGAGGTATATATGTAAAGGTATATTAACCCAGCACCCCTGGGCCTCAGTCATCTCTGAAAATGGAGGTCAACACCTTTTGACTTATTATCAAAGACTGGAACATGTCCACACTTGGTTTATACTGAAGGCAAGGCAAGTTCTTTACCTTCTGGGACTCTTGTTCCGAGGCTTTAGCCATACAGATAATAAGTCACCTTCAAAAACGAACATTTACTCATACAACCATTTCTTGAGTCCTGAAACTCACAGAGAGGCTTGGTTTTACAGGGGAAAAAATAGCTCAAATTAAAAAAAAAAATGTTGGCAGTAACATGATGGTCTCGTTATTGCAGATTTCCAAGCACTTTGTCCAGAACTCTCCAGGCCTTGCCAACATGCTCTCCTGGGTGAGTTTAACAGGTCTGGGTATGGAAGTGGGTGGCTGGGTAGGAGGATGAAACTTCTTGATAAAGGATTTTGTTTCATGGCAATCCCTTCTAGGAGGACTTATGGGGTCTTTTATTTCTTTCTGAGCCCACATTTCCATTCTGAATGTTATTTTTTCCTTTTAGTTAAAAACATCCACAAATAGTTATTAAACAAGTTTAATAAAAAGCTTGTAAGTTCACCAACTAAATCTTTTGTCCTTCTATAAAAATACCACCATATTACAAATAATGAGCTTGGGCCAGACAGAGAGAAATAGAGAAAATACTGCTGGCAGGGTGCTTACCTTGCACGCAGCAGACCCAGGTTTAAATTCCAGCATCCCACGTGGTCTCTGAGCCCTGCCAGAATTGATACCTAAGCACAGAACCAAGAGTAAAGTCTGAACATTGCTGAGTGTGGCAAAAAACAAAGAGCTTACTGGGAAATGCAGGAGGAGCAGCATTTATTAAAGACACCCTCCTGATTTCAAAGTAAATATGGCTTCCTGCCTACAGCGTCATGAATTTTGTGCACAGCAAAAGAAAGGTTTGAGTACAGTATTAGGGTCCAGAGTCAAAGAATGAGACCACATTGTTGCAATTCATCACACAATTGAAATAAAGGAAAGGAAAGCTTTATTCTTTTTACCAATAAGCTACGAACTGAAAGAGGCAATTCTGAAGGAGATGACTTCCCCTGGAGGTCACAAGTCAGGTTATATATGGCTATAAGCATAAAGTCTTGACCTTCAAATTTATTGGTTGCTGCCCAGGGTGTTTCTTGGGTGTTTCATATTGTACTTTTTGGCTAGTATCTAGGTGGTATCTGGTGGTTATATAGGTCTTGAGGTCTGCGTCATTATTACTGGAATAGAAACTTAGCCTTTAAATGGAACTTAGCCTTGTTAGCCTTAAATGAATTTAACTTTAAGTTAACAAAATGGTCAGGCTTCACATTTCTGCCTCTTCTCTTGGACCTGAGCCATATCTTTAACTCTCCTTAAGAATCCTCCATCCCTGTCCCTATATATTGGCACATACTGGGACCTTAGCACAATCATCTTAACTGCACTTAAGTGAGCCTGAACAAAGTGGATAAGGAGATCTGTGGAACATAGTCAGAAACCTCAAAGAAGTCACATAAGTCAAAGTTTAGGAGAGGAATCCCCAGGGTGACAGTTTGACCACAAACTTTTCATCCCCATTCTGAGTAGAGTCCAAGTATAGCCCACAAGTAAATGGGAGTATTGATTCCAGTTAGTCATCCAGTTGTCAGTAGGAGCATCAGGACAAAGGGCATTCTGCTCTGCTTCTGGGACCTTCTTTAGCTGGATCTGCAGGGGGTCCTTCTCAGGGTCCTTCTCACCTGGGTGGGTAAGTAACAAGATGATTCCTGTGTCTTCTGTGACACAGAATATCTTTGGGGTGGGAGAGAAAAATAACATAGAGACCTAGAATCCAATTTCCTGGAGAGACAGGCTGTGAGGGTTGATTCCCTCCCTGCTCTGGGTTCTGACAGAAATGTCTCCACACTGGGGCTAATTCTTTTACCCTTAACATTACCAAGCGAGCCACAATCTTGCTCCTTTTTTCAACCCAGCCTCTTTAAGTGTTAGTGTCCAGTTCGTTCTTTCCACTTGCCCCAAATTTGAGATAGACAGGTACAGTGTAATTTCCAATTGATGTCAATGACCTTAGCTGGTTTAACTTCCATGGCCCCTCTTGCCCTTATTTCCTGACCAAGCCTTGTTAGCCTTAAATGGAAACTTTAGGTGGACAAAATGGAATCCTTTCTGTTCCAGGTTCACAAACAGAAAGATGTCTGTTGCAGTATGGCCTGCAATTGGCTTCAGGAAACAGGCTCTTCTTGGCCCAGACCAGCCAGATCTGAACCACAGTCATCCAATGTGGAAGCATGGAAACTTATTTGTTGGATTTGATTTGAGGGCCACACACATGGTGCTGAGGCTATTCTCAGCTTGGCACTCAAAGTCTCTCCAGAGATACTCTAGAGACCATTCAGTCCTGGGGAAACAAGCTGGAGTTTCCAGTTTAACATAGTTCTCCAGTTCTGTGAGCTTCCTTCCCAAGCACCTTGGGGAAATGATTTGGCCTTTTACAATCGATTTCTTCTGTAGTGAAATTGATATCCCACTAGAACTTGCCTCTCAGGATCTAATGGAGATTGAAAAAGATCATACAGAAAGCCTTAATACTGGTGCTATGAAGAAAGCTGTTCAAAGTATGTCAGCTATCATAATCTGGATTTTGTTCTTGCTTTTTGTTTTATTATTGTTATTTTCTATTCATCTGCATGATGTAAAATTTAACATGTAGACCCAGCAGGTACCGCCAATGACTTGTATCTTAATGAACACAAACTACAGTGCTGGCATCAGCCTGTGTATCCCTACAGGCACCCCCAATTTTGAGTTCCTCTGACCAACTCCTAAACTCCTAATCTGTGTTTCTTTCCCCAAATGTGACAGATTGCTGAGGGCTATATCTTGGCTCAGCCCTTCATGGTGCGAATTATGGCCACGGAGCCTCCAAATGTCCATCTGTTACCGGGCAACTTCACCCTGGACATCCCGGCTTCCATCTGACTAATCACCAAGACTGAGAATCAACCACTGAAAACATTGTCTCCATGGACTTTGTAAGTCTACAAGGCAGGCTTGTTTCATGCTGGATGCCGCCAATGTTTGGGCAGAAGGGAGGGACATGCCCATAGGGACTGAAACTGGGCTTGGGAACAGCTAGTAGGTTGGTGCTCGTTCCTTCATATAGTCCAAGAGCCAGCCACCCTTTTTGCATCATCGTGTGTGACCTCAGTTTCTTTACAATAAGTCCATCAATAATTCAGACTTAATCAAGGCCAAATGTATTCAATAAAAGAAGGACTATATTACACACACAAACTCACATATCCACATTGGATATGATAAAGATGGGGAGCAAATGGGAAATGATAAGAAATGAGTTCCTCATAAAAAGAGCTTAGTCATTTACCTACCTACCTCTCTACCTAAATAAAAGATTTTTTAGGCTTTTTCCCCCTTTCAGTAAATCTGGTAGTTTGAGGGAAGGATATCTCTACTATTGTAAACAATTGTTTGTGGCCAATAGAAGGAATTAGCTCCTTATTAGGTAAAGATGTTTTTGTGGTTCACAGGTTGCCAGCACCAGCGTGGGCCTCGTTATCTTGGGACAAAAACTGATCTGCTCCTTATCTCTGAACAGGTAAGGCTCACTGAATGCATTATTGGAAACTATAGTAACGAAAACTGGAGAGATAAATCAGGTGGGCACATTCCTTATACATAGTCAGCCCCAAATTGATCCCAGGACCACCTATATTATTCCTTAAGCCCTGCCACAGTGTTAAAACAGTTGTATAAGATGCTTGTCTTGCATATAGCCAACCTGGCATCCCATATGTTCCACTGAGTTCCCCCAAGAGTGATCCCTGAGCACAGAGCAGGAGTAACCCCTGAGACTGACGGCTATGGATAGATAAATAGATGATAGATGAAAAAGGAAGAAGAAGAAAGAAAGAAAGAATGAAAAAGAAAGAAAGAAAAAGAAGAAAGAAAAAGAAAAGAAAGAAGAAAGAAAGAAAAAAAAGAAAGAAAGAAAGAAAGAAAAGAAAGAAAGAAAGAAAGAAAGAAGAAAGAAAGAAAGAAAGAAAGAAAAAAGAAAAAAGAAAGAAAAAGAAAAGAAAGAAGAAAGAAAGAAAGATAAGAAAGAAAGAAAGAAAGAAGAAAGAAAGAAAGAAGAAAGAAAGAAAGAAAGAAAGATAGAAAGATGAAAGAAAGAAAAAGAAAGAAAGAAAGAAGAGAAGAAAGAAAAGAAAGAAAGAAAGAAAGGAAAGAGAAGAAAGAAGAAAAGAAAGAAAGAAAAGAAAGAAAGAGAGAGAGAGAGAGAGAAAGAGAGAAAGAGAGAAAGAAAGGAGAGAGAGAAGAAAAGGAAGGAAGGGAGAGAGAGAAAGAAAGAAAAAAAGGAAGGAAGGAAGGAAGGAAGGGAGAGAAAGAAAGAAAAAGAAGAAAGAAAGAAAGAAAAAAGAAAGAGAAGAAAGAAGAAAAAGAGAAAGATATAAGAAAGAAAGTAGAAGAGAAAAGAAAGATAAAGAAAAGAAGAAAGAAAGAAAGGAAAGAAAGAAAGAAAAAGAAAGAAAGAAAAAGAAAGAAAGAAAGAAAGAAAGAAGAAAAGAGAGAAAGAGAGAAATAGGGGAAAGATGAGAAAGAGGATAGAAAGAGAAAAAGGAAAGAAAGAAAGAGAAAGAAAGAGAGGAGAAAGAGAAGAAAATGGAAAGAAGAGAGAGAGAGGGAAAGAGAGAAAGAAAAAAAAGAAGAAAAAAAAGAAAGAGAGAATGAGAAAAAGAAAGAAAGAAAGAAAGAAAGAGAGAGGAAAGAAAAAAGAAAGAAAGAGAAAGAGAAGAAAGAAGAAGATGAGAGAGAGAGAGAAAGAAAGAGGAGAAAGGGAGAGAAAGAGAGAAAGAAAAGAAAGAGATAGAGAGAAGAAGGAAAGAAAGAGAGAAAAGAAAGAGAGAAGAAAGAAAGAAAGAAGAGAGAGAAAGAAAAGAAAGAGAAAGAAAAAGAAAGAAAAAAAGAAAGAAAAAGAAAGAGAAAGAAAGAGAGTAAGAGAGAAAGAAAGAAAGAAGAAAAGAAAGAAAAAGAAAGAAAAGAAAAAGAAGAAAGAAAGAAAGAAAAAAAGAAAAGAAAAGAAAAGAAAGAAAAGAAAGAAAGAAAAGAAAGAAAGAAGAGAGAGAAAGAGAGAGAGAAAGAAGAGAAAGAAGAAAGAAGAGAAAGAAGAAAGAAAGAAAAGAAAAAGAAAGAAAGAAAGAGAAAGAAAGAAAGAAAGAAAAGAGATAAAGAAAAGAAAAGAAAGAAAGAAAGAAAGAAAGAAAAGAAAAGAAAGAGAAAAAAGAAAGAAAGAAAGAAAGAGAGAAAGAGAGAAAGAGAAGAAAGAGAGAAAGAACGAGAGAAAAGAAAGAAAGAAAGAGAGAGAGAGAAAAAGGAAGAAAGAAACAGAGAAAAAGAAAGAAAGAAAGAAACAGAAATAGAAACAGACAAAAAGAAAGAAAGAAAGAGAGAAAGAAAGAAAGAGAAGAAGAAAAAGAGAAAGAAAGAGAGAAAGAGAGAGAAGAAAGAAGAAAGAGAGAAAGAAAGAAAGAGATAGAGAGAAAGAAGGAAAGAAACAGAGAGAAAAGAAAGAGAGATAGAAAGAAAGAGAGAGAGAAAGAAAAAGAAAGAGAAAGAAAGAAAGAAAAAAGAAAGAAAAGAAAGAGAAAGAAAGAGAGTAAGAGAGAAAGAGAAAGAAGAAGAAGAAGAAAGAAAGAAAGAAAGAGAAGAAAAGAAAGAAAGAAAGAAAGAAAGAAGAAAGAAAGAAAGAAAGAAAGAAGAAAGAAAGAAAGAAAGAGAAAGAAGAAAGAAGAAAGAGAGAAGAAGAGAAAGAAGAAAGAAGAGAAAGAGAGAGAGAGAGAAAGAGAAAGAAAGAAAGAAAGAAAGAAGAAAAGAAGAAAGAAAGAAAGAAGGAAAGAAGAAAAGAAAGAAGAGAAAGATAAGAAAGAAAAGAAAGAAAGAAGAAAGAAAGAAAAAGAAGAAAGAAAGAGAAAGAAAGAAAGAAAGAAAAGAATAAGAAGAGATGAAAGAAAGAAAGAAAGAAAGAAAGAAAGAAGAGAGAGATAGAAAGAAAAAGAGAAAGAATAAGAAAGAAGAGAGAGAGAGAGAGAGAGAGAGAGAGAGAGAGAGAGAGAGAGAGAGAAACCCAGAGGAGCTGCCTACAAGCTGAAGGGTTCATCAGATCACCACCTCCCATTCTCCTCACAACTTTGGCACAGAAACATTTCCCAATGGGGTCTTCTGCAGAGAAACCCCCAGTGGAAACCAAATCTGGAGAGGTTGTTTTTTGAGCAGGTCCACAAGGCCAGGCTCAGGCACACTGCCCTCCCCACCCTCTTGGAGCCAATGAGACATGGGGGTGACCCCTCAGAAGCTAAAAGATCCCCCCAATAACTTCTTTCTCTTCTTTCAGACTTATGGAGGGAGGTAAGGATATGGAAACATGGAGTCACTTTCCTAACTAGAAGGGGTCCCACATTTCATTCCCTGAGACCTTCCCCTGATCCACAGTCTATCCATAGCCAGGGCAGCCCAAGCACATCCCAAGGGTCCTGCCTTCTAAACAAGCCCATCAACTTACTCATAACTCCCTTGACCAGGCTCATTCTCCAATTGACCCCAATTCCAACAGCCACTGCCCCCACCATTCCCTGTGACTGCTTGTTTCTGCCTGTGTCCATGCAGAAAGGCTGTCTCTGTTTCTGCTCATTATCCTGGACACACACAACAGCCCTATATTTTGGGCCTTCCAGATCCAGGGCTAGTGGGAGACTAGGGATGGTGCTGGATGCTGAGAAGCAGTTTGGCTGTCAAAGGGAAATTTACACCCTCTGCCAGTCATTCCTCCAGTCTTACACATGTGCACACACCTAGCCCACTCAGATTTCCATTTCTGTGTGGCATGTCTACCCGTAGGGGGGCCCCAGAATGTGAGCTGCCTTCACTGTCTGCTCTACACATGACCCCTTTTACAAAGGAACTTCCTCACAGCCCTGCTCATCCTGCAGCAGAAAGGGAGCTCCTGGGAATCCTCTAGAGAGGCCCATCCTTTCTCCCTAGGGTAGATGGGGGGTTCAGGTAAAAGAAAAACTCCCATCATCCTTTAAAATTTTTCAATGATTCTGTCATTGGGGTAAATAGAGAAATGCCAGTGTTCCCAGAGATACAGCCCTCTTCCCACCCTCTGCCTTGGCAGCATTCTGTCCTTCATCTTCTCTTCATCACTGAGGCTTCAGCACTCGAACCCCTTCCACCTAGGTCCCCAACTTGGCTCTTTTCCTTCCTACTCTTCTATTCTAGATCAGCTCAAAGATGTATTTCCCTTTAGGAGGGCCTTCCCACACCTTCCACATTCCATCAGATCTTTCGCTTCTGCTTCCACTCACTCATTTTCCTCCAAGCATCCTCTCAGTCTGTAATTAAGCCTGGATCCGTGGGATTCTTTGATGAATATCTACCTACCAACCTTGTTAAGCTATAGGATTTATGA
The DNA here is from genome assembly GCF_024139225.1 of Suncus etruscus. Classification (NCBI taxonomy): domain Eukaryota; kingdom Metazoa; phylum Chordata; class Mammalia; order Eulipotyphla; family Soricidae; genus Suncus; species Suncus etruscus. Next base: position 39,766,459 of record NC_064858.1, read on the forward strand.
GAGCATGATTGAGTCTGGGCTAACTCAAAATTGAGTCCCCAGAACCAGAGAAATAGTACAGCAAGTAGGGGACTTGCCTTGCACATATCCAACCATCATACAATACCCAGCATCTTATATGGTCCCCTGGGCCCCTTCAGTAAACTCTGAGCATAGAGCCACCAGGTATGGCCTACAAACAAAAACCAAAATGGTACCTGTTTTAGTACTGGAGATCACATATCCTGGTGTTTGTATATCATCTGTGGGATGAATGAATGAATGAATATTAACTGCCTAAATTACCATATGCTCAATCCTGGGCATGCACAAATAATATTGGATCTCAGTGGGTGTGGTGAACCTTGGAAAGATTGAAAGAGGCAGTATAAATAGTTCAAGATAGCCATGTGGGCACAGCCCTGAAGATGTTTGATGCACAAAAGGAATTTTCTCTGGGAAAAGTCAAATTGAAGCCAAAAAGCCAAATTTTGCTCTTAAGAAATTCATAGGGGCCAGAGAGATAGTACAGCAGGTAAGGTGCTTGGCTTGCATGCAGCTAACCTGGGTTTGATCCCCAGCACCTCAAAAGATCCCCCTGAACTATGCCAGGAGTTATCACTGAGCATGGAACCAGGTGTAATCCCTGAGCACCAAGTCATGTGGACCAAAAAACAAACCTAAGGACATTTTATCCAAATTTAGCTGATCCACAGTGGTGGATTTGAACTTTATTGAAGAAAACAATGACATCTGGTCACTAAATTTGGCCATAAAGGCCAGGATGTTGATTACATTTCTGGAGTCTGCTTCAAGGTTGTCAAAGCATCTGATGTCATTTTTTGTTATTTTACACAAAGTCAAGATCATAGTTTTGATGGCAAAAAGAAAGTAAAAAATGTTCATATGCAAGTATTTATATGCATGTGTGTATTGTATATATAACTATATATAACTATATATTACTATATATAGTAACTTCTTGGAATAGTTTGAATAAATCTAAAGTCTAGTGGAGTACAAGAGGTCTAAGACCTGAACTTGGGTGCCACCTAGTGACGTATGAGTTGAGTTATACGTTTCTGAGTTGAGTTGAGCTGTACATTTTTTAGTTGACTTGAGCTGAACATTTTTGCCTTCCAGGTCAGGAAATCTATGCTGTTTCCACCCATCTCTCTTCAGTGTCACTTATGAACAGTGTGTTGGGGTGGGCAGAAAATTAGGAAGATAAATAAGAGAATCTTTCTAAAATATAGTGTGGTTCGTGAGAATTCCCAGGAGAATTCACTCAGCTCATGCAATCAGGACTGCTGAAAGGAAAGTCAGGGCTGAGGTTTAAAGCACTAAAGTTTAAAGGATTAGAAAGTGTAAGGTGTAAATGGTGCTGGATGGCACCACATGGTCCCCTGAACATCACAGGGAAAAGCTCCTGAGCATTGTGGTGTAGTCTGAAAACCAGAGGGGAAAAAGGAACTTTATTGGTATGTTCCCCCACCTTTATGTAGGCCAACTTTCCAATTTCGGGGCTTAGGTCTTCCCTGGCTGTGCTCAGGGTTTACTCCTGACTCTGTGCTCAGGGATCACTCCTCTGTTGCTTGGGACACCATATGCAGTTCCAAGAATCAAACTGGGGCCCACTGTGAGCAAAGCAAGCACCTTAGCCCCTTGAACTATTCTCTGGCCAGTTATTTATTGTTTAAAAATCCCTTTTCTGGTACTAAAGATACAGACAATATAGCACGTAAGATACTTGCTTTGCACATGGCCCACTCAGATTTCACCATTGACACAGCACATAGTTCTGTTGCCCACCAGAAGTGATCCCTGAATATAGGCAAGTATCCCTGAGCACTGCACAATGTGACCCCAGCCCCAACACCACAAAAAAAAATGAATAAGCTTTTAGACCAGCTCGGTGTAGAAAATTAAAAAAAAGGGGCTGGAGAGATAGATGGAGGTAAAGCGTTTGCCTTTCATACAAGAGGTCATCGGTTCGAATCCCAGCGTCCCATATGGTCCCCTGTGCCTGCCAGGAGCAATTTCTGAGCATGGAGCCAGGAGTAACCCCTGAGCACTGCCGGGTGTGACCCAAAAACCACAAAAAAAAAAAAAAAAAAACCAGAAAAATCCCTTTTCTTTTTTGACCTTCTACTCAGATGTTTATTTCCTTTATGCAACATCTCTCTTACAGCACAGAACCAAGAGTAAGCCCTGAGCATAGTTGGCCCCCAATAAAAATAAATTTAAAAGATGTTAAATATATATTATATATCTTTAAACTCCCTTTAACCATTTCTTTTCTGCCTTTGCCTTTGTTTCAGATTCCGCCTTGTTTTGCCAGAGACCAATCGCAACAATATTGAGGTAGGAGCTCCCATTCCAGAATGGATGTTGAATGACTCTAGAAACATAGGTTCTTTCAGGAGGAAAGATTATCTGTTTGATTTTGAACGGTGAGGAGGTTGCTCCTCAGTAGTGCTCAGGGACCAGGGTCCATCCCGCAACACTCAGAACAACTGTTCAGGCATGACATATTAGTGCTTGGGTCCAATCGTTCACAGGCACAGAAAAGCTGGACCACAAGGGATCTCTGGGACCACATTTCATGACACTTAGGGGATGCCTGCAATACTCACACAGGTGCTGAGCATGAGGCACCAGGAATCAAACTTGGGGCCTTACACTCCAGCCTTTTAAAATACTTCCTAGGTCCCATGAATACAGGAGGGAGTTCTCTATTTTAAGTTTGTAAAGCAACGTAATGACTAGAGCTATTCATGATTGGATTTTAGGCATATAATGTCCTAATATTAATCTCATCATCAGTGTCAACTTTCCTCAGCCACCACCTCCAGTTTGTTCCCCATGCCTTAGCTGTCTCTATGGCAGGCATTTTTTTTTTTACATTTTAGATCTACGATGATCTACAATATTGTTACCAATGGGGTTTCATGCCTGGCACATTCCAGTTCCATCATCTCCCAGGGTGACCACCTCCCTCCACTGTCATTTCAGTGTCCTCTTCCCCTTCCTAATCACCCTGTTCCTTCCCTTTGTGCAACACCAGATGTGGCATAAAAACAAACAAACAATAAATAAATAAATACAATAAAATGCATAAACTCCCAAAGGACAAGGCCATATGTATTTATTAGGTCAAGATTATATTTGCTCTTTAAAGAATTTTTCCATTTTTAGAATCATGTCAGGCTGGTTGTAGGAGTACCATTTGGGGGTTGGGGGAGACCAACCTAGTGATCTCCTGGCTGCAGAAAAACAGCCCAACTTGTGACTTGGAAACTTTCCTGTTTCAGACCAGCTCATAGATCCTCAATGGAGTGGGTTGTAACAGAGCTTCTTTCTTTAAACTTACTATTGGGTGATCACACTCAGATGTTCTCATAGGTTACTCCAAGTGCTTGGAAATCAAAGCAAAATATCCTGTACACAAAGCATGTGCTCCAGCTCATTGAGTCATCTCTCTGGTCCATACATAGCAGGGCTTCTTAGACGCCAACCCACGATCCCTTATTGCCCAAAAATGGGACATGAGTGAACACTGCTAGGCAATTCCTCAGATTCAGGATATATTTGAGTTTGAATTAATTTTTGGTCAGAGGCACTCAGAAATGTTTTACTATTGCTGAATCTTTCATAACCATACATTTAGTCATGTAACCACCTAATAGATGAATGGCCCCTAGTTTCAGAAGCTGGGGCCTAGATCAGTGGATCCCAACTGGTTTCCATCGTGCCAGCTGCCTCCCAGGGACATTGGATGATGTCTGATAATATTTCTGGAGACAACCTAAAGAGTAGGGGAATGCTGTAGACATTCTGTAGGTAGACTAAAAGCACAATTAAACACCCCACAGTGCAAGGGACAGCGCCCAGCAACAAAGAGCCTTCTGTCCCCAAAGGTCAATTGTGTGCATATGTGAGCGAGAATTATGAAAGTGTGTCTGAATGTGGGTATGTATATGTAAGTATGTATACATAAATGTATATGTGTGTGAGAATATCTGAGGTGTGTGAGGTTATTGTGTGAGTGGAAGTGTATGTGAAAGTGTGATAGTGTGTGTGACTGAGAAGATATATGTGAGCATTATGGGATGTATATATATGTAAGAATTTGACAGTGTGTGAATATATGAGGGTATGTGTGAGCGTATGGGAGTATATAAGTGAGAATATGAGTGTGTGAGAGCATTATGTAAATAATGTATATAAGTATATACACTATACATAATGTATATAAGTGGTATAAAAGTGTGTATATATGAGTGTGAGGGTATAATATGAGTGTATATGTATTAATAAACACATAAAAGTTGTGTGCTGGGCTGAAGCAATATCACCATGAATAGGGCATTTGCCTTGCATGCAGTCAACTGGATTCAATCTCCACATCCCAAGTGGTCTTCCAAACCATCCTCAGGAGTAATTTCTAAGCACAGAGCCAGGAGTAACCCCTGAGCACCACCAAGTATGACCCTAAAACAAAGCAAAACAAAAATTGTATGTGCAAAAGTTTCTAGGGAAACAAAAGAACTAGAGTAGGCAACAGGCCATGAATATGAGGATGGAGCCAGATATAGACTCTGAGCATCACCAAGCATGATGAACACAGAGCCAGGAGGAGTAGCCCTTGAGGTGCTGCTCAGCCCCACAATCCCTGCAAAATAAAAGCAGTACAAGGGTTGGGGATACCACTCCAAGGGTTGGAGCACATACTCCATAGTCAGGGCGCAATCCCTGGCACCACAGGGATTTCCCCACCAGCCCTACTGAGAGATCCTTTGAGCACTGCCCCAGGAGTAGACACACACACACACACACACACACACACACACACACACACACACACACACACACACACACACACACATAGAGAAGACCAAAAAGATCTATGGATCAGGCTGGAGCAGTGGTGCAGGGCATTAAGGCATCTGCCTCGCCCATGCTAGCCTAGGACAGACCTCAGTTCGATCCCCGGGCGTCCCATATGGTCCCCCAAGCAGGGTCGATTTCTGAACTCATAGCCAGGAGTAACCCATCACCGAGTGTAGCCGAAAACAAAAACAAAACAAAACAAAAAAATATCACAGATCATCTTACTTGGCAAATGGCTCGGCTCTGAGGTTTGTTCCCAGCATGTGGTTCCCTCTGTACTGGTGTCACCACGATCCAGCAGAAGGTTGCAGTAATGTCGATCCTCCAAGAAGAGCCTCATGCATCCCCCATTGAAGAGCTTTCAGTGACCTGGGAGCTGAGCGTCAGTGAGGGAGAGAATCTCTAGCCTTGTCTGGAGAAGCATATCTGACCTGCCTGGTACTTACAAAAAGTGTTGGTTGGGCAACTGATTTTGTTCCCCTGTCCATTTTAGGTCTTGAGATTTGAGAATATTCTGTCTTCTATTCTCCACTTTGGCGTCTTCCCACTGGCCAATGGTAAGGAATTCTTCATGAACATGATGACTTTGGGCTTAGAGAGATGATTGGTGAGCTGAGTGCATGTTTGCATGCTGGAGGCCTGGGTTTGATCCCTGGCACTGCTTGGTTTCTGTGTATCACCAGACGTGACCTCCAAGCACCAAACTGAGACTAACCCCTGAGGACCACTGGAAGTAGTCCAAAAACCAAAAGTGAAAAAGGGAGGCATGGAGGAAGAAAGTAAAGAAGGGACTCTGATAATGGCATCAGGTTGGAAATTTGGGGGGGGGGGGTGGATTTTCTATCCTGTGCTTGTCCTCTAATAGTGATGAACATGGGCTAACACCAGAACGGAAAACTTCTGTACCATCAATAATAGGATTGCAAAGTTAGTTATTCTAGGCCTAAACCAAATTAGTTTTTAGAAAAATCCAGCAAGCCTGGCTTACTCTGGTTAAATTCAAAAGATTGAAATTATTTTCCTTAGAAAATAAAATGTCTCTGGTTTGAGAGATGATCTGTAAGTAGGCTACTTGCCTTTCATGTGGCCAACCTGTGTTTGACCACCACATATGGTCTCTGGCTCCCTGCGAGATGTGATCTCTGAGTTTAGAGACTGGATAAGTCCTGAGCACAGGTTGGGTGTGACCCAAGAATCAATCAATAAATAGATATACTTATTTTAAAAAGGAAAAATACTTTTTTGTAGACCATAAAAGTGGTAAAGCAAGTGATTCTTCATGTATGGGTTCAATCCATAGCATCCTCCCACCTCAAATTTAATTTTGTTTTTGTTTTGGGGCAGTACCTAATGGCATTCACCAACCAGGTCAACCCAGCCAAGTGCAAGGCATATACCCTATCCTCTGGGTTCCAGCTCCTCAAATTAAAAAAATTTTTTTTTTGGTTTTTGGGTCACACCCGGCAGTGCTCAGGGGTTACTCCTGGCTCTATGCTCAGAAATTGCCTCTGGCAGGCTCAGGGGACCATACGGGATGCCGGGATTGGAACCACCAACCTTCTGCATGCAAGGCAAACATCTTACCTCCATGCTCTCTCTCCGGCCCCAAATTTAAATATTTTTATAGTAAAGACATAAATGTTCTCAGAAGCTACTCATCAAGGTATTTTTCAAATGTAAATTGGGTGTGTTACCAACAATTTTCTGTTATCTGAGTATGCATAATTGCATTACATTTTAATGAAGCAGGATTCATTAATTATTTCTCCTGAGAAGTGCCAGGGGACATATCAAAGAGAACATAGCACAAAACCAGGTGTAACTAACAGAAAAAGTATTAAAGCACAATCATATGTCTCTTAGGAGAAAATTTGCCAAGAATTATGTGCCTGTTGTCTAATCATTTTATAATTATCTCATTCTATATTTTAGCCAAGTTGCAGCAAGGACTACCCCTGCCCAACCCATACAATATCTCCCTGACCAGGTCAGAGATTGAAGTTCTTGAGGTAAGCATTTGACTTCGCTCAGGACTAATTCCTGAGCTCAGAGCCAGGAGTAACCCCTGAACATTGCCCAGTGTGGCCCAAAATCCAACCATTCTTTTAAAAATTAAAAAGTCAGAGTAAGGTCCAGAGAAGTTGTTCAGGGTGGTATTGGTTTGGTCCTGGGCCTGCCTATGGTCCCCTAAACACAGAGAAAAAATAGTCCTGAAGACTGATCTGGGATGAAGCGATAGCACAACAGGAAGTGTGTTTGCCTTGCCTGTGGCAGATCAGAGTTCAATCTTCAGCATCCCATATGGTCCCCTGAAGCCCACCAGGAGTGATTCCTGGGTGCAGAGCCAAGAGTAAAACCTGAACAGTGCCAGGTGTAGTTCAAAAATTAAAAGCCAAAAAAAAAATTATTGTTGGATTTTGGGGCTATACCTACAGTTCTCAGGGCTTTCTCCTGGCTTTGCAATCATCGTTCACTGCTGGCAAACTTGAGAGAACATATTGGGGTATCAAGAATCAAACCTGAATACACATATATAAGGTTAGCACCCTGTCTGCTGTACTTTCTGGCCCCTGGTCACTACCAATTTTTACCCAAATCCCCCTTCCCAAAAATCAGGCTAAGATAGATTCCCCCTTTGCAGTCAAACATTTCTCCACCCCACTGAGGAAGCATTGCAGGATGCTTTACTTTATTTGTTTTACCAGTCATCCTGTGAGGCTGGAATTCTATATGAGGAGACTAATGCTGACATGGAAGGAGTTTCATGTGGCTGGGGTCACATTGGTTCTTTTGATTCTGCCATAAACTTTGGCCCTTAAAGATACCCTGCTTTGGATTCCCAGATCCTTTATAAGCTGTATCCATTTTTTGTTTGTTTGTTTGTTTGTTTAGGACTATCCATGATGATGTTCAGGGCTTATTCATGACCTTATAATCAGGAATTACTCCTGATGATCAATAGGGTATTTTATGTGATGTCAGGAATGGAACCTGGATCAGTTTAATGCAATGCAAGTGCCTTAATTCCTGTTCTATCTCTCCATTCTGTTTCTATTATTAAAACAAACTTCAAGACACCTTTATTCACTTCCTTTGGGGGCACTTACCTTTCTAAAAAGGTAGCAGTAAAATTCTGAGAGATTCTCAAGTTCTATATTTTGCCCTCTCTCCCTTTTACAAGTTGCTTGAGTCACTGATACAGTGGCCTGTCTCAATGTCTAGGGATTGACTCTAGAGGGGTAGGGGAGAACAATCTTACTTGACCATGAAGCCATCTTTTCTTCACCCTTTAGAAAATCCAGATGGTCCATAGTGTGCCAGGCCCAGTTTGACATTATCTTATAATATTCTTTCAGGGTTTCATTTTAATTTCCACTGACCTGAAGTATGAAACGTCTGTAAAACAACAATCAAGTTTCTATGACTGGGAAGATCTACCTCTTATCCATGAGCTATGGAGGAAGAAACCAGTGCCCTGATGTTGTTTCAGAAGTCATTCCTGGAAGTAAAAGACTCTCTCTTCCAGCCACCACAATTAATGGTCAAGTCATTGTGAACCAAGGCAGCTGAAAGCAGAAGTGTTCTTTCTTCAGCCCTCAGGGATGTACAAAGAGAAATGCTGGGTTAAGTGCTACTTAGGTGGGGCTGGATGATTAAGTGGGTATTTGTGTTGAATGCATGTTATGTGTATGTGTTTGTAAAATTCTAGGGCCAAGTGCAAAGCTTGTACTTTTGCTCTTCAAGTACAGACTTGCATCAGTTGATGTCCATGAAGATCACTCAGTCCTCTTGGCTCCCTAGAGTGCCCCCATAAGTCCCTCTTGCTATTTTGAATTTCATGTTTTATATTTACTGACACTGTCCCCTATATTTAAATAAAATTGTTTTCTATCAATATCAACCTTTTTTTTAAATTTGTAGATTTTCCTATCCCTGTCTTTCATATCTATCTCTCTATAATAACAAGAAAGAAAGAAGAGAACTTAATGTTTTTAACATTACCCAAAGCTGAGGTGCTGCAGATTTCAAGACTTGATTTAAAAGTGAAGTAGTTTGGGGGTGGGAAATAGCGCAACGGGCTGGAACTTGCATGCCAGACAACAGATTCGAAGCCCTTCAAATTTGATCAATTGGGATTTATGATTTATACATCATGTTCAAGTGGGCTTCATTCCAGGTACACAAGGAAGGTTCAATATACACAAAGCAATTAATTCATAAAATGAAACACAAAATTATATACTCACACAGTAGACACACAGAGCTTTTAACAAGATTCAATATCCCTGAATGATTTTAAAATTCTCAACAAAATAAAGATAGAAGGTTCATACTAGGCCAGAGCGATAGCACGTTGGGTAAGGTATTTGACTTGCACATTGCTGACCCAGATTTGATCTATAGCATCCCATATGGTCCCACTAGCCTGCCAGGAGTAAACTCTGAGCGCAGATGAGTGTGGCTAGAAGCCAAAAAAAGAAAAAAAGAAAAGAAGAAGAAGAAAGCTCAAAGTTCAGGATAAGTTTCCTCTGAGATTTCCTGAGATCAGACATAAAAGGCAAGGAAGTCAACGTTCTCCATTTTTATTCAAATTAATTTTTCATGTTTACAGCACTGCCCGGTGGCCTTCCCAAATAAATTATTTTTTAATTTTGTTTAGTTGTTGGGAGGAGAGTGGGAGCAGATATGGGAGAAGGGGACCATAAAATGCCCCCCAACCTCAAATCCCAGCCCCCAGTAGTATATACTTCAGTGTCCAGTCCATTGCATTGTTCCTCCAAACTTGAAAAGGCTTTGGTTGAGCACCTAAAAAGGTATGTGCTTCATATGTGCTATTTTTCCCACAGTTTTTTTTTTTCTCTCCTGAAGACATCTTTCCCGGTTTCCCATCTACTGAGGATGAGAAAGTTCAACATTTCTCTGCATTAGAACAACTGACTCTAGTGCAGAATCAGTGCGTTTTGGAGTACTGAAAAGCACTTTTAAAATGAAGAAAAATTAGATCCTACTAACAAACAGATGTTTTTCCTATTAAAAACTCCCGGGGTGGGGGGGAATTATCCCAGAAACGAAACAACTATGAGGGAGTCTAAATCAACGTTTTTCAGCCACTGTGCCATGAGATATTGTCTGGTGTGCTGTGAAAAAAAATCCCAATTTCATCCGTCACATGTGGCTTCAGCTCACAAATAGACCAATCATCAGATTAGCCCATATTGAGGGTCCAGTACTGCAATACTACCTAATTTGCGGTCAAGAATATCCTGTAGTATAGGACTAAGGTCTTGTTTACTTGGGCTGTGACCTAAAGTTCATATGTGTTGGTACAATGTGAGGATTTGAAAGAACTGTCATTTCATTTTTATGATGGCTGTGGTGACAATGTCAAGCAAGTCTAGGCAATAACTAAAGATTCACAGTCATGAATGTCCAACAATAACTATGAAGAAAGCTTCCTTGCCTAGCTACTAAGTATTTTGCATGTATTGGGTACTGGCAACATCTGGATTGCCAAATTCAAGTTGCCCTGAGGAGCAGATATCTTTGTGTTCAAACAGGCCCAGGTTTTGCACTGAGCAAGTAAACAAAAATATGAACAATTATAAAATTTATAATATTAAATTGTATTAACAATTAATGCTAAATTATTAATCATATCATAATAATGAATTATTATTAAAAATATAATCATAAAGTAATTTCTTTGTGTTTATTTGTTCCTCTTCAAGAGAATTACTTTATATATAATACTTTATATATATATATATATATATAGCCAATATAGGCACAGAGTTAAATTTTTCTAACATTTGCTAAGGGTGGTGTGCCTCGTGTGCCTTTGCACACAAAGGTTGAAAAACACTCGTCTAAATGAATGGCAGGTAAAAGAAAAAAAAAAAAAAGAAGGGGGAGGAGAAAGGAAGTGGGCAAGAAGGAATTTTGACCCTCGGCGCTGGCCGTCGCCCCCCTTCCCGCTGTTTGAAGCGGCTAATGCGCCTGCGCGGGGAGTGCGGAAGTCGGGGTTTTGCTGTTGCTTTTAGTTGCGGCGCGGTACGTCGGCCTTTCTGCACAACGCTTCTTTCCTGCCTTGAGTTCTCGCCGCCGCCGCCATGAGTCGGAACTATAACGATGAGCTGCAGTTCTTGGAAAAGATCAATAAGAACTGCTGGCGAATCAAGAAGGGCTTCGTGCCCAACATGCAGGTGAGGCCACGGCGGGGCCTTCGGGCGGGTTGCTTGGGGCCTCTTTGCCCGCCCCGGGAGGCCGCTCTTGGCCTTCCCCCAGGCTCAGGGGACCATATGGGATGCCGGGACTCGAACCACCGTTCTTCTGCATGCAAGGCAAACGCCCTGCCTCCGTGCAATCTCTCCAAGCGGCCCATTGGCACTGACTTTTGCAGCTGGGGCCCGGACGCTGCATGCATTGCCCCGGGGTTTGTTTGCAAGAATACGGTTCTGATCCTCCACCCCAGCCTGGACCCCGTTATGCGGCAGGACCTGTTATTGGGCTCCCCGCTAATTTCCTGGAGGAATTTACGATTTGTTTCCCATGCCCCAGAGGCGTCCCCGATCTCGCGCCTCTCTGCCTGAAGGGGTTCCTCGTGGCCTTCGAGGCTGTCTTCTCGAGTTATTTCTCCTCTACCCCCAGAAAGAAAGTAGATCTGGGAAGGGTGAGGCTAGGGATTTGCTGAGGCAGTTGTTTTCTCTATTTAAGAAATATAACGTGAATGTGTGCGTGGTCTTGGTGTCCAACCAAAGTTGTTGCCATTAGCAGTTCCGACTTTAACAGTTTGTACCCATTTTACTGCCACACCCCTTGGGAATTGAGAGTTGAAATCTTTTTATAAAGGCACCGACCTTGCAACCCAGTCTGTCCTATGGCTCCAGGAGAGAAGCCCCAGAGGCCCTTTTAGCCCTTTTTGTTAGTTTTGTTTTGTTTTCGGACCACACCCGGTGATGCTCAGGGATTATTCCTGGCTATGCGCCTAGAAATCGCTCCTGGCTTTGGGGGACCATATGGGATGCCCGGGCATCCTAGGCCAGCGTGTGCAAGGCAAATGCCCTACTGCTTGCGCCACCGCTCCGGCCCTTTTTAGCCCTTTAAAGCCCCTTTCAGTTCAGTATATAGGTCAGGAAGTTTTGGTTTATTCATAAGAGCCTTGATTGGGAATCTTTCTGTGGCTAAGGCACCAATCCAGGCCTCCCTCATGCCAAGCAAGGGCCCCAGCCCTTTGAGCTGTCTCAGTATTTCTCACCCAATTAGTAAAGGGTTAAGTCTTTGGATCTGTGTGTCAAGGCAGCCCCTTTCTAGTATTTGATCACTGATAAAAAAAAAATGTTCCAACCTTTCTGGTGTTACATAATTAGATAGTTCATTGCTTCTTGCAATGCTTTTTATTATTAAAAAAAAAAAAGCTTTACTTTCTCAGTATACAATTGATAACGGGTACATAGTCACATGTTAAATTTAGTGAACTCGTTGCTTTTTAAAGTATAAATGTGAAAATCAGCTGGGCACAGAAAAGTGCCATGAATCATGGTGTCAGATTATTGCATTTTCATGTTTAGAGGTTGAATCTTTGAATCATCTATATTGAAACCTGTCTATATTTTAGAAGTACTGAGACCTTTAACCTAAGTGAGAGCATAATTGGAAGACATCACACATATGCAGTTTTTATTTATTTTGTTTTAGGGGCCACACCTGTCTGCTCAGGATTTAGTCCTTGCTCTTAGATTAGGAATACATCTGGTGGTACTTGGGTATGAAGTGCCAAAGGGGGATCCAACCTGGGTTAGCCATCTGCAAGACAAGTGCCTCAACCTCACCAAACCCACATACAAGATGTTCAAATTCTTTCTTTCTGGGGCCAGAGAGATAGCACAGCGGTGGGGTGTTTGCCTTGCATCATAAGGCCAACCTAGGATTGGTTCAATTCCCGGTATCCATATGGTCCCCCGAGCCTGCCAGGTGCTTAGGGGTCATTCCTGGCTCTACACTCTGGAATTACTCATAGAGGTGTTCAGATTACCATAAGGGATGCAAGGGATCAAACCCAGGTCAGCCATATGCCAAAGGCAAGTGCCCTACCCACTGTACTCTCAATTCAGCCTCATTTCAGTTTTTGCTTTTGGGTCACATCTGACAATGCTTAGGGATTACTCCTGACTCTGCATTCAGGCATCATCCTGACAGTGCTCAGGGGACCATATAGGATGCCAGAAATCAAGCCTTACCTGCTGTACTGTCTCTCCATGCCCCCGCCCATATTTAAAGATGTGATCGTTTTATAGTTTTTGGTAGAAATTTTTTGCATAAGGTAATTCGAAAGGGCTTTATAAAGTAAAGTAAAATGAGTGTTGCATACAATGTTTGCATTCTGTTCTATGCATATATATCTTGTATATGTGTTCTTAGTTTTTTTCTTTTCTTTGTTCTTAGGTTGAAGGAGTTTTTTATGTAAATGATTCTCTGGAAAAATTAATGTTTGAGGAATTAAGGAATGCTTGCCGAGGTGGTGGTGAGTATATAGAGTGGTACACAACGTGTTTTCTCCAGGGCCAGAGTAATAATACAGTGCGCAGGGCACTTGCCCTTACAAGCATCTGACCCAGGTTCAATCACTGGCGTCCATGTGTTCCTCTGAGCACTGTCAGGAGTGATTTCCTGAGCACCACCAGATATAACCCAAAAACCAAAACCAAACAAAGTATCTTCCCTTTGGCCTGGGGTGAAGGGAAGGAGGGCAACTCAAGTAATTATTTAAAAACAAAAAATATTGGAACTAGAGAGGGTAGAGTTGCTTGCTTCGCCTACTGTTGACCCAGATTCAATCCCTGGTACCTTATTTGGTCCCCCAGTTCCCTCCATTAGTGAGCCCTGAGCACCACTCAGTGTTGCACAAAAGCAAAAATCAGGACTAGAGCGCTAGTACAGCAGATGAGGCACTTGGCTTGCACACAACAAGCCTAGGTTCAATTCCTATACCACATAAAGTACCTTAGTATTGTCAGAAGTGATCCCTGAGCACAGCTGGATGTGGGACCCCCTTCCAAAGTTATAAAAATACAAGAATATTGTTAAAGGATTGCCAGTACTTGAAATTAAACCAAAAAGCTTTAGTGGTTTTTTTTTTTTTTCTTTTTTAAAATTAATTCACACCCGGCAGCGCTCAGGAGTTCCTCCTGGCTCTACACTCAGAAATTGCTCCTGGCAGGCTTGGGGACCAAATGGGATGCCGGGATTCAAACCACCATCCTTCTGCATGCAAGGCAAATGCCCTTCCTCCATGCTATCTCTCCGGCCCCAAAACTTTATTTTTTTGTGATAACCTTGATAACATAACTTAGTGATGGCCTTGTAGAAATCATTTTTTTATTTATTATTGATTGATTGGTTTGGGAGCCACACTTGGTGCTCAGGGTTCACTCCTGGCTCTGTACTCAGAAATCATCCCAGTAGGCTGGGGGACCATATATGATGCAGGGAATCAAACCAGGTCCCTCCTGGGTCTGCCACATGCAAGGCAAACACTCTTATCATTTTGCTGTCTCTTTGGCCCTTTTGTAGAAACCTTGTAGAAAGCTGGGAGAAGCTCGTTGATTTTTCAGCAGATCTCAGACAAGAATCACAAGAGATATAATTGACTGCATTTAAGAGATGCAAGTAGTTCTTGCATCTAGATGCAAGTTGATGCACTGCTAGCACTTTCAATACTATCTCCATTTTATAAATGTTAAGTCAAGGCTAAGCAAGGTATAATCTTAGTTCATCCAAGTATACACAGGTTTCTTGGTGATAGAACCAGAAATCATCTCCTGAATGTCTGATTTCAAAGCTGTTGAAGTTTATTTTTTGGTTTTGGGGTGTTCATACCTAGTGGTGCTCAGGACTTACTCCTGCCTCTTTACTCAGGGATCACTCCTGGTAGGATGAGGATGGAGGGTAGACACTACATTTTGTGCCAGGTATTAAATCCTGGTTGATTACCTACAAATCAAGCAGTGGAAGGTTGGGGCCATACCTAGAAGAGCTCAGGAATCAAATTGAAGTTGGCCACTTGAAAGTCAAATAACTTTACCCTGTACTATCTCTCAGGCCCCCTTTGCTTTTTTACTTTTTAGAATAGTAGTTTAAGTAACTTGATCAAATAATGTTAACTTTATAGTTTTGCTTTACAACATTTCACCACCACCAATGTGCCCAAGACCCTTCTCTGTTCTTAGTACTGCTTCACCAGGTCCTCCACCAGAATACCAGAATCCTCAAGAATTATCTTGAGTGATAATTTCTTTACTAAGCAAAAGGAACACTAGAAAGAAGGCCTTTTTATATATTGACAGCATAGGGCTAACTGCTCCCAGGTAGATTTGTAAGAGGCTCTCCAATGCACACAGGATGCTAAAAAATAATCTTGGATCTCTCCATTAGCCCCCATCCCCTCAGGTTGGTCTCCCACCTGGAAGAAAACTCACTCTCTTTCCACCTCTAGCTCAACATTTTTTTGGACTGTTTTGGAGTGATCTCCCCTTCGTTTAGTGCAAATTAGAAACAGGATTCTAGTTCATGCTAAAAGACAAGCATGTTCTCTTTTCTAATGTTAAGTGTTTGTGTACAGGTGTTGGTGGCTTCCTGCCTGCTATGAAACAAATAGGCAACGTAGCAGCCCTGCCTGGGATTGTTCATGTGAGTTTACATACAGCATTTCTCTTCCTCTAATAGACTATTAAATAGATAAATGACTGTGTCATCCAATAAGTGGTGTTATGTAGTGACTGTCAATAGTCTAGGAACAACTGTGGGACTTATTATTAGAGCCTGGATACCATCTCAGCTTCTGGTTGCCTTTGGTTAGAATCTGGGAGATTTTGGTTGGTTTTTAGTTTTTCTATATTTTCCTGTTTTCTGCTGTGCTAGTTACTGGGCCTGCTGCTCAATCATATCCCTGGCTGTTTTCAGTTTCTCTGTCCTTCTACATCATTCTTGACTTAAGTATGCTCCAGCTATTGGCTGCATCGGCCCCATATTTAAGGATGGTTAGAAAAGGAATATACAGGAGTTTCAAGGTTAGGTCTGAGAAGGACAAAAGAGTAACAGCTGTCCTGGACATGACTGGAATGGCAAGGGCATGGTACTAATAGAGATAGACCTGGACAGTGCAGACGGGCCTCATCAGATTCCATCATTAGCAGCAGATACTAACATAAATCAATTCAGTATTTTGGGAGCCTTGTGCCAAGTACTATGTGGACATTTGTGGGGAGATGATGATGATAAAATGACAGGATTTGTGCATTAAGGAAATTGTGTCTAGGTATCTCTACATGTCCTTACATATTAGCCCTGCATTCTTCCTGGCTACTTTGTGGCCCCAAAAATTAGAGACTCCTTATAGTCAAATGGATTATATTTTTCTGGTAAATGATAGGAGATCTTCCTAGTACCTTGTTACAACAAGCCTTTTCCATTTCAGGGGTCCTTAATTATTAGACCTCACAAGATTCCTCCCTCCTTACCTTTGCTTTATGATAGTTTTTGCACCTAATTGTCATCAATAGAGAAGATTATATAGAACTAGACTCTTGATTTGGAGAGTGCTTCAGCTCACAATCTATCTGGGAAACACTTAAAGTTTTTCAAAACCAGAGGTCCAGGTTGAGAAAGTTGTATCTCATTTTTTTTTTTTTTCATTCTCTTTCAGAGATCTATTGGGCTTCCTGATGTCCATTCAGGTTATGGGTTTGCTATTGGCAATATGGCAGCCTTTGATATGAATGACCCTCAAGCAGTTGTATCCCCAGGTAAGCCCTCCAGGTCTCTCCAGCCAGGTTTCAGCTTTTCTCTGGAAATTGCAGCCTTTCTGGAAAGAACAGCACTGCTCCTATGTGCAACACTCAGCCTCGTGGTCTTTTGTCTTAGTTTCCTTTCCTTTCTGAGAGAATTTCTAGCACTCATATAAAGTTATTTTACTTGGACTTCTTGAAGTTATTCCTGTAAATTTCTTGAATTTACATGAAGCAAAATAAATTAGAAATAAAGGACAAGTATTGATTGAGTGCACTTATGTATACAATACAAGGATATAAAATTGATCAACAAAGTCAAAGAAAAAGACCAGGGGCTAGAGCAATAGCACAGCAGGGAGGGTGTTTGCCTTCTATGTAGCTGACTCAGGTTCAGTCCACGCATCTCGTACGATCTCCTGAGCCTGCTAGGAGTGATTCCTGAACACAGAGCCAGGAGTACCTTCTGAGTACTAGATATGGCCCAAAACAAACAAAAGGAAAGACCCACGGACTCTGATGATAGAATCAAGGTTGCCTGAAGAAAAGCAGGTGGGGCAAGGCTGGAGTATATCGCTGGCATACACCGAGCGCCTGGTTGGATAAAAATAGTAATCACCTTTAAAATAATTCTCTTTTAACTTTATAACTGTGGTAGCAAACCCTGGATAATGATGCTCAGCTACCTGGTTTTGCTGATTTTTACTAACCATTCTGTACATTATAGGTGGTGTCGGGTTTGATATCAACTGTGGTGTCCGCTTGCTGAGAACCAATTTAGATGAGGGTGATGTTCAGCCTGTGAAGGAGCAACTTGCCCAGGCAATGTTTGATCATATTCCTGTTGGCGTGGGATCCAAAGGTGTCATCCCAATGAATGCCAAGTAAGAGCACACATTTCTGTAGATGAAGTGAGAGAGGACCGAAAGACCTTCACATTGTTTCCAGTATAGATTCTTGAAAAAGGAGGATTGTTCTTTACTTTCCAGGAAATAGTAATGAATTGGTTTTATCAGTCAGTACAAAGTCCAGCCTGTTTATGGCAGAATTAGCCACATTGTGTTCATTCTTACAAAGTTAGCAAAGTAATATTTAGAATATAATCCACTAATGTTTATTGAGCACTTGTATGTAAGGCATTATGTTGTTATATGCATGTACCACCTTGTTTCTCCTAGATAACACCCAATCTGTCCCCTAATTTTCTTTTTGGTTTTTGGGTCACTCCCGGCAGCGCTCAGGGGTTCCTCCTGGCTCTATGCTCAGAAATTGCTCCTGGCAGGCTCAAGGGACCATATGGGATGCCGGGATTCGAACCACCGTCCTTCTGCATGCAAGGCATGCACGCTTTACCTCCATGCTATCTCTCCGGCCCCATGTCCCTAATTTTCAAGAAAAGAAATTATGGTTTAGAGGGAATATAGTAATTAATTAGAAAGCATATAGTTAGGAGTCATAGCAAGGATCTTCCCGAATCAAAGACTGAGTTCTGAACCACACTGCCTTTTTTCAGTGCACCTATATTTATCCACAACCTTCCTTTTGAATAACACTTCTTGTATCCTTTGGCCAAGTGTTACATACTGTTTTGTTCTTTGCAGAGGCCCACACCCCACGGTGGTCATGAGCTACTCCTATCTCAGAAGTAACCCTAGCTGAACTTAGGGGACAATGCAAAGCCACTGCTCAAACTTGGGCATTCAGCAGGACATGTGCTTCAGCTCTGTGCACTATCTTCCCAGCTTGGAAAATAGTGTTACATGTTTTTCTCTGGATTCTGATTTTGTTTGTTTGGTATTTTTTGGGCAGAGTGTCCCTAACCCGGTGGTGTTCAGGGGATGGGATTAGTACTGGCTCTGCATTTAGGAATCACTCCTGGTGGGTGGGCTTGGGAGACCATATGGGATGTGGGGGATTACCCAGGTTGGCCACCTTGCCCACTATACTATAACTCTGGCCCTGTTTTATTTCTAAAGCTGAAAAATAAGTAGAAGAGGGCAAACTCTTTATAAAAATCAAAGATTTTTCCTCCTACGAATTTAGCATATGTGTACCGTAGCGTCAAAGTGCTGCTGCAACAAAGCCAAATGCCCTTTCCTAAATATGACATAGGAGGTAGTCAAGAAGTGGTGTTTTCCTTCCCTTTTTTTATTTTTTTGACTTGTTTGTTCATACATTGGTCTGTATATGGTTCCTACAATGGTCTGTACAATTTGTCTGTACATTGAAATGATTGGCATCTTGTGATTCTCACAGAGACTTGGAGGAAGCCTTAGAAATGGGTGTAGATTGGTCCCTAAGAGAAGGCTATGCCTGGGCTGAGGACAAAGAGCACTGTGAGGAGTACGGGAGAATGCTGCAAGCAGACCCCAACAAGGTCTCTGCCAGAGCCAAGAAAAGAGGCCTGCCTCAGGTAACACCCAGGGTTGCATGTATGTTTTCTCATACATTTCCGTACTGGGAGTTTTGGGGCCATACTCAAACATGCTCAGGGCTTTCTCCTGGCTCTCTGCACTTAGGAGTAACTCTTGGCACTGGTCAAAGGACTCTGGTTCTGAGGATCAAACCGAGGAGAGCCACATGCAAACTAGTGTACTATCACTCCATTTCTGCAGAAGTCATTTGAACAAGGACTTTAATGATGTTTTAGATTGTTTATTTTCATTTATTTATTGGACAGGCAGAGTTGAGGAAGGGCAATTTTTCTTGGCTTTTTTCAGGGGTCAGCAGCACTCAGGGAACCATGAGATGTCAGGGCTTGAATTTAAGCCTCCTGCAAGCAAAGCATGACTGTCTCTCCAGTCCCTCTTCAAAATGCTTGAAATGTGATAAGAACCTTGAGTACATAAAGCTTTATTGGTGTGTGTCCCAGGTGGATAAGAACAGTCACTCTATAGTTATTCTTGTTTGCATTTGTTTTTTGTTTTGGACCACACCCAGCAGTGCTCAGCGCTTGCTTCAGGCTCTTCTCTCACGGGTCACACCTGGCAGGATTCAGGACTCTATAGGATGCTGGGAATTGAACCCAGGTCAGCCACAAGCAAGACAAACACCGTACCTGCTGTACTATCACTCTAGCCCAAGCTTAGTCATTCTTGCTATTCATATTATTGCTTTATATTTCTAAAGCTTAAAAATCAGTTTGTTGCCTGAAAGACTTTAAGGCTTGTCTGTTGATGGTTTTTACCTGTGTCCCTTTTCAGTGAATGTTCTAACTGGCTGTTTTACTGTGCATTTATAGTTGGGGACCCTTGGAGCAGGCAACCACTATGCAGAAATCCAGGTTGTAGATGAAATTTTCAATGAATATGCTGCCAAAAAAATGGGGATCGACCATAAGGGGCAGGTGTGTGTGATGATACACAGTGGAAGCAGAGGCCTGGGCCACCAGGTAGCAACAGGTATGTTCTAGATCTGATCTTTGGTTCATTGCTAGAATGTTTTATAAAATACTGAATGTTACTTTTCCTCTCCATCCCCCACCTTTGGTCTCAAGTGCTGAAATTTTCCTTCTTTTTTTTGTTTTCATTGATTTGTTTTGGGGCCACGCACGGTGGTGTTCAGGGCTTACTCCTATCTGTGAACTCAGGAATCACTCTGGGCTGGGCTCTAGGAACCAGATAAGGTATCAGGATCCAAACCAAGGTTGGTCACATGCAAGGCAAATGCCCTACCTGCTACCTACCATCACTGACCCTGAGATATTCTATTTTAAGAGAATACATACAGAGATTTCAGAGATAAAATGATGAACTAAGACTGTGTAGTAACTAGCAATTGTGACCTTGAACAAATTCAGTAACCTCATAGGACTGTAACTTAATTATTTATATTTTTTGGGTTTGGGGCCACACCCAGCAACACTAAGAGGTTTCTCCTGGCTCTTCAATCATAGATTACTCTTGGCAGGCTCAGGAGCATATGGAATACTGGGGATCAAAATCAGATCAGCCGTGTGCAAGACAAATGCCCTACCTGCTATGCTATCTATTCCTTTGGCCCCTGAACTGTAACTTTTTTTTTCCAATTGGTACCAAAGACCAAAGAGATGATTCAGAGGTTAAGAGTATAAGCCTTGGGGCCAAACAGATAGCATGAAGGTAAAGTGTTTGCCTTGCATGCAGAAGGACGGTGGTTTAAATCCTGAAATCCCACATGGTCCCCGAGTCTGCCAGGAGCAATTTCTGAGCGTGGAGACAGGAGTAACCCCTGAGCGTCGCCGGATGTGACCAAAAAAACCGGAAGAAGAAAAAAAAGAAACAGGTGTATTAAGCCTTGTGTGTGCCCCAAGTTTAGTTCCTTGCTGTACATTTCCCTAGCACTGGCTGGTGTGACTTTGGCGCTAAGCACCAAACTATCAGACCTGAAACACCATTTGTGAGCATTGCCTGGTGTGGTCCCTATTAAGAAAAGTAAAATTTGGTACCGGAACAGTGGTACAGCAGTAGGGCATTTGTTTTGCATGCAGCTTACCTAGGACAGACCGCGTGGTTTAATCACCTGGTGTCCCATATGGTTCCCCCAAGCCAGTAACGATTTCTGAGCACATAGTCAGGAGTAATCCCTGAGCGTCACCGGGTGTGTGGCCAAAAAAACCCCAAAACATCCAATGATGGAATACATAAAAATATATGTACTTTCTTAGTTGTAGTCAAATTTGAATAAGGTAAATACATCTGTAGTCTCAAAATGTTAAAATACTCTCATTTTCAAAAAACATTAACAGTTCCTTGATTAATTGGATTTGGGGGCCATTACTGGTGGGGCTTACTTACAACCTATTTCTGTCTGTTTGTGACCCCCAGTGGTACTTGGAGGACTGTAAGCAGTGCTAGGGATCAAAACCAAGATCAACTGCATGTAAGGCAGGCATCTAATCTACTAGCTCTCTGATCCCTGCTACTTTTATTTTTACACGATACTGTTTTACCTTTTTGCCTCATTTATATGCCATGCCAGGAGTGATTGGGCCCATCTCTAAGTCTCTATCCCTTACAAGTTTCTAGAGGGCAGATGTTCTTTTTATTATCATTGTAGTACACATAGCTTATTCAGATGAGAGAGAAGATTCTCGTGTGTGTGTGTGTGTGTGTGTGTGTGTGTGTGTGTGTGTGTGTGTGTGTGTGTGTTGGTTTTGGGATCACGTCTGGCAGCGCTCAGTGGTTACTCCTGACTCTATGCTCAGGAAATCGCTCCTGGCAGGCTCAGGAGGACCATATGGAATGCTGGGATTCTAACCACCATCCTTTTGAATACAAGGCAAACACCCTACCTCCATGCTATCTCTCTGGCCCTCTAGTATATTTTGACCATATTTTCAAGGCATGGTTGTGTTTTACTACTTTCAGAATGGTTCTGATTTTGTTTATTTGGAATCACCTGTATTGGTGCTTAGTACTTCTCTGTTTGGTCAGAGGGAGGAGAGTCCCTTCCAACAATGCTTAAGGGATCATGCAGTGTTTGAGATTCAACCCGGGCCTCCCCTATGAACACCTGCCTTTGGGCCAGCTCTACAGCCCCAGTAGGGTTTTGAATGGAGATTCTCTTTTGACAGTAAACCAGGTCACAAAAAGAAAGATGACCTATTTGACTTGCTCTCTTGTTCCAGATGCCTTAGTGGCTATGGAAAAAGCCATGAAGAGAGACAAGATCATAGTCAATGACCGTCAGTTGGCCTGTGCCCGGATCTCCTCCCCAGAGGGTCAGGATTATCTGAAGGGAATGGCAGCAGCCGGAAACTACGCCTGGGTCAACCGTTCTTCTATGACCTTCCTAACCCGCCAGGTACTCTGCCAGTTGCTTTTATCTTCAGAGTTGTTCTTTTGATGTGAAGAGTGCTTTTGGTGTTTGCCCAGAGAAAATCCTCAGCATTTCAGGCATGGGGTATTTGGGAAGAAGAAAAACCAGATTACTTGAGCAGAGGTGATGCTGTAAGTGCTGTTCACCAGGATGCTGAGGCTGAGGGGGAAGCAGTGCTGAAGAATGGCATGAGTATTAGCCACACAGCCTCTCAATCAAAACTGCAACCAATAGAGCAAAGTCTGCCTTATAGTCAAGATGCTGATTTGTTCATTATGTAAAGATTAATATAGACTTTTTTAACTCTTACATTTCTGGTTCTTTCAGGAACAGGCTAACTGCAATCCCTAAGCAGCTCTAAAGAGCTGTTTTCTGGCTTTTTTTTCTTATTTGTAGCAGGAAAGTGTTCTACAAGGCTTTAATATGCTAAGAATCTCTCTGCTCTGTGTCTTGAGTAGAGGAAGGTTAGGGGTTACAAACCCTTTTTAAATTTCATATCCAGGATTGGGTTTCAGGCATACAGTGTTTCAACATCAATCCCTTCACCAGGGTCCACTATCAACCAGTGTACCACACCACCCCTATTAGTCGCCTCCCATTTAACAGTTTGCCTCTACAAGAGGCACTTTATATATCTCTGTTTGCACTGTGGTTTACACACTGTCACATGCTATTGCTGAATGGGTTTCATACATAACACTTGACCACATTTTGGTACCACCATCTCCTCCTGATTGGACTCCTCCCTTCACCATAGAACCCCCTCCCTGTCCTGTCCTCCAGCCCCCTCAAGTGTCTGACTACTTCTGTTTGACTTAATTAAACCTTTCCTTCTAGGCTTTCGCCAAAGTCTTCAACACAACCCCTGATGACTTGGACCTGCATGTGATCTATGATGTTTCTCACAACATTGCCAAAGTGGAGCAGCACGTGGTGGACGGAAAGGAGCGGACACTGTTGGTGCACAGGAAGGGGTCCACCCGTGCTTTCCCTCCTCACCATCCTCTCATCGCTGTTGATTACCAAGTATGTACTTTGTCATTGTGGTCGGGTGCAGTAGGGACAGGATTTAGAGAATTTTCAATGCAGGTGAAGTTAAACAGTAAAGTAGTAGCTGTGAATATTCCTTGGAAACTGTGACTCCCCATCTTCACTGAAATAGTGACCTCCCCCCCCCCCCCAGACTTGCATGTGCTGTCTTAAGACATGCTATGTAAAAATTGTTTTATGCCATTCACGTGTCCTAAGACCGTCTTTTTAATCATCTTTAAATGATTGGGAGAAGCATTAAAACTTCACTCTATTCCCTTTGACCTTTGGAATGTGACTGTGATGAAGTCAGAAAGCCTGGTTCCCTGCCCCCTGATAATGAGGAAAAGGAAACTTGGAGAAGGCAGAACCCTGCTTGCTCAGCCGGTTTTTGCTTCAAGCACTTCCCCCATATAGTTGAATTTGTCTTTACTCTTTCATTGTCTTCTCTACTTTTCTGGTTCGGCTTTCCACTTCCTAACCCCTCCCAGTTATGAGCAAATCCAAATAATTTCTTGTGTTACTGCAAGGGTTAGTAGTGCCTTTAATGGTCCACCTTACTCCCAATCTTCATGGGCAAGAGATTTAAGTCTAAAGACTCAGCTTTTCTCAGTTTTAACATAATTGATTTGTGTTGCTTCTTCAGCTCACAGGACAGCCAGTGCTTATTGGTGGCACCATGGGAACCTGTAGTTACGTTCTTACTGGCACTGAGCAGGGCATGACTGAGACCTTCGGAACAACCTGCCATGGAGCGGTAAGGAAAATAAACACTTTTTCTCCTTTTAGTCAGTGTTTTGCATTTAGAGAGACATTTCCAATTGACCTTGAACACATTTCAGGTATGGGTTGGTCTAGTTTGTTTTCAGTCTGAATTTTTTGTTTGTTTTGTTTTGGGGCCACACTCAGTGACTCTCAGGGGTTACTTCTGGCTATGTGCTCAGAAATTGCTCCTGGCTTGGGGATCAAACCCAGGTCCATCCTGAGTCAGCCTTGTGCAAGGCAAACGCCCTACCACTGTGCAGTTATTGCCCTGGCCCCTCAACCTGAATTTATTCATGCCAACTGATTATCTGCATATTTTGCTCCTTATTGTTAAAACCAATCAAAAACCAAGGCATATGATCTGTTTGTGAATCAGAGCCCCTGTGTACACTGCCTGTATATTTAAATTTTGTGTAAATCACCAGTCAGGAAGTATTATATGCCTTTATAGTGAAAAGGCAGCCATAGACAAAACATGAAAGAGGATACTTCTGAGTTCCAGTGGAAACTTATATAGGGGCTGAAAAAAGTACAGCAGGAAGTGCACTTTCAAGCAGCCAGCGGTTCAATCCCCAGCATCCCATATGTTCCCCAAAACCTTCCAAGAGTGATCCTTAAGCACAGCCAGGAATAAGTACTAGGCACTATCAAGTGTAGCCACCAAAACAACCAACCAAAAACAAACTTCATTAAATAAGGGGTATAAGAACATATCTTAAAAGTTCTCATCATGGCCCAGGCAGTGGAACAGGAACCGTGTTTTGGGAGGAAAGCAGGCACTCTGGTGGGAGTGGAACAATATACACATAAAACTATCATTAACTTTTTTGTGAATTACGGAACCTCACTAAAAAGGGGGTGTGGGGCTAGAGCTATTAATAGTACACTGGGTAGGGTACTTACCTTGCTTGCGGCCAACCCGGGTTTGATCCCCAGCACCCCATATGGTTCCCCGTGGACCACCGGGCTTAATTTCTGTGCAGTGCCAGGAATAACTGAGCATTTCTGGGTGTGGCCCAAAATCAAAACAAACAAAAGAGGAAACTGTTTATCACCTGTTATTTTAATAATTGCTGTGGTTGAACACAAATTTTAGCTGAGAATTTATAAATGAATGTTGTTCCTTTCCCACCTTAGGGTCGTGCATTGTCCCGAGCAAAATCTCGACGTAATTTAGATTTTCAGGATGTCTTAGATAAATTGGCAGATATGGGAATTGCCATCCGTGTTGCTTCGCCCAAACTGGTTATGGAAGAGGTAAGTGAAACTTTGATAAAAGTTCCACATAAAACTGTATAATGTACCAGAGCACTGACTTATCAAGTGATGATTACTAAGAAATTTACAGAGCAAAGCAAGGGTTTGTATCACAAAAAATAAAATGTTCTCTGACTTACTTATGGTGTATAATACAAATCATAAAGATAGTGTCACTCCTTCAGGGCTATAAGCGTCATGCAGCAGGAGCATTTTAGATTGGATTTGTTCTTTTGTGATACTGGACAGTAAACCCAGTACCCAAGTAAGCTTGACACTAAGCCACATCTCTGACCCTGACAAGTCAGTTTTTCTGTTTGTTTTAGGGTATTGTAGAGAGAGATGGAGGAGAGGGTTGCAACCAATATCTGCTCTTGTCAAAGGTCTCTCACTCCAGTGGCATTTGGGTGACTGTAGATGGTGCCAGGATCAAACTGGAGTCAACATGCAAGATACTATAACATCTCTACAGCCTCCCATGATAGGTATAGTCTTCATTAGAGTACCATGATTTGATAGCTGAAGGAAAAATGGAAGGGCCTAAGGGAAAGGGCATCGAGTTTTCCTGAGAGAAATAGCAAAGGCGTCCCCACCAGAAGCAGCGTTAGATGTGAAGTTCTAAAGAGAGCACAGCCACTACCATAGCAGGTAGGTGAAGTTCAAAGGTTAAAGGGCGTCAGATCATGTGGATCTTCAGGCAAGCAACCTGCCCCGCAAATACTATTCCTCGCGCCCCTCAAGGTTCCATTTTAAGCAGGCTTTTACAAAATTTGACTCCTCCTGGCAGGCTCCTGAATCCTATAAGAATGTGACGGATGTGGTGAATACCTGTCATGATGCTGGGATCAGCAAGAAGGCCATTAAACTGAGACCAATTGCTGTGATCAAAGGTTAGAGGAACCTGACCAGAGGTCAAACACTACCAATCCTCACTTCTCAACATGGACTGACTCGCTCTTCAGAAATGACTGCTGCCTGGCGCACACCTACAACTAACTGCCTGTTCTGAATCGGTTGATGGGAGGTTGCTGTTTTCTGACACAGAGGCTGGAAACTCACCTACGTGCAGGAGCTGCACTGTCCTATTTGGAAAAGGGTATTTAGGCCCCTTCCCCGAGGGCCACACTGATCTTTAGGAAAATCGGTTAGGAGGTGGTAATAGATCAAGATATTGCCTTACTAGTTCTTATGAGTCTTTAATCATCAGAATGAACTTCTGTACACCAAGCTCTGTCTATATCCTGAGAGGTGTCATGAAGAACATTCTATTAAATAAGGTTTAGAATGTTTTCTTTCTTCCACCTTTGTTCATTCCTTCCCCTGACTGGCTCTTGGCCCTGCACTAACAAGACAATAAGTACCCTGTTTACTTGGAGATCCCCTTCCTGTCCCCCAATGAATCAGAATAAGGTTTTAGATGAGTAGATGAAGCTGAGACACCCAGTAGAGGATATGGGAGTAGAGAAAGAATTGTCCTTACATTTGCTACCTTCTATTCTAAGTACATGGCAGAGTACTTAGCTTCAAAATGTCAGCTACCATTAATCAACCTATTCTGTCAAATTTACTAAATAAAGACCATCACAGATGCAGAGAACTCTCAACAATCCTGAATATCAGTACATTTGTGACCAAATTATTAAATAAGCACAGCTGTGATGAGAACAGTTGCTCTCTCTGTCAGGTTGCTTAGTCTTGTGCCATTGAATCAGATTTCATGGTAGGGGCTGTGATCTCAAAGATGACAGTTACAGGGGCCAGAGAGATAGTCCAGCAGTTAGAGCCCTTCCCTTGCACATGATCAGCCTGGGTTTGATCCCTGGGACTCCATCCACTAGTGCAGAGCCAAGAGTTAAGCCATGAGCCCAGACTGGCATGGCCCAATAACAGAAAAAAAAATTTTTTACAAGTTACAAATACTTTAGTTGCATCCAGCCAGTAAAATAAAAATTCTAACAAAACTTGCAGTGTTTTATTTGAATTTTATTGTCAGTCTTTTCTGCCTTTATTAATGTTTTGCTGTGTTCCTCATTTTCTCCCAAATTGGCTTAAGCCACTCTTCCTAAATATAGTCTTTCCTAAAACATTTAAAAAATTGTTGAAGTATTTTCTAGAATCAGATACCACTGTTCAGAAGACCAGAGAAAAGCAGACTTCTCTCAAAGTTTTATGGTAATGAAAGGCTTATCATTGTGTTCAACACTGAACACAAAAACTTTTTTATTTTATTTTGGTTTTTGGGCCACACCGGCTGCGCTTAGGAGTTACTCTTGGCTCAGAAATCGCCCCTGGCAGGCTCAGGGGACCTTGTGAGTTGCCAACCCAGGTTGGCCACATGCAAGGCAAATGCCCTACTCGCTTTGCTATCTCTCTGGCCCCACACAGAAGCTTTTTTTTTTTTTTATGACAGATTGAAAGTTACCAATAAATAAATAAATAAATCAGGAGTTGTTATCCTATAATTATAGATCCTTTTACTTTGAGACTCACCCAGGACTATTGTGCACAGATGAATAGGGAAGCACCTTACCTATGAATGCCATGAGCACATAAAGATGAAAGTGACTCTGCTAGAATACCTAGACATGAGGTAATGGCGTGTCTAGCGAAAGTCATTTAAGATTTTTATTGAAGCCAGGTCCCCTCCCCAAACAATGACATCAGCAGGGCATGCTACATGTATATACATATATATATATATATATGTGTGTGTGTGTGTGTGTGTGTGTGTGTGTGTGTGTGTGTATACATGTATATATATATATAATTTGATTAGGTGTTTTTTTTTTTTAGGAGGAGGAGAGGGAGGGAGGGAAAGAGGAGTGACAGAGGGAGAGAGGAAAGGGATAGGGATGGGGGGAGAGAAAGGAAGAGGGAAAGGAGAAAGGAGTGAGGGGGAGAGGAGAAGCTTGATTAGGTGTTTTAAAAGTTACTCTAAGGGGGCTGGAGAGATAGCATGAAGGTAGGGTGTTTGCCTTGCATGCAGAGGGATGGTGGTTCCAATCCAGCATCCCTTATGGCCCCCTGAGCCTGCCAGGAGCAACCCCTTAGTGCTGCTGGGTGTGATCCAAAAATGAATAAAGAAAAAAGTTACTCTAGGGAGGTAAGGGGGATCCATTCAGAAGATTGGTTTAATGGGGTTTCGACTTCGTGAGCTGTTTTTCTATGTAACATTTTTAGTGAAAACTACCTTCCATATCGGGACCTTAGAAATTAATGATTAGGGGCTGGCGAGGTGGCGCTAGAGGTAAGGTGTCTGCCTTGCAAGCACTAGCCAAGGAAGAACTGCGGTTGGATCCCCCTCGTCCCATTGCCAGGGGCAATTTCTGAGCACTTAGCCAGGAGTAACCCCGAGCATCAAATGGGTGTGATTCGCAAAAACAAAAGAAAAAAAAAGAAATTAATGATTAATACCTAAGTTCAAAAAGAAGGTACAAGCATTGTTTTCCTTGTTAAGAAAGATAATATTTTCCTATTTGAGGCCAAGAAAGAAAAAGCCTTCCTACGTACACACACAGCAGGAACACCCTCTACTGGCTGATTCATTCAGGCATGAAGATAACCTTATTACTATATGCACATCTTGGTCCCCTTTAAAGAACAGTTGGTTTATAGGCAATCTTCCCAAAAGCAGTGATATTCACATACTGATGATGGACTGTATCAGAGTGACAGGGAAAGCTTATGGACTATAAACAGTAATTTTCTAATTTTGTGGATATTTAATAGAGCAGCAAAGAAATATTGATTATAATCTGTAGATCCTAAGATGTTCCTATGCTGCTCTTCATTTAACCTTTGTAAATGTGCCAGAGTGATAGTGCAGTGGGTAGGGCACTTGCTTCCCAGATGGTTTCCAGGTTTTGGTACCCAACACCCTATGAGGTGCCTGACACAACAAAGAAGCCCTAAGAACTGCCAATATGGGCTTCCACACCACAAAAAAATTAATGAGCACACGGTGAGAGGACTGGGGTTTTTGTTGGGGGCTACACCCTGCAGTACTCAGGGCTTACACCTATCTGCTTTTAGGGATCACTACTGGCTGGGGTCAGCTATATAGAGTGCTGGGGACAGAACCCAGGTAAGCCACATACAAGGCAAGCAACTTACCCATTGTAACAAAGGACATTCCCACAAACTTCTAAATGGAGTTAGTCCTTGCTCCACTTAGTTAAGGTAAGTTAGAACCTGCCCTCATTGGGCTGGAGTGATAGCATAGCAGTAGGGCATTTGCATTGCACTCCCCCCAAAAAACCTGGCCACTATCAAGGCTTCTGGGAAAAGATTTATTCTGCTTGATGAAAATATAAAATAGACCTCTCACCTAGGTTCATATTTGCTTTCTGCAATATTTGATACTGTTCTTTGGAGTGAAGGATGTGGGGAAAGTCTTGAGTATAGCAGAGTATAGCAGTTAAGGCACTTGCCTTCCATCAACCTACCTGGTTCTATTCCTGGTAGAACATTTGGTATCCCTAGAGCACCACTAGGAGTGACCTATGAGCACAGAGCTGGAAGTAGCCTCTGATCTCCACTATGTGCAGTTTGCCCCTTACGTAAAAAACAGGTACAGAGAGATAGCATGGAGGTAGGGCATTTGCCTTGCATGTAGAAGGACGGTGGCTCGAATCCCGTCATCCCATATGGTCCCCCGTGCCTGCCAGGAGCAATTTCTAAGCATAGAGCCAGCAGTAAACCCTGAGCGCTGCCAGATGTGACCCAAAAACAAACAAAAAGACCTTGAAAAACACATTTCACCGAGCTAACTCCTAGCCTCCTTAACCTGCACATTCTTCCTTAATTTTTTTATCCATTCCCATGACATGACATGGGCCTCTCCACACTGACCCCTCTAAAGATTTCACTAACATTTCAGAACTGACACCAGTGCAATGAAATCTTTAACCTTTGGAGGTGGGACTGCACCTAGCATTTCTCTTGGGTTCTTCCTGACTCTGCTCAGGAGTGACCCATGACAGTTCTCAGGTGATAAAATGCTGTCTGGGGGGAATAGGCAACTGCCTGGGAGCAGCCCTGAGCACTGAGTTGGGAGTAACCTTTTAGGACCTCTGGATGAGACCTCAAAACCGATAATATGAAAGCATATATATTTCATCAGTGTTCAGGTCCAGTAGGCACTCTCGGTGATACTCCAGTGCTCAGCCTGGTATTCATTTCGTATTTTTGAGCTATCTCCTAGCCCCAGCATTTTGTTTATTTTGGTTTTGGTTTTGGTTTTTTGTTATTTTAGGTTCTGGCAGTGTTCAGTCTTCTCCCTGGCGCAGTGCAGGGCTCATTCCCAGTAGTGCTCAGGGAACAGTGCTCTATATCAGGGATCAAAGCCAGGCCTCCCGCATGCCAAATGTACCAACCCAGCTCATTAAACTATCCAGAGCTTTTTGTTTTCAAAAGCTATTTTAATAAGTTCTACAGGGATCAAACTGGAAATTCCATCAGAACATAGATACTAATGCTTCTATCCTGACTGAGAACCCTACTGTTATTCACAAGGCCTAGCACTTTAGAGAGAGCTTAAGAGGTTGGGCACATGCTTTGCATCCTGGAGGACAGGGTTCAATTCCCAGCACTGCCAGAGCAACCCCCTAGTACAGAATCAGGAGTAGTTCCCTATTAATGCCAGGTGTGGCCTTAAAACCAAAAATTAAATGCTGGAGCCAGAACTATAGTACAGCAGGTAGAGTGCTCACTTTGCATATAGCCAACCCAGGTTTGATCCCCAGCATCCTATATGGTCTCTTGAGCTCCTCCAGGAGTAATTCCTAAGTGTGAAGCCAGGAATCAGCCTAAATCCTTAATCAAAGGATGTGGCCCAAAAGTTTTCTTTCAATTAAGACATTAAGAAAAGAAATTTTGGGGCCGGGCGGTGGCGCTAAAGGTAAGGTGCCTGCCTTGCCTGCGCTAGCCTTGGACGGACCGCGGTTCGATCCCCCGGTGTCCCATATGGTCCCCCAAGCCAGGAGCAACTTCTGAGCGCATAGCCAGGAGTAACCCCTGAGCGTCACCGGGTGTGGCCCAAAAACCAAAAAAAAAAAAAAAAAACAAAGAAAAGAAATTTTAAAGCTAGAACTTAATTGTCACTACCTATAATTTACCTGTAATTTACAGATTGCTTTAAGACTGAAGTAATTGAAATAACAAGAAGGTTAAAAATTCCCTTCAAGGGGGCTGAAGCCGTGGCACAAGCTTGCACATGCTAGCCTAGGATGGACCGTGGTTCATATGGTCCCCCAAGCCAAGAGCAATTTCTGAGTACATAGCCAGGAGTAACCCCTGTGTGGCCCAAAAAACAAACAAACAAAAAAATTTTCCTTCAAGCTACTCATAATAATGAACCTGATAAATGGAATTCCTAGAGCTAAAGGTGATCAAAACTCTCCAAGGTCTAGAATCTTCCTTGAAAATCTGATAAGAGCTCAGCTAGACACTCCCCAGAAAAATGCACAAACACACGAAAGTTTGCATTTGATTTGTGGGATTTATTTAACTCACCCTTATTGAATAAATATGTGAGGTTGAAGAGATAGTTCTCATACTAAAGAGCTTGTCTGGCACGTGGTCAACCCCTATTCAATCCCCATTACCACATATGGTCATCTGAACTTATCAAAAATGATCTCTGCTCACAAAGCTAGGAATATGCCCTACGCACCATCAGGTGTTACCCAAAATCACAGTAACAATAATGTGCATGCGCATAGACAAGAGAGAAAACCCAAGATTGAAACATAGAAGGAAGGAGACATTTCAGAAAATAATGAAATGTTCAGTGACAGAGGACTAGCTTCAAGGGAGCTCCCCAACCCAGTCAAAGTAGAAACAATCTGTATGGGGCCTGAGAGATAGCATGGAGGTAGGGCATTTGTCTTGTATGCAGAAGGATGGTGGTTCGAATCTCAGCATCCCATATGGTCCCCTGAGCCTGCCAGGAGCTATTTTTGAGTGTAGAGCCAGGAGTAACCCCTGAGCGCTGCCAGGTGTGACCCAAAAACCAAACAAACAAAAAAACCTGTATATCTAAGAATAATGAGACCAGCAGATAACACAAAAGGATGGAATACATACATTGCATGCAGGAGACCTGGGTTCCATTCCTTTGCACTTTGTTGTCTCCAATTGTCACTGGGAGTAACCCCTAACCACTGAGCCACAAATAGCCTGAGAGCATTGCCAGATGGAGCCCCCAGAAGACAAAACTATGACATGGAAAAAGTTATAATTCACTGAATGAGTCCAAACTGATGAGTTAAAGCACTTAATGTTGTACATGGCCAAAATGGGTTCAATCCTTAGCACCACCTGTGGCTTCCCAAGCATTGCCAGGAACAATCCCTGAGCAGTCAGGAATAAGCCCTGAGTACAGCCAAAATATATGAATGTACGTGCACACGTATGCGCACACTTGCACACACACACATACACACAGTGAACAAATTTTGATGAGTGAGTAAAGTTTTCCTTATTTGTGAATCCATTGATACGAGTGGGAGAACTACTGAGAATAGAGGATCAACATTTGACTTCCATGAGGATGAGCTTTGTCAATAACACTAAGGCTGCAGGGTGGGCCAAGGATATGGAACAGGTTATCAGAGTGCTTTCACCACACAAATACTGGTTAATCACAAAGACAATGGTGATTTTAGATGGAGAGACCAAGCAGATGAAAGCATGAATAGGTGATCAAGGCCAATATGAATGATGATGGGCATCTCCTGGCATGAGGCATAGCTGCCTCTCTGATGTTCTGTCCAGAGTATGGGCCTGAACAAGTATCTGGTTATGAGCAAACATCAGATGGACCCAGATAGATCAGCTTCTCCATTAAAATGTAAGGCCAATTGCCAAGACATATTCCTGGACAGGATCCTAAACCAAAGAGGAATGACTGAACTTGTTGGGATAGTTAGTGAAAGATTTTAGTTTTGGCTTTTAAAAATATTTTATATAATTCAAGAACCATGATTATTAAATGTATTGATAGTTTAGGGGTTTTTTCGGGGGGAGGGTTCACACCTGGCGGCGCTCAGGGGTTACTCCTGGTTCTGCTCAGAAATCGCTCTTGGCAGTCACGATGGTGTGGGGCAGGGGACCACATGGGATGCTGGGATTCGAACCACCGTCTGTCCTGGATCGACTGCTTACAAGGCAAACGACCTACCACTGTACTATCTCTTCAGCCCCGATAGTTGAGTTTTAAGCATACAACATTTCAACATCAATTCCACCACCAGCATCAACTTTCTTCTGCCAGTGTTCCCATGCTTCCTCCAGTCTCCCACTTGCCACCTTGAAAGGTGGCAAACTTTCAAAGTTTGGAGGTTGCTGTTTTGATCTCATATTTTCAGTGTTCCTGAATCTATGCTTCAAATATTCAGCTGTACCACATCACCAGTATAACCCAGGCTCCTAACTCATTTCCCTTCTTATTTCCCTTTCTCTTTGATTTCTTTCCTTCTCTATCTTTCTCCTCCCTATACTCTGGGGTCAGTGGTGATCTAGGAATCTACTCCTTACAACATATTTCCTCTAGAGACCAGAATAATAGTATTGGTCCCTAGAAGGCATTTGCCTTGCATGTGACTGACCCAGGTTGTTTGATCTCTGGCAACCCATAGGGTTCCCTGAGCACTGCCAGGCATGGTTCTTGAGTGCAGAGCCAGGAGTAACCCTTGAGTCTTGCTGAGTGTGATCGAAAAACAAAACAAACAACAACAAAAATTACATTTCCTCATCCAATATATTTGATATAAGACAGATAAGTGAGATTGTAATGTGTTTGTCCATCCACAGTGTGCGTCTTACTTCATTCAACATATCTTCCAGTTCTAATAAGGTTGCAACAAATTGCACAATTTTACTATTTCTTGCAGCTGCATAGTATTCCTTTGTGTATATATACTATAACTTTATAGTCCACTCATCTCTCGTGAGACACCTACGTTGATTCCATATCTTAGCTATTGTACTAAGTGCTACAATGCAAAGGTCCAAGGCTGCCAGGGCTGTAGGGCTTCATGCTGCAGAGGCCCAACGCTGCCAGGGCCAGGTGCTACAAGGATAGCAGGGACTTATGAGGCCTAGCTATCAGGTGGGGCCTTGTGCCCACCCAGGGACTCCAACATGTAGCAACCACCTGCCAGGGACTGAGAGAGAGGGGTGGTGAGAGAAGAGGAAACCAAGTATACTTTTTTTTTAAATATTTAACTTTTTAAAATTTTTGTTCGTTTGTTTTTGGGTCACACCCAGAGGCACTCAGAGATTACTCCTGTCCCTGCACTCAAAAGTCGCTCCTGGCAGGCTCAGGGAACCATATGGGATGCCGAAATTCGAATTGGGGTCTATCCTGTGTTGGCTGCTTGCAAGGCAAACACCCTACCGCTGTGGTTTTGCTCCCGGCCCTCCAAGTATACTTTTTATTCCTCTTGGAGTCTGAGGTCTGCTGCTGCCACACTACATACACCACACCACTTGGGGGTTTCTAAGAGAAAGGGAGAGATAGATGGAAAGTCACAGGCCAGAGGTGGCCCGGGGGAGGCTCTGATACAAGAAAAACAAAGGAATAGATACAAAGCAGGCAGCATCTCTCAGATGTTTTATCTCTGTCCCCCTTCCCTCACTCCATGTGGACCAGCAGGAGCTGCTCTGGTTCCCCCTGATTCCCCTCCTCACTTTCCAAATTTTTCCTCTTATACCTGGCATAACAAAGGGACATATTCAAGGGGCATGTCCAGGTTCAACTTTCATTACAGTGAGGTTATCCAAGGGGTGTGACCAAGTCCAACTGCCGTACATCAGCACTGCAATGAATTATGGGAGAACCATGTATGGGGGAATAGAACCCAGGGCCTCAAACTTGCAAGGCAAGTGCTCTTCCTTTGAGCCACATTCCCAGCCCCAAAATCGGTGAAATTGAAAGGGAATTTGGGGACTGGAATGATAGTACAGTGGGTATTCTTTGCACAGGGCCAACCTGGTTCAAACTTTAGCACTCCAATAAGATCTCCTAAATTCACCAAGAGTAATCCCTGAGCATAGGGCCTTGATTAAGCTCTGAGCACAGCCAGATGTGGCCCAAGAACAAACAAAAGAATAATAAAAAGTAATCTGTAGACTGGCCAGTTGCAATGGACCCAGACTGATTTCCTGATTTGGCGGTTTTGCAAGGCACTGGCCCTGTGTGGCCTCTGATTTATAATTTTTTCAAAATCAGTTTTTGGTCTTTGTCCCTATTTCTGGCACAGAGCTCCTAAAAGCCTTTGGAATTTCCTGAGTGATAAAATGATAAAGATGTCTTATTATCCTTAACTAGCCCCTTTCAACCACAGCAAAGTTTATGTTAATGAGTTGACTTCTGGAAAGCCCCAGAGAAGGGCCTATTGCCAGGAGATTTGATCAGGTAATTAGATTTGGCACTTTCAGTCCCACTCATGACCTCTTGCAAGGGGGCAGGGACTGGAGCTTGACTTCCATTCCCAATGACCAACAGTTTCCTTCATACAGTTTAGAGAGTCCCAGCTGATAAGCAGAAAACATGAGGATAAAAAAAAATGGCACACCATAGACTGGACAGTTCCTAGTGTTCACAATTCTTGCCATCCTCAGGTCTCTTGTCATTGGCTCTTCATTCCTCTCCTTTATAAGAAGCTGGGCATCTTGGGGGCCAAGAGATAAGACAATGGGTAAGGTGCTTGCCTTGCACATGGCCATCCCAGTCATCCCACATGGTCCTCCAAGTACCACGAGAAATAACCCCTAAGCCCAGACCAGGAGTAAGCCCTGAGAACTTTCAGGTGTGCACCTCATCCCACCCCTCGAAAAAGCTGTAGATCTAGAAAGCAAACTGAATTCTGTGAAAAATTCTAAGTGGATACCTCTGGTTTAAACTGATTGGGAGGAAATATTAAACAACCTAGAGCAGGAGACGGATGCAGCTAAGCAGCATGGTGGGACCCTTCCCTGTACATCAAATGCCATCTCCAGGGAGACTGACTCACTCAGTGAGTTATGGTCCTTTGAAAATGGGAAAATTGCTTGATGGTATTGGTGGTGGGGGGGGAATCACAGATCTCATTAAAAGAATCCACATATTGACTTGCTTAGGTAATAGGATCTTTAACATCATGGGTTTTTCTTTTTTGTTTTTGTTTGTTTGTTTATATTTTGTCTTTTCTTGCTTTTGGTTTTTTTTTTCAAGTAATATTTTTATTTAAGCACCATGATTACAAACATGTTTGTAGTTGGATTTAAGTCATAAAAAGAACACCCAATTCACCAGTGCAACATTCCCACCACCGATGCCCCCATCTCCCTCCTCCCCTATCCCTTGCCTGTATATAAGACAGGCATTCTACTTGTCTCACTCATTAATATTGTCATAATAGTTGTCAGTGTAGTTATTTCCCACTCTTCGTAGTGAGCTTCATATCGTGAGCCAGTTATTACATCTCTATTGTCTCTGGGTATTACTACAATAATGTCTTTTATGGTTCTTAAATCCCATAGATGAGTTAGACTATTCTGTGTCTATCTTCTCTGATTCATTTCACTTAGCATATAGATTCCATGTCCATCTATGCATAGGAAAAGTTTATGAATTCATCTCTCCTGACAGCTGCATAGTACTCCATTATGTATATGTACCACAATTTCTTTAGCCATTTATCTGTTGAATATCTCTCTGGCCCTCTAACATCATTTTTTAAGATTCCAAAAGGCAGGGCCAGGTTGAAAGTGAGGGTACAAAGGGTCTGGCACTTGGTTTGTGTGCAAGTGACTCGAGGGTTTTTTTCTTCATTTGTTTGGCTTTTTTATTTATTTGTTTTGGGCTATAGCTGGTGGTGCTTGGGATTACTCTGTGCTCCTCCTGGAGTACCATATGTGGTGCCAGGGGTTGACTATATCAAAGCTATATCAAAGCAAAGGCCCTACCCACTGTACTGCTTCAACCCCTCGACCCTGGAACTACAGATGGTCTTCCAAGCATCCAGAAATCACTTAGGAGCACAAAGCCAAAAGTAGTCTTAGAGTACTTCCAGGTGTAGTTCAACATCCCCCTCAAAAAAAGAGGTCATTCAGAAAGTGAGAAATAAAAATTAGTGCAGGGCAGGGAGGGGCGGCAGCGGAGAGATAGCACAGTGGAGGGCACTTGCCTTGCATGTGGCCAACCCAGGAAGGACCTGGGTTCAATTCCCAGCATTCCATGTGGTCTCCTGAGCCTTCCAGGAGCGATTTCTGAGCATAGGGTCAGGAGCAACTCCTGGGCACTGTTGGGTGTGGCCCAAAAACCAAATAGATAAATAAATAAAGTTTTAAAAAAAGGAAAATTAGTACTGGGGGAAGGAGTAAATATGATAGAACGTTAACAATTGACAAATGGGGGACTCCAAGGGAAATCTTTGCTGTGCCTGTCTGTCTTTCCTGAATACCTGAAGCTCTCCTCAGAGGCCTAGGGAGCGCACCCCCCAAAAACTGCCACCTAGAGGCCACAGAAGAGCGCAGCTGCTCCACTTCACTTCGCAGCCACACACTCTTTCTAACCAATGAACCCCACCACAACACGCAAGAAAAACCACACTACAAGTGTGACAATGGAGAAACCTCACAAGCAAACACCATGCACAGAGAATGAAGATGATAGCTCGGATCACCTAAAAAATTCCAACCATCTAATTAACCTCTTGGATAAGGAATTTAGAATAGAAATATGGAAGATGTTTATAGAATTCAAAGAAAGCATAGATCGATCTGAACAGAGCACAAAGACAGAAATCAGAAAATTCCAAACTGAAATAACAGATCTGAAAAACACGGTAGCTCAAATGAAAAACTCAGTGATGGCCTCACCAGCAGGGTAACAGCAGCTAAGGACAGAATCGACATGCTGGAAGATGAGATGCAGAAAAACTCAACACAGCAGAAGAAATTGGAAAAGAAAGAACCTTAAGACAAACGATCAGGCAATGGAAAAAGTACTCAAGAAATGTGAACAAATGAAAATAGAAATCTTTGATATACTCAACAGAAACAACATAAGAATCATTGAAGTCCCAGAGGCCCAGGTAGGATTTCTCCAGGAGGAATCAACTGTCAAAGACGTCATCAAAGAGATACTCCCAGAGTTCAAGACTATGCAATCAAATCCTGCATGCCCGAAGAGTACCAGCTAAAAGAGACCCAAAGAAAAACACGCCAAGACACATCCTCATTACAATGACAAATCCCAAAGATAGAGATAGAATACTGAAAGCAGCAAGATCAAAAAGGGAAGTTACATTCAAAGGAGCATCCCTAAGGCTTACAGCAGACATGTCACAAGAAACTTTCAAGGCCAGAAGACAGTGGTGGGATATTGTGACAAGACTGAATGAAGGGCCCAGATAGATAGCACAGCGGCGTTTGCCTTGCAAGCAGCCCATCCAGGACCAAAGGTGGTTGGTTCAAATCCCGGTGTCCCATATGGTCCCCCGTGCCTGCCAGGAGCTATTTCTGAGCAGACAGCCAGGAGTAACCCCTGAGCATCGCCGGGTGTGGCCCAAAAACCAAAAAAAAAAAAAAAAAAGGACTGAATGAAATGAATGCCTCTGAGAATACTGCACCCAGCCCGACTCACATTCAGGTTTGAAGGAAGGATACATAGTTTTATGGATAAACAACAGCTCAGAAACTTCACAGATGGAAAACCAGCCTTAAAGGAAAAACTGAAAGGTGTATTTTAAGACAAGAGAGACCAACAAACACAGAAAATTTATCTACAAAGATGACATTAAATCCTATGACAATTATCTCCCTCAATATCAATGGACTAAATTCACCAATTAAAAGACACGGAATGGCAAAATAAGTCAAAAAGATAAATCCAACCTTCTGCTGCCTACAAGAAACACACCTGAATAGTCAGAACAATCATAGTCTCAAAATCAAAGGCTGGAAGAAAATCATCCAAGCAAACAACACCCTTAAAAAAGCTGGGGTGGCCATATTAATATCTGATGACACCAACTTTATACTCAGAAAAGTTGTAAGGGACAAAGATGGACACTATGTACTAATCAAGGGATATATGCAACAGGAAAAAAAATCAGACTATTAAACATTATATGCACCCAATGAGAGACCAGCAAATTATTTAATACAATTACTGACAAATCTGAAAGAAGACATCAATAATAACACAATAATTGTGGGAGACCTCAACACGGCCCTGTCAACACTTGATAGGTCAACCAGACTGAAACACAACAAAAACATACTAGCCCTGAAAAGAGTAATGGAAGAAAGAGGACTAGTATATATATATATATATATATATATATATATATATATATATGACACTCCACCCCAAAAAACCTGGATACACATTCTTCTCCAATGTACATGGGTCATTCTCCAGGATAGATCACATGCTGACACATAAAACATACCTTCAGGGCCCGGAGAAATAGCACAGTGGCATTTGCCTTGCAAGCAGCCGATCCAGGACCAAAGGTGATTGGTTCGAATCCTGGTGTCCCATATGGTCCCCCGTGCTGCCAGGAGCTATTTCTGAGCAGACAGCCAGAAGTAACCCCTGAGCAACACCAGGTGTGGCCCAAAAAACAAAACAAAAAAAAACACACACAAAAAAAAACAAACAAAAACAAACATACCTTTATAAAATCAAGAGGATAGAAATCTTGTAGGCTACGTTTGCTGACCAGAAGGCTCTGAAATTAGATGTGAACTACAAAGGCACAGAAGAAAAACTTTAACAATTGGAAATTAAGTGGTCTGCTACTGAACAACCAGTGGGTCAGAGATGAAATCAAAATCAAAGAGGAAATCAAAACCTTCCTGGAAACAAATGATAATGAAGACACAAACTGCCAGAATCTATGGGACACAGCAAAAGCAGTACTGAGAGGAAAATTTATAGCTTTACAAGCACACATCAGGAAGGAAGAAGGGGATACCTGAATAACTTAATGAAGCAGCTCGTAAGATTAGAAAATGACCAAAAAGGGAACCAAAAATAGGGAGACAGAAGGAAATAACAAAGCTGAAAGCAGAAATCAATGAAGTGGAAAACCAAAAAACAATCCGATAGATCAATGGAAGCAGAAGTTGGGTCTTTAAAAAATATAAACAAGATTGATAGACCATTAACAAAACTCACAAAGTAAGAGAGAGAGAGAAACTTGATAACCCATATTAGAAATGAAAAGGGGGAGATCACGACAGATATTTCAGAGATACAAAGGGTAATCAGAGACTACTTTGAGAAACTTTTTGCTACTAAACATGAGAACCTAGAAGAAATGGATAAATTCTTGGACACTTATAACCTTCCACAGTTAAGTAAGGAGGATGTAGCATATCTAAACACCCCCATCACTATTGAGGAAATTGAAACTGTAATAAAACATCTGCCCAAAAAGAAAAGCCCAGGCCCAGATGGATTTACTAATGAATGCTTTCAAACCTTTCAAGAGGAGCTACTACCAATCCTAGCCAGGCTCTTCCATGAAATTGAAAAAAATGGGAACACTCCCAAACAGCTTTTATGAAGCCAACATCACCTTGATACTAAAACCAGGCAGAGATGCTGCCAAAAAAGAAAATTACAGACCAATATCCTTGATGAATGCAGATGCAAAGATCTTCAACAAAATCCTGGCAAATAGGATCCAATGCATCATCAAGAAGATTATATACTATGACCAAGTAGGTTTCATCCCAGGAATGTAAGGATGGTTTAACATCTGTAAATCTATCAACATTATACACAACATCAACAACAAGAAAAATAAAAATCACATGATCATATCAATAGATGCAGAAAAAGCATTTGATAAGGTCCAACATCCATTCTTGATTTAAAAAAAACTCTCAGCAAGATGGGAATGGAAAGAAACTTTCTCAATCTAGTTAAAGTCATCTACCACAAGCCAATGGCAAATATTATCCTCAATGGAGAAAAACTAAAAGCCTTTCCTCTAAATTCTGGTACAAGACAAGACTGTCTGCTCTCACCACTCCTCTTCAGCATAGTACTGGAAGTGCTTGCTATAGCGATCATGCAAGAAAAAGATATCAAGGGAATCCAGATAGGAAAGGAAGAAGTCAAGCTCTCACTGTTTGCAGATGACATGATACGCTACTTAGAAAACCCTAAGGACTCTACCAAAAAGCTTCTAGAAACAATAGACTCATATAGCAAGGTGGCAGGCTACAAAATTAACACACGGGAGTCATTGGCCTTTTTATACACCAATAATGATAGGGAAGAGATGGACATCAAGAAGTCAATCCCATTCACATTAGTACCACACAAATCAAATATTTTGGAGTCAACTTGACCACAGATGTGAAGAACCTATACAAAGAAAACTATAAAGCCCTGCTCCAGGAAATAAAGGAGGATACACGGAAATGGAAACACATACCCTGCTCATGGATTGGCAGGATTAACACAATTAAAATGGCAATACTCCCCAAAGCATTATACAAATGTAATGCGATCCCTCTAAAAATACTCATGACATTCTTCAAAGAAGTGGATCAAACACTTATGAAGTTCATCTGGAACAATAAACACCCTAGAATAGCTAAAGCACTCCTAGGGAAAAGGAAAATGGGAGGCATTACTTTCCCCAACTTTAAACTGTACTACAAAGCAATAGTTATCAAAACAGCATGGTATTGGAATAAAGACAGACCCTCAGATCAATGGAATAGGCTTGAGTTCTCAGACAATGTTTCCCAGACATACAATCACCTAATTTTTGACAAAGGAGCAAGAAATCCTAAGAGGAGCAGGGACAACCTCTTCAACAAGTGGTGCTGGCAGAACTGGTTAGCCACCTGCAAAAAGCAAACATAGACTCCCAGTTAACATCATGTACGAAGGTAAAATCCAAATGGATTAAAGACCTTGACATCAGACCTGATACCATAAGGTATATAGAACAACACGTTGGTAAAACACTCCATGGCATTGAGACTAAAGGCATCTTCAAGGAGGAAACTGCACTTTCCAAACAAGTGGAAGAAGAGAGAAACAGATGGGAATACATTAAGCTGAGAAGCTTCTGCATCTCAAAAGAAATAGTGCCCAGAATACAAGAGCCACCCTCCGAGTGGGAGAAACTATTCACCCAATAACCATCAGATAAGGGACAAATGTCCAAAATATACAGGGCACTGACAGAACTTTACAAGAAAAACATCTAATCCCATCAAAAATTGGGGAGAAGAAATGAACAGAGGCTTTGATAAAAAAAAAGAAATACAAATGGACAAAAGGCACATGAAAAAATGCTCCTCATCACTAATCATCAGGGAGATGCAAATCAAAACAATGATGAGATACCATCGCACGCCACAGAGATTGGCACACATCACAAAAAATGAGAACAATCAGTGCTGGCAGGGATGTGGAGAGAAAGGAACTCTTATCTACTGCTGGTGGGAATGCCGTCTAGTCCAACCTCTATGGAAAGCAATTGGAGATTCCCCCAAAATCTGGAAATTGAGCTCCCATTCGATCCAGCTATTCCACTCTTAGGGATATACCCTAGGAACACAAGAATACAATACAAAACCCCCTTCCTCACACTTATATTTATTGCAGCACTATTCACAATAGCCAGTCTCTGGAAACAACCAAGATGCTCTTCAACAACAAAAGCTAAAGAAACTGTGGTACATATACACAATGGAATATTATGCAGCCGCCAGGAGAGATGAAGTCATGAAATTTTCTTATACATGGATGTACATGGAATCTATCATGCTGAGTGAAATATGTCAGAGGGAGAGAGACAGAGGCAGAATAGTCTCACTCATCTATGGTTTTTAAGAAAAATAAGTCATTTTTGCAACAATCATCAGAGACAATGAGAGGAGGCCTGGAACTTTCAGCTCACTTCATGAAGCTCACCACAAAGAGTGGTGAGTGCAGTTATAGAAATATCTACACTGAGAACCACCATAACCATGTGAATGAATGAGGGAACTGGAAAGCCTATCTAGAGTACAGGTGGGGGTGGGGTGAGATGGAGGGAGATATGGGACATTGGTGGTGGGAATGTTGCACTGGTGAAGGGGGTGTTCTTTACATTACTAAAACCTAATCACAATCATATTTGTAATCAAGATGTTTAAATAAAAATATTAAAAAACAATTGACGAATGAAAAAAAACTGTGGGGAGTAGGGTATGGGAATTCTCTCTATTGCTTCAGCAATTTCAATGATAGTTTGAATAATTTTAAGGTAAATTTAAGGTAAAGGCGTGATCCCTGAGTGCAGAGCATGGAGTAAGTATTGCCCTGCCAAGTATGGCCCAAAACAACCAAAAATTAAATTTAAAAAAATAGATTTTTTTTTTGTTTGTTTGGGGGTAATTGACCCAGTGATACTGGTCAAGGGTTACTCTAGCTCTGTACTCAGGAATTACTCTTGGCAATGATCGGGGCACTATACGGGGTGCCAGCAATGGAACCTTGGTCAGTTATGTTCAAGGCAAGGATACTATCCACTGTACTATATCTCTGGATTTAAAATAATTATTTTTAATGATTTTTTTTGTTTTGGGCCACACCCAGCCACACTCAGGAGTTATTCATCATTCTGCATTCAGAAATCACTCCTGGCAGACTCCGGGAACC
Source organism: Suncus etruscus (assembly GCF_024139225.1). Lineage (NCBI taxonomy): Eukaryota > Metazoa > Chordata > Mammalia > Eulipotyphla > Soricidae > Suncus > Suncus etruscus. Next base: position 39,810,634 of record NC_064858.1, read on the forward strand.
ATATGGATGCCGGAGATCAAACCCTCGTTGGCCACATGCAAAGCAAACATCCTACCTACTATGCTGTCATTCCAGCCACCAAAATAATTATTTTAAAAGTAAACATTGTGACCTCATATACCATGTATTTATGGCAGATCATTTTGACCATGGCCAAGACCATTTCTCTTAATCTAGATATTTCTTTTTAATGTGGCTTTTTAGTTTTTCCCATAAGGAAGTGGAAAGCCTTTTTCTTTTCTTTGATTTTGTACCTCCTAAGACTCTCACTTTAGTCACAGAAAGTAAAGATGTGATGATGTGATTCCTTTTTTTTTTTTTTTTGGTAAGGGGCACACCCGGTGGTGTTCAAGGATTACATCTGACTCTGTGCTCAGGGATAATTCTTGGAAGAAATCTGGGAATAATTGAACTGGGTCAGGTGTATGCAAGGCAAGTGCTGTACTCACTATACTATCTCCCTGGCCTTTGTGGGAAGGAGAACAGGGAAGAGAGAGTTCCCAAAAGAGCTGGGAACTATTCCAGGTTCTATGCTTATAAGTCCCTCCCAGGTATCCTTGAAAAATCATGTGGTACGGGGGATCAAACTGGAATTGGCAACATGCAAAAAAGCATGCTGTTTCCCTGGGGAAATTTTGAATGATTTATTGAATTATTGAAAATTATGTAAAAGATCTTCAATATAAATTACCTCAAAATTATAACCATACACACACACATATGCATATTGTTGGTTTTGGAGCCACACGTGGATGCTCAGAGCCTGGACTATCCTGGATCAATGCTCAAGAATCACTCTTGGCAATACTCAGGAAACCATTTGCAGTGGCATGGATCAAAGTGCAGTGAAAGCACATGCAAGGCGAGACCAGATAGTACAGCAGTTAGGGCATTTGCCTTGCATATGGCCAAGCCAGATTCGATCCCCAACATCCCATATGGTCTCTCGTGCACCGCCAAGTACTCCTGAGTGCAGAGCTAGGACTAACTTCTTAGTATCCCCAAAAGCAGTAAACAAAAACAGACAAAGTGCATGCAAGACAAGTGCTTTAACCCATGTTCTATCTCTCTGACCCAATTCAGGGTGTTTTGTTGTTGTTTTATTGAACCATTGTGAGATGCACAGATACAAAGTTGTTCATGGTTGAATTTCAGTCATACAATGTTCCAACACCCTCTATACACCAGTGTGTTTTTTTTTTGTTTTGTCTTGTTTCTTTTTCTTATTTTTACAGAAAACAAGTGTTTCATATAATATGATCCTCCCTTTCACTCACCCCCTATCCCAGACCTACTCTCTGCTGCTACCATTGAATCAAGTCAACTCCTAAGGCCCTTTCTAGCCCTAGGACTCAGACTGATTCTTTTCAGATATTTCCAATGTCGGGAAAAAGAGCAGTGTCCAGGTGTGGCCTCCTCCGGCTGACTCTGCGGGCAAAAACCAGTTTGGAGAGTTGTCTGCACACCCTTCCTTCTGCTGCTGTGGTTTAATTTGTGCCAAATGGCTGGGAGTAACCCAACATAAAAGGCTGTTGTTTCCACCAAAGGACCCGCTAGATAACCATGTAGGATTAGAACCCCATCTCAGTGCCTCAGTACATCTCAGTAGCCGCACATGTAAAACACACCTGTGACTCTGAGATAATCATCAAAAAGTTGGAACTAGTTCTATGTTGGAATCATCAAAAAAAAAAAAAGTTGGAAATAGTCATCCACATGTAAGTCACATGGACCAAGACAGAAATAAGAAAGCAAGTCCAGGAGCTGGAGTGGTGGCGCAAGTGGTAAGGTGTCTGCCTTGCACGTGCTAGCCTAGGATGGATGGCAGTTCGATCCCTCGGCGTCCCATATGGTCTTCAAGCCAGTAGCAATTTCTGAGCGCATAGCCAGGAGTAACCCCTGAGCGTCACCCAGTGCGCCCAGAAACAAAACAAAACAAAACAAAAGAAAGCAAGTCCAGACCACCCATCTGCCTTCTCCAAGATGCAAGGGTTGGTGGGAGCTGGCAGGAAATGGCAACCACACAGTCAACAGGTATGTCATTCCCTAGGGATCATTCCTAGGGTGATAGGAACCCTTTCCTCTCTTGGATATGACTTAATCCTAACTGGATAGATCAGCCCCTGACTTGCCATTTCCCAAATTCCTTTATTAAGGCTAACAGCACCTTGAGTTAGAAGGAGAAGCAAGTTTCAGAGTCCTGGGTTGAAATGAAGTTACTGAGATGTAAGCCCTGAGCCAATGAAGTCACTCCCCAAATTTCCACACTAAAATGATTGATGAATATGGCAATTCCAATCTCCTCCAAACTCTTCATTTCCCTATAAAAATTCTTTTTTCTTTAATTTTCTCTTTTACTTTTTTTTTCCACACCTGGTAATGCTCAGGGCTTATTCCTGGCTCTCAACTCAAGAATCACTCCTGGTGGTGTTCAGGGGATGTTATATGGGATGCTAGAGATCAAACCTAGCCAGCCACATGCAAGGCAAACCCCGTACCCACTGTACTGTCTCTCCAGTCCCATCCCCTAAATTCTAACTTCCTTTTTCTCCTGCCTCCAGAAATTCCTCAAGGGTAGAAAATAGGACACACGTTTTTTCCCTCCTACCTATCTTTGATCTACTGCATTGACCTGTTCTGGTTGCTTTGTATACATTGTGATGCATGAGAAAAGTTTTTTAATGCCCAGAATAAATTATTAATAAAAATTACTTAATTATTTTTAAGTACATTGAAATGTACTTATAAATTACATTGAAATGTACTTATAAATTACTTAATATAATTAAGTAATTTATAAATCAATGACCTATTTGCTGTTAGACTATTGAACAAAGTATGCCATGTATTATAATAAATACTGGAAAACTTTTTAGATTTATTTCAAATCATAAAACTATGAAATAAATACAAATATAATTAAACGTTCTGTAGCTCAGTGACAGCTATGAGACCCTGGAATTGACCCTGGCTCAACACTCACATACACTCAAAAAATTATCATACAATGGGGCTGGAGCAATAGCACAGCAGGTAGGGTGTTTGCCTTGCACACCAGGTTCAATTCCCAGCATCACATATGAACCCAAAGCCTGCCAGGAATAATTTCTGAGCACAAAGCCAAGAGAAACCCCTGAGCACTGCCAGGTGTGTCCCAAAACAACAACAAAATAATAATAATAATAATAATAATAATAATAATAATAAATACTATGTAATGACAAAGAATAGTGTTCATCTTTTCAGCCAAGTCATCAAAAACTCAATTCAATACTGCCATCATCTCATAACATAAATAGAACCTTTCAGACTGATATATGGTATGAATCTTTTCATCAATAAAATATGAAATAAACACAAATATTGCTTAAACTTATGTGCCATGATAGAGACATGTAGTTTCTCTTCCTTTTTTGTTTTGGGTTTTTTGGGTCACACTTGAAAGGGCAGTCCTCAACCTCTGCTTTCTCACCCATCCCTCTGAGCATTCACAAACATCTCAGTGAAATTTTAATGACTAAATCCAGTGGGTCCATATGCCTCACACCTCTGATTCATACAATGCTGGCAACCACTCCTTCCTTCTTTTAATATGACATCCGTGTTTAATTGTCCTGATCTCATCTAGCCTGATTTTCTGCCCAACACCTCAGTCTTCTTCAAAGACATCCCTTCTGCAAAGAAGCCTTCCATGCAGTCTCCAGGGCTTTCTTGTCTTCTCATAAGCACTCCCTCAGGGAGACACATTGATTTCTATTCCTATCAGATCTATGAGGGCTCCACCTGTCTTCTGCCTTGGCATCACCATTTCTGGGGGACAGGACTGGATTCCCCAGCCTCTCCTTTGAGGGGCTGTGCTTTGGGTTTCACCCAGCTGTACTCATGAGCTACTCCCAGCTCTATGCTTGGGTGCTACTTCTTACAGTTCTTAAGGGACCTTACAGTGCCGGGGATTGAACTAGGAACAATCACAATGCCTGGCAAGTGCCTTAACCCCTGTATTATCTCTTTGATTCCTAGTTGCATTTTAAAACGAGAAACTCATAAATAAGAGTGATGGACCATAACTGGCTGTGCTCAGGGCTTACTTCTGGCTCTTTGCTCAGGAATTGCACCTGGTAGTGCTCAGGTGGGGATTATATGTGATGCCAAGGATAGTACTAGGATTGACTGCAAACAGGATAAGCACCTTAACCCTTAAGAAAGACAATGAGCTCTTAAACATCTTGTTCTTCTAAATTCTAAATTCAGCTGATGGGAATTCTCTTGGATTACCCCTGACTTCTCTCTCTCTCATCTTCCATTCCCATCTTCCATGTTGCCAAGATAGATCAATGTAGCTTTTCCAGCAGGCAGATCTTCTCTCACCCAGCCCTTTCCTACCCTGGCCCACTGCTAAGCTTTCAATTCTTCACTCCCCCTCCCCACTTAACATCTTTCAACACCTCCCCACTTTTTTTTTAATAAGGGCTGCCATTGTCTAACAAATAAAGTCCAAGATTCTGTTTTGTTGTGTTTTGTTTTTGAGCCATGCCTTGCAACAATAGTCAGCAGTTACTCCTGGCTCTACACTCAGGAATTACTCCTGGCAGTGTTTGGGGAATCTTATGAGATTCTAGGGGCTGAACCCAGGTCAAGGGATCAAACCCAGGTCAGCCACATGCAAGGTAAGCACCTTACCCACTGGACCATCTCTCTGGTCTCATCCAAGATGCTTTTTGAGCCTGGCTTTAGTCACAGGAGCCATGTTATAGCCATGGTTTCTATGACTTCTGTTGCTCAGCTGCTCTTCTTCAAATATAGTTTCCATTCTCCCTCTGCCTCTAGTCCTCATTCCATTCCCACCTGCCAAAAGGGGCCTCGCCCAAACTCTCCTTTCTCCACTCACTCGTAGATAGATCAAATTGCCCTTTGCCTGCAGCATTTTTCATTTCGGACCTAAACTTTCTCATTACACATTTCCATCCCCTACATATTAAGTTGAAATTGGATTCGTTTTCTCTCCAGGTAGCAAGATCCTTTAGTTTACATTCTACACAAATCTACAGAGCTTCCATTCAGACAAAAACTAATCATAAGGCTTTGTAACCAGAACTCAAAAAGAAAATCTGTAGCTCCAGGATTAGGTCTTTCTAGTGAGGTAAAAGGATAAAAAAATAGTTGTTATTCAACATGGCAAGAGACGGGCAAGTTTTACTGATTTTCACTTCCCCGGGCCCAGGTTTGGCACATTGACAAACTTGGTGTTTTCGACCCAAAAGAGCCTCTGAGCTCTTGGGTCCTCATCTCTGTGATTCCTATCCCAGACCAATGAGGACACAGAAGTTCTTGGCTCACACAGTCTTAGTCAATGTGGAGGAGGACTGGACCCTAAGTCCTATATTACTCTTAGCTCTTTTGTGCATTCTGATGTACCCCCTTCCTTCTTTGCTCACTCAGTGGTGGAGGTTGGGTGTCTCCAGTTAGGAACTTCAGGAATATTCTAGAAGCACAACGTGTAATCAATGAATATGCTGGAGCTGAAAGTATAAAAACCAAACCAAGCCAACAATATTAAAGGGGGTGAGGGGCTGGGGCTGGAGTGAAAGCACAGCAGTAGGGCATTTGCCTTGCATGCTGCTGATGCAGGACAGACCTGGGTTCAATCCCCACCCGGCATCCCAAATAGTCCCCCAGTCTACCAGGAGTGATTTTTGAGTGCAGAGCCAGGAGCAACCCCTGAGCACTTCCAGGTGTGCTCCCCCCCAAAAATCCAAAACAAATAAACAAACAAAATGGGTCAGAGACAGAGATCAAAGGATTGGACATGGGCTTTTGGGCTTTGCTTGCAGGAGATTCATGTTCCATCCCTAGCACCACATGATTCCCTGAGCACTGCCAGGGCTTATCTCTAAGCATGGAGCCAGGAGTAGGTCCCCTCCAAAACCCCAGATGATCCTGAAGAACATAAACATTGTCCTTCCATAAATGAGGCATTTCCATGAAGCTCCTTTCACTCCACTGCTTCTACATACATGTTGGTAATTCATTATGTTCTATTGGAGAGTTTATGGATTCACTCACAGGGAAAGGAAAAACTGAGCATTTTAAATGCTTGTTTATTGCCCCTTCTGTTAACCACCAAGAAGTTTCTCAGAAAAAACTATCTGGTTTATTTTCTCTAAAGAAGTCCAATTGAGGGTTCAAAGAGATAGCACAGCAGTAGGGCATTTGCCTTGCACACAGAAAGATGGTAGTTCAAATCCCAGCATCACTTATGGCCCCCCAAGCCTGCCTGGGGTGATTTCTAAGCATAGAGTCAGGAGTAGCCCCTGAGCTCTGCTGTGTATGCCCGCCCAAAAGAAGTTAATTGAGATATGTTGTACAGAAAACATGTAAAAAAGAAAGGAAGGAAGGAAGGAAGGAAGGAAGGAAGGAAGGAAGGAAGGAAGGAAGGAAGGAAGGAAGGAAGGAAGGAAGGAAGGAAGGAAGAAAGAAAGAAAGAAAGAAAGAAAGAAAGAAAGAAAGAAAGAAAGAAAGAAAGAAAGAAAGAAAGAAAGAAAGAAAGAAAGAAAGAAAGAAAGAAAGAAAGAAAGAGGCCTGCACGGTGGCACTAGAGTTAAGGTGTCTGCCTTGCCAGCGCTAGTCTAGGACGGACTGCAGTTCGATCCCCGGCATCCCATATGGTCCCCCAAACCAGGAGCAACTTCTGAGCACATAGCCAGGAGTAACCCCTGAGCGTCACCAGGTGTGGCCCAAAAACCAAAAAAAAAAAAGAAAGGAAGGAAGGAAGGAAGGAAGGAAGGAAGGAAGGAAGGAAGGAAGGAAGGAAGGAAGGAAGGAAGGAAGGAAGGAAGGAAGGAAGGGAAAGAAAGTTGAAGATATAGTAGGGTGCTTACCTTGCACAAAACTGATCCAGGTTCAACCCCTGGCACCCCATATGGCCCCCCAAATTTAAAGAGTGATCCTTGAGCTCAGAAGTAGCCCTGAGTACAGCCAGATGTGGTACAAGCACAAAGAAAAGAAAAAAGAATGTCAAAGAGCTTGTGTTAGCCAAATGAAAGATGGAAGAAAATAAATATGCTTTATGATTTTAAAACTGCTAAAGTAATCTAATATTTTAATACTTTATTTTGAGCGGAACTCAACAAGCAGTGCTCAAAGCTCTGTATTAAGAGATCACTTCTGGAAGTCTCGGAGGATCATATATGTTGCTGGGAATTGAATCTGGTTCGGCCTTGTCCTACCCACTGGACTATGTCTTGGATCTTTTCTTTTTAATAGGGTCCCACTACCACCAACAAGTGTTCAGGGCCCTAAAACTGCTCCAGGAGATGCTCTGTACTACAGTGGTCAGGCCTCCATGGTGCTCAGGGAGCACCAAGACTACATCCCAAGGGCTGGGTTATGTAATGTGCTGCTAGGATTAAATTTAGGATCAAGCTAAAGAGATAGTACAGCAGGTAGGGTACTTGCCTTGCACACAACTGGCCTATCACCACTCATGAGCTTGCCAAGAGTGACCCTTTAGTGCAGAGGCAGGAAACCATGCAGTGCAGTGGATTGGACAAGAGGTTCAGAGCTTGAGCTCCAGCCCTCTAGCTCCACTCTCTAGTGATCACTCTTCCTTTTTGTGGTGTTTTCACCTTGTCTGTAGGTGCTCAGAGTTTACTCCTGGCTCTGAACTCAGAAATCATTTCTGGCAGTTCTTGGGGGAGGGATCATAGATGGTGCCAGTTGTTGAACCTAAACCACTTTTAACTAGATATTAATCTTTATGGAACCCAGAAATAGTATTTTCCTCTAATAAGAGCAACACGACAAATTTCTGGTCGGTTGTCTGGAAGCCTAGAGAGTTATTAAAGAGCTAAGGTGTTTGCCTTAAACAAACCAAGACTAGAGAGACAGTACAGGGAGGAAGTTGATTGCCTTTCACGCTGCCCACCCCAGTTCACACACCACAGGCTTTAGCCCCCAAACCTCTCTCTGGTTCCCCCAAGAAGACAGAGCAGTTGGGAATGAGAGATTAGTGATAGACTGATGCTTGGCATGCATGAGTCCTGGATTCTATCTCTGGCGCTCACACACACAGGAACAAAGCCAGATTCACTACATAATTGCAGTATCCCAGGAAGCCCTCCTGGTGATAAAGCTTTGAGAAATCTGCCAACCTCAACCCACCCGGTATACACTTCTAACGATTTTTTCTTTTTTTTTTTTCAAGTCACAGCAGCACTTCAACCAACGGTTAGCTGGAATGAGTACCATAGAGAAAGAGTGTGTGCAAATAAAGCAAACAGTTGAAAACGGGACAAAAAACCATGAAAAGGGAATATAAGATTTTATAAAAATTTGAGTTCTCTGGCCGAGAGAACAGGCACTACATATTGTACGATGCCACAAAGTTTCCGAATAGTTGCTTCTTAATAAAAGCGGGGTGTATCCAAGACAGAAAGCCTGTCTGGCACCGCCATCAGCGTGTTGGGTCAATGAACCACAGCATTCTCGGGAAGACAAGTGTGTTCCCAATGGCGCCAAGGTCACTCGCCCAAAGTACAGGTTGGCTTAACTGATCAATCCTCCAGCGAGGGAAATGCAGGAAAATATTCCTGTCATCTCAAGGACTGGGGCATGTTTACTGGGGGGGAGAGGGGGAGAAAATTTCTTCTTTCAATGTTCTTCTTTCTCAATATTTGTGCCCACAGTTTAACCACTCCACCAAAGGTGGGAAATCCCAGTTGTAACGACCCTTTGAATTTTCTGAATAATTTTTTTTAACAACAAGAAAAATGTTATAGTTTCTCCAAACAACATTTCTCCAAAATGTTGTAGTTTGCATTTTAGAAGGACTGGAAGACTCTCCTGAATAAACACCCTTAAGTTGCAGGCGCAGAGGACCACCTAAACAAAAAATAGTACATTTTCTTTTCTCTATAAGTACAAACGTCTTTTTCCTAAAGCTGAGGCCTGAATATATATATTTGGTGTTTGTTTTTTGGGTCACACCCGGCAGCGCTCAGGGGTTCCTCCTGGCTCTGTGCTCAGAAATCGCTCCTGGCAGGCTCGGGGGACCAGATGGGATGTCGGGATTCGAACCAATAACGTTCTGCATGAAAGGCAAACGCCTTACCTCCATGCTATCTCTCCGGCCCCACGCCTGAATATTTAAAAAAAAATTTTTTTTAATTGCAAAACACTTTCAGAGAGCGCCTTTGACCAGAACTCCAAATGTGTGCAGTGCAGCGACGACAGGGGGGCTCGGGCTAAACACCCCCTTCTTCAGCCTCGCTGCATCCAAATGCACGCGTTGCAGGGACTCGAGGCGCGGGCTAGACACCCCCTTCTTCAGCCTCGCTGCAGCAGGGCGAAGGCGCTGATGAGGTCTTGGACTCGCCGTCGCTGTTGCACTCGGCCCGGGCTGACGGGCCGGCGCTGTCGGCCGCCTCCGGGCCCCGCGCGTGGCGTTCCAGCAGCTCCTGGAGCTGCTTGATATAGCCGATGGCGGCGCGGAGCGTCTCCACCTTGCTGAGCCGCCGGCCGGCCAGCTCCCGGGGCAGGTGCTCGCGGAGGCGCGCGTAGCCCTCGTTGACGCAGCGCACCCGCTGCCGCTCGCGCTCGTTGCGCTTGCGGAGGAAGGCGGGCTCGAACGCGCCGTCCAGCGGCAGCGGCAGGTAGGGCCGCCTCGGAGCGCCGGGGGCCGGGGGCCGCTCCCAGCCGGCCGCGTCCAGGCGCCAGGGGTAGACCCGCCAGGGGTCTCGCAGCTGCAGGCGCGACAGGGGCCCGGGCATTCCGAGGGGCACGGTGCGGAGTGGGTAGGGCAAGCTCAGCAGTCCCGCGCCTTTGCGTTTCTCCATCCTTCGCCGAGAAGCTTGCAAAGAGATTGATCTTTATCAATCTTTCAGCACCAAGATGAGACTTAAGAGGTCCATGCAGCTAGTCTCTATTGGAACACGTTTCTGGTTCCCCCAAAGTTTTAAGGAAACTTTACAATATTTCCTTGATGCATTGCACGACTGGATCTTCTCCTTTTTCTTTCTTTTCTTTCTTTCTTTCTTTCTTTCTTTCTTTCTTTTCTTTCTTTCTCTTTCTTTCTTTCTTTCTTTCTTTCTTTCTTTTTTCTTCTTTCTTTCTTTCTTTCTTCTTCTTTCTTCCTTCTTCTTTCTTTCTTTCTTTTCTTTCTTTCTTTCTTTCTTTCTTCTTTCTTTCTTTCTTTTCTTTTCTTTCTTTCTTTCTTCTTTCTTCTTTCTCTCTTCTCTCTCTCCTCTCTTTCTTTCTTTCTTTCTTTTTCTTTCTTTTCTTTCTTTCTTTCTTTCCTTTCTTTCTTTTTCTTTCTCTTTCCTTCCTTCCTTCTTCCTTTCCTTTCCTTTCCTTTCCTTTCCCTTTCCTTTCCTTTCCTTTCCTTTCCTTTCCTTTCCTTTCCTTTCCTTTTCCTTTCCTTTCCTTTCCTTTCCTTTCCTTTCCTTTCCTTTCCTTTCCTTTCCTTTCCTTTCCTTTCCTTTTCTTTTCTTTTCTTTTCTTTCTATTTGGTTTTTGGGCCACACCCGGTAACGCTCCGGGGTGACTCCTAGTTATGCGCTCAGAAAAATGCTCCTGGCTTGGGGGACCCTATGGGACACCCGGGGGATGGAACCGCGCAGTCCGTCCTAGGCTAGCGCGCGTAAGGCGCTACCAATTGTGCCACTCGCTTCGGTCCCTGGATCATCTCTTTTTAATAGAGGGCCAGATGGAAGTTGATAAACCAAGAAGTAGGGCTCTCCCAATTCCACGCCTGAGTTCTTTCTTTCCCCTCTGGGTTTATTTAAAAAGAATAATCGTCGGAGCAACAAAAGGGTTCCGAATCTGATCACTCTCCTCACCTGGGAATGGAAGCAAACATTGGGCAATCTCCAAAACCCCGAGTTCTCAGTACCAGGTATCCTGCGCTCCGGGTATCTCAAGTCGCCGGGCCTTCCAAGTTCATCCGAGCCCCTTCCTGGGCCCAGTCCCTCTCCCAAGCCACGAAGCCAAAGTCGCCCGGCAGCACCTCCACTTGCCAGCTCGCCGCGGTTTCCGCTGTCCAAGGCTAATGGAAAGGGCTTTTAGATTGTTTGCAAACGAACACTTGCTCTTTCATTTCGGAGGAGGTGGAGACAAGAGCTCATCAAAGGGAAGCTAGCTGCTCGCTTGTGGTTACAAGATGTGTCAAGTCAAGGACGACCCCAGGGGTTTCTTCTTCCGAACCAAATTTTAAATCAATACAACAAACCAAGCAGGCTTTAAATTTGTTCTTTTCCTTCTTCTGGAAGAGAAATGCACTTTGTCGCCAAGAGTATCAGGGTCCGCTTATCCGCTCCTATTTCTGTTAGATTTGTCAGGGCTTTGTGTGTTTGTGCCATTTTTTTTTTATAGGAGCACATCAAAAGATGGAGCAGAAACAAACACTTTAGCCAGAGTTCTTTCTCCCCGTGCTTACTGTAAACAAAGCTTAAACACCATTTCCGACTGCCCCTAATCCTACTCAGGATATAAAGACATCATCATCTTTCCATACAGTATATTTCTACTGGGAGGGGGGGAGCGAGCAAGAGACAAAGAGAGCGAGAGTGAGAAAGTGAGAGAGAGAGTGAGAGAGAGAGAGAGAGAGAGAGAGAGAGAGAGAGAGAGAGAGAGAGAGAGAGAGAGAGAGAGAGAGAGAGAGAATTTATTTTTCCCTTAGGGGCAGGAAAACAACATTTGAAAGGTGCAGAGCCCCAATTCTAAGGGGGAAAGGATGGAGTCTTTGAAGACTTGTCTTTTAAACCCACAACCCAAAAATGAATAATTAATCCATCCATGTTGCTGAAGGGCTTTGAAGATGAAAGTGCCATTAAAAATCCAACTACACTGGTTAATGTCAAAGAATGTGTTATCACGCTGAAAATCAGATTCCTGTTCAGCAAACCAGCACATTAAAGGCAGCTTCTACTTTAAAAGTCCAACTTAAAAACAAGAGAAGGAAAAAGCCCCTACATTTATGATGAGCCTTTCTGCCTCTTCCTCTGCAGCCAAGGAGTGGCCCTGACATGCTGTTTCTTTCTCCTTGTTTACTCTGATGATCTGCCTGAAGCAACTGGAAAAACTCTTCCATCCAGGCAAATGAACTAGAAATAATTATTCCTTTCAGGCATAAGTTAGTCACATGTCAGAGATGTAGCTCTATGGGAGGCTTGTACCAGAAACCTATATCTTGTCTTGATTTTTCAGTTGCATATTGTACATCCCAGCAAAGCTCTTTCTAGCGAGAGAAAAGCCCACCAACAAGGCAGATGAACTAAATTAGATTTCATAGGGTAGAGACCCCTAACTCATGAGAGTCAAAAATTTGGGGCTTACTTCTATATTGTTTTGTTGAGCCACACCAAAAGTGCCTTGGGGGCTACTAGTAGTGATCAGGACTTATTTCTGATTCTGTATTCAGGGATCACTCCAGTCCGTGCTTTGGGAGCCAAACATGGTGCTGGAGATAAAATCTGGTGAGAACAATACAAGTGCCTTCCCTACTGTATTTCCACTCCCAGCAAAGGTGTTCTGATCTGAGATGTGTGTCTCAGAAAAATCATTGTGTAGAGCAGAGTATAAATTGGAGAAGAGCAAGAGAGAAATGGTAGAGCAGTGGTCCTCAAACTATGGCCCCCAGGCCACATATTGTATTTGTATCTGTTTTGTTTCTTCATTGCAAAACAAGATATATGCAGTGTGCATAAGAATTCGTTCATAAGTTTTGTTTTTACTATAGTCAGACCTCCAATGATCTGAGGGACAGTGAACTGGCCCCCTGTTTAAAAAGTTTGAGGACCCCTGTCAGGTAGAGAGATCACTGGTCATCCTTGGTCAGCTCAGAGGAAAGACTGCTAAAATCTGGAGTAGGAAAGGTCTGGCATATGGCATCAAGGCACTCATTAATGGAAGCTTTGGGGAAAATAGCTGCTAAAATAGTCAGCACAAATCACTTACACTCTGACCCATAGATTCTAATGATTTTGACCTAAAAGGCAAAGGCACCAGTTTGGAATTATACTAAAATAATGCTTACTAGAGAGCTGCTTGTAGTTATTTAAAAGAGGGAGGAAGGGGACTAGTGAAATAATACAAGAGTTAGTGTGCTTACCTGTATGTGGCTGACCTTGGTTTAATCGCAAGCTCCACCCATGATCCCCTGAGCACCACTAAAAGACACCCCTGAACATAGAACCAGAAGTAGCTGAGTGTGACTCCAATTCTCTCAATTTCCAAACAGGAAAAGGAAAGGAACTGAATGTTCCAGAATGTTCATCAATAGGAAATGGTCTAATGCTTTTAGAATATTTTGCTAACATGGCTGGAGCAATAGTACAGCAGGTGGAGCACTTTTACCGAGCATGCAACTGACCTGGGTCCAATCCCTTGCACCCACACCTATAGTCTCTAATGTCAACCAGGGATGATCCCTGAGTGCAGAGCCAGGAGTAAGCCCTGAGTATATCTTGGTATGGCTCCCCACCACCAACAAATATGCTTGGAAACAGGGTTCACTAAAAAGTGGGCTCAGTAAATAGATTTAAAGTTATCTTTAAGGTCAAGAAATTTTTCTAACCCATAAAGCCAGATAGTTTTCACTTTGTCACCTGCTAGTATTAGGCCTCAGGTTCCAAAGCCAGAACACCAGAGAGACACAGGTCTGGAATCAAATGTCAATATAGAAAATAATACACACACACACACACACACAAACACACACACACACACACACACACGCACGCACGCATGCACGAACGCACACATACACTAAAGAGGGAGAAATGAGTTCAGGAATTCCAACACGTAAGCCTTCAGCTGCTCTGAAGAAGCAGGAAGCTTAGTGGGAAGTCCAGATACACAAGAGAGTCCCCCCCCCCCCGAAACCCAGAATACTATTAGGAAGAAAAAGACAACACCCAGAGGTGGGATTAAGGGTCTAAACACCAATACAAGATACTACATTCAAAGAGGTTTCTTTTTTTTTTTTGTTTTGCTTTTTGTTTTTGGGCCACACCCAGTGACGCTCAGGGGTTACTCCTAGCTATGCACTCAGAAATCACTCCTGGCTTGTGTGTGTGGGGGGCCATATAGGACGCTGGAAGATTGAACCACAATCCATCCTAGGCTAGTGCTTGCAAGGCAGATGCCTTACCTCTAGTGCCACCGCTCCAGCCCTTCAAAGATGTTTCTAACTAATGCGTAACAAGGCATATACTGAATGGGATAGGATCCAATTAATCCCCATTATCCCCTAATTGACTATAAAAGAAGTGGAGACATAAGAGGTAAAATAAGGTAATACACATCAGAAGGGAAAGTGAACTTACCAAGGGAAGGATGAAACATCTCTATAAAATAAAGGGGATAATATAATTTTGTATAGGTGCAGAAAAAGTTGGAAAAATGGAAAGAAAAATCTTTTGACCTGAAAAAACAGGGTGCCATCACCCATGAAGCCAGTAAGCCAATAAGACCAACTGTAGGCTTCAGGCACAATAATTTGTCTAACTCCAAAGTCTTTCTTCAAGGTCCCAGTAAGTGTTCTTCTCAATCACCGTTTTCATTATTAGGTTTCAGTAATTGGAGATATTGGTTGAAGTCAGGATGTCCTGAGGCATGTTCTGTTTTGATCGTACTGTTTGTTATGTGGCGAGACAGGGAAATCTGCCTACAGAACATGCCATTGCTAATTTCCATAGTCAAGTTAGCATGTTGGCCCATCCCAGGGCAAGTATGTGTCAAGGCAGTTCCAGTCATTCTTAGACAAGCTCCAATTTTCCTAGGCCAATCTAATCTGCCTTTATGGTTTTTCTGTCATGTCAGGGATACCCAGGCTTGGCCAACGTAATAATACAAAGGCCGAGTCTATATGATGAGCCAGAAAGTGGCTTTGAACTTCTCATTTTCTGTAGGAGTGTCCTGGTAGAAGAGAGTCTCTCCCAACCAACTCCAGAACTTATCTTGATGATGAGAACAACTAAATCACTTGCAAATGTTCAGAGTGGAAGAATCCCTGTAACTAGAAATGATTGTGTTCTCATCCCTAATGGATAACTCCTCTTAATATCTAATCTTTTCTGATTTTAATGTGCCCATGCAGAATACTATTGGGGCCTACAGGGAAAATAATAACAAACCAAACAATCCCAATAACCTAGTTCTATGAATAATATAAAACTCCAATGTATGCTTGCTTCGGCAGCACATGTATTAAATTGGAACGATACAGAGAAGATTAGCATGGCCCCTGTGCAAGGATGACAGGCAAATTTGTGAAGTATTCCATATTTAAAAAAAAAAAACAAAAAAACAAAAAAACAGGGGCCTGAGAGATAGCATGGAGGTAAGGCGCTTGCCTTCCATGCAGGATGGTGGTTTGAATCCCAGCATCCCATATGGTCCCCCATGCCTGCTAGGGACAATTTCTGAGCATAGAGCCAGGAGTAACCCCTGAGTGCTGCTGGGTGTGACCCAAAAAACAAAACAAACAAAAGAAAAAGAATATACACTTAAAGAAATATACAATTAAAAATACACTTAATAAGTATACAAAGAAGGGGCTGGAGATATGGCATGGAGGTAGGGCTTTTGCCTTGCATTCAGAAGGACAGTGGTTCAAATCCCGACATCCCATATGGTCCCCCGAGCCTGCCAGGAGCTATTTCTGAGCATAGAGCCAGGAATAACCCCTGAGCACTACTGGGTGTGACCCAAAAACGAAGGAGAAAAAATGTTGGGAAAAAAGGGAGCATACAAAAAAGATAAACATACCCTTATAAAGTCTTAAGAAATTGTCTGATGAGTATTTTATTATATATATATATATATATGGTCATGACTTCAGTTGGCAATGTAATCTTGTGAAGTCACAGACTCTGAAATGTCCTAGAGCTGAGGATCTCTCAAAACTGAAACCAGTTGTGAGCAATAATCTTATCAGGGGTGGCAAACATGAGGCTCTCGAGCTGCATGCGGCTCCAGACCAAAATGAATGCGGTTCTTTTCCTCTTATCATTATTCTGTATACTGTGACTCTTTGCCAAGTTTGGATTTTGTTCTGCTGCTTCTGAGGAGGGAGGGACCTCTGAGGAGAGATTTCCAAGCATGTCATCCCATCTCCCATCCCTCAGAAACAACTGCACAGGACAGAGAGCGGGGCGGGGGGGGGGGTACCGTGTGTCACATGTTGGGTCACATCTTGCCATTAGTTCTTAGTGTGGAGGACGCAGCACACCCTCACCATCACTGCAGGATTTTGACCCTCACTCAAGATGGCAAAATGCAATATGTGTTTAATATGTTATTGTGAAAATTATATACTTTTGTGTGAGTGTCTGTTTTGGCAAGTCATTGCGTGCTGTGGCTCTCTGACTCTCCTGGTAGAAGGGACTCTCACAGTTTAAAATTTTGGCTCTTGGAGCCGGAGAGATAGCATGGAGGTAAGGTGTTTGCCTCTCATGCAGAGGAATGGTGGTTCAAATCTTGGCATCCCATATGGTCCTCTGAACCTGCCAGGAGTGATTTCTGAGCATAGAGCCAGGAGTAACCCCTTAGCACTGCCAGCTGTGACCCAAAAACCAAAAAAAAAAAAAAAATTGGCTCTTTGTGTCAAACTTGTTCACCACCCTTGACCTATCTCTTTGATATGTAAAAGTCTACCTGGATCTCTCTGACTCTCCCCCACCCCACACACACACCTGGCTGAATTTATACTGGTGAATAAAGCCTTTTCAATTTGGCTTGGTATGCTCAGAAAGACCACAAGGCAGAAGACAATAGGATTCCATTATTCTCTCCTCACTGGCTTGGTTTATTAATTCTTCCTGGCTACACTTCTTAAGACCTGTCCACCTGGGATTGGAAATATGGTATGGGGATTTATTTTACAGCTTTGCACTCAGAGATTATTTCTAGCAGGCCCTGAGGAACATTTGTGATGTGGGTATTTGAACCCAGACCCACTGCATGCAAGCAAGCACCCTCCTCTTGTACTATTTCTATTGCTTTGTACTATTGCTTTCATCCTGTTTTATCTTCATTTTTGTTTTGTTTGTTTGTTTGTTTTTGGCCACACCCGGTGACACTCAAGGGTTAACCCTGGCTGTGTGCTCAGAAATCGCTTCTATGACGGGTATGTGGAGAGAAAGGAACTCTTATCCACTGCTGGTGGGAATGCCATTTAGTTCAACCTTTATGGAAAGCAATATGGAGATTCCTCCAAAAACTGGAAATCGAGTTCCCATACAATCCAGCTATACCACTCCTAGGAATATACCCTAGGAACACAAAAATACAATACAAAAATCCCTTCCTTACACCTGTATTCATTGCAGCACTATTTACCATAGCAAGACTCTGGAAACAACCAAGATGCCCTTCAACAGACGAATGACTAAAGAAATTGTGGTACATATACACAATGGAATATTATGCAGCTGTCAGGAGAGATGAAGTCATGAAATTTTCCTATACATGGTTGTACACGGAATCTATTATGCTGAGTGAAATAAGTCAGAGAGAGAGAGGGAGAAAGACGCAAAATGGTCTCACTCATCTATGGGTTTTAAGAAAAATGAAAGACATTTTTGCAATAATAATTTTCAGACACAAAAGAGAAAAGAGCTGGAAGTTCCAGCTCACCTCAGGAAGCTCACCACAAAGAGTGATGAGTTTAGTTAGAGAAATAACTACATTTTGAACTGTCCTAATAATGAGAATGTATGAGGGAAATAAAAAGCCTGTCTAGAGTACAGGCGGGGGTCGGGTTGGGAGGAGGGAGATTTGGGACATTGGTGATGGGACTGTTGCACTGGTGATGGGTGGTGTTCTTTACATGACTGAAATCCAAACACAATCATGTATGTAATCAAGGGTGTTTAAATTATATATATATAAAGAAATCGCTTCTGGCTTGGGGGACCATATGGGGCATGGGGGGATCGAACCATGGTCTGTCCTAGGCTACACAAGGTAGACGTCTTATGGCTTGTGCTACCACTCCAGCCACCATGTTTATCTTAAATGGTCCCCATATCATAACATCTCCGGAAAGCCTTGCTTAGAGCCCTCACCATCTCTCTAGCCTCTCTTGAGTGCTTACACTCAGGTTCAAGTTTTTCATGGAACAAACTTCTTACAGCCTTTTTTGTTTGTTATTCTTTTCAGGGGCCATACTGGTGGCACTCAGGGATTACTACTGCCTCGCACTCCAAAATCACTAGTCATTTATGTGTTTGTGGGGCAGCAGCAGCCTCAGGCTTTTCTGTGTCCATCATATTCCTCTGTCTGCCATTTCCCTTAGTTTCTTTCTTGGCAAATTTCCTCCCCTATTTTCAAGTGTGGCAGAAGTTTGTGGGGCATTCTGGCTAATTTGAAGGTCAATTTTTTGGTTTTTGGGTCACACCGGACTGCGCTCATGGGTTACTCTTGGCTCTACACTCAGAAATCTCTCCCTGGCAGGCTCATGAACCAGATGGGATTCGGGATTGAACCACATCCTTCTGCATGCAAGGCAAACACCCTACCTACATGCTATCTCTCTGGCCCCTGGGGGACATTCCTGTCATTGGTTCAAGGTGCCCTAGTGTGGGGAACAATTCAGCATGCTACCAAGGAGCCCTCATATGGGGGGATGTTTGCTGTCCCCTGGATCAAGGTAGCTCTTGATTTCTGTCTCTTTGGTCAAGGTGCCTTATATCAGGTACATTTTTGCCTCCCTAGTCAACAAAGTGCCTCATATGGGGCATTTCTTTCCTCCCATGGACATGCCTAGTTTGGGGGGCATTTTCTGACTTCTGATTCAAGGTGCTGAGTTTTGGGGAACATTTTTGTCCCCTCATCCAGATGCTGAATTTGGGAGGACATTTCTGTGCCCTTGATCAAAATGCCCAGTTGGGGTGCATTTCTGTCCCCCTGGCTCAAGTACCATATTTGGGGCACTTTTATTTATTTTTGGGAGGAGGCCACACTCGGTGACACTCATGAGTGTCTCTTGGAGTACTCAAGGAGTTACTCTTGGTCTCTGCATTCAGAATTGCTCCTGGCTCAGGGGAACATATGCGATGCCGAGGATGGAACTCGCAATCTGTCCTTGGTCAGTTGAGTGCAAGGGAAACCCCCCTACCACTGTGCTACCACTCCTGGCCTCTTGGAGGACATTTTTGTTAGTTTTTAGGCTATACCTAAAGGCACTCAGGGGTTAACCTCCAGTGTTCTGTACTATAGATTACTCTAGCAGGCGAGCCCAGAGCAGTAGCTCAAGCAGTACGGCGTTTACCCTTGCACATACTAATCTAGGACTACTCTCCCGGCATCCATATGATCCCCTAGCCAGGAGTGATTTCTGAGCACATCAGCCAGGAATAACCCCTGGGCATGACTAGGTGTGGCCCAAAAACTTAAAAAAAAAAAAAAATTACTCCTGGCAGGATTGAGGGACATATGGTATGCTGGGGTTTGAATTTAGGTTGGGTTGTGCAAAGCAAAACACCCTACCTGTGCTATTGCTTCAACATCCCCAATTTCTTTTAATTTTTTGGGTATATAAAAAATTTGTTCAATTTCTTTCCCTCAATGTGGAGGCACTTTGTGACTTGTGTGCACCACCAGGGGAATGAGGCTAAATGCTATTGTCTGAATCCTCCTGAGACAGAGAGGAGGAGGGGAGTTGGAGAGTGTGTTGCACATCCCACACATGTGCACTGATGGCCCAGCACTAGCTGGTTGCTAACCAGGACAGGAAGTGGCAGCAAAAACTACTGAATGGGCTGGATAAATGTCCTTAGCAGGCCACAATGTGGCCTATGGGCCATAATTTGAGGACCCTAGTCCTGGGGTCCTATGCTTTTTTTTTGTTCACATAGTGTTCCTTCAAATTGGTTTGTTTTTATTTTTTGGGTCACACCGGTTGGTGTTCAGGAGTTACTCCTGATTCTGAGCTCAGATATTGCTCCTGGCAAGCTCGGGGACCATATGGGATACCAGGAATCGAACCAGGGTCCATCCATGGTTGACCACATGCAAAGGGAATGCCCTACCGCTGTACTATCACTCTGGCCCACCATGTTACTTCTAATTTGAAATGGAGAGAGAGGAAGGGAGGAAGGAGGAGAGAAAAAGGGTACGGTGGAGAGAGTAAAGTAAGGGTGGGTTGTGAAATGACCCCACATTGTATTTCTGACCCCAGGTGGACAGGTCTGAATCAGTTAGCCTCAAAAATAAATAAACCAAGTCAGTCAGGAGAGAATCATGGAGTCTGGTTGACTTCTTACCTTTATGGTCTCTCTGTGTGCCAAGCCAAACTTGTTGATGTAATGGCAGTTGGACTTGGACACACCCCTTGGATAACCCACTATGACCACACATCCCTCTACATTCTACTTGACAAAAATTCTTTTCTACTTGTCCCCAAGGGAAGACACTGACTCTATAAGAGGTTGGAATCCTCAATGACTGACAAGACTAGGGTGACTCAAACTAGGATGATGCTTGGGGAGGCAGTGATGGAGTTTCACTTGAGTTTCTGTCTCCAAATTCTGGGGTTTTGCTGCAAATCCCCAGCTGTCAGGGCAAATCCATAGGTGTTGGAACTAGAGAGGTAAGTATGTAAGTTTTGGGGATGAGTTGGGGCTGGGTTAATAGAGGCTATACCTTGGTTAAAGTCTGCCCTCTTTCAAAGCTACTCTGAGCTGCCCACAAGAACCAGGACATAGCAGAGGGCTAGCCAGGCCACTAACTCTCAAAGATTTGTTAGTACCAAAGACTTTCTTCTCTCAGGAGAAGACAGCAAACAGGATATTGCAGTCCCCACTTTAGCCTGTGGCACTCACAGTACCTGTTGGGAGAGGGCATTGGGGGGCAGAGAACCTTGGTCTGAAATGGACTTTCCATTGACTGTCCCAATCTCACTCAGAGAGCCCTGACTGAGGCCACAGAATTAGGCCTTGTGAGGATAAAGAATTAGTCGAAAATGGAAAGGTCCCTGGAGACCAAGAAGGAAGTTAAAAATTGTCAGTTGAAAATGGAAAGGTCCCTGGAGACTAAGAAGGAAGTTAAACCTATTAAATTGTCACCCAGAGGCTGAGAGAGAAATAAAGAGAGGGAGAGAAGGTGATAAAAAATGAAAGAAAAAGAAAGAAAGAAAGAAAGAAAGAAAGAAAGAAAGAAAGAAAGAAAGAAAGAAAGAAAGAAAGAAAGAAAGAAAGAAAGAAAGAAAGAAAGAAAGAAAGAAAGAAAGAGAAGGAAGGAAGAAAAGAGAGAGGAGAGAGAGAAAGAGAGAGGAGGAGGAGAGGAGAGAGAGAGAGAGAAGAGAAGAGAGGAGAGAGAGAGAGAGAGAGAATGAGAAGTTCCCTCCAAGCATCACAAGCCCCACCAGACCAGGAGTGACTCCTGAACACAGCCAGGTACTGGACCGGAGAGATGTCCTCAATGTTTTAACACTGCCAAGCCCAAGGATGGGCCACCATCCTGAAAAAGGAGGGGGGTCCATGGTCCTTAGTCACTTTCAAACTGGACATGGGAGCCACAGGAGAAACAGAAAAAGAGCCGTAGGAGTTTGAGGGCTTGGGGACACTGGGTGTAAAGACCAGCTCTTGGCTCTAGGCTCTAGGCAGGAATGACAGATGCAGGGGACAGACCTCATTCCTCCCACCCCAGAGGCCATAGTGGCTGACCCACAAGGGAAGGGGACAAGAGGGTCAACCCAAGGTCTTTGGAGACCCTGAGTCCAGGAGAAGGGGGCTGGTCCTGGAGAGGGGAGGATGGGGTCACCAGCACAAAGTCCCCAGGAAGTCCCCGCAGGGACGTTACTGGCTGAAGACTTGAACCATGGCAGGAAGTCGGCTGAGGGGCACATTCTGTGATCTCCAGTCTACATACTTTGACCACAGTGGTGTTATGGCAGGGCCTTGGGTTGAGCCAGGAAGCCACGTCCTAGGACGTTTTTCTTACCATCTTCCTGCCTCTGGCAAGTTGCATTTTCTTTCTATCTTCAGGGGTCCACTCGGGGAAGGGGAGTTGGGGGCACCTCTCCATCTCGCTAACGGGGGCGTCTATGAGGATTTCTCCGCAATGGACCGTGTCACTGCTAGAGAGTGAACAGGCGTTCTAGGGGAGCTGGTGCGCGTGGCCCAATGTCTCCAAACCCATTGGCCAGCCAGAAATCCAGAATCCCAGAGTCCTGACAGCACAATGAAGGCTAAGCCTGTAGCTGCCCTCGAGCCACAGTACCCTCGAGGGGGCTCGAGGGACTTGACCCCTTCCCCACCCTGGCTATTCTGCTCTGCACCCCACCCTCGATGGGGCACAGAACGGGTAGTCCCAGAGGGTGAGTGAGGAGTCTCCTTAGAGGGAAAGCGTGTCCTTCTACCCACATACCCTTTACTGGCCTCTGCAAAGGTCGGTACTCGACTTTCTCATTCCCAGTTATCACTTCCAGAGATTCCCAGACTAGTCCTATGGTAGGGTCCACCCACTGCACCTCCTGCTTCTCTCAGCAAAAGCTGGTAATAGCTAATGAGCACTGCGAGATATGACCCCCAAATATCTCCCCAGAGCACATCTTGATCCTGTGACCAATTAGTTGCAGCCCCAACTGTTCCCACTTCTCTGCTGCCCTCCACACCTCCACAGTGCTGCTTGCCTCATACAACTCCGCTATATGGTCTGACCTTCCCTGAAGTGGTCGCTGAAATCTTTCAGTTCCCATCCCTGGTGGCTATAGCTTTGCTTACCCCCTTTGCAGACCTTTAGGTCTATCCCCATAGTTACAACCCCTTCCAGGAACTCCTCAACATCCTTTTAATTTTACAATTCTTTTTTCTTTTTCTTTTTCTTTTTGGGGGGGGGGGGTTAGACCACACCCGGTGGCGCTCAGGGGTTGCTCCTGGCTCTGTGCTCAGAAATTGCTCCTGGCAGGCTCGGGGATCATATGGGATGCCAGGAATTGAACCACTGTCAGTCCTGGATTGGCCTCATGCAAGGCAAATGCTCTATCGCTGTGCTATCTCTCTTGCCTCCCTCAACATCCTTCGAGGCAGAGGAACTTTTCTCCATTCTTGCACTTCTTTCCCTTTTTCTCATCTAACTTCTGAACAGCAGCTGAGCCCAGTCACAGTGTAGGGCACATGCCCTCCCCCACCTCATCTTTTGCACCTAACAGGGAAATCTGTCTCATGTCCTCTAAGGCTATGAACTCTCCTGCCTTAAGGCATCTGGGGCAAAGCTGGCCCTTTATGTTTGCAATATTTTTCTGTTGATTTTTGGGATATACCCGAGGTTCTCAGTCCTTGTTCCTGGCTCCAGGGATCACTCCTGGTGGCACTTGAAGGACCATATAAGGTTTAGAGACTTGAACTGGGATTACTGGGATGCAAGGCAAGTGCCCTAACTCTGTACTATCTGGGTTTGGGAGCCATATGCAGTTGTGCTGAGGATGGGAATGGGAAGACACTGACAGCTCAGTGGCTCTACCACTCCTACCACTTCTTGGAAGATCAGAGATGGAATCTGTATCGTCTACATTGGAAATCTCTGCTCCATGGGGCCGGAGTGATAGCACAGCAGTAGGGCGTTTGCTTTGCACAAGGCTGGCCCGGGACAGAACCGGGTTTGATTCTAGGCATCCCATTTGGTCCCTCGCGCCTGTCAGGAATAATTCCTGAGTGCATAGCCAGGAATAATCCTGACTGCCATTGGGTGTGACCCTCCACCCAAAAGAAATCACTCCTCTAGCTTGTTGCATTCTACTTTCACGTAATGATGTACAATTATTATTTATATTGTTATACATTTTTGAAGTGCCATGAACCAAGGACAGGATCTCATTCATGCTCTACCATTGAGTTATATCCCTGGTCCTACAATTATTTAAAAAAAAAAAATCTGTGAGTGGGGCCGGAGAGGTAGCATGGAGGTACAGCATTTGCCTTACATCCAGAAAGATGGTGGTTCAAATCCTGGCATCCCATATGGTCCCTCGTGCCTTCCAGGGGCGATTCCTGAGCCCAGAGTCAGGAGTAACCCCTGAGCATTGCCAGGTGTGACCAAAAAACCAAAAAAAAATATCTTTGGGTATATTTAGAATTTTGCTTTCAAAGTAGTTTTTCTCTATTAATTTTCACTGGCTGTGATTGTTCAGAAACCAGGTCAGGATGTCCACCATTAGGAATTTTTTTTGTCCCCCAATTCACAATACATACCAGGCAAAGGGCCTGTGTTGAGGTGTATATGGGGTGCATTTACTGTACCTCCTCTTTCTATACAGTCAGTGTAAAGAACACAGCCCATGGTAAGAATTGGGAGGCCTTTTCTTTTCTTTTTTTTGATTTTTTAATATATATACATACATATATATAATGCTTCACCAGTGCAACATTCCCATGACTAATATCCCAAGTGTCCTTCCTCCCCACCCCACACCTGCCTGTACTTTAGACAGGCTTTCTACTTCCCTCACTTAGTCACATTTTGTTATGATAGTTCTCAGTGTAATTATTTCTGTGACTGCACTAAACGATCCCTGTGGTGAACTTCATGTTGGGAGCTGGACCCTCCAGTCCTCCTCTATTTTGTCTCTGAGAATCACTACACAAATGTTTTTCATTTTTCTCAAAACCCATAGATGAGGGAGACCATTCTGTGTTTATCTCTCTCCCTCTGACTTATTTCACTCAGCATAAAATATTCCATATACACCCATGTATAGGAAAATTTCATGACTTCATCTCTTCTGACGGCTGCATAATATTCCATTGTGTATATGTACCACAGTTTCTTTAACCATTCATATATTGAGGGGCATCTAGGCTGTTTCCAGAGTCTGGCTATTGTAAATAATGCTGCTATGAATATAGGTGTGAGAGAAGGATTTTTGTATTGTATTTTTGTGTTCCTAGGATATATCCCTAGGAGTGGTATAGCTGGATTGTATAGTTTTTGGAGAAATCTCCATATAGCTTTCCACAAAGGTTGGACCAGACAGCATTTCCACTAGCAGTGAATAAGAGTTTCTTTCTCTCCACATCCCCGCCAGCACTGTTTGTTCTCATTTTTCCTGAATAGTGCCAATCTCTGTGGTGTTAGATGGTACCTCATAGTTGTTTTGATTTGCATCTCCCTGATGATTAGTGATGTGGAGCATTTTTTCATGTGCCTTTTAGCCATTTGTATTTCTTTTTTGTCAAAGTGTCTGTTCATTTTTTCTCCCCATTTTTTGATGGGGTTAGATGTTTTTTTCTTGTAAAGTTCTTTCAGTGCCTTGTATATTTTGAATATTAATCCCTTATCTAATGGGTATTGGGTGAATAGTTTCTCCCACTCAGTGGGTGGCTCTTGTATTCTGGGCACTATTTCCTTTGAGGTGCAGAAGCTTCTCAGCTTAATATAGTCCCATTTATTTATTTTTGTTTTCATTTGTTGGAGAGCATGTTTTTCTCTTTAATGATACCTTTAGTCTCAATGTCATGGAGTGTTTGACCTATATGTTGTTCTATATGCTTTATGGTTTCAGGTCTGATATCTAGGTCTTTAATCCATTTGGATTTTACCTTTGTACATGATGTTAACTGGAGGTCTAAATTCGCTTTTTACAAGTGGCTAGCCAGTTGTGCCAATACCACTTACTGAAGAGGCCTTCCCTGTTCCATTTAGACTCAAAATCAAAGGCTGGAGGAAAATCATCCAAGCAAACAACACCCTTAAAAAAGCTGGAGTGGCAATATTAATATCTGACAATGCAAACTTTAGACTCAGAAAAGTTGTAAGGAATAAAGATGGACACTATGTACTAATCAAGGGATATGTACAATAGGAAGAAATCACAATATTAAATATACATATGCACCTATTGAGAGACCAGCAAGATATCTAATACAACTATTGACAAATTTGAAAGAGGACATCAGTAATAACACAATAATTGTGGGAGACCTCAACATGGCCCTTTCAACACTTGATAGGTCAACCATACTGAAACTCAACAAAAATATATTAGACCTGAGAAGAGAAATGGAAGAAGGAGGCCTAGTAGATATATATAGGACACTCCATTCTCAGAAACCTGGATACACATTCTTCTCCAGTGCACATGGCTCATTCTCCAGGAGACACCACATGCTGGTACATAAAACATATCCATACAATTAAGAGGATAGAAATTTTCAGGCTATCTTTGCTGATCATAAAGCTTTGAAATTGAATGTGAATTGTAAAGGCACACAGAAGAAAAACTTTAACAACTGGAAACTAAATAGCCTGCTACTGAACAACCAGTGGGTCCGTGACGAAATCAAAGAGGAAATTAAAACTTTCCTGGAAACAAATGACAATGAAGACACAAACTGCCAGAATTTATGGGGCACAGCAAAAGCAGTACTGAGAGGAAATTTATAGCTTTGCAAGCACACATAAGGAAGGAAGGAAGAAGGGGCATACCTGACTAGCCTAATGACACAGCTCGTAAAATTAGAAAATGATCAACAAAAGGAACCAAAAATAGGGAGACAGAAGGAAATAACAAAGCTTAGAGCAGAAATCAATGAAGTGAAAACCCAAAAAACAATCCAAAAGATCAATGAAAGCACAAGTTGGTTCTTTGAAAAAATAAATAAGATCAATAGACCATTGTCAAAACTCACAAAGAAAGAGAAAGAAACTTGATAACCCATATTAGAAATGAAAAGGGGGAGATCACTACAGATATTGCAGAGATTCAAAGGGTAATCAGAGATTACTTTGAGAAACTTTATGCCACTAAAAATGAGAACCTGGAAGAAATGGATAAATTTTTGAACTCTTATAATCTTCCACAGTTGAACAAGGAGCATGTAGCATATCTAAACACCCCCATCACTATTGAGGAAATTAAAACTGTAATCAAATGTCTCCCCCCGCAAAAAAGCCCAGGTCCAGATGAATTCATTAATGAATTTTTTCAAACTTTTCAAGAGGAACTACTACCAATCCTGGCCAGGCTCTTTCATGAAATTGAAAGAATGGGAACATTTCCAGACAGCTTCTATGAAGCTAATATCACCTTGATACCAAAACCAGACAGAGATACAGCCAAAAAAGAAAATTACAGACCAATATCCTTGATGAATACAGATGCAAAGATCCTCAATAAAATTCTGGCAAATAGAATTCAATACCTTATCAAGAAGATCATTCACTATGATCAAGTAGGTTTCATCCCAGGAATGCAAGAATGGTTTAACATTCATAATCCATCAACATAATACAGAATATAAACAAGAAGAAAAATAAAAATCACATGATCATATCAATAGACGCAAAGAAAGCATTCGATAAAGTTCAACACCCATTCTTTTTTTAAAATTAATATCTTTATTTAAATATCTTGATTACAAATATGATTGTAGTTGGATTTCAGTCATGTCCAGAACACCCCCATTCCCCAGAGCAACATTCCCATCACCAATGTCCCAAATCTTTCTCCTCCCACCCCATCCCAGCCTATATTCCATAATTTTTCATCAAATTTTACAATTAACTCATTTAATCTTTAATTAATGTTTATAATAAAATATTTTTGCACTGACTTACTGAATTTACCAATTTTATAAATCTGTATCATGAGAACTGATTATGGAGAGACTAGAAAGAAAGGAAATAGGAGCAATGAAAAAACTAGGGCTAAAATAGGCCAGTTAAATAGGGACAAAACATTTCTCAAGATTGAGTATCACATTGTTTGTGAGCTTACTGGTATTTTTATTTGAGGAGCAGCATGTTTTATTAAAGTATCAGTTGTCTGCTTTTGAGCTTATTTCATTTTCAAAGTTATTTAAATTTATTACTTAAATTTAATATATATATTGTTAAGCTCTTATTATTAAGAAACACTAATAAATACAGCACTGCATGCAAGAAAAGTTGATAACCATACACTTGGAATGAATTTTTATTTATTCCAATTACAAGAGGAAATCAATATTACTGTCAAATATGCTTATTTAGTTCCTTTAGGAATTAATTTACACCAGTGAAATATTTGAAATTTAGAGCTTATAGAATGGAATATGCTTACTACTTTAATAAGAAAGTAATGAAGTTGATTGATAAGTCATGTGAATTGACTTTTTTAAATATTTTTATTTAAACAACTTTATTACATACATCATTGTGTTTGGGTTTCAGCCATGTAAAGAACACCACCCATCACTAGTGCAACAGTCCCATCACCAATGTCCCAAATCTCCCTCCTCCCCACCCAACCCCTGCCTGTACTCTAGACAGGCTTTCTATTTCCCTCGTACATTCTCATTATTAGGATAGTTCTAAACGTAGTTATTTCTCTAACTAAACTCATCCCAGTTTGTGGTGAGCTTCATGAGGTGAGCTGTAACTTCCAGCTCTTTTCTCTTTTGTGTCTGAAAGTTAATATTGCAAGAATGTCTTTCATTTTTCTTAAAACCCATAGAGGAGTGAGACCATTCTGCATCTCTCTCTCTCTCTGACTTATTTCACTCAGCATAATAAAATCCATGTACATCCATGTATAGGAAAATTTCATGACTTCATTTCTCCTGACAGCTGCATAATATTCCATTGCATATATGTACCACAGTTTCTTTAGCCATTCATCTGTTAAAGGGTATCTTGGCTGTTTCCAGAGTTTTGCTATGGTAAATAGTGCTGCAATGAATATAGGTGTAAGAAGGGATCTTTGTATTGTATTTTTGTGTTCCTAGGGTATATTCCTAGGAGTGGTATAGCTGGGTCATATGGGAGCTCAATTTTCCAGTTTTTGGAGGAATCTCCATATCGCTTTCCATAAAGGTTGAACTAAATGGCATTCCCACCAGCAGTGGATAAAAGTTTCTTTCTCTCCACATCCCCGCCAACACTGCCTGTTCTCATTCTTTGTGATGTATCAACACTCATTCTTGATAAAAACTCTCAGCAAGATGGGAATGAAAGGAACCTTTCTCAATCTAGTCAAAGCCATTTATCAAAGCCAACGGCAAATATTATCCTCAATGGAGAGAAACTGAAAGCCTTCCCTCTAAACTCTGATACAAGTCAAGGTTGCCCCCTCTCACCACTCCTATTTAACATATTACTCCTATTAACATATTAACAAGTACTTGCTATAGTGATTAGGCAAGAAAAATATATCAAGGGAATACAGATAGGAAAGGAAGAAGTCAAGCTCTCACTGTGTGCAGATGACATGATACTATACTTAGAAAACCCTAAAGATGGGGGCCGGGCGGTGGCGCTAAAGGTAAGGTGCCTGCCTTACCTGCGCTAGCCTAGGACGGACCTCGGTTCGATCCCCAGGTGTCCCATATGGTCCCCCAAGCCAGGAGCGACTTCTGAGCGCATAGCCAGGAGTAACCCCTGAGCGTCAAATGAGTGTGGCCCAAAAACCAAAAAAAAAAAAAGAAAGAAAGAAAAAGAAAGAAAGAAAGAAAGAAAGAAAGAAAGAAAGAAAGAAAGAAAGAAAGAAAGAAAGAAAGAAAGAAAGAAAGAAAGAAAGAAAGAAAGAAAGAAGAAAGAAAAATGAGTAAATCTGAGTACTGTCAGATGTGACCCCCCCAAACAAAGTAAACAAACAAACAAGCAAACAGAAAACCCTAAAGATTCTATCAAAAACTTTTAGAAACAATAGTTGCATATAGCAACGTAACAGGCTATAAAATTAACACACAGAAATCAATGGCCTTTTTATATACCAATAATGATAGGGAAGAAATGGATATTAAGAAAACAACCCCATTCATATTAGTCTTACATAAACTCAAATATCTTAGAGTCTACTTGACTAAGGATGTGAAGGACCTATACAAAGAAAACTATAAAACCCTGCTACAAGAAATAAGAGAAGACACACAGAAATGAAAATCCATACACTGCTCTTGGATTGGCAGGATTAATATCATTAAGATGAAAATACTCCCCAAAGCTTTGTACAGATTTAATGTGATTCCTCTAAAGATACCCATGCCATTTTTCAAAGAAGTGGATTAAACACTTCTGAAATTCATTTGGAACAATAAACAGCCACGATTAGCTAAAGCAGTACTCGGGAAAAGGAATATGGGAGGTATTACTTACCCTAACTTTAAACTGTATTATAAAGCAATAGTCATGGTATTGGAATAAAGACAGACCCTCAGATCAGTGGAACAGACTTGAGTACTCAAAGAATGTTCCCCAGATATACCGTCACCAAGAAATCCTAAATGGAACAGGGAAAGCCTCTTCAATAAGTGGTGTTGGCACAACTGATTAGGAATATCTTAAAGCAAGGAATTCATGAATGATTTTAAGAGTACAAACATAATGTTTGGGTTTGAGTGATATTGAAGATATTACAGTCCTATGTCACACATGGCATCCCTGAATTGATCCCTGACACCCCATATGTTTCTTTGAACCCCATCAACTCTGAGCCCAGAGCCAGGTGTAAACCTTGAGTATCACTGGTGTGGCCCAAAAAGAAAAGTATAAACAAATAATATAATGTTCCTGTTTTATTTTGGGGCTCTCCCAACAGTGATGGAGCCCTACTTCCTGAAACTATGTAGTGCCAGGGATGGAGTCTAGAGCTTGGTCATTCTGCATGAAGCATTTCCACTCAGCCTGCTGAGCTCTCCAGGCCCCAAAGAGGATATAATTTCTTTAAATTAACTCTTTCAACAGCTTTTTGGAGCTGACACATCAACTGTATTTTGGTTACATTTCAGTATTGTAACTAAGTGACATTTAATTGCCTTTCTATTTTGGACTTCTCCTTTCCTACCTCATAGACCCCAAGAGTGTTTGCAGAGAAGGATTTTTTCCCAGCATTTAAAGTTCCTGTCCTCAGCCTTATGGATGGATCTCCCTTGTCCGGTGGCTGACAAAGTTATTTCTTTCAGTTATTTCAGCTCTTCCAGGCAAGCACTGAGCACAGCTCTAAGAAGAGGCAGCTACTCCCTGGGTGCCAGCCCAAGTGGCCAGAAATGGTGGGTCCTAACTTGAGGTGTGCTGAGATCTGCTCAGTTGCACTAAGGTAGTCACTGGCAATTTCTTACCAGTCTACATGTTCAAAACCACTCACAGTATACATTAATAGTATTCCCTATATTTAAGTTATGTTTTGTGTTTGCAGAATGTCCATTTTAGTTTTGTTTGTTTATTTGTTTTGGGGCCACACCCGTTTAATGCTCAGGGGTTACTCCTGGATATGCGCTCAGAAATCGCTTCTGGCTTGAGGGGACTATATGGGATGCCAGGGAATGGAACTGTGGTCCATCCTACGCTAGCGCTTGCAAGGCAGACACCTTACCTCTAGCGCCACCTTCCCGGCCTCAGAATGTCCATTTTGTATTCTGCCCTTTCACACACCCCTACAAAGCTCATTATACTCCTTAACTCTCTCACCCCCAATCATCAGTACCCCACATTTACCCTTTATAACTTCAGTACTGCATAGTCCTAATCATAGACCAAAGTGGTGAACTGTATTTAACAACCCCCCAATTATTTCAAAAGACATAAAGTGGACCCATGTGTTTTTTGAATATTTTAAGTGTATTTTCTTTGACAACTATAACTCTTACTAAATATTCTCTTATACAGTGACAATTTTCCCCACTTTTTATCTTTTCTTCTCTTTGTGAGCTGTTCAATAAGGAATTTTGGTGAAAGAGTCCCTCAGTTTAATGCTTATGTTTGAACCATGTCATAGGGATTGTTCAACTTGCTCTTGCGGCCCTCATATGCGCTGATAACGCCATATGGCATTGTTCCTTGTTTGCATAGGCACATTAAAATGGGAAAATACTATACATACAAATAATTTCTTATCTAATAGAGATAGGAACACACAAATCTTGTAGTGCAATGGAACCTTACACCCTGAACATTGACATAATGACCTGGCACAGGCCACAGAAGAATGGGCATTCTCCATTTACCCATGAACCAGGGGAGCTATCTACAAAACATCCAAGGTTGTTTATAACATCACCTGGAAGCAATCCTCTACCAGAGAAGACCCTACCGCTGCTCAGACATCGACCTGTTCAAGAGACTTCCCTTAGCACTAAGAAGATTTGATGATGACAATGACCTGCTTACAGGATAGGGCTCTCTGCATTGCCCTTTCATTATGAGGTGAAACTAGAGGATGCTCGACACCATCCTGACTTCAATGTAGGATATGCAGATTCCAGGATCTTTAATACAGAAACATGATACCAGCAACAGAGACTGTGTGAAAAATGAAAGTATATTGGCACTACAGACAATGACTTGGATTGGACAAACTAGTTTGCCTGGCGCCTAGAGTTGGTCTTATGCCAGGAAACTTCAGGGGTAGGGTCTCCTTGTATTTAGGCCAAGGCTTTTTCTTTCATGTTCCTCATATTTTGGTGGGCCTATGCAAACAATAATTGCCACTCTAACACCATTTTTACTGTGCTCCTTTGACTCTAGTTCTTAAAAAAAACCCACTTAAACTTTTGAGGTTAACTTAAACTAATATGCATGTGCATGGAAATGTAAAAAAGTACTATGCCTTCAATGTTTAAGGAGTTACATAAGTTTTATGGCTTTAGATTGCTTTGTGTACTGCTAAGAAATATTATAATGTACTACAATCTGGGGACTTGAGGGACAGAGTAATTGTACATAGGTTCTGTTTTATTTTTCTTAATGTTCTTTGGCTAAAAATTCAAAATTTAGGTATCAGCAAGGGGACTTCTGAGAATTCTGTTTATGGGTGATTGTCCTTCCACTTTAACTTTACCTTGTCCTCTTTCTTTGCACCTATGTTCTCATAATTAAAAATTAAAAATTAAAAAAAAAAGGCAGCTACTCCCACTTGGTGGTTCTCTTGGCAAAAATTGCAATGTGACCCTTTGGTTCCAAGGGTGGTCTTTTAGCAGGCAAAATGCCCTGCCATTTCCCCCTGCAGACAACTTTCAAACCATTTAGCCCTGACCCTTTTTACCCTCTCTCTCCCCCTATATAGCTAATCTTTAAGCCTACTCCTAACCCACTCAGTGCCCCAATGGGTGATTGCTGCTGCAGCGATCTTTTCTCATATGGATGACTTTTTTGGAGATGGATGTATAGATGTGTCATTTGAGAACATAGGCCAGGTGCTAGAGCACAAAATGCCTTTGCATTACTGATTTTATA
Organism: Suncus etruscus; assembly: GCF_024139225.1. Classification (NCBI taxonomy): domain Eukaryota; kingdom Metazoa; phylum Chordata; class Mammalia; order Eulipotyphla; family Soricidae; genus Suncus; species Suncus etruscus. The sequence goes on from NC_064858.1 coordinate 39,843,781, forward strand.
GTTGAGGAAGACATCCTAGGACAGTTCTCTCATTGCTGCACAGTTTGCACATGACAGGTTCCTCTTGTGGAGGTGAAGTAGGGACAGCCACTTCACTCACAGCCGCTCACTCCATTCTTTAAGACTTCAGTGGAGTGGATGCCAGTGACTGCCAGAGAATTGAAAGGAAAGGTGAATATCCTGTCTTACTTTGATACCTTGTGAAAATGACATTAATTTTATCTGGTATTTCAGATGCACAGCTCAGACCTTTGAAGTGTCTCCTAGCCCCACATTTTACATTTTTGGATGGTCATGTGGATATTTGGGGCCATATTCAGTGGTGTTTAGAGGTCTCTCTAGTGCTCAAGGGGTCATGCAATGAATAGAGCCAGGGTCAGTGGCATGCAAGCCACCTTCACTCTGTATTATTGCTCTGAAGTTGGAGAGAGGCACACCCATTGGTGTTTAGAGTTTATTCTTAGTTCTATGTTCAAGGGTCACTCAGAAATCAACCATACATGGTGCCAGTGATCAAATCAGGTCTGCTGCATGCATTGCAAGTCCTTAACTCCGGCACTCTCTGCTTTCTTGATGACTGCAACCAAGACGATGAGTAGTGAGTTTCTCCCCTTCATGATGTTAGTGAAACAAGAGAGCCAGAGAGAGAGGATTTCAGAAAATAAGTTAATTCAGGTAAAGAATGGCAGACACAGTGACCTCAACAAATAAGCAAACATGGGATTTCCTCATCTATCTATCTATCTGGAAAGTGGCAGAGGGTTTTTTTTTTTGGGGGGAGGGGTCATACCTGGCTGTGCTCAGGGGTTACTCCTAGCTCTACATTCAGAAATCACTCCTGGCAGGCTCAGGGGACCATATCGGATGCCAGGATTCGAAACACCGTCCTTCTGCATGCAAGGCAAACACCTTACCTCTATGCTATCTCTCCTGCCCCGGCAGAGGGTTTTAATAAAATTGGTCATAATGGGGACTGGAACGATAGTGCAGTGGTAGGGTGCTTGCCTTTCACATGACTGATCCAGAACAGGCCTCGGTTCCGTCCCCGGCATCCATGTGAGCCCCTAAGCCAGGAACAATTTCTGAGCACATAACCAGTAAACCCCTGAACATTACTGGGTGTGGCTGGAAAACCAAAAAAAAAAAAAAGTGGTCTAATAACTTGGAAACAGCAACAACTTGCTTTCAGGGTGGACTTCCCTGCCTCACCACCTAACATGAGATGAAAGCAGAAGGCACTTGGTGATGCCCTGACTTCGGCATAGGGTCTGTATTAAAACCAACATCTCTAAAATATTATGCAGCTGTCAGGAGAGATGAAGTCATGACATTTTCCTATACATGGATGGACATGGAAACTATTATGCTAAGTGAAATAAGTCAGAGGGAGGGAGATAGACACAGAATAGTCTCACTCATCTCTGGGCTTTAAGAAAAATAACATACCATCTTTTCCAGTGATTAAGACGACTTTTTATCCCATGAAAAACTTCTTAAAAGTCGAGGGTCGTCTTATACGCTGGTATATGGCATGCTGAAACTTACACCAGCTTCAGGGATGAGTGATCAGCTCCTTTCTAACTACCACATCCCATCCAGCTGCCAGGCATCATCACTCAGTCCTCAGCTTGTCCTAATTCATCTTTCAGGGCACACAGAGGAGCTGAGTTACTGAGTGCTGCATCTTATCCAGCCTCAGTGTATGTGGCTTTCCGGTGCTCAGTCCTCTGTTCAGCTTTTATGGGACAGAGAAGGTGCTCTGTCTCCCTCTAGCTGTCCTATTAATCACTGCACCCCAGCTAGCTGCTCTGGGAGGAGCCCCCTCTCCCTGCTCTCAATGTAGATCACAATTAAAAAACCACAGTCACTCACTACAAATGACAAATGTACAATGATTGTTGGCACTTCAAAGTCTAGCTTCATTAAACATATACTGTTAACCTTTGAGGGTTCTACTCTTTTTCTCTTACGTTTTTTTAATTTCCATTTGGTGTGCGTTAAAAGAAAGGTACATGGGGAATATAGCCCAAATCCTATATTTTAACAGGAAAAGTAGGGGATCATCTTATATGCCCAGTCATCTTAGATGGTGGAAAATATGGTACATTATTGTAATAATGCCCAGAGACAACAGAGAAGAGGGCCAGAAGGACCGGCCCATGATATGAAACTTACCACAAAGAGTGGTGAATGCAGTTAGAGAAATAACTAAATTAACAACTATTATGACAATGTTAATGAGTGAGAGAAGTAGAATACCTGTCTTGAATTCAGGCAGGGGGTGGGAGAGGAAGTAATTGGGGGGCATTGGTGGTGAGAAGGTTGCACAGGTAAAGGGGGGTGTTCTTTTTATGACTGAAACCAACTACCATCATGTTTGTAATCATGGTGCTTAAATAAAGATATTATTTAAAAAAAAAAACTTGAAACCAAGTGCGCTTCCGCTGAGCTATATCCTGAGTCTTGGATTGATCTGTAGATTTTTAAATTATATTTAGCAATTTTATCCTGGAGTCAGGCAGTTCAGGAGACAAAGTGTTCACTTTCATGCAGCAGAATAAAGTATGCTCTCTCCCTGGCACTTCATATGATCTCCAGAGCCATTGTTAGGAATAGCCTCTGAGCATTTTTCAAGTCTTTAGTTAACCACTTGTGGCTGGTGGCCACTATCTGGCAGGCACCATTTTAGCATCAACACCCTTCTTATAGTTCCATAAACTTGCTCAGCATTTTTCTGCCTCCATACCTTTGTACTGTCCTTTCCTTTAGATTAAACATCTTTTATCCCGTAGACATAACTTCCTCATTCCTTTATTTCAAAAGACACCTTTAAATGATGTTTTTCTGTTGGTGTTCTCTGTTCATTTAAAACTGCAATTCTAGGCCAGAGAGATAGTACAGCAGGTAGGGGGCTTGCCTTGCACAAGGTCACTCTGTGTTTTTTTCTCTGGCTCAGGGAACCAACCTGGGCTTGGTCCCCTGAGCACAGCACTGCCAAGAGTGATTGTAGAGCACAGAGCCAGAAGTAAGAACTAGACAACTGTTAGGTGTGGCCTAAATAACAAAATAATAAAACTGCAGTCCCATTCAGAGAACGTTCTATCTTGTCTGCTATAATTTTATTTTGTGTCTTTCTATCTTGAATAATGACACATAATTTTTTATTCCCTATTTCTTTTCCTCCCCAAAATGTAAGCTCTGGGACTGTTTAGCTTACTGCTCTCTTCCCAGTGGACAAAGCCATGCCTGAAATAGAGCAGACACTAAACTAATTTATTGAATTAACTCTCACCTCCCCAAACCTTTCTGCAACTATGAAGTAAAGAGTCGGTTAGAATTTGGTACAATAAGTTATAACTGAGTTCAGGTTCTGGAGGAGAATCTCAAGAATGCCGAAGAACAGGTTTACTCATGTAAACAATCAGATTTCAGACCCTCTTGAACACGAGAGCAGAATTGGAGGCCATAACACTAATGGACAGCTATTTATTTATTGATTGATTGATTGATTCATTTATTTATTTATAGGTTTTGGGTCGCACCTGGTGGCACTCAGGAGTTACTCCTGGCTTTGTGCTCAGAAATCACTCCCGAGATATAAACTTTGAATTCCCTAGACTCGGGCTTGAACCCGAACCTGCTGCAACAGGAGCGGTTAGACCCCAGCATTCTGGCTTAATAAATCCCACTTTATAACTTGGGGGGAAAAAAGAAGTCACTCCTGAAAGGCTCAGTGAACCACATGGGACGCCAGATTTAGAACTGGGGTCCATCCTGTGTTGGCTGCATGTAAGGCAAACACCGCTATGTTATCACTCCGGCCTGGACAGCCTATTTATGATCTAATAATACTCACTACAATCCTTATTTTTAGAGCTAGATGATAATATTTAAAGGTAATTAGCTTTCTGACTCTGCCTTTGCCACCCTTCTGGTTTGTCTTAGATACATTTACCTCTCAGGTATACTTTTGGTTGTCATACTATATTCTAGCTTTCAAACACCAGGTTCTAGAAGCACAGCCACTCTCTTTATTACTACTTGTTTGACTGGTCAGTAATATTCCCATTGTTTTGATGTCTTAGTAGCACCCTGATCTGTTTTTTGTTTGGTTTGTTTTTCTGGGCCACACTTGACAGTGCTCAGGGTTAATTCCCACCATTGCAATCAGGAATCACCTGTAGGCTCTAGGGACCATATGGGATGCCAGAGATCAAACCTGGGTTAGCTGCATGCAAGCAAGCACCTTACCCATTTTACTATCACTCTGACCCCTCATATTTTTTTTCTGGGGGGGGGCACACACAATGATGCTCAGGGATTGCTCCTGGCTTTGCACTCAGGAGTCTGTCTTTATGATGCTTTGGGACCATATGAGATGCCAGAAATCAAATATGGATCAGACATGTGCAAGGCAAGCATCCTAGTTGCTATACTATCTTCCTAGCTCTCCATGATGCGTTCTTAAAGTTAAAGGTCACCATAAATCATCTCCTTTCATAACCATTGAGCTTTTTTTTGCTGTATGCCTTCAAATAGATAATTATGCAAAAGCCAATGAAATCATGCAACATACTACAATGTTATGGATGTGGAATGCATCATGTTGAGAGAAGTTAGTTGGAAGAAGGACAATTAGAGAATGATCTCTTTCATATGTGAGATTAGAAAGATGTAGAGGGGTATGGCAAATGCTCAGAGGTAACAGAAACAGAACTGATCTTCAGAGTAAAGCTTACCACAGGAAATATGGGGGAAGACACACTGGACAATGATGAAGCAAAGTGGACACTGATAGAGGATGTAGTGTTGAAATATCTTATATGTAAAAGCTGACCAGTAATAGTTTTCTAAATCATGAGGCCTAAAATAAAATTAAAAAAAAAGTTATGGGGTGGGGTTTGGAGTCCTTGGAAAGGAGAGGGTACACTGAAGATAGTTGTGGAGTTATGTGCATGAGAAATCATTATTAATACAAATAGCATTGTAAACCACAGAATCTCGATTTAAAATTTCAAACAAGGGGCCGGGAAGGTGGCGCTAGAGGTAAGGTGTCTGCCTTACAAGCGCTAGCCAAGGAACGGACCGCGGTTCGATCCCCCGGCGTCCCATATGGTCCCCCCAAGCCAGGGGCGATTTCTGAGCACATAGCCAGGAATAACCCCTGAGCGTCAAACGGGTGTGGCCCAAAAACCAAAAAAAAAAAAAAAAAAAATTCAAACAAATTGTGACATGATGGATTAGCATGTCTTGAATGTAGAAAGTCTGGGTTTGATGCCTTGACAATTATTATGGATCTCCAAGCCAGGAGTAAACACAAGCACTGATTGCGTGGCTAAAGAAAAACCCACAAATAAACAAAAATATGTAAGCCATAGCTCAAATTATGCAAAATTTACTTTTTTTATTCATCAATCATATATTTATTTTTAAATTTTTTTTTGCTTTTTTACATCATACCTGGCAATGTTCAGAGGTTATTTCTGGCTCTACACTCAGCAATCACTATGGATAGTGCTTGAAGGAACATATGGGGTGTTGGCAATTGAACCTGAATCAGCTGTTTGCAAAAGTATGCACCTTACCCACTGTACTATCTCTCCAGTTCCTCATCAACTATTTGAGTGTCCAACTGCACCAGGTATTAAGTCATATAAGCCTAACTGAGCTAGAATTTGTCTCTTTCTTAAATTAAAATTTATTTGTCAAGACAAAAAAATTGGAGCTGGAAAAGATAGCACAGGAAGTAAGGTGCCTGCCTGATATGTCTACTGCACTTTGATCCTGGGCACTACATATGGTTCCTCACTCATTCCAAAGCACGGAGCCAGGAACAGCCCCTAGACAGCACCAGGTATAGTCCAAGCTCCACCCCAGAAGAGAGCAAACAATTCCAATAAAAATTAGAATGCTCTTTGGCCAATTAATAGTACAGCAAGCAGGCCACTTTCTTGAATGTAGCTAAACCTGGGTTTGATACCTGACATCCAAGATGGTCTCCTAAGACCACCAGGAATGATTACTAAGCACCACTGGTTGTGGCCTCCAAATAAAAATAAACTAAAAAATATGGCAAGAGCACATTACATTGTGGGTGGACCTAGTTTAATATATTCCAGGAAATGGAATTAGGATGCTTCAAATTTGAGTGGTTCTGGCATTTAAAAAAATTTTTTATTTGGTTTTTGGGCCACTCCCGATGACGCTCAAGGCTTACTTCTGGCTATGTGCTCAGAAATTGCTCCTGGCTTGGGGGGACCATATGGGATTCCATGAGGATCAAACCGCGACCCATCCTAGGTTAGCGCTGTGCAAGGCACATACCCTACTGCTTGCACCACCGCTCTGACCCTGGTGGCTCTGGCTTTTTTTTTTTTTTTTCGGTTTTGGGGTCACACCCGGCAGAACTCAGGGATTACTCCTGGCTCTATGCTCAGAAATCGCTTCTGGCAGGCTCAGGGGGACTATATGGGATGCCGGGATTCGAACCACCGTCTGTCTGCATGCAAGGCAAACACCTTACGTCCATGCTATCTCTCTGGCCCTGGCTTTGGCATTTTTAGCAGATTTTTAGTAGGGGAATTTTTTGGTGATTCCAATTAATAGGAATTGCTCAGGGGGCTACTGTTTTTCCAGTAGATCCTGTTTTTTCCAGGATCTACTCTAGATGGTGCTGGGAATCAAATCTAGGCTTTCTAACAATTAAAGCATGTGCTCAGCCCATTGGCCTCTCTCTGGAGCCTTAGGACCAACTATGTAAGTAGCACTTAACTTGTAGGATGAAGAATTTATCTTTAAATTTTTTTTTCATTGAATCATCGTGAGATATACAACACAAGTTTGTTGATGGTTGAGTTTTAGGTATCCAGTGTATCTAGCAACCCCCATCTCTTCACCGGTGTACATTTCCCAAACACCAATATACACAATTTACCTCATGCCCTGCTCCAGCCTGATTCCTCCTCCTCAATATCATGCATACCACTTTACTTCCTTTCAGCGCCCAGTTCTTGTCCAGAATCATCATTTCCAACTATCATTGACATAATGGTCTCTTCTGCCCTAACTGCATTCCTCCTACCCTTATGTGTAGAAGACAAAGAAATCTGTATTAAAATGAATCTCTTGACACAGATTTCTTTGTCTTCAACAATAGAGCAAAACCAATGTGAGCTGCCAACGGATGTCCAGAGATTAATTCTCTCTCTTGAGAAGAAAGGGATGCTGAACTAAACCATGCTCTTCCCAAGACTTCCCATTTCCCATAGAGTGTGAGACTTCGACAAGTGTTTGGAAGTCGGTTTTCCTTAGTACAGTGATTTGAGCACCTTCCTTGCATGCAACAGACCTGGGATCAATCCCCTGCACCCTACCTATATGGTGCCCCTACTCCCTCCAGGAGTGATTCCTAAGCAGAGTCTGGAGTTAAGTCCTGAGCACCACCAGGTGTGGCCCCAAACAAAACAATACACTTTTTGGTGGTGGTGGTGTGTGTGTGGGACGAGGGGGAATCATGCCTGGTATTGCTCAGGGATCACTCCTGGCTGGGCTCTGGGAACTATATGCGGTGCCAGGAGTCAAACCCGGGTTTGCTGTTTGCAAGGCAAGTGCTCTACCAGTATAGTATATATCTGCGAATAGTGCTTGTTTGCGTTTTACTTGCTTGTCTTTGGTTTTGTTTTATTTTGTGGGCCACACCTGGCTGTGCTCAAGAATCATTCCTGATGGGGCTCAGGGGACTATTATGGTTATTGGGTATCGAACCCAGGCCTGTCATATGCAAAGCAAACGCCTTAACCGCTATATTATCTCTACAGCCCCTTGCATGTCTTATTTTGTATATCTAATGTTTGAGATGTAATTGAACAAGACTTTTCTGAAGGAAAGGAAGTATTCTTGTGTTTCTGCTTGCAGTTTCTGAAGTCCAGTCTTCATGTGATTGAAGACTTCATGTGAATATTTTTCTTGTGACATTATAATAATAATAATAATAATAATATAATAATAGTATTCATGTGAATAATTTTTCTTTCAAACCTAGGGTTTGGCACAGGGCCTAGCAAGTATGTGGAGAGCTAAGGGGAGGAGAGAAGGAAATTCGTGCAGAATTCCATTTAGGGAAGCAGGCTGACAGTTGTCAGGGGTCAGCAATCTCCAAATTGATAAATCTTAGAAATGGGCAACAGCACCCAGCACTTCACTTCTTTTTTTGTTTTTGTTTTTGGGCCACACCAGTTGATGCTCAGGGGTTACTCCTAGCTCTCTGCTCAGAAATCGCCGCTGGCTTGGGAGACCATAAGGGACCCCGGGGGATCGAATCGCGGTCTGTCCTAGGTCAGCAGCGTGCAAGGATGACGCTTTCTATCGCATGCGCCACCGCTCCGCCCCCAGCGCTTCCCTTCGACTCTTCTGAGCTTGCGCGAGCTGGTGTGGCAGTGTCCTGGTTGCCTAGCAACTCGATTGCTCGGCGCTCGACCCCTGACCCTGGCCGCGCTGAGACGCAGCGACCCTAAGCCAGCCAGCCTCTCGCGGTGCGCACGCGCAGACGGGGTCGAAGGTGAGGCGAGGTGAAGGAGGCGCGCGGCGGCAGGAAGCGGCGCATGCGCGAGGGCGGGAGAACCGGAAACGCACCTCAGAGGGTGCGGCACACCCTGCAGCGGGCGTCGGGCAAGGCAGGGCCCGGCGGGAAAAAAACGTTAGTTAGACCGGGAGGAGCCCTGGGGGCACGCGGGGGTCGAGTGGGCGGGGCAAGTGCTCGCCCGGATGTGGAACAAAGCCGTGCGGCAGCGCGCGTGCAGCTGCAGGTGAGCTGCGCAAGCGCGTTAGCCGGGCCGGGCGGGGCCTTCCGGGGTCACCTGGGTGGGAGGGTTTTTTCCTGGGTCTGCAAGTCCCGTGCTTTTGTGACTTTTTCTCGCTTGTCTCTGCAGCTTGGACACACCCGCTCCCGAAGCTTCTTGGAAGGAAAAAGAAAAAAATAAACCTCGCATGCAACCCCCGGCATGCCCCGTCTCTCCACGGGGGTGCATGGCCGCCGGCCTTCTGGAGCAGTGGGGGGTCCCGGGGCGCTTCGGGCCTCGGGTGTGAGCCAGATGTGGCACGTAACCCCGCCACGCCAGCCCTGATGCTTCTTCCCCGCTGCCCCTGTGTTGTGCCCTCTTCTCCCCGTGCCTGGCCCCGAGCGGATGCCTCACAGGTGAAGGGATGGATGCATGCAGCGTGCCTTTGTTTGGGGGTTCCTTCCAGTCGGGTGATCCCTTAGAGGACTTTGCATCCCCACAAGTGCACAAGAGATTGGGGGGAAACTGATGTTGCACTGACTGTGAGTCCCTCCAACCTGAGGTCCTCCCAAATTGGGACTAGTGGTTGCTGCAAAAGGGAGGCTCGCGGGGGGCTCCTAGGCTTTTGCTGTTAAGGGCCTTGGAGGTATTTTGAGCAGATTAGTCTTATTTCTTTGGGGTGGCACACCCGGCAGAGTTCAGAGCTTTTACTTCTGGCTTTGCACTCAGGGTTCATGCCTGGAGGGTTCGGGGAACCATATGGGATGCTGGGGATCGAACCCGAGTCTGACTTGCACGTGCCCAATACCTCTTTGGCCCTTGAGTGGAATAGCCTTAGGTGGGTTTCAAATTCAGCTTCGCTGGATAATTAGGATCTGGCTGGGGTGGGGTGGGGGAGAAAAATGGTACTTAACTCTGCAGCTTTCATTTTAATACTTTTTTGGTCTTGATTGAAGGACCGAGATTTACAGGACTTGTCAATGCTAGTTTCATGCATACATGGTTCCAATACCACACCTGCTACCAAAGTGCCCATTTCCCTTCGCCAGGTGCCCCTACTAGCCTTCCCCCACCATTAGATTCAGTTTTCTGGGCTCATTTAAAATACTTTATGGGGACTTAGAAGTTGGGCTCAGGGGTACATTGCTGACCTTACAGATTGGATGGAGCCTCTGGGTTCTGTTTCCATGCCTCCAAAGTAGTGTTTCTTCTGTTTATACAAAATTTATTTATTTTGTAGGAAAAAACAACCTGCAAGTGTTTTTATGGTACCATGCTAACATAGCACAGGAGTTTGCCAAATGAGGCAATATTTGGTGTTTCTTAAGGGGTCATTTAGTTGGTTGTATATATATTAGGATGAGGAAGGAAAAAAGCTAATTCATTGAAATTACTGAAGCGATTCATCACACTTAGCAGAATGGGTGCATTTCATTTTGCCGGGTTTATTGTATGAGCCAGGCATCCCACATCTCTGCTAATGTGGTTTTGGACCTTGTGGAGTGGGTAGAAAGTGGCCTCCTGCCTGGCGATTATTTGCTTTGAGCTTTTCCCAGAGTTACTCTATGTCTCTCTTAAGAAAAGTTCTAACATTGGCCACTTAGCAAATAGCTTTTAACCCAATATGCTTTCAGTTAGGAACTGAAACTGGAGAAGTATGCAGGGGTTGATTGTATTAAAAATAGGGAGGGAGAGAACTTCCTATCTTGGTCTGGCCTTTTCTCCCCAGAGCATCACATCTCAGAAATCTATAGAATTGCAAACCCAGAATGAGAGAAGCTCCAGAGGGTTGTAAATTCCCTTCATCTGTCCTCCCTCTCTCCCTCTCTTTCTTTGTGAGAATCTATTTTCCTTTCTTTGGTTTACGGCTGCTGAAGTCTACACACTTTAGTGACTCACAACAAAGCCAAAATCTGCTGAGCCATTCACATTAAGTTCTGGTTTGAACTGGTTTGAGAAGCCCTAGAAGTCAATATAGAAGACACTATTTGATTTTTATCTTGAGGCTAGATACACAGATTAACATTCAGGAACTTTTTAGCACCAGGCTTGAAACTTTAATTATATTTGAAGTTATTGAGATCAATTTGTTGTAGATTACGACTATTATAGTAGTATTCATAATAGTGATTGTAGCATTTTATTGATGTTTCTAGCTATAAAAATATTTCAGGAAAATCCTTTAAAGCAAAGCTAATCTGAACCTAAAAACTTCCAGAATTAATGTAGCTGTGGCATGTGTGTGTGTGTGTGTGTGTGTGTGTGTGTGTGTGTGTGTGTGTGTGAAATCCCGGCATCCCATATGGTCCCCCGAGTCTGCCAGGAGCAATTTCTGAGCATGGAGTCAGGAGTGGAGCCAGTAATAACCCCGGAGCACTGTTGGGTGTGACCCCCCCCCAAAAAAAACCCCCGAAACTTCCAGAATTAACGCGCGCTTGCGTGCATGTGTGTGTGTGTGTGTTATGGGGGTTGGGGATACCCAGCTCTGCTGCTGTTGGGGGAAATCATGCAGTGCCAGGAATCAAACACAAACCCCACATATGCAAGGCCAGTTGCCAACCATTGGGGCACATTCCCCGTCCTTGCGTTCTTTTAGCTGATTAATCAAATAACCTTACTAGTGTGTGATCTAAGATTTAACTTACTCACCATATGCTTCTGGTTGTCTTTTAGGAAGAAATGAGCTCCATCTAAATCAAATGTTTCAGGGTATCTACTCGGTACAGGGAACTACTTGGTTGGCCTTGTACACTGTTCAGTCTGGGAGTACAATTTTATGACATTTGGCCAGTGTATAAGCCTGCGAATGTAGAGTAATTACATACTTGTCAACTGGCCAGGATGGGTTTGCGGGGGAGGGAGAATGTTGAGTTGGTTTGGACCACATCAGATGTAGTATTTGGGGGCTCCGGAGTCCCTATGTTGTATTGAGGATTGAACCTGGATGTGCAAGCCAAATACCTTGTCCCCTTAAATCTCTCTCATCTTTATATACACTGCATTATAAATGCACATGATATTTTTGTTGTTGCTTCTGTACCATGCCAATTGGTGCTGAGGACTTTGGCTCTGCACTCAGGACTTGGGGTACCATCAAACTTGGATTGCCATATGCTTCTATGAGAGGCACTTTTTGTTTGTTTGTTTTTGGGTCACACCCAGCAGTGCTCAGGGCTTTCTCCTGGCTCTACACTCAGAAATTGCTCCTGGCAGGCTCGGGGGACCATATGGGATTCCAGGATTCGAACTACCATCCTTCCGCATGCAAGGCAAACGCCCTACCTTCATGCTATCTCTCCGGCCCGGAGACACTTTTTTTAAAAAATAAATATTTAGTGCTGTGATTTATAGTTGCTATTGTACTGATATTAATCTCAAATATAAGGCCAGAGCGATTGTACAGTGGGTAGGGTGCTTTGCCCGAGCCTGACCTGGGTTCAGTCCCCTGAATCCACCAGGAGTAATTTCTGAACACAGAGCCTGGCATAACCCCTGAACATCACCAGGTGTGGCCCAAAACAATTTAATAAAATATAAAAGAATTGCAAATACTATTTAGTTTGCACGGGATTTGGAATAAAGTACTCCTGCTTCAAGTCCTGTTTCTACTATTTGAATTTAACTGAGTTCCTCCCATCTCAGATCCGGGTTTCCTTCTCAGACAAAAAGAAACACTTCTTCCTCTGAACTGTGAGAGTGAAAACAGTCATAATTGGGGAAATTTCCCTGCTCTGGTTGTCTCAGGTTTTTCAGGTGGGAAACAATCACTCAAGTGGGTTTTTTCTCTTTGCAAAACTGGCCTCTGTCTACTCTTTATTAGGATGAATGAAATGAACCTGAGCCCAGTGGGGATGGAGCCACTGACTTCGTCCTCTGTGAGCAATGCCTTGCCAGTGTCAGGAAGCCACCTGGGCTTGGCTGCCTCCCCCACGCACAATACCATCCCTGCTCCAGGTGAGTAGGAGAGCAGGAATGAGTGGATTTCAGCATTTCATTGCCTTCTCTCCAAATGGAGATTGGTTATCAGCTCCTTTAAATAGTGCAAGGGAGGAAAAACTAGCATGTCTAAGGTGATTCTGCTGTAATACCATGAAGAATAGCTTTTCTTAGTACTGGTGGTCAGTGGATCAGAGGATCAGTAATTCCTCGTAAGCGTCTTGGATTGGTGTTCCACTCATGTAGAGTGTAATTTATATACCTGGATTTTTCCTTCATTTGCTTCATATCCTTGCCACTCCATTGCTGTGTTAATCAAACAGAATCACAATTAATGTTTGCTGAAAGCATGTATGTTTATTTTGTATTTAATCAGGAACTGATAACTACTACAGATGTGCATTGAGTTAAAGGGTAAGAGGAGAGAGATAGTAGAGGGGAACCTCCATGGAGCCCTGGTGTTGAGTATAATATAGAGAAGTTCATTTTCTTGTATCTTTAAGACAATTTTTTGGGGGAAGGGGGATTTGGACCATAACTGGAAATGGGTTTACTCCTGGCTCTATACTCAGGAATTTTTTGGTGGGTTTGGGGGTCTATATGGGATATCAGGAATTGAACCCAGGTCAGTTGCATGCAAGGCAAATGCCTTACCTGAGCTATCTTTCTGACCCCACCGTTCCCCAAACCACTTTTTTTAAGAGTGAGAAACTAGGGTTTTTTTTTTTTTAATTAAATCACTGTGAGATACAGAGTTAAAAAGTTGTTGATAGTTGAGTTTCAGTCATACAATACCAATACCCATCCCTTCACTAGTGGTCATTTCCTACCAATATCCCCAGAAACCCTTTCCTTTCTTCCATGCCACTGGTCTGCATCTATTGGCCCCCTCTTGAAAACTTATCTGTCATGTTTTATTTTTTGTTTTTTATCAAAATAGAAAAACTAGTGGGTTTTGTTTTGTTTCACATCTGGTTTGTCTTCAGGGGTTCATTTTGGTGGGACCATATGGGATGCCTAGGATCGAACTCAAGTTACTTGCACACAAGGCAAATTTTATACTTGTTATACTTTCTCTTTAGCCCCCAAGCTATTATTTCTTAACCTGGTAAGCTAGTGATTCTTAAATATCTAATACTATTTTTTTTCGGGGGGGGGGTCACACCTGGCAGTGTTCGGGAGTTATTCCTGGCTTTGCACTCGGAAATCACTCCTGGCAGGCACGGGGAACCATATAGGATGCCAGAAATCAAACTCAGATCCGTCCTGGGTCAGCAGCATGCAAGGCAAATGCCCTACCGCTGTGCTATTTCTCCAGCTCAATATCTAGTACATTTTATAATGTATGTTTGTCATTTGTTTTCTTTGGACCACAACCGGCAGTACTGAGGTCTTAACTCTGGGTTCGGGGATCAATCCTGGTGAGTTTAGGGTTGTAATTTTTTTTTAAAGCAAGACACCGTGATTTACAGTTCTACCATAGTTGAGTTTCAGGCGCACAAGACCAATCCCAGTTCAGTGTCAGCTTCCCTGCCATTCCTTCAGCCAGCCTCCTTGACAAACATATTTTTAAGCTTGGGTATATTTTTAAGTGCCTTTTTTATTTTAATTGAGAAAAGCACTTTTTCTTTTTAATAGGCCTGCCAGTGGCAATTCCAAACTTGGGTCCCTCCCTGAGCTCTCTGCCTTCTGCTTTGTCTCTAATGCTCCCAATGGGCATTGGGGATCGAGGAGTGATGTGTGGATTACCTGAAAGAAACTATACCCTACCTCCACCACCTTACCCCCACCTGGAGAGCAGTTACTTCAGAACCATCCTACCTGGTAAGTCTGTGACTCAGGTGGGGAGAAAGAACAAATCTGACTCTTCACCTTATTTCTTGGAGACTTAAGTAACACTTTTTTCCTTTTGTCACTGCAAAATACTATTTAGCGTAGAAAAATTTTTTTTGTTTGTTCAAAGGGCCAAAGGCAACGCAAAGGGAGAACTGATCCACACTGTTGAGTGGGTGGCAGGAGGGGTTGATTGAAAGGGAGGAGCATGGGGTACTTGGGGGAGGATAATGGGTACACTGGTGCAGGGTATGGTGTTGGAATTTTGTACATGAGAAATCATTATTAACATTATTGTAAACCACATCTCATTGTTTTTTTTTGGGGCAACACCTGACAGCTGCTCAGGGGCCAGCTGCTATTGTTGTTACCTGTACTCTTGGAATGTACAGATGTCACATTATTAATAGTGTAGTTTAAGCTTCATCCCACAGTAGGGTTTAGCCTGTTTTTTGTGTTTTTTTGTTTTTGTTTTGTTTTGTTTTGTTTTTTGTTTTTTTGGGCCACACCCGGTAATGCTCGGGCCACTCTTGGCTGTGTGCTCAGAAATCGCTCCTGGCTTGGGGGATCATATGGGATGCCAGGGGATTGAACTGTGGTCCGTCCTTAGGCTAGCACCAGCAAGGCAGACGCCTTACTGCTCCACTGCTCCCGCCCCTGGTTTTTGCTTGCTTTATTTATTTATTTTTGGGCCACACCCAGCGGCACTCAAGGGTTACTCCTAGCTCTGCACTCAGAAATTGCTCCTGGCAAGCTTGGGGACCATATGAACCCGGATCTATCCTGGGTTGGCCATGTGCAAGTAAAATGCCCTATCACTGTGCTATGGCTCTAGGCCCCCCCCCCCCCCACTTTTTTTTGTTTGTTTGTTTGGGCCACACCCGGCAGCGCTCAGGGGTTACTCCTGGCAGGCAAGGGGGACCATATGGGATGCTGGGATTCGAACCACTGTTGGTCCTGGGTCGGCTGCTTGCAAGGCTTATGCCCTACCACTGTGCTATCTCTCCAGCCCCTCTAGCCTCTATTTTAATTTATTTTTTGATGTCAGGAATCTAATCTAGGCTTGTGCTTGTATCATTGACATGTTACCACTGGCTCACATCTCCAGCAGTGAAGTGATTTTATTTCTTTCATTTCAGATTTTGTCATTACTCAAGGGTACTCTAGGCTCAGTGCTTGGGATTAATCCTAGCAGTGCTTAGATTATGCAGTTTTAGCCTTGAGCATGCAAAGCATGTGTCCTATCCATGAGATATTTTTCAAGACCTGAATTTTGTTTACTTTCTGCCTTTCATGCAGAAGGGCAGTGGTTCGAATCCTGACATCCCATATGGTCCCCCGTGCCTGCCAGGGGTGATTTCTGAGCATGGAGCCAGGAGTAACCCCTGAGCGCTGCCGGGTGTGACCCAAAAACCAAAAAAAAAAAAAACGACTTACCTCCATGCTATCTCGCTGGCCCCTCAATTTCATTTCTTAATGGAACTTTGTTGTATCTCAGTTCAGTTTTTACATTTCTGTAATGGTTATTTTTTAGCACATGTCTTTCTGTTGTGTCACACTCTATTATAAACTCAAGTTAATTTAATTTTTATTGTTAATAAATGTCTTATTTTAGAAATCTTGATAAAGGGCCGGAGAGATAGCACAGTGGTAGGGCATTTGCCTTGCATGCACCCAATCCAGGGTGGATGGTGGTTCGAATCCCGACATCCCATATGGTCCCTCCTTGCCTGTCAGGAGCGATTTCTGAGTGCAGAGCCAGGAGTAACCCCTGAGTGTTACCAGGTGTGGCCCAAAAACAAACAAACAAAATCTTGATAAGAACTGAGGTGCTCTGCTCAAGTTCGATTACCATTATTTTCTGTTCTGTTGTATATAGATTTTTTAAATAATTGAAATTGTATTTCTAATTTTTTTTTGAGTTTTTGGGCCACACCTAGCAGTATTTGGGAGCTACTCTCTACTTTGTAGTTGGGGGTCAGTTCTGGCAGTGCCCAGAGACCACGCTTTGCTGAGGTTTCTTGCATGCAAAGCATTTACCCCAGCTCAAGTGCTCTCTGGCTTAAGACTATACTTTTTTTTTGGTGCCATACCTGGTGGTGCCCAGCGATTACCCCTGGCTCTGCACTCAGGAATTAGTCCTGGTGGTTGGTGCTCAATAGGGGACCTGTTGGATGCCATGGATGAACCCTTGTTAGTCTCATCCAAGACCTACCTCCTGTGTTATCTCTCTAGTACCAAGGCTATACTTTTTAGAAGGGATTGGACTGGGATAGTGGGCACATACTCAGTGGAATTTGGAGTTATTTCTGGTTTTGTGCTCAGAAGTGATCCTTGGCAAAGCTAAGGGGACCATATGCTGTGCACAGATTGACTGCATTCAAGGTAAGAAAGGTAAGAAGAACCTTATTACCTGTACTGTTCCTTCATCAAGACTGTACTTTAGGGGCCAGAGCTATAGCACAGCAGTAAGGCATTTGCCTTGCATGGGGCCAACATAGGAAGAACCCTGGTTCGAATCCTAGCATCCCATATGGTCCCCCGAGCCTGCCAGGAGCGACTTCTGAATGCAGAGCCAGGAATAACTACTGAGCACTGCCAGATATGACCCAAAAACTAAAAAAAAAAAAAAAAAGAAAGTGTACTTTACATACAGTCTTGGAGATTTTACTTTGTCTACCCAGTATGTGCCCAATTTTTCTCTGTAACTGTATGATTTTCATTATTAGCCATTTTAATGATTGATTTTACTGCATAAATATTTGGTTCCTATATTAGTCTTTATCATTTCATATTTGTTATTGTTGTTATTTTAGTGTCATACTTCATTGTGTCCAGAGCTTTCTTCAGCTCTCTGCTTAGGAATTACTTCTGGTAGGGCTTGGAGGACCATATGGGGTATCAGGGATCCTTCACCATCTTAGGATTTGAGGATGATTCCAGCTGTCTACATTATAAAGCAGTGATTAGGGCTAGAGATAGCTTACCAGTCTTTTTTTTTTGTTGGTTTTTTTTTTAGTTTTGGGGTCATACCTGGTGATGCTCAGGAGTTACTCCTGGCTGTGCGCTCAGAAATCGCTCCTGGCTTGGGGGACCATATGGGACATCGGGGGATCAAACCATGTTCCGTCCTGGGTTAGTGCGTGCAAGGCAAGCACCCTACCATTTGTGCCGCCGCTCTGGCCCCAGCTTACCAGTCTTGAATGCATGGTTTGCATGTAGGAAACCTGGTTCAAGCTGAGAGTAGCCTCTAAGTATTGCTGTTTGTGTCCAGAAAACCAAAAATTAAAGAAATGCAGTTTTTGAATGATGAGCTTTAGTACATTTCAGAGGAATAGTATTAATTTTCTTTTTTTACATTTTTTCCTTTTGGGGAATGGAGTGGTAGAACGTTTCACCTTGCATGGGGCTGGCCCAGGATGGACACAGGTTCTATCTCCAGCATCTCATATGGTCCCTTGAGCCAGGAGTGATTTCTGAGCACAGAGCTAGGAGTAACCCTTGAGTGCCATTGGGTGTGGCCCTCCCAAAAAAACCAAAACATT
Organism: Suncus etruscus; assembly: GCF_024139225.1. Taxonomy (NCBI): domain Eukaryota; kingdom Metazoa; phylum Chordata; class Mammalia; order Eulipotyphla; family Soricidae; genus Suncus; species Suncus etruscus. Next base: position 39,861,872 of record NC_064858.1, read on the forward strand.
TTTTCTCTTTTTTTCCTTTTATTTTTCTTCTCTCTCTCTCTCTCTCTCTCTCTCTCTCTCTCTCTCTCTCTCTCTCTCTCTCTCTCTCTCACTCTCACTCTCTCCCTCCCTCTCTTCCTCCCTCCATCTCCCTCTCCCTCTCTTTCCCTCTCTCCCCCCTCCCCTTCTCTCCCTCTCTCTCTTTACATTTTGAGTTTTGCAGGGGGAAAATCAGTTATGGTCTGTTACTGTTATAAACTTTTCTAGTAAACATAAGAAGTAGGTATATGGTTCGTAACAATAGAGTTGGTAGGTCATTTGCCTTGCATGTGGTCAACCTGGGTTCCATCAGAGCTCCATGTAGTCTTCCAGGAGTGATCCCTAAGTGCAGAGCCAGGAACAAGTCCTGAGCACCACTGGGTATGGCTCCCAAACAAACAGCAACAAAGACTAGGTAGATTATGTAGTTATCAAACTATTATTAAACAAATAATGTCTAATGTTTGGATTCTTTTTGTTTTTGTTTTTTGAGCCACACCTGCCAGTGCTCAGGAGTTACTCCTGGCTCTGCTGTCAGAAATTGCCCCTGGCAGGCTGAGTGGTGGCCATATGGCATGCTGGGGATTGAATTTAGGTCAGCCGCATGCAAGGCAAGCATCCTTCCTGCTATGCTATCACTCCTGCCCAATATAGAATTGTCTATATTTAACAATGCACCACAAAGTTTCTGATCTCTCTTTTCTCTTCTCAGGCATTTTATCTTATTTAGCTGATCGACCACCTCCTCAGTATATCCATCCCAACTCAATAAATGTTGACAGTAATTCAGCACTATCTATCGCCAATAACCCATCGGCTCTTGATCCTTATCAATCCAATGGAACAGTGGGATTAGAATCAGGCATCGTTTCAATTGACTCTCGCGCTGTGAACTCACATGGCACTCAAAGTCTTCATCCTAGTGATGGCCACGAGGTGGCCTTGGACACCACTATTACTATGGAGAATGTCTCACGGGTTACTAGCCCGATCTCCACCGATGGCATGGCAGAAGAGCTTGCGATGGACGGTGTGGCAGGGGAACACCCCCAGATCCCCAGTGGTACTCGGAGTCATGAGCCACTCTCTGTGGATTCTGTGAGCAGCAACCTCACGGCGGATACTGTGGGCCACGGCGGGGTACTCCCCATGCACGGGAGTGGCTTGGAACTGCCTGTAGTGATGGAGACAGACCACATTGCTAGCCGTGTCAGTGGCATATCTGACAATGCCCTCAGCGACTCGATCCACACCGTGGCCATGAGCACCAACTCTGTAAGCGTGGCACTCTCTACCTCACACAACCTCGCCTCCCTAGAGTCTGTTTCCCTTCATGAAGTGGGCCTCAGCCTAGAACCTGTGGCTGTGTCCTCCATCAGCCAGGAGGTTGCTATGGGGACAGGTCATGTAGATGTGTCTTCAGACAGTCTGTCTTTTGTGTCACCTTCACTGCAAATGGAAGACTCCAATTCAAACAAGGAAAACATGGCAACCTTGTTTACAATTTGTGAGTGTGCTCAGCCTTTTTCTTTTGGAAATACTGGCAGAAAAGTGCCATCACCCTAACAGGTTTTATCGTAAACTTATATTATGAAGGGAATATAGAAAATAGTTAGGCTTTGTGGGTTTTTTCCTGTGCCTTATATTGTGCTTTATGTTAAAGTGATTCTTCCCCCCTCGGGTAGGCAAATTGATGTATAGACATTTCTTTTTTTTGGGGGGGCCACACCCGTGGCATTCAGGTTACTCCTGGCTCCACACTCAGAAATTACTCCTGGCAGGCTTGGGACCATATGAGATGCCACGGAGCCAACCCCAGTCAACTGTGTGCAAGACAAATGCTCTGCCTGCTGTGCTATCACTATGGTCCCGGTGCATAAACATTTCTTTGGTTCTTTTGTTTGTTTTGGGGCCACATCTAGCAGTGCTCAGAGGTTACTCCTGGTTCTTTGCTCAGGATCTTAAACCGTGGCGGGCTCAGGAGACCATATGGGATGTTGGGGATAAAACATGGGTCTGCACATGCAAGGCAAATGTCCTACCTACTATGCTATTAATAACTCCTGTCCTTTCATTGGTTTTTATAGTATCTTTCCTAAATAAGGAAGAAATGTCATTTCTGTGTTTTACAGGAAAACGTAACACAATAATAGTTAAGGTCATTTTTTTTTTTTTGGTTTTTGGGCCACACCCAGTGATGCTTAGGGGTTACTCCTGGCTATGCGCTCAGAAATCGCTCCTGGCTTGGGGGACCATATGGGATGCCAGGAGATCTAACTGTGGTCTGTCCTAGGCTAGTGTGGTCCAGGCAGATGCCTTACTGCTTGCATCACCGTTCCAACTCCGTTGAGGTCTTATTTTTTGAGGGGGGTGGTGGTGCTTGGTGGTTACTCTCTTTTTGGTTTAGGTTTTTGTTTTTTGGGGGTCATATCTGGTGGTTCTCAGGAGTTACTCCCGGCTCTGCACTCAGAAATCAGGCTCAGGACCATATGAGATGTTGGGGATTGAACCCAGGTTGGTTGCTTGGAAGGCAGACGCCCTACCTTCATGCTGTAGTATCATTCTGGCCCCTCAATGATTACTCTTGGCTCTGTCTGCTTTTAGAATATTAGGAATTAATCTTGGCGTGCTCAGGGGAACCAGATGGGACTCTGGGGATTGGACCCAGGATGGTCGCATTGCAGGACAAATACCTTACTTGGTGTATAGTCTCTTCAATTTCAATATTTAACCTATTTCTTGAAATTTAACCAATAGAGTTAACTTTAGGAGTAAACTTCAGTAAGGTCCATGACTCTGCTTTTGCGGAGTAAGATAAAGTGTATCATGTATCAGATGTGTACTTTTTTATTGTTGTGGGGAAATGAAGATACAAAATCTAAATCTAAATGGATTCATACTGTATTTTCCAGCATATAAGACAACTTTTGAAACGAAAAAAAGTCAACCGAAAATCAGGGGTCGTCTTATATGCTGAGTATCTAAACGAAAATCGTCTGGATATTGCTACGAAACAAATTTTCTAACTCGATCCTGTACCAATCACTGCAAGGCTGCTCGGACTGCCTCTCTAACTCAGCCAACTCAGGCTTTTTATGTATGCACATTAGACAATATTCTGTACCCGAATCTACACTGTAAAAAGCCTGCTCAGATAGGCCAGAGTCAGAGAGGAAGTCTATTACAATATAATCTTTGAACCTTTGCTTGTTGTGATTGGCTCACTGTGGTACATACAGTTGCAGCACAGGAACGTTCTGTTTTATACAGCAAATACAGGCCTAAACCTATGTTTTAACTGTAAAATTAGGGGGTCGTCTTTTATGCCAGAAAATACAATACTCAGAATGGATCTAAATGACCACAGTTGGGTATGTAAGAGTTCTGTTTATAGGACAACCATAAAAGCAGTATTAGAATGTGGATTTTCAAGGCTGGAGTGGTAGCAGTGGTAGGACATTTACCTTGCATGTGGCTGATCCAGAATGGACCCGGGTTCCATCCTTGACATCCCATATGGTCCCCTGTGCTGCCAGGAGCGATTTCTGAGCGTAGAGCCAGGAGTAAATCCTGAGCACTGCCAGATGTGGCCCCCAAACAAACAAAATGTGGATTTTAAAGGATTTGTCTGTCACATGCTTCATGCAGGAAACATGCTGAGTGTTTATTTTATGGCAGCTTCTGTGCCACATGCTAGAGAGAAAGTGGTCTATCAGAGACCATGCATGACTGATGAGATGCAGGGCAAATAGGCTGTTGCAGAGTTGTAGTATAGAGGTACTGAAGGAGCATGATGGGGTGATAACCAGTCTTTGGAGGGACAGTGAAGACCTGTGAAGGGTTCTACAGACCTGGGTGACAAGGAAGATATTTGCAGTTTAGTTTCAGCATCTCTCACAGGACTGGGCCAGCATTTGACCTAGAACTAAAAGAACCATGAGTAAGAGTTTTTGAAGTATGCAGTGGGGTCGTGGCACTGCATCTGGTCCTTTGAGCTCTGCCAGAGTGATCCCTGAGCACAGCCAGGAGTAAGCCCTGAGCACGTCTGGGCATGGCACCTGCTACTCCACTCCCAAGAAAACTGGGTTCTCCCATTGGGAGACTAGGTAATTAGTGGAATCATTTCTTCAAATAATGAGTCGTGGAGGAGTACACATTTTTGTCCTGTTTGCTGTGTTATGGATTAACCCAAGGTCTCAAACATGCAAGGTCTCTACTGCTGGGTAATAGCCTGGGGTTGGTTTGCCTGGTTCAGTAGATGGCATTGATTTTATTATTATTTTCTTTTTTGCTTTTGGGCCACATCGTATGCCTGGGTCTGCACTTAGGTAATTAAACTCCTGCCAGGCTCAGGGGACCATTTGGGATGCCTGAGATCAAACCTGGGTTGGTTGTATGCAAGGCAATGTCCTACCTGCCTTACTCCTCCAGCCTCCCTGTCCTCTCCTACATCTTGTTTATTTATTTTGCTTTTGGGGGTCCAGTGGTGCTCAGCATACTCCCAGATCTACATTCAGTAATTATCCCTTGTGATGCTGGAGATCAATCCCGGATTGGCCACATGAAAGACAAGGAACTTTACCCGCTGTACTGTTGCTCCACACTTCCAATCCCTACATTTTAAAGTATAATTTACTTTGGGATTAGTGGGAGGCCCATTAATTGACAAATATATTGACAAGGTTTTGTTGGAGATAATCCAACTAATTCCAAAATGTAACTATCACTGAGTAAAGAAACTTAGTAGTTAAGTTTTAAATATTTGTCTCTTTTTCTATTTTTATTTATTTTTTTCTTTTTCTATTTTTAGACTACTACTAATCTATTTTATGAATTTGTTCTGGACATTTTATATATGGAATCATAAATATGTCTTTCTGTGACATATTTTTCTTAGTCACCATTTCACTCTTTCTGTGCCATAGTTCTCTCAATCACCATTGTTAGCATTCATGGTATATAGTATCATAAATCAGGCGTTATTGCTTAGTATTGTTTAGTTATCTGATATTCAAAATATTTGAGGGGCTACAGAAATAGTACAGAGGGTAAGATGTTTGCCCATGACTGACACAGGTTTGAACCCTGGCATACCATGAGCCTATGAGTAATGATCCCTGAACACTGCTGGATGTGGCCCCAACAAAAAATTTCTTTGAGTAGTAGTTGAAATTGATTTATTTTTGTTTGCTGAAATACCAAAAAAACTTCTGATACTTATGACATTTAAGTAGATTTTTGTTTGTTCTGCTTTGGGGCCACACTTGGCAATACTCAGGAGTTATTCCTGGCTCTGTGCTCAGGGATTAATCCTGGCATACTTGGGGGATCATCTGGGATAGTGGGGATCAACTTTGGGTTGGCCACATGCAAATACTCATTTACTATTTGAAGTGGACTTGTTTGTTTTTGTTTTATGGGCCACATCCGGTGGTGCTCAGGAGTTACTCCTGGTTCTGCACTCAGAAATCGCTCCTGGCAGGTATGGAGGACCATTGGGATACCGATAATCAAACCCAGGTCTGTCCTGGGTTGACTGTGTGCAAGGCAAACACTCTACCACTGCTATCTCTCCAGCCCCAGAGGTAGACTTTTCTGTTTGATGCTCAGGGGTTACTCCTGGCTAAGCGCTCAGAAATTGCCCCTGGTTTGGGGGGGGGGGGGACCATATGGGACGCCGGGGATTGAACCGTGGTCCTTCCTTGGCTAGCGCTTGCAAGGCAGACACCTTACCTCTAGCGCCACCTCGCCGGCTCAGAGGTAGACTTTTCTAACAGAAAAGGGAAAAAGTATTTTTTGGTTCAAAGATTTGTGTAGTTCAACTATTTTGTGACCTGGATTTAATCCCCTACACTACCTGGTTTCCCAGGAATGGCAAGGTTAAGGGGTAGACAATGTAAATATTTTTTGGTTTGTTTTTTTGGGCCACATCTGGCTCTGCACTCAGAAGTTACTCTTGGGAGTCTCTGGTGACCATATGGGATGCTGAGGATTGAACCCTAACCCGGGTCAGCAATGTGCAAGGCAACACCTTACATGTTGTGCTATCTTTCTGGCACCTGATAATGTAATTATAGACTAGTCTATGGGAAACTTGTTTGTTGGATCAAAAGAGAAATCATGCTAAAGAGAGATAAGCTTGGATATATGTTTTTGTTTTAGTCTAAGAAAGTGGCTTTTGATTAGAGTATTTGTACTATTTTTTTTTCCTTTTTTTCTTTTTGTAGTGAAGCAAGATAGTGTTTATTGAGTGAAATTTGCTTAGAGAGATGTAAAAGGAGAGAAAGAGAGGAAATATGTGTTCAAGAGAGAACACGGCTTCTCCAGAGTGGGAAAAAAGTCAGCAAGAAATAGACAAGTGAGATGTGTATTCAAGAGAGAACACAGATTTAAGAGAAAGCCTGACCTCTATTTGGGGGTTGGGGGGAAATATCCAGAGATAGTCGGGTTATTCCTGGCAGACTCCAGGGTCCATATGGGATGCCAGGGATTGAACTCAGGTCAGCCACATATAAGGCAAATGCTACCTGCTGTGTTTTGGCCCCGAGTAAGCCTGATTTTTATTCTTGCTGGTGACATTTTAGGAATTTGTATTTACATTAGAAAGCTGGAGATAATTTAGTCTCGTACTAAACCCATTCATGTCTCCAATTTCCTATGCCTAGGGTGTACTTTGTGTGACCGAGCCTATCCATCTGATTGCCCCGACCATGGACCAGTGACTTTTGTTCCTGATACTCCAATAGAGAGCAGAGCAAGGCTTTCCCTCCCAAAACAGCTCGCTCTCCGCCAGTCAATCCTAGGAGCAGACATTGGTAAGAGCCTTGGCATCATAAAATCTCAGTCTAAGTCAAGTTAGAAACTTTATTGGGCACATTCCCCGTTCTTAAAATTGAGAGATTCTTGGTTTGATTCTCTGAAGACTTGTTTATTCTAAACTATATTATTATCCACTAGTAATTATTAGGTTAAAATACTTGAAATTCAGTTTCTTTGACAGAAGTGTGGAAATTTCAACCATTAAAAAACTCATCACAAAAGATTGAATAATCCTTTGGAAATAGGGCTAAGAAATGTAGATTTGTAAACTATTTAGCTGGATTTGAATTTACTATGGTTCTGAAATACCACTTGGAAAATACTATACCAGGTTCATTATTCAAACTGTAGCTTGGATGTAGGTCAGTTGAAAGTATTAGACAATTTAGATAAAATGGAGTAAGTAATTCTTTATGTACAAATTATTGTGAAAGTCTTAGTTTGTAGTGATTGCTTTACTTTTTAGTTTTATTTTGTGCTTAGGCCATACATGATGGTTCTCTAGTGACCACAAGAGGCTGGGGATCAAATCTGAGGATCTTGATGCATTGTAATGTTCTATCTAACCTTTTGCACTATCTTTCCATCCCTGCTTACCTTTTTAAAATTTTTTTGGTCCATACCTGGTAGTGCTGGTAGGACAATTGGTACCAGGTTTGACCTGCCCCTCCCAAATGCAGAGCATGGCTTCTAGACCTTTATGTTATTTGTCTGCACCCTTTTCCATAGTTTTTTGTAGGTGTAGGGAGATTCTCAAGCAGTGCTCCAGAGGCTACTTGCTGAGGTACATGGCCACTCAGGATAGATGATGCAAGAGCCTAGCTGGTTGGGCCAATAGTGCTGAGATTTTCCTAGCACCTCCTAGTGGTGCTCCAAGTCTCCAATCATACCAGACAGTGCTTGGGACCATGTAGGTCCAGATTTTAACTCTGAACCTGGCACACGGCAAAGCATTTGTCCCTATTCATTTGGTCTCTTGTTTTACATTTTTATAATGGGAGGATGTTATTTATATGTGTGTATGTGTATGTATTAACTCTAAAGTATGTTGGGAGGGAAATAAATGTTCTAACACCTTATATTTCTCAACCTCAGTAGCTTCAGAAAATCCTAATACTGTTTCTTCTGATCCCTATTTAGTTTTAGTTTGCTTGTTATATTTTCCTTTTATGTTGTTGTTGGTTTTTGGCTTACCTAGCAGTGCTCAGAGATTACTCCTGGCTCTGCGCTCAGGAGTTACTCTTGGGTGTGCTACGGGATTATATGGGATTCTGGGGATCAAACCTGAGTCTGTCCTTTGCCAGGCAAACATCCTATCTGCTGTACTATCTCTCGGTTTAACATTTTCCATATTATAGGATATAATCCATAAGATTTAGCTATATCTTAGGAATGCTAGACTATCACTAATACTTAGGTTCCCTGAAAAGAAAATAATTTGTCTGGGTTAATCTCCTTACTGTTCTATATTCTATTAAATGTTTAAGTCATCAATTGTGTAATTGGTATTCTTTAACTCATAGGTGTTTGGGCTGCAGAAACCATTCCAGTACGGACTTGCTTTGGTCCTCTCATTGGCCAGCAGAGTCACTCCATGGAAGTAGCAGAATGGACAGACAAGGCCGTCAATCATATCTGGAAGGTCAGTGTCAATGACATTTTTGTGTGATTTTTGAATAGGATTTGGTTTGGGAGACCCACACCTGGAAGTACTCGGGTTACTCCTGGCTCTGCACTTGAGAACAGACTTGATGGGCTCAGAGAACCATATAGGGATTCTGGGAGTCGAACCTGGATCAGTTATATACAAGGCATTTGTATTACTACTCTGGCCCCGGGACCGGAGAGATAGCATGGAGGTAGGGAGTTTGCCTTGCATGCAGAAGGACAGTGGTTCAAATCCTGGCATCCCATATGGTCCCCCGAACCTGCCAAGAGAGATTTCTGAGCAGAGAGCCAGGAGTAACCCCTGAGCGCTGCTGGGTGTGACCCCAAAACCCCCAAAAAAAACAAAACTACTACTCTGGCTCCTTTTTTGTGGCTTCTGGCTATTTTTATGATGAATTAGATAAAAATTGTTTAAAAAGACTCACATTGTGCCATTTACTTTTCAATTATTTAATTATTTCGTCTTGGTGACCAATTTATAACAAAACACCAACTGGACATAGATGATAAAAGGTCTTCATCTTCATTTTGCCATTTAATTTTGTGATTCTGAATTAATTTTCTTGGACTTTGTATCAGAAGTTCCCACATATATTTAACCCATTACCCCTTTTCAAGAAAAAGAAAATTAACACCCCCTTGGAATGCTTACCTTCTCTTAAGTGAACAAGTAGAAAGTGCCCCCAGAGTACACCAGGGTTCTCACACCTTCCTTACCCCATATTGTTTCAGCCCACACCATCATCATCAGGGTGCAGTTTCGCACCTACTTTAGTTGACACTGGTTTATATGATGAAAGTCTGGGGCCAGAGTTGTGGCTCATGAGATAGCTGCTTTGCATGTGTTCAATCCTTGACAGCAAGAAAACAAACCTTGGAGCCAGAGAGATAACATAGCAGTAGGGTATTTGCCTTGCATGCAGCCGACCCAGGACAGACCTGAGTTTGATTCCTGATATCCTATATGGTCCCCTGAACCTCCAGGAGCGATTTCTGAATGCAGAACTAAGAGTAACCCCTGAGCACTGCCAGGTATTGCCCACAAAATAAATAAATAAAAATAAATAAATAAATAAAAAGAAAACAAACTATGTTTTATAAACAAATAAAATAGGGCCGGAGAGATAGCATGGAGATACGGCATTTGCCTTGCATGCAGAAAGAGTGGTTTGAATCCTGGCATCCCATATGGTCCCCTGAGACTGCCAGGAGCGATTTCTGAGCGTAGAGCCAGGAGTAGCCCCTGAGCGCTGCTGGATGTGACCCAAAAACAAAACAAAACAAAAAATTAAATAAAATATATAATGAAAGTCTTATTTTGGAATCAGTTACAATATTCCTAAAATACTAGGTTGGGAAGTAATATAGAATTTTAAGCAAGTTTTCTAACGGATGGGGTTAGAAATGCAAGATTTTCACATAAGTAACTCCTTTTCCTCCCAGAAACTCAGAAAAACAACATTAATAAAAAACCCCAGCTATTTCTTACAAGATGTTTCTGTGGAATCATAGTTAGATCAGGCATGATGCTTGTGAATTTGAAATGAGGGGAAAAGTGAATCTTGCGATAATTGGAAAGGCAAGATCCCACTGTCACTGGAGACCTATTCTTGATATTCAGAAGAGAACATTGACTAGTGTTAGGACCATTGGAAAAGCCATGGAAAAAGACAGTTTTTGGGCTACCTCCATGTAGAACATTTGCCTTGCATGTGTGATGCCCAGGACTAAATTCTAGTAACACATCAAAAAGAAAAGAAAGAAAGAAAGAAAAAAAAGAGTATGTTTCTCAGCTCATACCCTCTTAGTTCACTTAGACATTTGGTGACAGCTGGTTTGGGAGGTAGACTGACCACTTTGTTTTTCCTGTCAACTAGATATGAATAATTTAGAATTAGAATTTAGAATGTCATTAATTCTGTACATGGGGCAGTTGTACCTGGGGAGTTGGTGTGTGACAGATATGAAAAGACAACTAGATAATTTTTACCAACTAAGAAAGGTGGTAACTGCTACTGAGCCCTGAGCTTGTTACTAACCTCAGTTTATTTTATTTTTTATTTTATTATTATTTTTTGGTGTTTGGGCCACACCCGGTAACGCTCAGGGGTTACTCCTGGCTATGTGCTCAGAAGTTGCTCCTGGCTTGGGGGACCATATGGGACACCGGGGGATCGAACCGCGGTCCGTCCAAGGCTAGCGCAGGCAAGGCAGGCACCTTACCTTTAGCGCCACCGCCCGGCCCACTAACCTCAGTTTAGCCAGGCAATGTGTATTACGTCTCAGTTCCACTAAACAGTTCACTTTCCTCTGTTGACAGATATACCACAATGGTGTTCTAGAATTCTGCATCATTACAACTGATGAAAATGAATGTAATTGGATGATGTTTGTGCGCAAAGCCAGGTAAGAGCAGTCTTGTATGAGAATCATTTTCTTTTTAATAAAAACAATTTATTTTTGTGTTTGATTTTGGACACATTCAGTGATGCTCAGGCCATTCCAGTGTATTGCTCAGGAATCAGAGCATCTTCCTGGATATAAAACATGCACCCAGCTGCCAGCCCAGCCCTTGAAGTCTCCTGGTTCAGGAAGCAGTTGTTTTGTTCAGAAGTGGTATCCCAAGGAGTTTTCAGGGGAGAGGGGCCACCCCTGGCAATGCTTGGTCTGGCATTGCTGGTCCAATGATGCCAGGGACCAGCTGGACCCCATAGTGCTCGGGGCCATGCATTGCCCTTCACACCAAACGTGATTTTTGAGCTGATTCAAAAGTAGTTTTAATTTTAGTGGGTGTTCTTGTTTGCTTTTGAGCCACACGTAGGCCTTCTCTTGACTCAGATCACTCTCGGCAGAACTGAGGATTGAATCTGGGTTAGGTGGAACAAGACAAGTGCCTTACCTGCAGTACTTTCTCTCTTTGGCATATAATGTTATGTGCATTTTCACATAATATTTTCCCTTGGGGGGTATAATGTGTTTAGTACATATTTCAAATTAATAAGCTTGATTTAGTAAATATAATTATTTAGGAACCGGGAAGAACAGAATTTGGTGGCTTATCCCCATGATGGAAAAATTTATTTCTGCACTTCACAAGATATTCCTCCTGAAAATGAGCTGCTCTTTTATTATAGCCGAGATTATGCACAACAGATGGGTAAGTTAACATCATCCTTGGGTGACAGGGTCCTGGATTGGAACACCAAAGATCACAGTAATGTTTTGGTGGCAGCCAGTGCCAGTCACATTCCTTTGTATATATTAAGCCATGGTAGTTCCCTAATGGGAAAAGTGTCATTAAATGCGAAGTTTGGGTGGGGGGGAGGGAGGGAAGGTGTGTATGTGTGTGTATATGTGTGTCTGTCTCTCTGTCTTTGTATGTCTTGGGTGAGTGGGTGAAAGGGAGGGTTGTTTGTATGTCAGGTAAGTGGGAGGAAGGGAGGGTGCGTGTGTGTGTGTGTGTGTGTGTGTGTTTTCAGAAAGAAGACCAAGTATCATTAAGCCCAGGTCTCCTTTATGTGAAACATGCATTTAGCCCCTTGAGCTATTGCTTTGGCCCACCATGTGATTTTTTGTTTTTTTTTTTTTTGTTTTGGGGCTACACCTGGCAGTACTCAAGAGTTATGCTCAGGAATCACTCCTGGTGGGCTTGGAGAACCATATGAGGTGCCAGGGATCTAACTTGGGTTGGCCAAAGTACAAGGCAAAAGCCCTATCTATGTCCCTATGAATACTTTTGACCGAGCAGTTTTGATACAAAAGTTCATATGGGAATAGGCATATAACTCAGCAGTAGAGCTCTGCCTTCAGTTTAGACCCTGGCATTTTTTTAGTTTAGTTTATTTTTGTTTTTGTTTTAGGTTTTGGTTTTTGGGTCACACCCAGCAGCGCTCAGGGGTTACTCCTGGCTCTATGCTCAGAAATCATATAGGATGCCGGGATCTGAACCACTGTCCTTCTGCATGCAAGGCAAACGCCTAACCTTCATGCTATCTCTCTGGCCCAGTTTTGTTTAGTTTTGTTTGGGGGCTATATCTGGCGGTGCTCAGGGATTACTACTGGCTCTTCAGAAATTATTCCTGTTGAGGGTTGGGGGTCCCAAATCTAGGTAGGCTATGTGTAATGCAAGCACACTCCAGTCCCTTGTTTATCTTTTTTTTTTTTTTTTTTTTTTTAAAGAGCTGGTGGGGTCGGATTGACAGCAGGTAGTACATTTGCCTTGTAAACAGCTGACCAGGGTTCTATCTTCAGCATCACATATGGCTCCCCGAGCCTGCCAGGAGTGATTCTTGAACTAGGGGTAGAGCTGGTCAGGGGGCCCAAGTGATGGGATGTCCAGTATAGCAGACCAGATGGTCTGGTTCTAGAGAGTGGTCAGGTCTGAGAGAGAGAGCAGCAGGAGAGGAGGAGGGACATCATTTTCTTTACTTCTGCACTTCTCCTGAAGTCAGGCTCGGTTGGGAGGTAAGAGAGACAGAGGAAGAGAGGGAAAGAGAGTCCAGGGTGTGTGTCAAAGTCCAACTGCCATTACAGAGGACATCATCACCCTTTAAAGGTACATTGACTAATTCCCTTAAATACATCAACAGCACAGCAGGTGGGGCATTTTCCACTTAGGATCGGTCTCCGGCATCCTGTATGGTTCCCCCAGCTTGCCAGGGGTGATTCCTGAGCACAGAGCCAGGAGTAACTAACCCCTGAGTGCTGCTGGGGGTAGTCCAAAAACAAAACAAAACAAAAAGGAAAGAGCTGGAGAAACAGTACAGTAGGTAAGGCACTTGCCTTGCATGTAGCCAAACAGATTTGATCCCCATCACTGTACATGGTACCCCAAGTAGTGCCAATAGTGGATTCCTGATCACAGAGCCAGGAGTAATCCCAGTACTACTCAAAAACTGTAAAATAGGGGTCAGAGAGATAGCATGGAGGTAGGGCGTTTGCCTTGTATGCAGAAGGACGGTGGTTTGAATCCTGGCATCCCATATGGTCCCCGAGCCTGCCAGGAGTGATTTCTGAGCGTAGAGCCAGGAGTAACCCCTGAGCGCAGTGGGATGTGACCCAAAAACAACAACAACAACAAAACAAAACAAACCCCCCCCCCTGTAAAATACACTTGAAAATGAAAGAAATAGGGCTGGAGAGCTAGAACAAGGGGCTAGAGTGCTTCCCTTGTATAGAGTGCATGCCTGTTTGATTTCCAACACTGTGTTTTGATCCACTAAGCCTTATTCTGAGTAAGCCCTGAACACAGTTGTGTGTGGTGCAGAAACCAAAAAAAAGAATATATACTACTATTACTGTTTTCTTTTGGTTTTGATGCCCACAGCAGGTGATGCTCAGGGCTTACTCCTGGCTCTGAGCTTAGGGGATTCTATGTGGTGCAAAGGATTGAGCTCAAGCCCGACATGCTGAAAGCAAGCACTTTACCCACTGTGTGATCTCTCTCACCATATGAATATGAACTTCCAAGTTAGAATTTTGACTTGAGGAATCTGAAATTTTAGGGGCCACTTTTTAATCAATTTGAATTCACAAAATTCATTGGGGCCCGAGTAGGTGAGTAGGGCATTTGCCTCGCATGCACTGATCTGGGTTCCATCCGGCATCTTAGATGGTTCTTCGAACACTGCCAGGAGTGACTCCTGAGTGCAGAGGTAGGAGTAATCCCTGAGCCCTGGCAGATGTGACCCCAAAATAAAACTAAGAAAAAAAAAACAAACATAAAAAACCCAACTCATGGACCTGACTTAATTTTCATATACTTTCTTTGCACTGTATCATTTGAGAAGTGATGTTTGAGATTGGGGGTGGTGGTGGTTTGGAGAGAGATTTGGGATATACCTGCTGGTGCTCAGGGTTTCTCCTGACTCTGCTTATAAGTGACCCTTGGTGGTATTTCAGGGACCATATGTAGTGCTGGGGATTGAACCAGGTCCCAAGACCAATGCCTTCCCTCCTGTTCTATTATGCCAGTCCCTTTTCTCTATATGAGTTTGTATGTCTTAAAAATCATAAGATTTTTTAGTATAGAATTGGAGCCTTATTTTTCAGTATCACCAAGCATTTCTTCTGAGACTGGAACACTAGATGGAATAGAGAGTTATTTAAATTTTATAAGTAGTGGGGCTAGTGAGATTAAGCTACCTTCCTTGCACGCAGCTGACCTGGGTTTGATCCTTGGGATCTCGTATGGTCCCCTGAGAACAGCCTGGTGTAATTCCTGACTACGGAGCCAGAAATAAGCCCTCAGCAATTCCTGGTGTGGAACCCCTACACAGCACCAAAAAAAAAAGGGGGTGTCTAGAGCCATAGTGTATAGTGGGGAAGGCATTTGCGTGCTTGTGACCAATCTGGGTTCAATCCCCAGCATCTCATGTCAACCCTGAGCACTACCAGGAATTATCCTGTCAGCAGAGCCAGGAATAACTCTGAGCATTGCTGAGTGTGGGCTACAAATAGAACAAAATAAAAAAATAATCAAGTTTTACAGTTAATGGGCTAACTGAAAATTTGGGGAGAAAGAATTATTCTAAGCAACACTCTGTATCAAGAACAAGGTTTTAAGTTTCAGGGCACAGTGATTTGTTTGTGGGTCGGGGTTATTCTGATCACATCTGGTGGTTCTCAGGGGCTGTACTGGCTCTGTACTCAGAAGTGACCCCTGGTTGTGCTGGGGCAGTATATGCAGGACCAGGGATCAAACCAGGGTTGTCTACAGCGAAGGTGTACAAGGACCAGTGCCTTTGCTCTTGTCCTAGGTTTTCTATACTGAGTTATTTTACTGCTTTTTTTTCCTAAGGTGTTCCTGAACACCCAGATGTGCACCTTTGTAACTGTGGCAAGGAATGCAATTCCTATGCAGAATTTAAAGCCCATCTGACGAGCCACATCCATAGCCATCTTCCTAGCCAGGGCCACAGCGGCAGCCATGGGCCCAACCACAGCAAAGAAAGGAAATGGAAGTGTTCTATGTGCCCACAGGCATTTATCTCTCCATCTAAACTGCATGTCCACTTTATGGGCCACATGGGCATGAAGCCCCACAAGTGTGATTTTTGTAGCAAGGCCTTTAGTGATCCCAGCAACCTGCGGACCCACCTCAAGATCCACACGGGTAAGTTGTATGGAACCATCAACATGGAATTTTCAGCAATAAGAAACCGAGTTGTGGGGGCTGGAGTGATAGCACAGCGGTGAGGCATTTGCCTTGCAAACTGCTAATCCAGGATGGACAGTGGTTCAAATCCCACCTTGCCATATGGTCCCCCGAGCCTGCCCAGGAGTGATTTCTGAGTGCAGAGCCAGGAGGAACCCCTGAGTGCCATTGGGTATGACCCAAAAATAAAAAAAAAAACCAAAAATCCCAAGTTGTAGGCCGGAGCTATAGCACAGCAATAGGATGTTTGCCTTGCATGTGGCTGACCCAGCACGGTCCTAGGTTCGATCTCTGGCATCCCATCTGGTCCCGAGTCCTGAGTCCTGAGCGCATAACCAGGAGTAACCCCCTGAGCGTCATAGGGTGTGGCTCAAAGAGCAAAAAAAAAGAAAAAAGAAACTGAGTTGTAAAGATAATGTAGTGAGATAGTTTTCGAGGGGTGAGGCAGGAGGAGACACACATTGTGATGCTTAGGGCTTACACCTGTCTCTGTACTCAGGAACTACTCCTGGAGCTGGAATGATAGCTCAGCAGGAAGGGCATTTGCCTTGCATGTGGCATTCCTATCCTGGCTTTGATCTCTAGCATTCTATATGGTTCCCTAAGCCTGCCAGGAATAGAAAAGCTAACTACTGGTTATTGAACCCATGTTGGTGGTTTGCAAGGGTGCCCTACTCACTGTATTATGGTTCTGGCCCTAGCTGTGAGAATCTTAAAGATAGATTTAAAAATAGTAATACAAGAGTGAACCTTGTGGGACTTGAAACATTGTCTGAAACCCAAATATAAAGAACTTTGTAAATCACAATGGTTTAAATAAAAATATTTTTAAAATGTTAACTTGGCTGTCTGTCAATAGGCCTTCATTAGATGGTGGATTTGGGCAATTACCCTTCCCTAGAAAGTTTTGCATCAGTCACTAATATCCTCCATTTTTAAATGCCCGCACCAGAGTTTGAAGGGATATGGAATGTGCAGTTACTAATTTGAAATTTGTTCTATACTCCCACAATAACGGGGTCTGAGAGATAGGTCAGCAAGTAGAGCACTTGCCTTGCACATGTTAGACCATTGTTTGATCCCTGATACCGTTTCCCTGAGCCCTGCCATGAGTGATCCCTGAGTACAATACCAGGAGTAATTCCTGAGTATTGCCAGATATGACCCAAAATTCAAACTACAGTGAAATACTTGATATGTATTTGGTATCACAAAGGGCTGCTGCAGGAGGAGCCTGTGCTCTTATTAGTTCTCATCCAGTCACAGCCAGAGTCTGCTCTCTGAGCTGCTCAGTAAGCATGGCCATCTCTGTTTCCTAAACTTCATGTGTGTCAGTCCTTTGATGGATTCAGAGAGTCCCTGATACTCTTGAGGATTCGGGGCCACTCCTGGGGGTGTTTCCTCTGCTGTTGCTCAGGTCTGGCCATGCTTGTTCCCACAGGGTGTTGCTTAGGGGCCACTAGGACCGTACATGTAGAGGGGATTGAATTTAGACCCCATACATGTAAGGCATGTATTTTCATCCTTTGAGATATCTCCCCAGCATAAACCTTTTCTTTCTCATAAATACTACAAAATAACTGAAGTTTCTTTCTTTTTTTAGCTTTATTGATTGGTTTTTGGTCCACACCAGTGGTGCTCAGGGTTGTCTCCTGTCTCTGCACTCTGGAGGACCATATGGGATGCTGGGAATCAAATTGGGTCTGTCCCAGATTGTCTGCATGCAAGGCAAACATCCTACTGCAGTGCTATCTCTGGTCCTTGAAGTTTCATTTTTCTTGTACGATTTGTTTTGTTTTGTATTTGGGCTATAGCTGTCACTGTTCAGGGATCACTCCTGGTAAGGCTTGTGGGACCATATGAGGTGTCAGGTTGGCTTACCTGCTGGCTTACCATCCCTCCAGTCCTGTTTTATTTTTTGATTTGATTATTTGTTTTCTAATTTTGCTCTTTTTCTCTTCATTAAAATTGAGTAGTTTCATCAACAACTTACAAAGATTAAGATATTGACCAAAAAAAAAGGGATATTGACCAGCCTTTTAAAAGCATTTGTCTTGAAGAGATAGTATAGGAGGTAAGATGCCGACCTTTTGTGTAGTCAATACTGGTCGACACCTAGGCCCTGTGATCCCTCGGGCAGAGTCAGGTCCAAATACTCTACATTGCAAGACCTGAGCACTGAGCCATCAAGTCTGCATTGCTGGGCCTGATATCTCTGAGATTTATCTCCAGCTTTCTGAGAGTTGCTAACGACCCCACTGTCACTGCCAGAAGGAAAGATTTGCCAAATCTTCACTTAAGCAGTATGCATATTTAGATAGACTTTATTTCATCCCAGCCTGGGAGGTTTATATATTTTAAAGTTAGAAGGATTGGCATGACAGCGTAGCAGGTAAGGTACTTGTCTTGCAGTTTATCATGCTGCTAACCTACGTTCTGTTCCCACTACCCAATATAGTGTCCCAAATACCGCTAGGAGTAATTCCTGGGTGCAGAAGTAACCGTGAGTACCAGCTATTGTGGCCCTAAAACAAATAAGCCGAAAAAGAAAAATAAACTGTCAGAAGTAGGTTCTGAAATATCTTTGCAGCAGACAAGTACTAGAATTCACAGGGTACGTTTGGTGATAAATTTAAGTGGTTAAAAAAAAACTATTTGGGTGACTGGAGCCTTAGTGCAAGTGGTAAGGCATGTGCCTTGCCCGTGCTAGCCTAGGACAGACTGCGGTTCGATCCCCCGGCATCCCATATGGTCCCCCAAGCCAGGAGTGATTTCTGAGCTCATAGCCAGGAGTAACCCCTGAGCATCACCAAATGTGGCCCCAAAACCAAAAAAACAAACTATTTTGGGGTTGGAGCAGTGGCGCAGTGGTAGGGTATTTGCTTTGCACGCAGCTGACCTATGATGGACCTCATTTCGATCCTCCAACATCCCATATGGTCCCCCAAGCCAGGAGCGATTTCTGAGTACAGGAGTAACCCCTAAGTGTCACTGGGTGTGCCCCAATCCTCCCCCCCAAAAACCCTATTTCGTGTCATCTGTAAGCATACTAAATATATTTAAGTAAGCAGTCCTAAGAATCAGATTTATTAGCTTTTATTTTGATTTTTGATTTCTGGGTCACACCGGCAATGCACGAGAGTTACTCCTGACTCTCTGCTCAGAAATCACTCCTGGCAGGCTTGGGGGACCATATGGGATGCCAGATTTGAACCATCATCCTTCTCTGTGTAAGGCAAACACCCTACTGCTGTGCTATCTCTCCAGCCCCTCGCTTTAGTTTTAGAATATAACTTGGGTTGGAGTCCTTCAGTGTATATGGTGTTTGTCTTGCACACAGCCGACCTGGGTTAGATTCCTGGCATCCCATACAGTCCCTGCTAGGAATAATTCCTGAGTGCAGAGCCAGGAATAACCTCTGAACATCACCAGGTATGGTCCCCAAACTCTAAACTCAGTTTTTCTATGTGATGCTAGGTAGACAGACAAACCTATAAAGTAACAGACAGTTAATTGCCCATCCATATGCTTCTTCACTTGGGGGATGCTCATGTTTCCTCATGGTAAGAAGTACTTATTGGTAATTTGGCTCACTATGTAGGTCAGAAGAACTACAGGTGTGCATTGTGCGATAAGTCTTTCACCCAGAAGGCTCATCTGGAGTCCCACATGGTCATCCATACGGGTGAGAAGAACCTCAAGTGTGATTACTGTGACAAGCTGTTCATGCGGAGGCAAGATCTCAAGCAGCATGTGCTCATCCACACGCAGTAAGTGGTCCCTGTTGTGTGGCTGAGGCTTTCCTGGGCACTCAGCATCTCGTTCCTGCCTTGATCCAAGTAGATAGATGCCTCTTTTCCTTTTGTTTAGTGGTTCTCAGGGGTTTATTCCTGACTCCCCAATTAGGAATTCCTCCTGGTGGTGCTTGGGAGAACTATATGGGATGCTGAGGATCAAATTTGGTTTGGCCACATGCAAGGCAAATGCCCTACTCATTGTACTATTTTTCTTGCCTAGCAGATTTCTTTGTTTTGGGGCCGCACTCCTGGTGGTGCTCAGGGGTTACTCCTGGCTTTGCACTCAGCAATCACTCCTAACAGGCTCAGGCCTGTTTATGAACTCAGGCTCAGGCTCACATGGGATATGGGGATTGAACCCGGGCCAGCCATGTGCAAGGCAAGCGCCCTACACACTGTGTTATTGCTCCAGCCCCTTGACGAGCAGATTTTTTTTAATTTAAAGACATTCTAAAGTTAAGCACCATGATTTACAGTACTTTTAATGTTAGGGTCTTTTTGCATATAATGTTCCAACACCACATCTGCCACCACAGTGATTTCCCCCGATTTCTCTTGCTTTCCTCTCACCTAATTTCACATATGTTACCCAGAGGTAAACAACACATTTCCAGTATGATTTGGAGCTGTCTTTAACGCAAACTTTGTCTTTTCAACTTTTTTCTTTCTGTAGTCTACAGAAAGGGAATGAAGCAAACTGCTTATTAATACGTATTATTTCACTGAATTCTACAAACATCTCAGTGAACGAAGCAGAGTGCACAAGATATAAAGCATGATTTGCATAGAATTCTCAAACAGGACAAATCAATCTGCTTTTTATTACAAATGTTTATGGTGCTTCTATGTAATAGGTCTTATAAAGTCTGATTCTTGATGGATCAAGAGTCTCTGATAAAGTGAAGAATAAACATGAGAGAGCCTCAGTTGTCATTTGCAACCCAAACCAGATGTTTTTTCTTTTGTTTCTCTCAGAGAACGCCAGATCAAGTGTCCCAAGTGTGATAAACTGTTCTTGAGAACAAATCACTTAAAGAAACACCTCAATTCACATGAAGGAAAACGGGACTATGTATGTGAGAAATGTACAAAGGCCTATCTTACCAAATATCATCTCACTCGTCATCTGAAAACTTGCAAAGGACCCACTTCTAGTTCCTCAGCACAGGAGGAAGAGGAAGAGGAGGACTCTGAAGAGGAAGAGTTAGCAGACTCTGTGGGAACAGAAGACTGTCAGATAAACAGTGCTGTGTATGGAGATGAGCCTCTCTCTGCACATAAATAAAGAAGCAAACTTATTTTGAATGGAGAGGACAAAAGGAACAACGCATATAACAGTTACCCACTACAGTGATGTTGAGATTAAATGGTTTTCTCTTTCCTTCTAGCCATTGGTCAAAACAGATTGACCCCCAGGAATGGATCAAGCACTTAAAGCGGAATCTCCCAATGAAGACATTTTAGAATGGATATAGAGAGCTGGGGAGAGAGCATATGTCCCATTTTTAAATAATGTCTGGGGAGGATAGTGTCAGCTTTTGATATCTATTCTTTATTTACATGATGAGCTGGGCAGTGCTTGTACGCCTGAGTCAGTCGTCCGCTGCCCAGCCCAGCTTTATTACAACTTCTATTTCCCTTATAGTCCTTGGACTTGGTCGCACTCTTAAGTTTGGTTCTGGCCTCATATTCATTCTGATTGCTGTTTGTGTTTTTTATTTTCCTTTTTTGCACATGAGTGTGATTTACACTCAACATAACTGGAACCTAGCAGCATGAATCATTACAATGTAGCTAACAAGTCTCAAGCACTATGTCTAGCCTGCCCTGGAAATGTTGGGGAGGGCTTTCTTGTCAGCATTCCAGGTGTCTGGAAACCACACACAAAAGTCCCCTAAGCTTGGGCCCTGTGTAGGCAACAGACCAAGATAGTAGACCACAATGGGAAAAAGGGAGAGGTTCTTGGCCCACTTTCAACAAACAAGCTTTGATGGAAACCAAGGCAGATTGCCTGGAGGTCCTTAGTGATCTATGTGGGTTTATATACCTCTACTCCATAAGTCCACAGACCCTAGATGAAGGACCCTAGAGGCGGTGCTCACCTGTAATGCCAGAGAGGTTATCTCAGCAACAGCACATGTGTACTCACTCAGCCTAGAGTGGTACTTTGGAAGGAAGAGGTAAGTGATCCTCTGTATCTGGCATACCTTAGAGAAAGTCAAATACACCAAGAAAATATTACCAACTTAAAATCAGCTCTACATGTGTCCCTCTAGTTGTAAGTTCAGAAACACCACCTCATCCCCCCCACATCCCCGTTCCCCAATAGGTGAAGGATCTCAGGATGCTGAGGAAGATTTGGAAAGTCTAGACTGCTGACTGGTTACATGTGGATGTGTTTCCATCAGGTCTCGCATCTGTTCTTTCACATATTTATCCAGCTTTCAGCAAGATGCCAGCCTATGTTGGCATTTGATGCAACACGCTCTCTTACTCTAAGGCACAACCTTTGGTTTGGAGTAGGGATGACTTGGTGGGAAGGTTTTGCTGCTAATGTATTTATGGAATGAATGTATTTCATTCAAATCTGTATTCCTCTAGGAAGAATTAAAATGCAACTTTTTTAAAATACAGGATTGCTCTGGTAATCTCATTTGTGGAGGAAGATGAATATATTTTAGGGAGAAAGCAGTGCTAGAGTTGTCCTAAGTTTAGAAGTGGAGAAAGCATTTTCTAAGTATGACAGCTTTAAAGTCGTTCTAGAATGTGTAACTGTGCTTTGCCACAATGCTTTCCAAGTCTCCTCCACTGGCATCTGTAGCCGAGGGAGGAGAGAATGGAGCACTGAATGGTTTGGTAGCTGCAGACACTAGGCCATGATACTTCTTCCTTCCTAACAGTTCTGCAGGTACTAGCCAGCATCCAACCTCGCTGTACTCAAGAAATGGCTGATGGGAGAACTACAAATTTCCTTATGCCTACCCCTCCCATGTGGTAATGGGAATTAATGGGGCCTCAACATGCAAGGCTGGTATTCTACTAGTAGATCACATCTTGGCCTCACTTTCTTTGGATTTTTATCTCCTTAACTCCTGGTTGGTAGGTTCAGAGTTGGTCGAATGAGGTGGTGCTGCTCAAGATGAGCCTATGGGCTGGGCACAAAGCAAAAGTGTTAGAGTATTTGGTTTCCATGCAGGACCAAGTTCTATTTGTAGCCCTTTCTGGAATTATAAAGATGTCATATGTTGTTTTGCTGGGATCTCTTGTTGAGTAGGTGGTCATATTAAAAGTAGATATTAGTAGCTGGAAAGCACAGTGGGTAAGATGCAGGTGCTTGCATAAGGTTCCCCAACCCTGTCTGGAGTGATTCCCAAGTTCAGAGTCTTGAGCATCACTGGATGTGCCGCCCCCCCCGCAGTTAAATTTTTTAAAAAGTAAGTGTAAATATTGCTACTGGAGAGATAGTATTGTGAGTAGAGCCACTTAACTTGGTGCAGCTGACCCAGATTTGATCTCCGGCATCCCATTTGGTTATTTAATCCGCCGGGAACAATATCTATGCACAGCCTGGAGTAAGCCTTGAGCACTGCCAAGTGTGGCTCCAAAATAATATGGGCCGGGGCCAGAGAGATAGCACAGAGGTAAGGCGTTTGCCTTGCATGCAGAACAACAGTGGTTTGAATCCCGGCATCCCATATGGTCCCCTGAGCCTGTCAGGAGTGATTTCTGAGCGTAGAGCCAGGAGTAATCCCTGAACATCAACCGGGTGTGCCCCCCCCCCCCAAAAAAAAAGACAAGCATCAAGTCCTACAGGCCTTTCTTGGCCAATACAAGTGAGCCATAAGAACATCTATGTGTTCATGCAGAGGAAGATCATGTGAAAACCTGAATCTAAAATGGAGTAAATCTGGGTCCAAAATGACATCCTAGTGGTAGGGCATTTGCCTTGTACACTGCCAGCCTGAAGGCATCTGGGTTCAGTTCCCAGCATCCCATATAGTCCCCAGAGCCTGCCAGGAGTAACCCTGAGTATCTCTGGGTGTGACCCCCAAACCAAAAATAAATGGAGTAAATCTGAAATTAGACAGTAAATATACAGGACTACAATTACTTTTTTTTTTTTTTTGGTTTTTGGGGGGAGGGGCACACATTGGCGCTTATAGGTTACTACTGGAAGCCTTGGGGAACCATATGGAATACTGGGGATCAAACCTGGGCGGGCCATGGACAAGGCAAATGACCTACCACTGTGCTATCACTCCAGCCCTATAACTATTATTTTTTAATTAAAAAGAACGGGGAGGGTGACATTGTTACCTAGTCCCAAATCTATACCTATATCGTTTAGTTATTTTTTAATTGCTTTGGGGGATTTGGGCCACACCTGGCAGCACTCAGAGGTTACTCCTAGCACTGTGCTCATAAATCATTCCTGGCAGGCTCGGAACCATATGGGATGTCAGGGATCAAACCCTGGCCTTGTGCAAGGCAGATGCCCTACCACTGCTATTGCTCCAGCCCAGTCTTTAAATTATTTAAACACCATGTTTTACAGTCATTCTTTAATAGTTGTTTCTGGCATTCAGCATGACCATCCCTTCATCATTGTCCCCAGTATCCCAGCCCTTACAAACCTGCTCTGTAGGTAGGCACAAATTATTTTATATTGTTTGTTACAACTAAATGGTAATGGAATAATAATTAAAAAATACTTCAGTAGGGCTGGAGAGATAGTATACAAGCTAAGGCATTTATCTTGCTTCTGCTGACTTGGGTTTGATCTCCAGCACTCCATTTGGTCCCCTGATCACCGTCGGGTGTGACCCAAAAACAAAACTTGTGAAAATTGTTTTAGCTCCAAATGATATCATTAGTCATTCTCTGAGCTGTTTGCTTCTAGTTGAAAGTTGTATTGTTTTTATTTTGAGCTTAGCTACTTTCCCATCTAATGGTGTGTTCCTTAAGGAATTTGTAGATGTCAGTCTAAGTAGCTGCACGCTCCAGGATCACAAGATCTGTAGACTTGGGCCTATGGGCTTATATGGCTGTAGGACCTGACTCTGGTTTCTGGGGCTTGAGGAGTTTGGGGTAAGTGAGGGAGATTGTCCATCCCCACTCTGAAAAGAACCCAGTTTTCAGCCCAGATACCTGGTATACTTGGTATTTTTGTCAGTTTGGTGGCTCTACAGATTAGTCATGAAACAGTAAAGTTGGGTTATCGGTTTGGCAGTGATTGTGGGGTATGGATGCTGCTGCTGAGGCTTCGGCAGAGTAGGTACTCAGCCTGCCCCACTCCAGAGGATGCCAGTTTTCAGTTTTTCAGCTGGAAGACAGACATACCTGTGAATTCTGATGGCTTGTCTTGCATGTTTTCTGAGAATAGTCATGAATCTGTAGACAGGCTGCTGAGCTTACATGGCATTGACTGAGATTTGGCTGTTGCCTAAAAGTATTTTTTTAATTGATAGTGGTTACTAACATTGCAGTGTTTTATATATATATATATATATATATATATATATATATATATATATATATATATATATATATATATATATATATATATATATATGTCTTTTAACTGGGAGGTAGGTGGAAAGCCAGGCATGGCTTTTTTTCTTCAGTCCTGCAGTGCTTGGGAGCTGTTCTAGCTGTGTTCAGGAATGACCTGTGGTGGTGTGCTCAGGGAAACCATATGTGGGTGAGATTTGAACCAGGGATTAAAAAGCTGCATTCAAAGCTGTCCCTTACCTCCGAACTATATCTCAGATCCTCTGTAATGCTTTTATTTTATTTTTGGTTTTGGGGCCACACGTGGTGATGCTCCTGGCTATGAGCTCAGAAATCACTCCTAGCTTGAGGGACCATATGGGATGCCGGGAAATCGAACCGCAGTTCATCCTAGGTTAACGCATGGAAGGCCCTACTGCTTGTGCCACCACTCCAGCCCAGCAATGCTTTTATTTTTTGTTTGCTTTTGGGTCACACCCGGCGGTGCTCAGGGGTTACTCCTCAGCAGTTGCTCCTCACACTCTTGGGGGAGCATATAGGATGCCAGGAATTGAACCACTGTCCTTCTAGAGTTGGCCGCATGCAAGGCAAAAAGCCCTACTGCTGTGCTATCTCCAGTCCCTCTGCAATGCTTTTAAACAATCAATTACTTCAGATTAGTAGTAAAACTTATTAATGCCTTTCATCTCTATATCAGGAAACAGATGCAGAGAGGTTAATTGACACAGACACTGCTGCTGGTCAGTGGCAGGCTGTACATAGCCCATAAGGAGTACACGGGGGACCTGGTGAAAATCCCAATCTTAGGCCAAAAAGAAAGTACAAGAGTTAAGGCACTTGCCTTGCATACACCAACCCTGTTCAGTCCCCAAATACCCTTACGGTCCCCCAATCCTCTCCAGAAGTGATCCCCGAGTGCATTGTGAGGAGTAAGTCCTAAGCACCACCAAAACCAAAAAAATAAGTAATATCTGGGTTGTTCGAGTTTATTTTCGGAGACTCTTTAAGCTTCTCATACTAGGATTTCTACTACTATCTCCTGGAGAAACAGACCTGAGGGAGCAGTAAAATTCTTTAGCTACAGCAGAAGCAATAAAGATAGACTCTGTCTCTTTTACCTGAGGAGCATATCTTTATTTTCAATTTCAAATTCACTTTGCCTTTCCCACAGTTCAGATAGAATTGTCACAACATCCATTTCATGTCTACAATGATCACTATATTCAGTTAGCATTCCTCTATAGACATAGTTACTTACAATTGTTTAGGAACTTTTACAACTTATTCAACTTTTTTTTATAACACTGATGTACAAAGTTGCTCAAAATAGTTGTTGCAGGCACAACACTGATTTCACCACCCATGTGACCTTCCCTCCTTCATGTCTCCACTTTTGCATCCAGTACCCAAGCCTGTCCCCTTACCAGGCACATAACAAATTTACTTCATGTTACTCGAAGAAAATAAATCAAGCCAATTTCTCACAGAGGTGCCTGCCTGGTCCTTTATTTTTGTGGAGATGTAACACTTATTTTAGGTCTCTGTACCTATATGTAGGTGTTTATCATTTATAGTCTTGTTATATACCTTGCTACTACATCCATGTTTTGGTACATTTTTATTTGGCTCAAGGTTTTTAGTCAATGTTTAATCTCAGGAAAATAGCCCTATGGCTTTTTTAAAGAAGAGACTTATCCTTAAGGCTCTCTACCATAGCCTGCTCCTGTCCCTTTAAGGATGACTGTCCTTTGTGAGATGCTCTGGCCACTGGTAGGACTGGAGAAGTGCTGTTGGCTCTCCTGCCAGATTGCCTGAGAAATTGCCTGACTCCCTGCTATTTGCACTAGGGGATATTTACTTTCTTTCCTTTCTTTCTCTCTCCCTCTTTCCTTCCTTCCTCTCTCTTACTTTCCTCTCTCCCTCCTCCCTCTAAGCCACTAGCATCCCTGTTTTGCCTCTTCCTCAATAATACCCTACTTCTGACCCTCTCTCATTGGGGTTTTGATTGGCTCCAAATCCACTTATTTGTGAATTTTCTAATTGTCTTAAAATTGATTTCTGGGGGCCGGAGCACTGGCGCAAGCGGTAAGGTCTCTGCCTTGCCTGCGCTAGCCTAGAATGGACCGCAGTTTGATCCCCTGGTATCCCATATGGTCCCCCATGCCAGGAATGATTTCTGAGCGCATAGCCAGGAGTAACCCTTAATGTCACTGGGTGTGGCCCCAAAACCAAACACCAAAAAAAATTTTTTTTTGATTTCTGGTTTCCTACCATTTTGGTTAAAAGATGTTTATTTCTTTTTGGTTTGTTTTTGGATCATACCTGGGGATGTCAGGATCACTCCTGACAGTGTTTGAGAATATATGTGGTGCCACGAATGAAAAACCAGGTAGGCTGTGTTTAAGGTCATCTACTGTATCATCTCTCTAGCCTCAAATAATGCATGAAATATTTTTTTCCCTCCAATGTAGGGGATCAAATCCAAGGCTTTGCGCATTTAAAGCAAGTTTTCTACCTCTGAGCTACAGCCCTGGCCCAAGATGCTAGATATTTCAATCATGGTTTAAGACTTTTGTTTGTGGTATAACGTATGATCTTGCCATGAAATACATGGATTTGGATATTCCTACACCTAAAGCATAAATAATTGCAAAAAATGTTATATCCATTCTGGATTAATCCTTATCATGCAGTGCCTCTTATTGATAACACTGATATTCAAATGGTACAAAGAATACTCCTAAATCTGAGAGATAGTTGGCCAACGTTCTAGAACGTAGTTCTGGGTCACCTGCCTGTGCTGTACAATCTAAGACTTTTGTGACCAAGGGCAAATTCAAGGACTTACTTTTGAAAAATCCATTTTATTTTTTTGGGGGAAGGTGGTTCAACAGTTTGGTGCTCGAGGTACCACATGAGATGGTAGATATCACCCCCAGGGCACCCAATAAACAATATGTACTCTAGCCCTCTGAGAATCTCCCAAAATCTTTCTTATTCTTAAGAAATGCAGTTCTCTACTCCACAAACTCAAATCAGAAGCACACAGGCCAGCCTTATTTCCACTGCCATCATTCTTCAGGGAGGGACGTGAGGTTGTAGGAATGAGTTGTTTCAGTCATTTTATGAAATATTTTAGATTGTTTTTGACACTGAGTTACCATAAAAAAAGAGACTGATCTCACTATGACTCCATCGGTATGTCTGAACTCTTGCTCCCAAAAGGGCCATTAACTGATGAGTTTCTTGCATTGCTGAGAACAAGCCTTTCTCTTCTTCCAAATGCTTCATTTACTACAACAGAAAAAAGTAATTGAACTAAGTTTAGAATATAAAAAGAAAATTAGTTTCTCTACCCTGAGACTTTTGTTTCTGAAATCTGTTCTTGAAAATATAAGTAATATATTTAGGGTGAGTGGGTGAGGGAGCACGAAACAATCTGAACTAGATCTCCCAAGCCTTAGGGAGGTCTTAAATGGAAAAGTAAGTGACCATAAAAAAGTGGCAGTTAGTGCTAAGAATGAAGTTAGTCATGATTTAATCAACCCACTGTTATTTTCTCTCCTTTCTTTGCTTTAACCTGGTGTTATCGGACCCACCCTGAAAACATCCCATTAGTCTTGTCCTTTATTTAAATCTGCTTTCTTGTTTTTGTCATCTACCACACCTTACACAAATATACACATTTACTTTTAGTCCTGGCTGTTCCCAAGAGACTGCAGAAGATGAGCACTGCAGCTACACAATGTATTCCAGCTACTCCTGGTCAACCCTTATCACTGATTCAGAGAAAGAAAGCAGTAAGTTAAGATTCTTACCTGAAGAGACGGTGCTTATATCCCAGACCCGAAGTCCCTCTTTCTGACCTCCAAAAGCATACATAAATGGCAAATCAGGGCAACATGAAGAGCAGAAGAGAACTCCCTGGGGAAAAGAGAATGGAGAGCAATTTCAAGGGTGACCTGTCATTGAGGACCTGTGCTGCTCAGAATGAGATTTGACACCAACTCACAATCACACACCATCGGATGGGAGAGAAAATTTTTTAACGGAAGGATAAGTGCTGTCATGAGGATCATCCTGTATGTAGCACCATTTATTAGGATTTGTTTTGATCTTGGAGGAGGTGAGACACATATGGAGTTGTGCTCCATAGCTGTCTGGAGGTTGTTGAACTTTGCTGGGCTGGGGCCTGGGTGTCCCACATGCAAAGTAGGCAGTTAGCCTTTTGAGCTCTCTCCCACCTTACAGACCAGCTAGAATCTGTGCCTATAATTTAATTGGGGTTGGGGTAGTGGTGGCAGTGGTTGGCTATATCCAAGGCCAGGACATTAACCTCTGTACTATCTATCTGGCTGATCTCCAGTGCCTGGAACAAAGCAGATGCTCAAATGTATGTTGAATGAATTCTGGTCATGTAAATTTTTGTTTGTTCGTCAAGGATTCAATCCAGGCTTCACACATGCTGAGTGTGCTCTAATCCATTCCTTTGAGCTACCTCCCTACTGCCTTGCTTCCTATTTTTTAGAACTAGACAGAAATCAATTTCAGTATAGACAGAACTAAATATGAAAAAATGTGATTGATACCTGACTCCAATAGCTTTAGGAAGCATAAAGATTCAAGAATTTCTTGGAGAGTCCTAATTATACTGTTTTTAGATATGGAGGCCATACTCAGCAATTCTCAGGAATTACTCTTGGAAGGCTCAGGGAACCATAAGGGATAACAGGAATGGAACCCATGTCAGCTGCATGCATGGCAAATGCCCTAACCACTGTATTATTTCTCTGGCCCTGCAGTCTTAATTTCAGAGAAAAAAATAAAATAGGCCCTTTTTCCTTTCATCAATTGTTAATTATGTGAGTTGTTAAAGGAATCAGGTAAAGTAAATCAGTCTCTGATTTTCCCCAGGACTGTCCTAAATCATAAAGAAAACACCAACCAAATTTGACTAGGCTCAAAACCAATCTCCCCAACAAACCCAGACTCTTTTATTTTGGTTTTAGGATCATGTAGAACTAGGAATCAAAGCCAGGACCCCACATTCAAAGCCTGTACTCAGCCCACTGAGCTACTTCTCTGGCACCAAACAGGTGTTAAGGCAAAGATTTTGGAGCAGGGATTGCTGGTTGGGAAGGACCACACCCAGTAATATTAAGGGATCATACCTAGCAGTCATTAGGTACCATGCATAGTGCTCAGATTGAACCTGGCTATAAGTTAAGTGCCCTACCTGCTGTAGCTTCTCTTCAGCCCAAGGCTTTTCAGACAAATACATTTCAGAAACAAGCAGCAAACACACCTAGGGCAAGCTCACCATTTTCATGTCCCTGGAGTGAACCAGGCTGGGTCGATCTCCCAGGATGTCCCAGATCTTCACATACTTGTCTGCCGATGCCGTGACAAGACAGCCCTTGACCTGACTGCTTAGGTCAAGCCCTAAAGGAAGGGGAGATGAGGTCAGTCTCCCTTTGAAGAATATATTTACTTTGGCTTGAGTTAACAGAAAGAAAAATGTTACTCTTGCTCACCAGAGATCTCATCGTTGTGTGCATTAAGTGTAAAAATTGGCTTATCTGAACGTGCATCCAAATTATACACAAAACCATCATCTGTACTGGCCTAAAAGAAACCAAAAGACAGGCAAGATCATGCTACATGACAATGAAATTTAATGCTGGGCCAAAAGGATAAATCAGTGAAAACCACCAATGTACAGGGCTTCCTGGAGTCATTAACCAGACATAAAGAGTATACTAGTGTCAAGATGAGTGTATCCTCACTTGGACTAAAGCAGTAGCTGAATCCACTAAACTGCTGGAGTGAGCTGTGGAAGCAGACAGAGGTGGTTGGTTTTTTCAGGCCACAGCTGGCGGAGCTTCAGGGATCACTTGAGGAATATATAGTACCTCGGACTGAACCTGGGTTGGCCACCTCCAAAGAAAGTGACCCCATACCCATTGCACTATGACTCTGGTTTTCCCAATCCCTTTTTAAAATGAAGTCTTTCTAGCAGACAAGGTACATAGGTGCTTGTCTTGCATGGGGCTGAAGCTGGTTGGTTCTTTGGTACATGCTGTATGAGTCCTGCCAGGAGTGACTCCTGATCATAGAGCCAAAAGTAGCCTCCAAAACGAACAATAAAACCTTTCTCCCTAATTTCCACAATCTCTCATTATCCCTGTCAGGACAGTCTGTGTTGGTGACTCTATGCACGCTGCATGGACAACTTACTTGTAGACACCAGCATGTTTCCTGTTTCTGTCTAGGGATGGAGCTGTAATGAAGCTGCTAGCACTTTTATCTCTAGAGCTCTATTTCAGTACCAAGAGGATAAAGATTCTCTTCTTACATTGCTTGATACTGGAAAAATAACAAAAACAAACGACTGCACTAGAATCCATTACAAAATAAATTATGGCCCATTTTAGAAGGAGTTGAAATTAACAGTCATTTAAACATTTTCTCTCTCTGTGGATGACTGGTCTTCTGAGGGAAGGGGTACTTTTAAACCTCCAAATCCAAATACTTAGTATTGTTAATAAGGAAAAAGCTTTGAGATTTTTTTTTCCTACTGTGAAATGATAGTAAGTCCTCTGTTGCCTGGATAAAGAAAGCATTAGAGGGAGGGACTAATACAGTCGGATAGTGGGTAAAGCACTTGCCGTGTACTTGGCCAACCTGGGTTTGAATCCCGGCATCTCACATAGTCCCTGAGCACCACCAGGATTCCTAAGTACAGCATCAGGAATAAGTCAAGTACCACTGGGTGTGTGGCTCAAACACAAGAACAACAAAAAAGAGCTCACTCTTACCAAAAAGTGACACGGCGAGAAGTGATTCCACGTGACTCGCTCAATCTGCCCACTGAAGCGCCACATGCGGTGACTCTCCTCTGGACTTCGGCAGTCGTAGAGCGCCACTGACCTACAGAACATGGCCAGAATTGGGGCTTGAAGATGCACTTTGCTTGGATGGGGGAACAGGATGGGACAGGACCCCCGTCCCCAAACACACACACACACACACTTGGTGCTCAGGGAACTATCAGTGGTATCCAGGATGAAACCAAGGTTGATCGCCTTACCTGCAGTACTACCTTTTCAGCCCTACACTATTACAGAGAACCAGTCAATTCAGTTTGAGACTTTCAAAGAACCTTAACTGCAAACATTACTAAGTAAATAACAAATACTACCAAGAGTTCAAAAACAAAGTTCTGTTCAAAAAACAGAAGAACACCAAGTGTTACTTTCTAAATCAGCTCTTTTTTTTATTACATTGTTTGGGGGTCCATCTGGGGAACCATGTGGGGCAGGGAATCAAGCCTCCTGGCTTCACACATGCAAGGCAGGTACTGCACCACTGGCCACACCCCTGGCCCCAGAATTAGCTTAAAACAGGGGTCTCAAACTTGTGGCCCGCGGGCGGCCTTCAAATAGCGCAGTATTCGCGATTATTCGCTTATAATAAAAATCACATTAGTAAGAAAAAAAATATCGCATTAAACATTCGCATACCCCGAGCAGTTCTGTTTGGGGTATGCAAATGTTTAATGTGATTTTTGCGATTTTTTTCTTACTAATGCGATTTTTTATTGCGAATATTCCGTAAGTGAAATCCCTTATGCGGCCCTGCCTCACCCTGACTTTGCCTCCTGCGGCCCCCAGGTAAATTGAGTTTGAGACCCCTGAGAAATTCTTGAAATGTTTCCTTACTTATCATATGATCCAGAAATCAGAGTTTGTGCTTCAAATGGATGAAACTGCAGGGTCTGTACCTGAGAGGAAACATAAAAGGTCCACATGTGGTTTTCGCAAAATGGCTGAAATCTTGATGAGAAATCATCAGGCACTGTTTCTATACTTATCCTGTGAGTCCTACATTAGATTCCAGAGTTACACTGTTATATTTCTTTTTTTTGGGGGGGGGGCATATACCCAGCAGTGCTCAGGGGTCATTCCTGGCTCTGGCAGTGTTTAGGAGAACATATGAAATGCTAGTGATAGTGGGTTGGCTGCATGCCAACATCCTAACTGCTTACTATTTCCCCAGCTCCAATCTGTTATATTTCTCAAGAAATTGGCCACCTATAATCCTGGCAGACCTCTCTCTGTGAAGACCTTATAATCACTAATGTTTCTAGTTACTTTGATTCTCTGTACCCATTTCTGTATCTGGATCATTTTAAGCAGCATTAGAAGGCTCTGTGAGCATCCAAATCAGATAGCCTGCCAAACCCCTCTAATCCACCAAACCAAAGAATCATATACATCCATATAGAAATGTTTGGGATAATTCACATTGTTTAGCATCCTTTCTGTACATCACATGTCTCATACCTTGTCTGAGTGCACAGCGAGGCTAGCTGCTGGCTTCCCCACAGACATATCCCATAGAATCACAGTGCTGTCAGCTGATGCACTCGCAAGGACATTTCTTAAAAAGGAAGGAAATAAATCAGATAATCTCTTAAAAATCAGGAGCACTAAATATAAGAATTTCATTTATAAGAGTATTAAAGGGGACAAAATAAGAATTCAAGACAATGGATATTTGATTTAAATTTTTTATAAAGCAACTAAACACTGCATTAAAAAAGGGCTAAATAAATGTTTCCAAATTCTGAAAAAGAAAACAAGATGTGGACAGACATACCTGCAATGTACAACTTAGAGATCAAGAGGAGCAAAATCAGACTGTTGAGATCAATCCTGCCTTACCTGATGAGCTTATTCCAGGAAAGGTCAAGGACAGCATCTGAGTGGCCCTCTGCTGAGGAACTCTGAAACAAGTCGTTTATTACTTTCTGAATCAAAACCTCCCCTCCTCTCAAATTTATGTTCACCTGAAAGATCCTTTAAATCTTATCATGACTGCTTTGATCTTAATAAACTTGCTCTAAGACCTAAAGACAGAAACATCTTAGCACCAACTTAGAGATCTGGATATATATTCTTTTTTGTTTGTTTCTGGGTCATACCAAGCAGCGCTCAGGGGTTACTCCTGCCTCTGCACTTAGAAATTGCTCCTGGCAGGCACAGGGGACCATATGGGATGCCGGGATTTGAACCATCAACTGTCCTGGGTCGGTTCTGTCAAGGCAAATGCCCTACTACTGTGCTATCTCTTCCGCTGGATAAATATTTTTTGGGGGACCATACCCGGTGATGCTCAGAGGTTACTCCTGGCTATGCGCTCAGAAATCACTCCTGGCTTGGGGGACCATACGGGACGCCAGGGAAATGAACTGCAGTCTGTCCTAGGTTAGCCACTTGCAAGGCAAACACCCTACCACTGTCATCGCTCAGGCTCTTAGATAAATATTCTTAAGGGGAGAAATTATACAGTTCTTCATTTAGGTGCTATACTCTTACAAACATCAATCCCCCAATATACACAAACATTAGAGTATAGAAATTAATACATAGAAAATTTATTATTTCTTGGTTTTTGGGTCATACCTGACAGTGCACAGAGCTTACTCCTTCCTGGCTCTGTACTCAGGGATCACGCCTGGTGGTGCTCAGGGGCAATATGTGGTGTTAGGTATCAAACTGGGGACTGTATCAAGGGGAATGTCTTTCTGACCCCTCCTCACACATGGATATGGGCCAGAAAATTAGTATAAATTAGATCTATTAAAGATTTTTTTTTTTTTTTTTTTTTTTTTTTTAGTTTTGGGATCCCCCTCCCTCTAATCTCCCGTGGCACGTAGGTTACTCCTGTCTCTGCACTCAGAAGTTGCTCCTGGCAGGCTCGGGGGACCATATGGGAGGCCGGAATTCGAACCGGGTCTGTCCTGTGTTGGCTGCATGCAAAGCAAATGCCTTACCACTGTGTAATTGCTCTGGCCCCAGAATTCTATTCTTTTGTTTTGTTTTGAGCTACATCAAGCGATGCTCAGGGGTTACTCCTGGCTTTGCACTCAGAAATCACTCCTGGTAGACATGGGGACTATGTGGGATGCCAAAATTAGAACCACCATCTGTCCTATCACTCCGGCCCCAAACATCATAGAATTCTGAAATTCAGAACTCACATAATGTTGTAAAGAGCTATTATAAATAAAGGAGCAATTTGGGGCCAGAGAGATAGAACAGCGGTAAGGCGTTTGTCTTGTATGCAGCTGACCCAGGATGGATGGTGGTTCAAATCCTGGCATCCCATATGGTCCCCCATGCCTGCCAGATGCAATTTCTAAGAGTAGAGCCATGAGTAACCCCTGAGCACTGCAGGGTATGGCCCAGAAACCAAAATAAATAAAGGAGCAATTTATTTTCTCTAAGAATGAATAAGGTATTAACTAGAGTTTTTATGCCACTATAAAAATTTTTTTTCTTGGCTGGGCTTTTCAAAAGGGGACACTGCAGAAACTGCCTAACCTAAAGAGTATATGCTCTGGTATCCCTGTCCCCACTGCCAAAAATTACAGTAGATCATTTGACTTTATATATATATATATATATATATTTTTTTTTTTTTTTAAACTTGTGTACCTTCTTTCCTTTCTTTTTCTTCTTTGAAAGCTTACTTCCAAGTGTGAAGACTGGCTCCAGAGAGTCAACTATATCCAGGTCCCACACTTCAATGACAGGAGTCATGTTTCCCACAGCGATGTAATTTCCTATAGGCAGAAATGGCAGTGTTTGTAATTAAAAAAAAAAAAAAGCTCCCAATGAAATATACAACATTAAAGAAGTAATAGCCTAGAGCAGCTCCCTGCCTCCCCCGGCCCATTTCACATATACATGGAGCCAGAACAATAGTACAACATGTAAGGTGTTTACCTTTAAACTGCCAACCAGGTTCCATCCCATATGGTCCCCCCAAGCCTGCCAGGAGTGATCCCTGAGCTCAGAGCCAGGAATAAGCCCTGGGTGTGACTCCCAAACAGACAAAAGATAAAAACAAAAAAAGAATATAGGCTTAGTCTCCTATTTGCAATGTTCTCCAAGGGAGATTCACAGCATGTAGCTGTGGGCTAAAAAAGAGTGAAGGGACAGCCCAGTGGTCTTCTGTGGGGCTAGTGTTAGCACAGTAGGTAGCATGCAGCTAAGCTACCAGGTTCCATCCTGGCACAATATACAGTCCCCTGAGCACACTGCAAAGCCAGGAGTAAGTCCTGAGTATGGCACAAACCAAAAACTTAATTTTTTTTTCAGTGCTGGAAATCGAACATGCAAAGGTCTCACAACGCTCTCACAAAGCTATACTCCAGCCCTTATCTGAAGACTTCTAGGGCTAAACACCATTCAGTAATATCAGTTACATAATCCTATCTTATACCTTCAATTTTTGTTTGTTTTGTTTTTGGGTCACACCTGGCAGCGCTCAGGAGGTTACTCCTAGTTCTATACTCAGAAATAGTTCTTGGCAGGCTCGGGGGACCATATGGGATGCCAGGATTCGAACCACTGTCCTTCTGCATGCAAGGTAAACACCTTACCTCCATGCTATCTCTCTGGCCCCAGTCTTCAATTTTTTAAAAAGAATTTTACTCCTGCAATGTTTTTCAGGTCCTATTCTTCTGCCTTTATTGGAACAGCTAGCTACTATTACTACTTCTATTTATATTTAGCTATTTATTTAGTCTAGGAAAGTCTGGAGATATACAGGTATAATGATTAAATGATTATGTTTTTTGTTTATTTTGGATCCACACCTGTGTCAATACTCCGCTCTAGACCATGTAATTATGGTTCTGTTTGCAATACCAGTGATTCAATTCAGGGCCTCACACATGCAAGGTATATGCTGTACTCCAAGTACCCCGGATCTCTGATCATATTTTAAGAAAGAAAAACTGTCTAACTGCATAAATCAACAATACAAGAAAGCAAACATAGGACTGGGAATCTTTGAACAATCTTAGTTTTCTAATTACCAGTAGAATTATCTGGGCTAGGATCAAAATTCAGCCATTCCACACTCAAAGGGTATGCAGACAGCAGTATATCATGGTGCACATAAAAAGAATCTTCTTCATGATTGTAAACTGAAAACATCGAGA
The DNA here is from genome assembly GCF_024139225.1 of Suncus etruscus. Lineage (NCBI taxonomy): Eukaryota > Metazoa > Chordata > Mammalia > Eulipotyphla > Soricidae > Suncus > Suncus etruscus. Next base: position 39,898,857 of record NC_064858.1, read on the forward strand.
GAGATTTAGTTAAAGATTTCATTAAAGTCAGAAATCATTTCTCATTAAAAAACCCTAAACTCTCCCTATTAAACCTCTAAGAACCATGCATTTCAAGTGCAGCATATCTTATGACATTCAAAGGATTCGTTGTTCCTGCCATGCAAACATTCTGCACATCTAGTATAGACCCACAATCTGGTGTGACTGACGGGACACAGGAAGAACTGACATGAGCCTGAATAGCCCAGCTACAAGCTTACTGGGTAAAATGGTCCCCTAATCTGGCTCCCCAGCACAAAACTCACCAGCTCAGAAGTTCTTCTGAAGGACACTTTATTATGATTCTAACTTTAAAGATCCAATTGGAAAGTCAAGATGACATATAAACAGCAGAAGCAGAATCTACTAATTCACAATAGCCAGCTATCATGATAATTACTTTAATGCCATTTAGATAGAGCACCTCAGAAGAAGCGATGATTTCATTTACCATGCACCTCTAAGTTGCACTGGTCCTGTTCAGCTCTGCCACAAACCACGAGGTTGTCTGTGGGTTTGATCACAAAGTCTTCACGCTCATATTGCTCCTAAGAGGAGAGGGGGAAAGTCACCGACTAGAAGCAGGTATGTGGTCAAGCTTTCCAGACACTTCCAGGAACAAGACCAGAGAGGCCATGCGAGTACTCACCGTATCTTTCAGGGTGACATAAGGGTCCTGCTCATTACTCCCATAGACTGTCAGACCCAGGAGAGACTCACCAAGAGTTTCAGTATCTGAAAGAATTCCAAAGTGAAACGAATGAAACTGATTTCAACAAATGTAATTTATTCCTAAATTATCTCATTTCAAACTAAGATCTGACTGAGTAGCTCATTAACTTGACATCTGTAGTTGGGAAAGGAAATGTGTCATAAAAGTTCAATTTTCCATTAAGAATTAAATCAAGGGGCCAGAGCGGTTGTTCAGAGTGGTAAGGTGTCTGCCTTGCCGGCGCTAGCCTAGGATGGACCACGGTTCAATCCCCTGGTGTCCCATATGGTCCACCAAGCCAGGATTAACCCCTGAGCATCACCGGATGTGCTCTCCCCCCCACCCCGCCAAAAAAAAAAAGAATTAAATCAAAGGCCTAAATAGACAGGTCAGCAGGCAGAGTGCTTGCCTTGCATGCAGATGACCTATGTTTGATCCCACATCTGGTCCCAAAGCACTGGCAGGAGTAATCTGTGAGCACGGTCAGGATTAAGTCCTGAGTACCACTAGATGTGGCCTAAACCCAAGAAAAAATAAATGAATTCAATCAAATGATGAACCTACCTTTCCTCCTTCCCCCAGGAATGTTTTTTGAAACACTGATTTAGAGTTGTTTCAGACATAGAAAGTTCCAAAACCAATCCCACAACCAATGTCCCCTTTGCTCCACCAATATCCCAAGGTTTCCTCTACCCCCCAACTGGTTCCCATATATGGCAGGTATATATTACTCGTTCTTATAAAACTTAGAGAAATGGCAAACATTTATCAGAAAATGTCAATAAAAGTCAGTTTATGACGATTAATTCCTATATGCTCATAACTTTCCTTTCTTTCTTGGGGGTTCACACCCAGTGGGGCTCACAGATTACTCCTGGCTCTGCACTCAGAAATTGTCGCAGGCAGGCTCAAGGGACCATATGGGATGCCAGGATTCGAACCACTCACTGTCTGTCCTGGGTTGGCTGTGGTGCAAAGCAAATGCCCTAGCACTGTGCTATCTCTCCAGCCCCTTATAACTTTCCTCAATCTAGTAGAGAACTACCATATGTACCATCAGTGAGTGCCATACTCAATGCCACATGCTAGGAAGTTTTGTCATGTTTTCAAGAAAAGCTATTTTAAAATGCCTTGAAAATCTGATTCAAGGCTATAAATCCCCCAAACTGTTGCTTGTCCATGAAATTCTGTATAGTTCCTTCAAATCCAAATGATAATCTAGCTAGACAGAGAATTCCTGTTGAGATGTTCTTTTCATTGTTTTGTACTATATCCCTCTGTATTTTTCTAGCCCATCTTATTTGATAGATCTAGTATACATTTTATGGACTTTCCTTTGTATGTGAGTTCATTTTCTGATCTTTCAGCCTTCAATATTCTATCTTTGGATTTTGTCATTCTGAGTATAATGTCTTAGGAGTTTTCCAACTGGGTCTATTTTCACTGGCATCCTTCAGGACTCTTCTATCTCAGTGCCTATAATCCTTTCAACTCTGGGAAGTTCTTGTCAATAACTTAACTGTTCTTCATATTGTTTTTGGGCAAGACCCAGCAGAGTTTAGGAGTTACTTCTGGCTCTGTGCTCAGAAATTATTCCTGGCATGAGGCTGGAGCAGTGGCGCAAGAGGTAGGGCCTCTGCCTTGCATGTACCAGCCTAGGATGGACAGCTGTTTGATCTCCCTGGCAGCCCATATGGTCCCTGAAGCCAGGAGTGATTTTTGAGCGCATAGCCAGGAGTAACCCGAGTGTCACCGGATGTGGCTCACAAACCAAAAAAGAAAAAAGAAATTACAGGCAGGCTCAGGGGACCACATAGACGCTGGGGATTGAACCTGGGATGGCAGACTGACTGCAAGGCAAATGCCCTGCCCACTGTGCTATTGCTCTGGCCCCCTATTGTTTCTTCATTATATTTGCCTTCCTGTTCTTCAGATACTCTTATAAGAATCATTTCTTATATTGTTCCTTTTCATTTCATCCCACAGTTCTTTGATATGCTGTTAATTTCTTTTCAGACATTTTTCACCTTTGCCATTTCTTAGCTATTTCTTTCTCATCTTGGTTCTCCTAGATCTTTTGCTCAGCTTGTTACTCAGCTACTCAGAGCTTCTATTAACCTTTAAATACCACCTGCCATGTCTTCATTTCTGGCAATAGAAGTTATTTTCATTTAAACTCTCATACTGTTTTGTGCTTTGCTGACTACCTGTGCTGCTGTTTCTTTTAACACGTGTCATTAATGGCACTGCCTGAGGATTTGTTGGTGTTTATGTCTCTGGTGATATTATTTTCACTCAGCCCACTTGGTGGGCTTCTATGTATTTTCCCCATTGGTTTTCTAGAGATCTTGCTGTGCTGGGGGGTCTGTCTTCTATGCTCGTCTCCACAGAATGACAGGAAAAATAGCTTCTGTCAGTAATTTGCCAAGTAGGTCTGTTTTGTGGTAAGTGGCTGTGCAAGTACTTCAGAAGCCTTGGGCCCTCAATATGGCACAGGTCAAGCATGGAGGCTGCTGGGACCCACGCTTTGCCTCTGGAATAGGCCCACACCTGCTTCACTAGGGATGGCAGAGTAGCAAAGGTCCTAAACCTACCTTTTTGAAAATATATTTTGTCTGGAGTCTATAGTTTGTTACTGGTAATGAGTATTTAAAAGTGTACAGAGCAGGGGTCAGAGCAATAGCACATCAGAAAAGGTATTTGTTTTATACACAGCCAACCCCAATGTGTCATTGGGGTTCAATCCCCAGCATCCCATTATGATCTCCTAAGCACTGACAGGAACCTCCTGAGTGCAGAGCTAGGAATTACCCTAAGCATTACTAGTTGTGCATCCCCACCCAATAGTGTATAGAATAATGACTTTGTGATTCTGGAAGTAAATCACTCTAAAACACTGAATCAACACAAGATAGACAAGGGTTGCCTGGCCAAGTGAGAACAACTGATGGCTTCACAAAATTAAGTGTGTTCACTGCTGTAAGACAGAGATCTCTAGGACTGCTTTATCATGAGCCTGAAAGCCTTTCCACTAGTAACTTTAAAATGGAAGGTTTTTGATTTTTGTCCCAAAAGGTTTCTTTTTGTGGGGGGGATATGAGGGGGGATTCTGGGGTGACAATCAGTGATGCTTATGAGCTACTATCTCTCAGTTCTAGGGAACCACATGTGGGGCAAGTATTGACACCTTGACACTGGTTGCATGCAAGGAAGCCTTTCTTAACGCCTGTATTATCTCTAGCCTCAAAGCAGAAGTCTTTTATGGCACAAATGCAATGATGACACAGTATAGTTTGAGTAATGTACAACGTAAGAAAAGAAAGATCCTTTATGTTTAGGGGCTATATCAGTGGTACTCAGACTTCCCCTGGCTCTGTGCTTAGGGATCATGCCTGATGGTGCACAAAGGGCCACATGTGGTGCCAGGCAAGTACCTTATCCACTGTCCTATCTCTCTGGCTCAGGAAGATAGATGCTCTCGATCATCAGGAAAAGCTACTTTTTAGCTTCTTCCTCTTCCGTATCAGGAGACAAACACTGAAATCTCAGGTTAGTGGGTAAGAGCTTGTTTTCTGAATCTGCCCTGGAACTGGCCATCTCACGCCCTAACTGTTGCAGCTTTAGGATGCAGGTATCATGGTCTAAGGTGGTGGCAGCCTGTGTTCTGACCTGGGTCACCCTCTTCGTCGTATCTGTCTAAGTCGTACTCGGCCAGCTCGTCGTCCTCCAGTGCCCGGTCATCCTCCGGGTCGCCATCTTCCTCTTGTGGCTGAGCCTGGGTCCGGGCACTCTGCATACTATCTTCTGTGGGATCACCTGTTGACTCATCATCACTCCCACCTTCTCTAGACAATGAAAAAAGAAAAGACAATCACCCAAATGGCTCTATTCAGTAAAGAAGACCCTCCCCGTGTCATTAAAAATCACATTTGCGGGGCCAGAGCGATAGTACAGTGGGTAGGGCCTTGCACATGACTGACCTGGGTTCACTCTCTGGCATCCCCATATGGTCTCCTGAGCCTGCCAGAACTAATTTCTGAGCACAGAGCCAGGAGTAACCGCTGAATGCTGCCAGGTGTGGCCCCAAATCAAACAAACCAAAAAATAAATCACATTTCATTGGACTTTACTACCAACACCAACATTCCTAAACTTACTGCAATTTTTCCTTTGCTTCAGCAATGAGGCGTTTTACTTCTTCTTTACTTAGTTCTACCTGAAAGAGAGCAAGTGTTTCATTATGATATACATGAGAAAATCATTACAAATATTTAAAAGAAGCATGCAGAGGCCAAAGAGATTGAACCTGGCACTGGCCTTGCAAGTGGCCAAGGACACTCGCCTTACACATGGCCCATCCAGGCTATATCCCCAACACTACATATGGTCACTCAATATTGCCAGGAGTGATCTCTGAGTACAGAACAAGGATTAAATCCTGGGCACAGCCCAGTGTGGACCGAACACCCATCCCCATTAGTTTACGACCTGATGTGAGATTTAACCCTGAGATATCCTCGAGAATCACACATCACGGCCAGGTGAGAGCTCCGAGGGCTCCTGCAGAAGTTGGGCATACAGGAGCAAGATGCCGGCACCAGGCTCCCAACCACTACCATGTGGGGCCCCAACCCCACAACAGAGGAATCTCATCTCTTATTCAACACAAATGTTTGTACAGGTCTCTCCAAATAAGAACCATATAAAGTTCAAAAATCACATCAGTTTCCCTCTCTCAAGACAGAACAGATCTGGGTGATCAGCTTCTATAGGGCTGGTCTCATTTTATTCAAGAAAATTCAAAACCAAATTATTATTATTATTATTATTATTATTATTATTATTATTTGGTTTTTGGGCCACACAGAGCAGTGTTCAGGGCTTACTCCTAGCCAGGCTCTGAGCTCAGAGATCGTGTCTGATGGGATCAGGGGACCATGAGATGCTGGAGATCGAATGTGGGTTAGCTGTGTGCAAGGCAAGCATTCTCTCTGCTGTCTTACTGCCATGTTCCTTACCTTTTGTTTTAATAAAAACTCCAAGAGCACCACAGATGGCTGAGTGAGATGACGCGCGTGTGTGTGAGTGATGTGGAGCAAACCCAGATTGGCTATATACTACTGTTCCAGCTCAAGAAAAAGAAATTTCTTTAAAACAGGAAATTTATTTCTTTAATTAGCTTGGTGGTATTCGGCTCTGTGCTCAGGGATCTTTTTTTTTTTTTTTTTTTTTTTTCTTTTTGGGCCACACCCGCTGATGCTCAAGGGCTACTCCTGGGTATGCGCTCAGAAATCGCTCCAGGCTCAGGGGCCTATATAGGGCGCAGGGGATCAAACGGTGGTCCATCTTAGGCTAACGCATGCAAGGCAGACGCCTTACCGCTTGCGCCACCCCACTGCGCCAGCCCCCATCAGGGACCACTTTTAGCAGGGTTTGGAGACCATATGGGATGCCAATTTGGTTCAACCTCACAGAAGGCAATTAATCCCCACGAATTTGTTTTGTTTTGTTTTGTTTTTTGGATCCCACCCGGCAGCACTCAGGGGTTACTCCTGGCTCTATGCTCAGAAATCACTCCTGGCAGGGTCGGGGGACCAGGATTCGAACCACCGTCCTTCTGCATGCAAGACAAATGCTATCTCTTTGCCCCCCCCCCGATGAAATTTTTAATGAAAGTAAAAAAATAGCAAGCATGATTTTTTTCTGTATAATGGTGGAGGATCTTAAAACCTTAAAATTTAACTAACGGAAGCACAACCACGATCTATTCCTGTGAAGTCCATCTGACATGACAGCCAACGAAGGGCGAGCTATCCTTTCTATCAGTCAGCTTGTAGGTTTGTAACCTGAAAATCAAGGTAGCTGGGGGGGGGGGGCGGACTGTACAGCTCGGATTGGGGGGACAGGAGGAGCCACACCAGCTGCCACGCCCGCGCTCCACAGCAGGCAACAAGCATCTTCCAGGCCAGAGGAGCACGTGGCAGCGAACGTGAGGGCGGGCCCGGGTCTGTTGGGGGGAAGGAGTCGTCGTCCGAAGGTGCAGCCCCCACGTGGCAGGACACGTGCTTCGAGCTCGTGGGGGGGCATCCAGGTGCGGCGGAAGCCCGGGGCCACGCCCACTCCCGGAACCTCGGCCACTCCTACAGCCACGCCCACTCCCGGAGCCTCTGGCATTCTGACCCGCGCGCGGCCTTACCTTGTCAGGCGTCTCCTTGGCCACGCCGCAGCGCACCCAAGACACGCAGGTCACTTGGCGACTGCGGTTCATGGTTTCCGGTTCGAGGAAGGACGGCAGAGGCAGCGGCGAGGGGACACAGCGTGGTCCGCTTCACGTTGCCACAGAGCCTGAGCGATGCCTGAGCGCACTGTGCGCAGGCGCGGATACTGCCCTTCGCTTCCGGCGGCCTGACGTCATTGGAAGGCGCCGCGACTAGGAAAGGGGCGGGAAGGGGCGGGGCAGTGAGCTGGACCTGCCCGGGTCAGCCTGGCGGAAGCTAGAAGCAGAGCTCAGCAAATGGAAGGTGGGAGTGTTAGGGACAGATTCCCACCCGCCCTTATTTTGTCTGCAGTTCTACAGACTTCAAGCTGACAAACTCTCTGTGTGTGTATGTGTGTGTGTTTTTCTTTGTCATTCCAGCCCTCTCCACCACCCACCAATGTTTTTGGGTATTTTTTGTTCTGGAGGGGTTCACACCCAGCAGCTCTCATGGGTTACTCCTGACTCTGCGCTCAGAAATCGCTCCTGGCAGGCTCTGGAGACCACATGGGATGCCGGGATTCGAACCACTGTCCATCCTGAATCGGGTGCGTGCAAGGCAAACGCCCTACCTCTGTTCCATATCTCCAGCCCCAATGTTTTTTTGTTTTAAAGTAAAGGTCTCTCCAACATGAATGTTATCACTCCTTCCTTCCTTCCCTCCTTCCTTCCTTCCCTCCTTCCTTCCTTCCTTCCTTCCTTCCTTCCTTCCTTCCTTCCTTTCATCCTTCCTCTCTTCCTCCCTTCCCTCCCTCCTTTCCCTTCCTTCCCTTTCTTCCTTTTTCTTTTCACTTCTTTCTCTCATGGTTCTTTTCCTTCTTTTTATGTTTTTTGTCTTTTTCTTTCCTCTGTTCTTTCTGTTTTCCTTTTGTTCTCTTTCTCTGTTCTTCCCTCTCTTTTCCTTCCTCCCTCCCTCCCTTCCTTCCTCCATTCCTCTTGTTCTTTCTTCTAGCTCTTTCATTCTTTTTCTTGGTCTCTTTCCTTCCTTCCTTTCTCATTCTTTCTAGCTTTCTCTCTTGCTTTGTCTTTGTCTCTTCCTTCCTTTCTTCCTCTTCTTTCTAGCTTTCTCTTGTCCTTCCTTCCTTCCTTCCTTCCTTCCTTCCTTCCTTCCTTCCTTCCTTCCTTCCTTCCTTCCTTCCTTCCTTCCTTCCTTCCTTCCTTCCTTCCTTCCTCCCTTCCTCCCTTCCTCCCTCTCTCCTTCCCTCCCTCCCTTCACAGAGAAGCTGACAGAGAAGTTAACTAGTGTCTCCAGTACAATGTGGATCTGTTAGATCTCTGGTGTTTTATAAATATTTACAGAAGGCGTGAATGAGCAAGCAACTTTAGGTTCTTCTCCACCCTTCACTTAGGGGCTGAATTCATGTTTTTCTCCCTTAAACCCAGACTTAAACTCTGAATGCAGAATGTGGCTCCATCTAGTGGACATTCAGGAATTTTTCTGGACCATGAATATCCCTCCCAGCTCCCTATTTTAAACTGTAGCTTTTCTCATTCCTTGCTCCCATCTGCCCTATTGGCTTGGACCACTGAGTATAGCAGAAGAAAGTTGTAGGTGAGCAATGCCTTTGTACAGCCCCTTTGAGCAATTCAAGAAAATCACACTCATGGTAGAGAGGCCCATATACATAAACTAGCTTAGAACGACTGATGTGCAGAGAACAGAGGAACTGGAGCCAGTGAGCTCTGTAGCTAGGGGGCATCTGTCAGACTCTTATGAAGCTTATGCCCAGGCCCAAACATAGCATCACAAGATAGCTAGAAGCCCTGGCATAGTTGAAGAGATGGACTTTCAGTTAAGGAGCCTGAGACCTTTTAGATAGCCAAAAACCAGCACCTGAAACCAGATCTGTCACTTTCAGCCTTGCATAGTGACTCCATGCTATGCCTCCTCTCCAGTGCTTCTGAGTCTGTCTATGCCTACATGTGTTCTTGAACCCACATATGCCCTGAAGAATCTTTTGACCAGAGACCATGGGTGGAGGCATTGGGAGCCCACCATCCTCAAATTGTACCCGACCAGTGCAACTCACCTGATTCGAATTGCACAGTTATTTATAAGGCTTATGACTATCTTTCCATAGGGCTTTCCCTGTCTCTAAAACAAGCACAAGTGTAGGTAGATAGATGGTTGTGCTGACATATGTACATATGCCTATTTATGGTATGGTATATATACTTATTCAATTTTTTTTGCCATGCCAGAAGTGCTCAGAGATTAATTCCAGGCTTTGCATTCAGGGATCCACTCCTGGTGGGGTTCAGGAATCCTGAATGTTCTGGGGATCTGAATGTCCTGGGTAGGCTGTTTGCAAGGCAAGTGCCCTACCCGCTATACTATCTCTTACACTCCTATACATTTAAAGTTTATATGCCTCTATTTGTATATGAACATCCCAATGCACATAACTCACATTTCATTTTGGGGGTCTTCCAACCATGCTCTGAATGGGCAGAATCATGCAAGCAAATAGAAGGACAGTTAATGTGAAAGACTCCAGAGAGGAAGCTTGAGGGCACATCTGAGAGGCATTCAGGAAGATGCAAATGGAAATGTCTTCCAAAGACATGTGCTTTGAAAGAGGGAAGAAATGGGGGCTGGAGTGATAGCACAGCAGTACGGTGTTTGCCATGCACATGGCCAACACAAGACGGACCCTGGTTCAAATCCTGTCATCCCATATGGTCCCCCGAGCATGCCAGGAGCAACTTTTGAGCGCAGAGCCAGGAGTAACCCCTGAGTACCGCCGGGTGTGACCCAAAAACAAACAAAAAAGAAAAAAAAGAAGAAAAGAGAAAGGGAAGAAATAGAATTTGGTATGCCAACAAATGAACATGAGAGGGCAATGTAGGGGGGACAGTGTAGTGTTAAGGTACCTGCTTTGCTCTCCCCATTGTGGTTTCATTCCCAGCTCTTTATTCCCACCCTGCTCTTTGTATTTAATCAAGAGCACTAGGAAGATTGAGTTTGGTTTTTGTTTCCTTATCTAGGAAAGTCTGGAAATAGTGAGGCATCTCAGCTGTGACAAGGGCAGTGGAAGGGCTCCTGGCTGTGGAGTGGCCCTAGGCAGAGATACAGGGAGGGCCTTTCCTTGACCACAGAGCCAGCGATGGTGCTGGGTGAGGAATACAGTAAATGGTTTTCAATTTCTTGAGGTAATATTGGCTTTTGAGAGCGTGAATGGTTTTATGCTTTAGGTGTACAATATTACCATTCCAGGACCATCACCACGATGCCATGACCCTCCCTCTGTTAATTTAAATGCCAGCCTTCAGTAGATGGAAGCTTTACTTAAGTCTGCACTCAAAGAGAGAAAAGAGGCTGGTGATGGGTTTCAGTGCTGAAGCACATGCCTTGCATATATGTATTTCTGAGCTCATCTCAAGCCTATGTGCCTCCCACCCCATTACTACTGAAGTAACAAAAATGGAACAGAGGAAGCCAAGTCTAAGGGAGCTGAGCACGTCCTCATGTTCAAGTAGGACCTGGCCTCACAGTGTGCGAATGCAGCACACAGAGGATAGGATTTGGGCGTGGGTACTTGCATCCCTGTATATAATGTGACAAGCTGCTGACAGCCAGTCACATAGCAAAAGCTCTTGACTGTGAACTCAGAGCAGAAGATAAGCAAAATACTATGGTCCTTGGGGGTTCTAGAGAAAGGCTGTCAGGAAAATGTCAGGGATCAAACTGGAGCTGCTCAGTTCAGTGAAGGACCCTCTTAGCCCACCCCAGAATTGATAGCTGGGAGACCTGAAGTTGGATCTCTGGGAGCTGAACTGAATTCATTAGCAGGGAGACAGGAGGCAGCCAGCTCCAGAGCAGAACAAACATTCCTTTAGCTTGTCTTTACTAGGCTAGACCCTGGGTAATACGGGGCTCTGCCTTTGCACAGAACCTTGGTCTTACAGATGCTATAGGACTGCTCATCCTCTGCCTGCAGTGATGGCTCCATGCTGCAGGCAGGAAGACTGAGGTTGATGGGGACACTCACAGGCTGGTGGCCCCACAGTGGTTCTGTTGGTGTTGTCTCTGCTTTAGAGAAGCACAGCAGAGTTGGTGTTAGCATGCATGGCTGCACATACCCACACCAACTTTTGCTCCTGAGGGCAATTCCTGGCTCCCTGTAGACTGTGCTGACATCCAGATGGTTTTCTTTCAAACAAGGAGGCTTGTAAGCTTCAGAAACAGGATTACTTTTGGCTACTGAGCCCCTTCCCAGCTGGTGAGGTTTTGCAAACCATTTCTCTTCCTTTTGTAGTAGATAAGTAAGACTAATGAATTGATGTGCTGCCTCACTAACTTGATGAGGATAAATAGGGTGGCTGGCTTCAGCAAAATGCAACTCCGGCCAAAAATGAAAGCTGGGAGGTCATTACTAATTCAACATAAGATAGATCAAGATTGATCTATTTTCTGAGGCCAAGTAGATAGATTATCCCTATCAGAAAGAGAGAGTGGCTAAGGTCAGGATTCTTGGGTTGTAAGGGGCCTTTAAATTCGACTCCCTGCTTTCATTGCTCGACTTTCTATCAACAGGTTGAGCAGCATTTTCTTGAATACTTTCTGTTATGGGGACTCCATTACCCTCCAAAGAAAGCTCATTCCATCTTGGGAAGTTTTTTTGTTTGTTTGTTTGTCTTGGGCCGCACTCAGCGGTTCTCAGGGTTTATTCTTGGCTTTGCACTCAGAAATTTGGGGGACCATATAAGATGCCAGGGCTCAAAACTAGGTTGACCAAGTGGAAGGCAAATGCCCTACCTAGTGTGCTATCACTCCAGACCCCCACCCTTTTTGGGAAGATATTTTTGGTTGTTTTGGGACCACACCCAGCTGCTCAGGGCTTACTCCTGGCTCTGTGCATAACAATCACTTTTTGCAGGGTTTAGGAGATCTTATGAAATGCCAGGGATTGAGCCTGGATCAACTCTGTGCAAGAGAAGTGTCTTACTCATTTTACTACATCTCCCAATTCCATATTTTCTCTAGCTTATAAAAGCCCTTACAGAGGGGCCACAGTGGTGGCACAAGCAGTAAGGCTTGCGCTCAGTAGCCTAGGATGGACTGCAGTTCAATCCCTGGCATCCCATATGGCCCCCCAAGCCAGGAACTATATTTGAGTGCATAGTCAGGAGTAACCCCAGATGTGGCCCCAAAACAAAAAACAAACAAAAGAAGCTCTTATGGGACTGGAGAGATTGTGTAGGAGTTGATTCTTGCCTTGCATGAAGCCATTCCTGGTCCAATCTCTGGCATCTTGAGGTCCCCTAAGCACACTGGAACATACATATAGGGACAGACCTCAGTACCAATAGTTGGCCCCACTCCCACCTCTGTATATCAAGATCCTTATTTATACTTAGGCAACATCCTTGACTAACTAGTCAGTATTGGCCAGTTCTCTGTGCCACTGAACAAGGCTCATTTTCTCAATGAATAAAAACACATTAGAAGACCTCTGGTTTGGTTCCCCCAGAAACTTCTACTGGTTGAACATCCCACCCCCTTAGAGTTAATTTCTTTCTGATAAAGCAGTTGTTTTTTTATGATCTTCCCTAATTGTCGAGAAATTTGTTATGTTCCTGCCTGCCCATCATCTGTATCTGTTTGAAGAAATCTCTGGCCAAGGTCTCATCTCCCTAACTCACCAGTAAGACCTGAAGCCCCCTGCTTTACCTTCAGCAGAGGCAGATGAAGTAATCTAAATTTTATCAGTGGAAAGCTCTGCAGAGAAACTGATTCTGTAGGGAAGAACAGGAGGAAAGGAACTTGACATAGAAGGCAAGTGATGTATTAAGCTTTCAGAGTGTGAATGTGGTTCTGATGTGATTATTTTCACACCCAAAACACAATCAACTCACACAATGAAATAAACTCCCTTTCTTAAAACACCTAGAGTTGCTTCTTGCTTGGAATTGGTACTCCCCCAAGCCCTGAACAGCATACACAGCTTCAGCAGGGACCACTCCATAGCAAAGAGAAGAAATATCACCTCCTCATTCTAATGATTATACATCTGTTAATGCAACCTAGAACTGAATTAACTCTTCAAGACACCACACAACACAGCCAATTTACATTAAACCAAAAAATAGGATGGTAAGGCACTTGCCTTTCACAATACCAACTTCAATTCTATCCCTAGTACTACATATGATTCCCTGAGTACTGCCAGAAGTGACTCTTGAACATTTGAGTCAGCAGGCCCTTAAGCATTGCTGGGTGTGGCCCATTACTCAATAAATAAATAGCTAAATAAACTCATCCGTCAGCTCAAAACCACACAGATTGGGCTAGGGATCTTTTCCTGGTCTCTGGTATTTGAGGAAACCAGGATGTGTTGGTTCTTTTATTTTATTTTTTTTCTCTCCTCTGTTTCTACTACTCCTCTCCTACTCCCTTTATCATCACATGTTCATGACAACTTGTGTCTTACCTTTGCTTCCTTGGATATTTGACTAAGTTTGTTCTCTACTTTGTCTTTCTGGGTCCCTAGTATGTTTTAATCTAGGTGTATAATTGGTGCTTGTGTCAAAAAGAACTAAAATTCGTTTCTTTCTGCTAAATAGTGAGTGCTGCTCAGTAATTAAAAAGATTTTTTTAAATGAATCACAGTGAGATAAAGTTACAAAGTTGTTCATGATTGAGTTTCAGTCATACAAAGTCCAACACTCATCCCTTTACCTGTGCACATTTCCCACCACCAACACCCCCAGTTTCCCTCCTAGCCTCCCCTCTGTCCTCCCCCTGCCTGCCTCTGTATCTTCTAATTTTTTTTTGTTTTGTTTTTTTTGGTTTTTTTTTTTGGGGGGCCACACTCTGTGATGCTCAGGGGTTACTCCTGGCTATGCGCTCAGAAGTTGCTCCTGGCTTCTTGGGGGACCATATGGGATGCCGGGGGATCGAACCTCGGTCCGTCCTAGGCTAGCGCAGGCAAGGCAGGCCCCTTACCTCCAGCGCCACTGCCCGTCCCCAATTTTTTATTTTTTTATTGTTTTTTATCTAAAATACCTTTAATCTTTTTTCTTTTTTAAAATAATATTTTATTTAAACACCTTGATTACAGACATATTGTGGTTGGGTTTCTGTCATGTAAAGAACAGCCCCCATCACCAATGCAACATTCCCATTTTTTATAGGATTTTCCTTTTTTGTGGGGCCACATCAACTCTGCACTCAGGAATTACTCATGGCAGAGCTTAGGGGGACCATTATGGGATACTAGGGATTGAGTCTGGGTGGCTGCATTTAAGGCAAGTGCTCTACTCACTGTACTGTCACTCTAGTTCTTTTATTTACTTTTTTTTTTGTTTTGTTTTGTTTCTGGGTCACACCCGGCAGCGCTCAGGGATTACTCCTGACTCTACACTCAGAAATTGCTCCTGGCAGGCTCAGGAGCCATATGGGATGCCAGGATTCAAACCAACATCCTTCTGCATGCAAAGCAAACGCCCTATCCCCATGCTATCTCTCTGGCCACTACTTTCTCTCTCTCTTTCTTTCTTTCTTTCTTTCTTTCTTTCTTTCTTTCTTTCTTTCTTTCTTTCTTTCTTTCTTTCTTTCTTTCTTTCTTTCTTTCTTTCTTTCTTTCTTTCTTTCTTTCTTTCTTCCTTCCTTCCTTCCTTCCTTCCTTCCTTCCTTCCTTCCTTCCTTCCTTCCTTCCTTCCTTCCTTCCTTCCTCCCTCCCTCCCTCCCTCCCTCCCTCCCTCCCTCCCCTCCCTCCCTCCCTCCCTCCCTCCCTCCCTCCCTCCCTCCCTCCCTCCCTCCCTCCCTCCCTCCCTCTCTCTCTCTTTCTTTCTTTCTTTCTTTCTTTCTTTCTTTCTTTCTTTCTTTCTTTCTTTCTTTCTTTCTTTCTTTCTTTCTTTCTTTCTTTCTTTTACCAGAAAACAACATCTGAGGATGGGAGTGGTAGTACAGCAGGTAGGGTGCATGCCTTGCACACAGCTAACCTAGGATCAATCCCTAGCACCCTGACCTCCAAATGAAAAAAAAATCAAACACACACACACACAGAAAAAATATCTGAGCTCAACCCTGTTCCAATTATAAAACCTAATGTATGAGAGTGATTCTGAGGAAGAGCCAAAGACACAGACGTTCTTTTGACAAGGAAAAGAACTTAATAAGCAACTATCATTTTTTTCTTATTTCCTACCAACACATTCCCCCCTGGCACCCAACAACCCAGAAATAAACAAGACATTTCTTTCCTTTCACAGTCAACCTTGAGGCTGAAACAGATGAAAGGAAACAAGTGTGTGAGGGTTGGGGACTGGGCACTGGGTACTACATGCCATAGCAGGAAGGTGGCTCTGGGTGTGTATTGGCCATAGCTCCCTGCTGGGAGAAGTGGACTGTCCATTTGGACCACAGGGGTATTGGCCAAGTGCAAGAGTTGAGTGTATATGTGAGGCTTCTGGAATGCTTCACTGGCAAGAATTGAGTCAAGTGACTTTGACAGATGCTAAATCTATGCTAGTAATATTCTGGAAACAGGGTAGTGAGTGGTAGTAGCTGCAGAAAAGGCTGTAGATGAATCAGAGATCCCTTCCCCACAATTTTTTTTATAGGGGTGGGAACACCTGGTAATGTTTAGGGCTTATTTCTGTTTCTGTGCTCAAGGATCACTCCTGGCAATGCTGGTGAGGTTTATATAGTGTCAAGGATGGAACCTGTAGTTTTCATGCAAGGCAAATAAACGCCCAACCTGCTATATTATCTCTTCATCCCTATTTAAATATGTTAAAATTGTTACTGTATTTTTATCACTTAAAATGATGATGTGGGGGGCCGGAGATATAGCACAGCGGTGTTTGCCTTGCAAGCAGCCAATCCAGAACCTAAGGTGGTTGGTTCGATAACCAGGAGTAGCCCTTGAGCACCGCCGGGTGTGGCCCAAAAACCAAAAAAAAAAAAAAAATGATGATGTAGGTTTATTTTGGGGTCATACCTGGTTGTACTCAGGGCTTGTTTCTGATACTATGCTCAATAATCATCCTAGTGGTACTCAGGGAACCATATGGGGTGCGGGGGATCAAACTCAGATGGGCTGCATGAAAGACAAATACCATTGTCTTCTGGATAGGCAGCAACATTGGCTTGGCTTGGATGCTTGCGAGAATGTCTCGGTTTCCAAGTGGGTGTAAAACAGAAGGAGGAGCTGGAGAGAGATAGCCCAGGGTTAGGTGGGGCATATTCTGTACTCTCAGATGCCAGTTCAATTCCTGGCACCACATGCCCTCTTCTCCCCCTGGAGGCTTGGGCACTTCGGGAGTGGGCCTGGTGATCTCCAGCATTCAGGCCTGAGCTGCACCACACCTTGGCCCTAGCACTGAACTGTATGAACTATTTGATCAAGGATCACTAAGAGGGTTCCTGTCCCCCTTGATCATGGGCTGAGAAATGTCCTTCCCCAGCACCTCAAAAGAACAAATTCTTTTGGGGATACACTGGAAATGCTCAGAGTTACCTCTAGCTCTGCCCTCAGGGGGACCTTATGGGATGTTGGGGATCAAACCAGAGTTGGCCACGTGCAAGGCAAGTGCCTATTTGCTGCAATATCCCTCCAGGCTCAGTGTCTTTTTAGGCCTTCCTGCTGTGTGCCTAGAGGGCGCTCCTTGACACTTTTGAATTGGAGAGAGAGAGAGAGAGAGAGAGAGAGAGAGAGAGAGAGAGAGAGAGAGAGAGAGAGAGAGAGAGAGAGAGAGAGAGAGAGAGAGAGAAAGATAGACAGAGACAGACAGAGAGAGAGAAAGATAGACAGAGACAGACAGAGAGAGAGAAAGATAGACAGAGACAGACAGAGAGAGAGAAAGATAGACAGAGACAGATAGAGACAGAGAGAGAAAGAGAAAGATAGACAGACAGAGACAGATAGAGACAGAGAGACAAAGAGACAGAGAGAGACAGACAGACAGACAGACAGACAGGAGAGAGACAGGAGAGAGAGGAGAGGGAGAAAGAGATTAAAGGGAGAGAGGAGAGAGAGAAAGTTTTAGTCTTAAGGCAAAATCATGAACAAGAGAGGCCCAACTTTTAGAAGGCATGATGGTTTTTTTGGGTCGAGGAGCAGGCACTGGCTCACTCTAGGCTCCCCGAGATCATATTTGATCCTTGACAGTATTAGAAACCTGGCAGAGAAGCAGATGGATCTGAGAAACATGAGGAAAACCCTGTATAATGATGTATGTGGATTTGACCTAGCTACTGACGAAAGATAAGGAGCCCTAATTGCAGTCCATGCAATTTTCATACATGCTTCAAAGGGACACTTTCCATTTAACATGCACGATAATGGGAACCATCAGGGCTGCAAACACTGTGTTCAGTTCCACACTGATGCTTACTTGTTTCTATGAACTAGACCCGTTTGTGTTACCACAACCTGATTAGACTTGCTTACTTGCTCTTGGCCTATTGTGATTTGTGACTGAGCCATCTTTGCTCAGATCTTAGAAAGGGTCACATAGTGGTCCTGCTGCTATCACCCGCTTCTTGGGGACTCTGGGGATGGCTGAGGAGGAACTAGCTTCCAAAATGTCACTGGGTGAGTCTCCAGGGCACTGTGCAGAGGGTGAGTGGCTACCTGCTCTGGTTCCATTGGCCCTGCATTCTCTCAATGACACAATGATGGTGGAGGCTGCCAGATCAGTGGTTCAGAGAGTGCCTGGGGGAAATTTTTGTGTGTGGGTGATGAGATTGACACATTTCAAGAAAGGGCAGAGGAGAAACTTGCTTGTGTCTCAGTTATTTTCCTATTTTGGCTGTAGGATTAGAGGTGGTGAGATGTACCTGCTGGGGATGCTGGATAGAGGACAACTGGGACCTCTCTGCAGCTTCCTGCAGAGATGGGAGGAGACCGGCAGGAGGCCAGAGACCTGTCCTCCTTATAAATGGTCTCAGTGCTAACTTGCAATGCTTCACTTGCTTTCCCACCTGTTTTATTCAGCTCCAGTCCTCTGCTCCAGTCCCCTTTCTCAAATCCCCTGGGCTTTGAACCAGAATGTTCCATCCTAGTGAACCATGTGACCATAAGGTCCTGCATGGATGGAGTAAGGGGGTCAATGACAAGTGCACTCTCCAGGGTCACAGAGCCTCAGCTCAGAAAGATTCAACTTAGAATTGGGGAGCCAGGGCCAAAGGGAGGACAAGCTTTTCCTTGACCCAAACAACTCACTATGGCAGCAGATGTGTGTGTGCGTGTGCATGTGCATGTGTCTATATAAGTGTGTGTGTAGGGGGGGAGTAGATGGGTCTAGAGCCCATCTCCCTCCACCTCTCTTTTTCTTTTGCGATGGCATTCAAATCCACCAGCTCAGCCAAAGGTTAACTCTCAAATGCAGCATCCATCACGCGTGCAGACGACACCAGGCATCTCTTTTAATTGCCTATTCACGCAGACAGATTGTCTTTTCCAATTTCGAGCTAAACTGGGAGTTGTGTCCTTTTGTGGGGCCGCATTATCTGGCTGCCTCATCAGGAACAGGAGTTAAAGAGCAGAGTGATTGCTGAGCACGAGTTCTATTTTTTCTCCTATCAAGCAGGAAGTTTAAAATCTGCAGAGTTATTTTTAAAGGGGGGGGGGGAGAGGGCAGCATCAGAGTTGCTTCCTCGGGGGCCCTGTTCAAAGGCACAGGGTTTTTGCTTCAAAGCTTTGGCCAGTCTGGGAGGACTGAGGGGGACATTGGGAAATTTTTCTAGGGGGAGATTTTTCAGTGGTGATTGATGAGTGTCTGTACCTTCCTAGCAGCAAAGAACATGAGGTCTGCAATGGGCCATGATTCTGGGTTTCTCTGCTGTAGGCTCTGGGAGTGGGATTCAAAGGGCCTACCTCAAAGCTGAATATGGTATGCTGGTCTCTTTGTGCCTTTAGAGCAGGGGTCTCAAACTCGAGGCCCGCGGGCCATTTGCAGCCCTCCGTACAACATTTTGTGGCCCGCGGCCGGCCTTCAAATATCGCAGTATTAGTGATAATTCGCTTACCGAATAATTGCAATAAAAATCACATTAGTAAGAAAAAAAATCACACTAAACATTCGCATACCCCGAGCAGTTCCGTTCGGGGTATGCAAATGTTTAATGCAATTTTTTGAGATTTTTTTTCTTACTAATGCGATTTTTTATTGCGAATATTCGGTAAGCGAAATCCCTTATGCGGTCCTGCCTCACCCCGACTTTGCCTCCTGCGGCCCCCAGGTAAATTGAGTTTGAGACCCCTGCTTTAGAGCCTATCATAGGGCTCACCAATGTTCCCAAGTGAACTAATGTGGCGTGTGGGAGAGCTACTCCTACCCCCCTCCTTCTAATACACAGCAATGACTGTAGTTGAAGTAGTTTCCACTAAACTTGTCTTGGTCATCTAGCCTGTGTGCATGCCTGGTATTAAGAATCTAGTGTTGTGAAAGAGCTGCTCTTCAGTGGAGGTATGCACCATGGTGCTTGGGAAAATGAGCCCAACCCCAGAGGATTGTGAAGCACTACTGAAACGGTGGAGATAGAAAGTTCTAGGAAAGACAGGCAAACCCATTCACTTTAATTTCTCTGAGTGTGGACCTTCCTCCCCACTGCATCACCATCTTAGATGTCTGCAGCCTTTTCTTTGCTACTGATTGCTGGTCAGTGAGATCCAAACCCAGCTTTTCAAAAGAGGACAAAGAAAACCATCAAGAAGATGAAGGGTGAGTCCAGTGTCCTAAAGCCAGTCAGGGGGCTGAGTCTGCCTAGTCTGAGATCAAAACCAAAGCCAAAAAGCCCCAACAAATGGCTGGGAAAACTACCTGATGTTCTCAGAGGATATCTGGGCCAATCAGAGAGGGAGTTGAATGCAGTAGGATGCTTCTAAAACCATCTACCAGAGATTCAGCTGGCAAACACAAGGTGGGTTTGGCAGGAGAGAACATTGCATTTTGAAGGTAGGGACACCCAGTGCTGATGAAGTAAGAGACTTTCTTAGAGATGGTCCAGGAGGCCCGTCTGCAGCCATGAGGGCCAAAGGCTCAGACAAGGTTCCCTGAAACCCACAAAACCCACTTTGAGCAACACAATATTCAGAGGGTTCATGAGCAAAGAACCAGGTGAGTTAAATGAATCACAGACCTGCACTCTCAGGAGTGAAGCCCTTGGGGCCTGCCTCTATCCCAAGGTCAGAATGCCCCCCAGCTTTCACCAGAGCTGTCTGTTCCCAGCTCCCTCTCTGCCATGGGAACCTGGGGTTCCCATGCTGGGGTCAGCAACTCTGGCATTTGTGCACATGAGTGACAATTAGATGTGAGTGGAGCAACAGGTGGAGAAGTCTGTGGCATGCCACTTCTGGTTTCTCATAGCAGGTGGGAGGGTTGTGGGGGGGACTTTTGTGGGACTCTTTTACAGCTTCCAGATGCTAAGGATCCCTTTCTCGTAAAGACCTCACTAAGGACCAGATGACAGAGCTACTGGCTAAGGCAAAGGTCAAAGAGATGGAATCAATGGTTTGCTAACTCTGGGGTCAATGTAGAGGCTGCAGAGTAAAACAAAAATGGTTCTTCTGATCGGTTGGGTGGACTCAGACTCTGGGATGGGCTTCTCTCCTGTGGGGCTTGAATGTTGTATCTAGTGGTGAGATCACACAGGGCTGGGACTGGAACCTAGGGCTCCCACAATCAAGCCAGTTTGATTGCTCCAGCCCTTTCAACCACATTTCCATCCCCCTCCAAATATTTCTGCTGCTGCTTATTGTTCTTACTGTTTTTGCTTTTGGGGTATCATTTGGCTGTGCTCAGGAATCATTTCTGGTGGGACTTGGAGAACCATATGGAAAACAGAGGATCAAATCCTGGTTGGCCGTGTGCAAATCAAGCACCCTACCCACTGTTCTTTCTATCATTCCAGCTCCTGTTGCTTTTTTTAAAAAAAAAACATATTTGTGAGCTCAAGCTCACAATAGTGGTGAGTAGTATGATTCTTATGGTTTTGATGTGTATCATTGCTTTAAACTACTGAAGTGCTCAAGAGCTTGACCTGTGCCCTCATATTATCACAACCCACCTACCAATTCCTCCCACCCTACCCTTTGTCCTTGGCATTCAGTTCTGTAAATTAGGGCATGGGTTTGCCATTATCTGAAACCTTCTGTTCCATTGTCACTCTATTCCACAGGCCCAGGAGCACATCAGTATTTGTCCTTCTCTTCCTGGCTTGGTTTTCCTAACATTTTCCAATTACATCCAAGTTTCAGGGTATGCCATGACTGCATCTTTTTTACAGGGACATAACACTCCCTTATTCACACATACCCCAACTTCCTTATCCTTTCATCTGGGCTGCTTTCATATCCTGGCTGTTTTACCATGCATCCATTTTTCTTAATAGTGGTGTTTGTTTCTGCTATTTGTGCTGTTTCTGCTTTCTAAAGCATAGGCTGACCTGGATTGCTCTGCAGGACTACAGTCATTCTTTGAGAGGTACTAGTGACAGTCATAAGCATGGACCCAGACCTTGAAGTTTGCAGGATCTTTCCACACCCTTCAGCTTCCTTTGGGCCTCTGTGGATGAACCAAGGGGAGAAATCTCAGAGATCTGGGTTGGCTAGAGGGGCATAGCAGGAAGCTGGCATTGCCTTTAAGGATACCAGCCCAGAAGAACATGGCAGAGCTCCATGTACCCCATCTCAGAAATGCTGCTATTTATGAACCTTTGGCCTTGGCAGGGTGAGGGCACCAGAGATAACTTACTCTTCTCACTCCCAACCACAGCTTTATTAGGCAAAAGAATGAAAGACAGAGTGTCACCCTCTGCAGTCAATTTAGCTACTGCAACCCAAGGCACAGTGGAGGCCAGGGGAAAAACCTGAATGCACTTTGCCTGCTGGAGAAGGAGGTATACAGAAGTGTTCACAGGTCCAGAAATGGAGTACGGTTGGCCAAGTGTAGACAAGATAAACCACCATCTATGATGTGTGCACTTTTCTATAATCCAGAGCAGAGGTTCCCAAACTTATTGGGCCTACTGTCCTCTTTTCAAAACAAAACAAAACAAAACAAAAACACTCTGCCATCTATTTTGGGGAGGGGGGAATTTCAGGTCACACACAGGTGTGCACAGGGCTCCCTCTTAGTAGTTATCAGAGTGTAGTGCCAGAGATGGTTGGCTGCATGCAAGGAAAGTGACTTAACTACTGTACTATCTTTCCAGTTCCTGTCTTTTTTGGGAGGGTAGCACCACCTTATAAGTGGAACTTATAAGGTCCAGGGGGCTTCACTGGTGATTCTGGCAACTGTGCCATCAGTTCATCATGAAGACAGACCTTGTCATGCTGGGGATGATGTGGGACACCCTGGCAGCACTGAGGGCCTCCAGAGCTGCACCTGATGGTGCTTAGAGGTCCAGGTGGTGCTGGGGTCAAACTTAGTCTGGGTGTTTTCTAGGTCTGCTTCCTAACTATTGTGCTATCCCCCAACCTCAAATACATGTATAGTTTTGACAGAATAGGCAAAATAGGTTCCCTAATGAAACCCAAACTACTGCCACCCTGATGGTTCCAGTGATCATACGCTAGGGGAGACAAGTTCCAGGGTCTTTACTTCCTTGGCTACTCTTGTAGCCCAACTCTTGTAGGGTCTCACAGTCCTTCTTACTTTTTTTTTCAGGGTGTATTTGGGTCACACTCATTGGTATTCAGAACTTTTGTCTTTAGTGCTCAGGGAGAATCCAGGGGGATCAAACCTGGGTCAGCCACATGCAAAGCAAATGTACTACCTGCTGTACTATCACTCCAGCCCCGTTTCCCAACCCCATTGTCCCTCTTGTAACTAAGCAGAGTTCCTGGGCATTGGCACTGGCAAGAAAACTCACTTGGGGTCTCTTTCTCTCTCTCACACACACACATATACACACATGTACATGTAGCTTGGGAAAATCACTTTTTTAATGACAGAGAAAGTACAGCAAAGTCTAGAACCAAGGCCTGCTGGAAGTGCCACTGCACAAATCCAACTTAGGGTGCCCTGAACGTGCATCCAACATCCGAGGGAAGTCAGGGTCAAGACAGGACATCCACATGACTGCACACATGGGAGACAGTAGGGCCCGTGCCTGCTCGGTAAGTCTCTGGCATGTGGATGCTGTGGGCTATGCCTCATGTCCTCACTCTGTGTCAGGGTCTGGGGAGGCTGGCACTGGCCTCAGCCCAGTCTCTAGATGAGCCTGTGCTAGAGACAGATGTGGCCGGACAATCCATGTGTCATCCATGAAACAGAACTTGACGTCGTGGTGTAGGGTAAGGGGTGGTGGTGCAGCAGTTCTTCTGGAATCCAGGTTCCATGAGCAACTTCCTGAAGGCATGCAAGCAAACCTGTGGGCCAATGGTACTTGGCCAACCTAAAGGGCAGGAGCCACTCCCCTAGTTCTAATGCTCTGTCTCTAAGTTTACAACAAAAGGAAAAAAAGGTAGTGACTCCAGTATAATGAATATAGTGGCACTTCACCAACCTCTTGCTTATAATCTATGGTAGAGCCAATGGAACTCTGTGGACGGAAGTTTCCATCAGCTAGAACCCTGTGCTATACACTCTGAGGCTACAGAAAGTGCCATCCTATAGTACATGATTCATCTTTAAAAATACTCTAACATAGTCATAGTCTCTGGCTAGTAACAAACTATTAACATCTTCTGAGAATACAGAGGAAACTCTGGGATTAATAGTTCTCTCACGTGCTCCCCCCACCCCCCGCCTGTTGGCATCATCGTCTATGAACATGTTTATTTTTTTTTTGCAAAAGCAGCCCCAAATCATTCCTAATAATGAGAGAAAATGGGTAGATTAGGGTCACCACATGAACGCTGAGGAAGAAGTGGTAAAATATGTGGAGCTGGGCAAAAAATGAAGCACAAACATAACATATCACAGATCTGGGCCCATGCAAATGCATGTTTTGTTATGTGTGGGTGTTTTTATTCTCACCCCCAAACCACAATTAGCATGCAGGTTGTTTTTCAACTATTGGAATTAGAGATAATTATTGGCAGTGTACCTCTTTTGGGTAACCATGATCACTAAGGCAAGGTTATTTTACTTTGTATAGAATTATCAGCAATATCCTGTTAATGCATGTTTATACAGAGAGGACCTGGGACTCACATTTAAAAACGAACAAATGAACAAAAAGAACTTTGAAAACACAGACCCCTAAACACAAGTTGTTTGAGAACAAACTGATAAGCTGTTAGAAAGAGATTTTCAACTACAAGACTGTCCTGTTTTGTGTGTGTGTGTGTGTGTGTGTGTGTGTGTTTAAAAAGTCCCCACCCCTAAAAATTTGCCAAATGATCTATCTGTGATCGACAACCCAACCGTCTCATGATTTTTCTCCATCAGGGCTGACCACGCTCAGCAGCTCGGAGGGCCTCAATGTGGCTGGGTAGTTGGTAAATTCCTCTCGGTCCACCTGGAACCGGAACCATTTTTAGTTCTCAGTTCACCCACACTAGGCAGTGACCCCTGCCAACGAATGTCCATCTGCCACCTGGGTGCTGGCGAATGGGGTGCGCTCAGCTGTTTCATGTTGACCTTTATAAAGCTTTGGTCCCTTTGCCTTTTCAACAGAAACCCATGGAAGCTGTATTTGCTTATTCAAGAGAAGCCCAGGACCGTTATGGTAACATCCCACCCTGCAGAAGCAGACACTAGGTGAGATTCATATGCATCCGTGGGAGCTGCAGCAGCTGGAGGACCAGACAGCGACACCCCCTGGGAGCGCCCCCTGTACCAGCGGCCTCATACAATGGAACCTTTGGAGGACGACAAGTGGATTGATTGAATGCGGATGGCCAACGTCCTCTGTAAGTCCTGCAGCACATCCTGGCACGTCCCCTCGCCGCTCTTGTCGTACAGGAGCTGTTTGAATGCTTCATTTTCAATCAGGACCATCATGTTCTTGAGGAAGTAGCCTTCACAGTAGGCTGAGAGCTCAGTGACACCAAGGAACTGTGGAGGGTGGAGAGGAGACAGGATGTTACTGGGTGGAACAGACTGACTGCCTGCATGTGAGATCAGGGGAAAGGCAGAGGCAGGTTGGAAGCTGAAGATGCTCTGGTTCTCTCTGTCCCCTCAGCTCTTAAAAGCCCTGAAGTGACAGGACTCTGGACCACTTCTGTGCTTGGGCTGCATCCAACAATCCCCTGTGTAGCCTCAGGGCTTGGCTAGGATCCTGGGAGGCTGTAGGAGGTGGAGGTGCCAATTCTGAGCTGGCTTCAAGGGACTGTGCATGTTTGCTTTGCCCTTGGTCATGTGCACTGGAAGGTGGTGATCACAACTGTAACTCTGAGCAGAGTCAGCTCAGCGGGTCCTCCTGAAACCACTGATATAAAGCCCAGTTAGGATCCTCCAAGCACAATGGACCAGCCAGCCTATTATAGAGACAATGCTGACCTGCAACAGAAGAACCTTCTTCACTTTGGTACTTGCCATGGGGTCCACTAGAGGTGTGACTGGAGGCTGGAAAGCCTAAACAGTCCCAGGCAGGAGCTTACTGGTTTCTCACCATGGTCCTCCCAGAAGCCACAAGCTACCCATGCCCTAAATTTACAGTGACTTTCGTGACTGTACCTGCAAGGGGACATTTAGAAACACTCATAACGGTTCTGGTGGTTATCTTGGAGATGGGGTAGAAAGAACTGCCTCCATAGTGTGGATTCTGCAGCCTGTGCTCAGAAGAAAGACTGACCTAGCAGGGAACCTTCTTAATAAGGGGCATCAAAGAAGTGACAGCAAAGTGGGTAGTTTGTTTATCTTATATACAGATGATCCAAGTTTGATTCCTGGCACCCCATATCGTCTCCTGAGCACTGCCAGTAGTAATTCCTGAGTTTGGAGCCAGGAGTAACCTCCGAGCACTGCTGAGTGTGCCCCCCCAAATAAATTGTGGACACTTAGCACCTGGGGAGATAATAGAGGGGGCAAGAGATCTGCATTGCTAGGTGTAGACCTGATGGGCTAAGAACTACATCCTCTGGCCTTAGCACTGAACTGCTGATTCAGTTAGGTTAATATTGCCAGGAGTGGCCCTGTGCTCCCAGCAACTAGAAGGCCGACCATCACTATAAGCACTTGCTGCTAAGTGAATTAACAGTCACCCTCAGTAATGAGGCTCAGAGCAGATGCTGAGAGCTTGAGCCTAGCAGACTTTCCTAGACACCATCTCACAGAGTCCTCAACTTTTCCCACCTCCAATTCACAGTCGGAGTGACTCGTATAAAGTCTTATGACTTGGCTAGGGCAGGACCCAGAGCTGGGCATTGGTCATTCTTACACTGGAGACTGTGCTTAGCTTGAAGATCTCAGCTCTCACCAGCTTGACACCAGGGACCTAGAGACCAAGATTGCATCTGCCAATGTGTGTGCTCCATAGGCACAGGGCATGGGTGGCTGGCAGCGAGGTCAGGAAGGACCGATATGCTGTGGAAACATGTCAGGACACGGCGTGGACAAGCTTAGCCTGGTGTGTGTAAAGATGAAAGAGCTCTAAGTGCTAAGGGGTGCAGATGAAAGTTCAGGGGAGGTGTGTTCAGCTTGCAGTACCTCTATCTCCCCAGCAGGTGGTGCCTGCTGCTCCTGTTGCCTCTAAGTAACAGACTGCTGCAGGTGGAGTGCTGAGGAGCCTGGAGCTATTAAGTGGGATTGTGGAATGCAGGTTTTATTGTCCCCGTGATAGAACTGTGGAGTACACAAAGAAGTGTAAATGTTCATGGGTAGGGGAAATGATGGTCTCAAAGGCTCCTTTCTGGGTAGAAACAATGTTTTTGTTAAATGAGTTTAAGACCCTCCCACCCAATTTTTTTTCATGGTCTGTGTTCTGAGAAACCAGATTTGGCTCTACTGCGTGTGTGTGTGTGTGTGTGTGTGTGTGTGTGTGTGTGTGTGTGTGTGCTGTAGCAGTAGTTTAACTATACCAGGGGTCTCAAACTCGAGGCCCGAGGGCTGTTTGTGGCCCTGCCCTAGAGGAATCTTTTTTGTTTTTTGTTTTGTTTTGTTTTTTTAGTTGTTTGGGTCACACCCCCCAATGTTCAAGGCTTACTACTGACTTTGCACTCAAGTATCACCCGGACTTTGCCTCCTGCGGCCCCCAGGTAAATTGAGTTTGAGACCCCTGAACTATACTATTTATTGGTAACTGAGCAGAAAATACAGGTGTATGAGTTATTGCTAATATTTCAAACATTTATTAGGACTCGCAGGCCAGTAAAGCCAGGGAGAAAGCCGGGTCAATCAATGCCTGTGCTTTGCAGTGAGGCATTTGACAGGCCCCAGAGAATGCAGAGAGGGGATGGGGTGGGTGCACCCATGCCTGTCTGCCTTTCTGTGGCATCATTCCCTGTAACAAGGGGGGCAGTGAGCGTGCTGAGTGCCCTGACTGTTGGATCCAAGTCTTGGCATGAACCCTGAGGACGTCAACTGAATAAAACAAAAGGGTCACACTTCATACACCAAGCACACCAGAGAAGCCGGGGTCCCCAAGATAAGGAGAATAGTGATTGGTAGAGATAGGAGGGAGAAGTTAGTGTTTAGTGGCATCAGAGCTGACATTGAGGTAGCTGGAAAGTTCTGGAGCCTGATGACTGTGTTGAATACCATCTAAGTGGCCAATTTTGTGCTCTCTCTCTCTCTCTCTCTCTCTCTCTCTCTCTCTCTCTCTCTCTCTCTCTCTCTCTCTGCCATACTCCAAGTACTCAGGAGTTAATCCTGCCTCTGCACTCAGGGGTCATTTCTGTCAGTGCTTGGGGGACCATATGGGATGCCAGAGGATATCAAATACAGGTTGGTCATGTGCAGGGCAAACAACCTACCCACTGTATTATCTCTCTGGCTGCCATGAACATTTTACTACAGACTACAAAAGCTTAGATGTAGCCATGTGACCTTAAGCAAGTAACTTCATCTCTCTGGGCACTGTTTCCTTGTTCTGAACCAGGGACAAACGAACATGTTGATCAGAAAGAATGGATGTGCGGTGCAGCCCCAGGGTTCCATACACTTATAGGATTCATTAGGAGCTGGCTTATGGCTGAGCACCATTACTCAGGAGATCTGACGGGCTCTCAGCTGATTCCTGATATTCCCTTCACTGCTCCTTCTTAGCAAAAGTGAACCCCATTCTCAGCAGAGGTGCCTGAGCTCAGTCAGTCCCTGGGCCTTGGTGCTTCCTAAAAGTTGATATGAAGAGAGGTCTTAGAGCTGAACTCACAAAAGTCACACTTTAGGGGCTTGTTACTTAGATCCTGGGCCCCACAGTGGTGGCCATGGTGGTGGGAAGGTGTGTGAGCTTGGTTCCATCCAGAACCATCGGGGAACTGAGATCCATACTGATTCCCTGGGGCAAACTGAATGGGTGCTGGGGCTGGAGTCATACTACAGTGGGTAGGGCACTTGCCTCACACTTTGTTGACGTGGGTTCAGTCTCCAGCACCCCATTTGGTCCCCAGACTTCAAGGAGTGATCTCTGAGCACACAGCCAGGTGTAAGCCCTGAGCTCTTCCAGGTGTGCCCTTCCCAAAATAATGGGTCCTCGCTGGAGGGAGTGTGATAGTATTGAGCAGTCAACTCTTGGGACCGATTCACCAACAGCAATTCTCACTCCTTAGCCGGCATCAGGATGAACTGTGAGTTCCAAGAAGCCAGGCATGGCGGGGCCCAACCCCAATTTTTCACACTGTAAGTCCGAGTGGGGCCTCAGGATTAACCATTTCCAATAAGCCCCAAGTTGCAGAGACTGCTGGGTCATAGTGACAGGACATGCTGCTCCAGGGGTGGCACAGACCAGACACAGAAAGAGGGAAATCCGGGAGGGGGGCTGCCAGCTGTGAACAACCCTGTGCAGCTGAGGGATGCTAGAGTGGGGAAAACCCAAGTGGAGAGTAGCTCTGCTTTAGAAGCTTCTAGATTCTACTCTCTGGAGAAAGACTGACTAGCCTGAGCGCCCCCGCCCCCCATGTGCAGGCATGCGCAGGCGCGAGGTTACCTTGGCATGGTTGTAGATGTCCACACAGTTGTCTGTATTAATGCCCTTCGCACAGATGATCTCGCAGTGGCGCTGTAACGCCTCTAGCTGGAAAAACTTGGCCGCAGACAGAAGCTAGAGGAGCAGAAGTGGGAACCATGAGAGGCTGGGAGGGAAAAGCCTCATCGTCCAAAACAGTAGCAAACGGAGTGACATAAAGGGCCCTCCAGGCTACAAAGGCAGGCCAGGGCGGAAGTCGGCTCATAGGGCCGGAGCATGACCCTGGCATGCACGGGGCAATGGGTTCGATCCCTGGCATCACATGGCATCTTGGCACTGCTCAGAGCACATAATCAAGTTTCTGCCTAGACGGGAGGCACTGTGGTTTGCATTCATGGTCCTCTGGGCCTCCACACAAAGGCTGCTTCTTCCAAGAAGTTCTCTGACCTCCAAGCCTGGCAAGGGTCAGTGGGGGGTGGGGAGGATTCTCCATCCCTGTCAGCTCTATCTCTTCCTGCCTGTTTCTTCCTCCCATAACCATCACCCTCTCACCCAGTGAGAGATAGGCATTCGGTCTCTGTGTGAATCTGCCATGTCCTGGCTCATAGCTGAGCACCCATCTGTGGCAGATGCTGAACTGGGCTCTGCAGGGGGAAGGGGGGAAGGTCCAGAGCAAGAGTTGAAGGGGAAAGCGCCTGGGTTGGAGGGCTGAGGCTGGGGGAACTTTCTTTTTAATGACAATTCTTCTGTGAAGTGGACACATACCTGGGCCACATGTATGATTGATTTTGTTTTGTTTTGGGGCCACACACAGTGGTGCCCAGGGGTTTACTCCTGGCAGCCATATCGGATGCTGGAGATTTAACCTGGTTAACTATGTGCAAGGCAAATGCACTACCTGCTATGCTATCTTTCTGGCCTGTGATTGTGACTTTAAAGAAGGTAGAGCACAGGACCTGTGTATTCGAGGCCCTGTGCAGACCTTCCATGTCCAATCCAGCACCACAGGTTGTGGGTCCCATAGCAATAAGAGCAAATGAAAAATTTAAATATTGGGGCTGGAGCAATAGCACAGCAGGCAGGGCACTTGTCTTGCATGTGGCTAATCAGGGTTTGGTCCTCAGAACCCCATATAGTCCCCTGAATCCTGTCGGGAGAAATACCTGAGGGCCAAGTGAGGAGTAAGCCCCAAGCATCACAGGTTGTAGCCCCAAAACAACAATTAGGGTGGGAGGAGTTGACAGCAGGTGGTGAGAAGGAGGGAGGGTACATGGGCCACATGAGAACACGGAAGCTGGCAGGCCCTGTCTGCCATTGCTCATCGTAGTACAATTCTTGGCTCTGAGGTTCAGAGTGGTTGTGATGTCTGGTTCAATGCTCCCAGGGACACTGGCAGGAGCATCACTGTAGGAAGAAGCAGGAGGCCAAGCCTGTGGCAGGTGAGCTCAGACTAAGAGCCACTGGGCTTTGGGTCAGCATGGGTCAACACTCTGCATCTGAGCAGTATTCTCAGACCACATGATTACTGCACAAATGACAGGGGGCCATGTCCTTGGGACAGTTCTGGGTGAATCCCTGTGAGCCCTCCTGGCTGGGCTGCAGGGCTGGGCTGATCTTGGTTTCTTCAGTGATCTCTTGCCCCCTACTAGCCAGGCAAAGCTGACTTTACTGGCTGCAATTCTAAAGGCACCCAGCACACCTCAGTCTTTAGGGAAGGATTCAGTGAGACACCTGCTGTGGGGGGAGACCTGAGGAGGATGACAGGTGCCCAAAGTCTGTCTCCAAAAGCAAATCCAGCACGGGTCCCCCAACATTGCCTATGTGCTGGGAGACCTGGATTTATGGAGTGCTACCTTCCTGCCCTCTCTCCCTCTCTCACCTCCATGATCTCGTTGTTTTTGATGAGAAGAGACTCAGGACCACCGTAGTAGAGATACTGCATGACCAGCTGCAAGAAAGAAAGGGGTACAGGGCCTTGCAGTGAGCAGACATCAACACCCGCAAACCATGGGACAGTTGATGTGTGAGAGCATGTGCAAGCCTGGAGGAGGAGGGCAGCCCAGATAAAGCGGGGGCCAGGCAAAGCATCTGGGCACAGGGCCTGCACGTCTCTCCAGCTGCACAATCAGCTCAAGCCCAGAGCTCCTTGCCTCTAGGCCCAGAGTCTATATCCTCTTCCCTGCTGGTAGGAGTAATGCCTGGACCTTACCTCCTGTCTGTGTATGAACAGTGATAAAGACTGAATTCAAGTCCTCAGGTAGGCAGATCCTGAACTCGGACATGTACCATATGTTTGTGTGGTACATGGACATAAGGGAAAATGTTATGTAGCTGCAGGGATCTAAGGAATCATGTGACTCCTGGCAGCCTGAATGGAACTGGAGGAGATCTTGTTCAGTGGAGTGAGACCAAAGAACAAATCCTGTGTGACCTCACTTATCTGCAGCACAGAGAGTAACGGGAATGAGAGGAATTAAAGGTATATAATAGAAATAATAGAAATGAAAGGTAGATAATAGAGATAATAGAAATGAGAAGGCCAGAAAAGGAGAGAAACTGAGGCAGGGAGTAAGAGGAAGTGGACGGGAGGTTTACAGGGGGCAGGCCGGGGGCTGTGGTCATTGGAGTGGTGGAGAGGTGTGGGATGTGCGAATATTGGTACCAACACCGAAAGCAAGAGGACCAAACTACTACAAGCAAACAAAATATACTGTTAAGGAGGCAGGCTGGGGGTGGGAAGGAACCTGGGGACAGTGGTGAAGGGACAGGGACAGCTGTGAAGGTATTGGTGCTGGAACACTGTGTGTCTGAATATGTATCACGGACTTTGTAAATCACAGTACCTCAGTGCAAAAAGAAAAGAAAAAGAAAAAGAATTGGTGATCCACCATAATCACAGGGGTATCCCTCTATAAAGCACCTCTCCTTTGTGGCTGGAGGCTCCTGGATTTACATCAGGGTCTTGGGCTTAAACTGCAGCCCCTTAAAGGCTGGTGACCTCAGGGCTCTCACAGGTGCCTTCCACACCCACCTTCCCACAGGAGGCAGAGGGAACTCCATGTGTGATGCCAGTCATGAGACAGGTCACTGCTAACGGCCACATTGTTTTCTTGGTGTAGGGTGTGGGGCAGATCTCAAGGGGCCCCTGGCCTCATGAGGGGTCCACCCTAGGGCGGTCCTTGCTGGGTCACCCTGACAGGGAAAGTGAAGCCTTCTTAGGGGATTTTCTTAAAGGCTTCTTGGATAGAAATTCTCATAGAAGGGCAGTGAACAATCTGGGACGCTCTATAGGGGCAGATAAAGCCCACTGAGGCCTGCAGGACCTGGTGCGGTTTTTCTTATGGAGGAAGGTCCACACAGGGCATCCTCCCTGAACTCAGAAGTAGGGGCAGCCCGCATGGTGCTCTCTGAGGCATCTCTGAAGCCCACTAGCAAACACTGGATTCTAGGCCCCCAGTGTCCCTAGGTAAGGTGCCTTTTGACTTCCAGCTCACGCTCCCAAACAGCCCTGCTGGAAGGAAGCAGTGAGGGACCAGTGTCTTCCCCGAGGGCTGCCTGAATGGGTAAGAGCCCTGCTGGTGCCCAGTGAGGGTCTGTCTGGCAAAAAGGCCTGCAAGAATGCATGTACAGGACAGAGTTGATGATTGGGCATTCAAGAGAGGGTGGAGCAGGAAAGAGAGCACTGTGCCCTAGAGACCCCAGGCCCACTGAGCTCCCGCAGAGTCAGGGCAGGTCTGGACAAAGAATCTTTCCCTCTCAGGTTCATGATGCTGTGAAGTGGCACCAGCTCCCTAACATCTGCCTGAAATGAAATGGCTCAGTCTTCCTTCTGGGATTCAGACTGTCTAGAATGTTCCAACCCCCCTTTTTAAGCTGCAGCTCTGCTGATGGCTCATCCACACTTCAGTCTTAGATACTTCATAATTTCATGCCTCCTCCAGGAGGTTCCCCTAGCCTCTCCTGCCTAATAACCTCTAGGCATGCTCCCTGCTTTTCCTGAAAACCTCCCACACTATAATATAATTGACAAAATGACTCAGAGTTAGCCAGGAGAGGAACTTAATCCTCCATCCCCAGCACTCTGCCAGGACCATAGTAGGTGCTGCTGCAGGAACACCTGGATGTGAAGAGTAGGGAGAGTGAGTCAGGTGGTCACTGGTTGGCTGGACTCTCAGGATAGGGTGGGAGGGACCATCTGTTCCTTGTGCGCCTCACCCCCGGCCACAGTGGGGCTCACCTGGAAGATGGGGTACTTCACATAGCCGATCTCAATGCAGGGACTGTCGTTTGCAGGTTTGCTGGAGAGGAGCGCTTTGAACCTGAACACAACACAACAGACTCTCAGACCACCTTCTGTTGACAGACCCAGTATTACATCTCACCCTCTGTCCCGGAACTCAAAATTTCTCATGAAATTCAGTCTGAAGTCAAAAGTCTCAACTTAAAAACAGGATGATCCGGAGGGATAGCACAGTGGGTAGGGTGTTTGCTTTGCATGCAGCTGACCCAACTTAGATATCTGGCGTCCCTCATGGTCCCCTGAGCCTGTCAGGAGTAATTTCTGAGCACAGAGCCAAGAGTAACTTCTGAGCACCACTAGGTCTGATCCTAAAATCTAGAAAAACCTCAACAACAGAGATGAACTACAGCAGAGAGCTCCATGCATGAGCAGGGCACAGGCTCTGCCTGCAGGAGGCCTGGGGTGCCATCCCCAGCACCATGCGGTCTTCTGAACACTGAGAGGGGCAAACCCTGAACATAGTCAGGAGCAACCCTGTAACATTGTTGGATGTGGCTCCAAAACCAAACCAACCATGAGAAACCCAAAATCCTAATCCAAACTCTCCAAAACCAACCACCCTTCAGGTTCTACTATAGTCACAGCTTGCATTAATACCAGTGTCGGGGCCACAGCCTGAGACCTCAGTAGTTCTCTGGCCAGTTCTACAGTCATTCTGCAAACACAAGGGACTATAGTTTTCAGTCAAACCTGCTTTTCCTTTGAGCAGTGTGCAGGGACCAGCACAGGGTAGCCGCTGGCACAGCTGCTCAGGAGTGGCACATAACTAGGTCTCTAAAGGGAGAGGAGGTCATGTGTGGGTGGAGTACAGGGCCATCAGGGACCATGGTGCCAGGGGTTAAACCCATGGCCTTGCACACATCCTGTCCTCATCTCAGTCAGGACATCTTAAGCTTTTCCATTTATGACTATCTATCTATCTATCTATCTATCTATCTATCTATCTATCTATCTATCTATCTATCTATTGTTTTTTATTAAAAATTTGATTTGGGGCCACACCTGGCATTGCTTAGGAATTATTCTTGGCTCTGAATTCAGGAATCACTCTTGGTGATGCTCAGGGAACAATATTGGGATGCCAGGGATTGAATCCAGGTCGGCTGAGTGTAAGGCAAATGGCCTATCTGCTGCTATATACTATTGCTCTAGCTCCTATTGTTCTTGTTTTGGTTTTTGGGCCATACATGGTAGTTCTCGGGGGTTATTCCTGGCTCTACACTCAGAAATTATTCCTGATGGGCTCAGAGAACTATATGGGATGCTGGAGATCAAATTCAGATAAATTGTGTGCAAGGCAAGTACACTACTTGTGCTCTACTTATATCTCTCCAGCCCCCTTTCATTTTTTTTAAATGGTGGTAATTTTATTTAGTTTTAACTTTTGGGGCCAACCCTGGCAGTACTGGGGATTGGACTGGGGCCAGATGTATGCAAGGCAAGTGGACTTAATCCCTATCCTATTTCTCTGGTCTTTTACCAAACAATATATACCCAGTAGATCGGGTATATACAATAGGTATACTAATTAAACATTTGCTGATAGTCAAATTTGTTTTATTTTTAATTTTTATGTTTTATTTTGGAGGGCAACACCCAGTGATGCTCAGGGGTACTCCTGTCTCTGCACTCAGGAATCACTCCTGGCAGTGGTCAGGGTATCATATGGGGTGCTAGAGATTGAACCCAAATTGGCCTGATGCAAGGCAAGTGCCCTACCTGCTGTACTATCACTGTAGCACCTCAAATTAATTTTAAAAGGACTTTATCATGATGAGGTCAAAGTTTGAGATTCTCCGTTGCTTCTCTCAGCCAAGGGGAAGGGGTGTTTGGGAAGCACTGATGGAGCTTCTAGTCTAACTGCAGCAACCTGCTGGGATTGACCCAGTGGCTGTGCTGGACAATAGTGACACACAAAAATGTCCCATCCTTACTGTCCGAGCAGAGGGTAAAGTGCAAGGCCAGGGCTCACACAGTATTACCCATCTCTAAAGGACTCTGCCTGCTACCATGGTCCTCCCTGTCACCATGGGCTGATCTTCCAGGCACCTCACAGTATCAGTTACATAAATTATTTCTTTGATATAAGGTTCCTTTGCTCTATGTAGTGTCCCCAAGTCCACACAGGATGCAGTATGTATTATGGCTGCCTCCAGTGTGAGACTGTGTGATAGAGGCATGTTTGCTTGGACAAATATGGGTCTTTGTGAGCTGGGCTTGGCGAGAAGGAGGGCAGCCCGTGCCTTATGCCCCTCCAACCTGGGTATAGAGAACATTGGCTATCAGGGCTGACATTTCCAGAACTGATTTGCCTGCTTCAGTAACATCCACAACAACCTTAAGCCTGGCACCCATGTACCATACCTTGGAGAGGCTGTGAACAGCAGCACTTTGTGGGCATAGAAGGGCCGGCCCTCCACCAGGAAGGTGACATCGGACATCTCTTTGTTGTTGAGAAAATGTGGATCTGCAAGAGGAAAGGGGTCAGGTGTGGCTGAGTAGGCTGATGTCTCAGGGGTAGACTGAGGAGATCAATGGAGAGACACACAAATCACCCAGATGCCTGGGTGCTTATCTGCCCTGAAAAGTAGCATTTCCCACAGGGAGGTCTCCCAGGGCTCTGGATTCAGGTGGTTTAAAGTGGGAAAGCTACTTTCTTCTTGGGCTCAGCACCCTGGATACTGATGGCAGATAGAGTTCCAGTGGTGCTTCGAGGAGAGGGGCCACTCTGGGACCCCCTCTACAGACTTATAAACCCACAGGTCTTGAGTCTCTCTTGCTCTCAACCACACCA
Source organism: Suncus etruscus (assembly GCF_024139225.1). Classification (NCBI taxonomy): domain Eukaryota; kingdom Metazoa; phylum Chordata; class Mammalia; order Eulipotyphla; family Soricidae; genus Suncus; species Suncus etruscus. The sequence continues at coordinate 39,934,907 of NC_064858.1, forward strand.
TCTTCAGAAATCACCAGATTTAAAAGTCTATTCATGGTTGGGTTTCAGTCATACAATGTTCTTTTGTTGTTGTTGTTTTTTGATTTTAAAAATAATTTTTTTCAACTACATAATTAAAAACATAAAAGCCAACTAAAAATACAAGTTAATGCATTTGATGAAACCAGAACCACTTCATAAGAACAAGTAGATAAACAGTTGATGAAGTCCTAAAATTTCAACCACACCATCTTCAGAAAGACATCAGGGAGGTGCTGGGGCCCGTGTGGTCCCAAGGAAGGGACTCAGAGTCTACTGAGCTCACTCCGCTCCCATCAAATTTACATTTCATACACACCCAGGAAAACAGGGAATGTGGCTCAGTGGAAGGGCATCTGCCACACATGGTGAGGAAGTCCTGGGTGCTATTTCCAGGAATCCCAGCTCCCCAAGTCCTAAAAATGCCAAATTCATCTGTAACTCCACTATCTTTACATTTTCCCTTCAATTATTTTTTAAATTAAATCACAAGATTTAAAAGGCTATTTATGGTTGAGTTTCAGTCATACAATGTTCTTTTGTTGTTGTTGTTTGATTTTTTGATTTTAAAAATAATTTATTTCAACTACATAATTAAAAACATAAAAACCAACTAAAAATACAAGTTAATGCATTTGATGAAACCAGAGCCACTTCATAAGAACAAGTAGATAAACAGTTGATGAAGTCCTAAAATTTCAGAAAGCAGGAGCAGTCTGCTTAATTATCAATATAAATTTTGTATTGTTTTGTTTTGCTTTTTGGCTCCCACCTGGCAATACTCAAGGATTACTTCCGACTCTGCACTTGGACTCAGAAATTATTTCTAATGGTAGATGGGTACATATGGGATACTCGGGAATGAACCTGGGTTAGCTGCTTACCAGGAAAGCACCCTACATGCTGCACTATCTCTCTGGCCTCACCAACTTGAATTTTTCTGTCATACAATGTTCTAATACCTATCTCTACACCAGTATTCATTTCGTGCCACAAATGTCTTCAGTTTTCTTTTCGTCTCCCCCACCTACTTCTATGTCCCCTCCTTTTTCTTTTCTCCCTTTTTCTTTTTCTTTTTAGGAACTGTGGTTTGCAATACTGTTACTGAAGGGGTATCATACATATCAGTTCTTGTCCAGAGTGATCGGTTTAGTACCCAGTTCTTGTCCAGTGATCATTTCCAACTATCATTGTCATAGTGGTCCCTTCTCTGTCCTAAATGCACTTCCCACCTCACTGTTTATATTGTCTCATACTACGTTTTTAAATATCCTGCAGATAAATGTGATCATTCTATGTTCTCTCTCTCACTCATTTAACTCAGTTGATACTTTCCATATCCATTCATGGATAAGCAAATTTTATTACTTTATTTTTACTAAAACTTAAAAAATTTAAATGACAAAGCCCCTGTTCCCAAACATTCCTAAACTATCTGGAGATCAAGAAGAGCATTAACTTACACTCATGTATTTTCCTGTCTTCAAGACAAGATCTTTACAGCAAGCTGTTTCCCTCCCTCCACTCACTCTCACTCCCACCTCCAGCAACCTCCACTCTTGCTCTCAGAATTTCCAATAGCTTCTACCTTTTTTACTTTCCTACCCAAACTCAATGGGAGGCAAGAGGATGATGTCCCAGTCCCACTGTTCTCTGTATTTGCTCCTGCTCCTGGACAGGGCACTTAGTTATTCAATTTGCCAGTCCTTGAGGGCTATTCTTCTCTCTAATCTGGTGTGGGATTAATTAGATCCCATCCCACTCAGTATATGCCTTGTTGCTCATTGATTGAAAACATCTTTGAATGTAGTATCTTTAATTGGTGTTTAGATCACCTAGCCCACCTCTGGGTGTGGTCTGTTCCTTACTAATAAATACTTTGGATTGCAGGAAAATGCTCTTTTGCATATGTGTGTGTGTGTGTGTGTGTGTGTGTGTGTGTGTGTGTGTGTTATTTCCTACATTGACGTTAGCTTCCAGACCCATATATTTCCAGTGTTCTGGCTTTGGAACATGAGACCTAATTCTAGCACTCAGGGAAACAAACCATCATGCTTCTATTTCCTTGAAAGTAGGTTTCTAAAGTTCTATTAGATCCCTGTTTGTTACTCTGCCTTGCAATGCTGGACTGAAGAGATAACATGCTCCATATTCCACTAATCATTGTATCCTGCCCCCGTTTCTCCCCTTGCAAGAACTATGAGTCTCTCAGGCCTGTCTTCCTTTGGAATTACAATCTTTAGCTTGGGAACCAGGTTCTTTTATTTTATTTATTTGGTTTTTGAGTCACATCCAGGGGTTACTCTCAACTCTGCACTCAGCAATTACTCCTGGTGGTGTGCTTGGGTAACAAAGGGGATGCTAGATCAGCTGCCTGCAAGGCAAATACCTGACCCACTATACGATTGCTCTGACCCCAACAGATTCTTTTAATTGCTAGTGAAAGACATCTCAGCAAGTTTGGGGGCATGTAGGGGTAATGCTACAGAAATTACAGAAAAGCAGATTTGATTCTGTGCCATTGAGCCCATCTATCCCTGCAAATGTCTGCTTTGACCTCCACAATCAGAGACAACTGCTAAGCCTCAGCACTGGAACCAATATCCAAAGTCATTTGGTTGGTTTTTAGTATCTGTTCCATGGATAATATTTTAATTAGCATCTCTTTTCTACAGAATAGCTATATATAAGGTTTTTTTGTACTTCCTGATTTGCCCACATGAGTAAGCATAAAGAAAAATTAACAACCTTTGATTTGGTTGCTGCTAAGTTTTTCATTTAAGCCAAAAGCCTTCATTTAAATTTCTTCTTTCCACTTTCAATTAAAAGAGAAGGAATAAGGGAGGGAAAGAAGAAGAGATGGAATGGAATAAGAAGGGAAAATTGAAGGAAAGGAGAAGGAAGGGAAGAAGGAGAGGAGACAGGAGACAGGAAGAAAGAAAAGGGAGGAAGGAAAAAAGGAAGGAGAATGGGAGAAAGGGAAGGGAAGGAAAAAGGTTGTAAAGAAGGAAAGAAAAAGGAGTAAAGTAAGAAGGGAAAGAAAGAGAGGAAAGAAAGGAGAAAGGAAGGGAGGAGAGAGGAAGAAAGGAAGGAAAGATGAAGGAGAAAAAATTTTCTTAGGAGAAGCCTAAAAAAGAAGAGATAACATGCTCCATATTCCACTTATTATTGTATCCTGCCCCCATTTCCCCCCTAGCAAGAACTTTGAGTCTCTCAGTCCTGTCTTCCTTTAGAATTACAATCCTTAGCTTGGGAACCTAGTGACGTAGGCAGACTATGGTGCCAGGGTTTGAGCTCAGAACCTAGCACATTTGCTCACTAGGGCATGTGCTCTCCTACTTAAACCATTCTACTGGACCAACAAGTTTTTATCAACTGGAACACAAATACCTAAAACACAGTTCCATAAGTGAAGCCTTCTCATTACTCTAAAGTAGCTCATCTGTTTCAAAAGCAGTGTTTTGGGCCTGGGAGACAGCTCAAAGGTCTGAGCACATACTCTGTATATAGGTCGGATTCCTCACCCCACAGGGTCCCCAATAGCACCTAGCCAGGAGAATCTCAGGATTCTGAGAATCCTCCGAAACAAAACCAATCCAGCAAAAAGGAGTGGTTTGATTCTAGTGTAGACTTTCAAATTCTTGTTTCTTACACGTTTCCTAGCCTTCACAGAAAGCACAAAGCTGAACTAAAGCAGCCTTTACCTTCACTGGAAAAGGAATCCTTTCTCCTTAATATTTCATAGCTCTCCAGGGGTAAGGCCAGAGGCCCAAGGAAGTGGGGGTTGGGAAGTCTGTGAGGAGCTTCTGTTACAGCAGCCAAAACAGTTCAGGCTCTGGGGGCCAAGCTGAGCAGCCTAAGATGCAGTAGCCTCAGGCATGTGGTGCGTGGGATGAAATTTGTCCCACTGCGAGGGCTTCTCCGAGAAACTCTAATGCAGGGCTGCAGTAGGATGGAAGGGCAGCCATGGGCAACCGGCTTCAAGCTCATTCTTCCCTGTGCAGGCCCTGTGGGCTCTGAGGGGGCTCCCCTGCTCCAACTATCCCTGGAGGGGTGGCCTAAGACTTGCTTGTAGAGCAGGGCTGAGCCTTTAAAGGGGCAGCTCAAAGTAAGTGGCCAAGATAATGCAGTGACAACCACCATAAGCTATGGGATTTCCAAGTGCCATTCGGTTCAGGTAGGATCTCCTTGTATGTGTGCTCGTGTGTGACTTTATACATTTGTGCAGTGCACGAGGATGCATGTATGCACCTGTGTCTGAACACATCAGTGCCAATACATGCATGTACATGTGTGCATATCCACATGTACGAGTCTCTGTTGATGTGTGCTTGTGTGCACTGGTGTTTGTGCATATGCATGTAAGTAGCACACTCCTGTGTCTTCATGCACATGTGGATGCCTCAGGGATCCAGGTATGGGCATGCTTGTTTCTCTCTCCTCCTTCCCTGCAGAAGCATTTTTTTTTAGAGGGACACCAATGACTGTCACTATCTATCCCCGACTTCTTCCTCTTGAGGGAGAAAGAGAGACTGACTTTCATGTTTATTTAGTTTTGGTTTTTGGGCCACATCTGGCTGGTTCCGGGTTACTCCTTACTCTGTGCTCATAAATCACTCCTGGGGGCTCAGAAACCATATGCAGTACTGGGGATAGACTCCAGATCAGCCACAGGCAAGACAAGTACCCTTGCTACCCACTGTACTATCGCCCTGGGTTTAAAAGGAGCTTTCTGGCATTATTCTGCACCTTTCTGGAAGGATCCACCTGCAGAAAATGCCAGAGATTGGGAGGCCCATGGATATTAGGTCCTCTCTGTGACCTTGGAGTAAAGTCTTTTATTTATAGGAAGGGTAAGTGTGGGTTGGGGCACAGGCCCCAGAGATGTCCCTGGGATAACACAGTTGCTCTGCCTAACCTTCTAATCCGGCTACCCTGGGGTCCTTCGCCACAAACCCCAGTACTCACCCAGGCGAGAGGTCTGTTTCCGCTTGATCTCCGTGAGCTTGGGGATGGGGTAGGGCCCATAGCAGTGCGTGAAGATGACACACAATTGCTGGCTGATCACTTCATTCTGGAAGACATGGATGAGCTCATGTGGCGGGAAGCGCTGGGCTGGGGTGATCCCAGGGGTCACACCAGAGTCTGTGGCCCTTGTCCCTTGTCCCTGCAGCCTTCAGGAAAGGGGGTTCCTGGCAGCAGATGGCAGGTTCCAGGCATGATTCCCCTACACAATATGAAGGCCCTGGGCAATCCCAGAGCTGTGAGGCTGTTATCCCCAAGGGTTCCGAGTGAACTCTGAATTGCCATTAAATTCTCTCGTGTCAGGATCATTCACTCCCCACTGCAGTTTTGTAAGCTACTGAGTGGAAACCCCCAAACATACCCTAGCTGTACTCCACAGTTCTGGAGATACTAAATTACCCAGAAAGGGCACAAAGCTCCTGACCTGCTTGCTGGAGGCTCTGATTTAGCCTCCGAGAACTCAGCGAACTACTTTTATTTTTTTTAACATTGATGTGTTTATTTATACATTTTATATGTTTGTTTGTTTTGTTTTGGGGCCACACCCATTTGTTGCTCAAGGGTTACTCCTGGCTAAGCGCTCAGAAATTGCCCCTGATTTGGGGGGACCATCTGGGATGCCGGGGGATCGAACCACGGTCCACGGTCCTTCCTTGGCTAGCGCCACCTCACTGGCCCCATATTTATACATTTTAATACAAAAAAAATTTTTTTTGGGTTTTTGAGTTGTGACTCAAAAACACCCAGCAGCACTCAGGGGTTTACTCTTGGTTCTGCATTAATAAATTATTCCTGGTAGGTTTGGGGGACAATATGGGATGCCGAGGATTGAATCCAAGTCATCCATCTGCAAATCAAACACCCTACTCAGTGTATTATTGCTTCGGCCCTATATTTACTTAAAAAGTTAATTAAATAACTGTGAGATAGAGTTAAAAAGTTGTTGGTAATTAAGTTTCAGTCATACAATGTTCCAACATCCATCCCTTTACCAGTTTTCATTTCCCACCACAATTTACCCAGTTTCCCTCCTGTCCTCATCCCATCTTCAGCCTGCAGACATTTTTCTTCTCTTTCTCCTCTCTGCCTTTTTTCCTTTAAGGAACCTTGCTTTGCAATGCTGTTACTAAAGGGGTGTCAGGCAAATGCTTTACTTCCTTTCAGTTCCCAGTTCTGGTCCAGTATGATCACTTCCAAGTATCACTGTCATAAAGTCACTTTCTTTGGAATAGTGGAGCAGAGCAGGTGAGATTCCCTGTGCAGAAAAACTCCTGCTGCCCCTCAATAGCCTGAGGAAGAGTAGTTCTGTGAATTTTTTGTTTTGGATTTTGTTCTGGCAGTGTTCAGGGCTTACTTACTAATTCGTGCTCAGGAATCACTGCCTACAGTGCTTGAGACACTGTATGTGGTATCAGGGATCAATCCAAGATCAGCCACATGCAGGAAAAATGTCTTCTCCTGTGCCATCTCCCAACCCGGGAGCCTGTTTCTGATGTGTGCCCTGTGCTGGTCTCATCTTTCTTTGGGTTCCTGAGGTACATTAATCTCCCTCCAAGTGCAGGTGTGTGAAGGGACACTATGAATCATTGCATGGTGATGCTTTGATTTTTTTTATGGGGTGAAGGGACTAAGATAGGATGGGAGGAGGACTAAGGGAGAAAGACATGCACAATATTTAAGAGGTTCCAACACAGTTGGAAAGCATGTACTTTCAGAAAGAAAGCTCTCTCTCTATATGGATTGGCAAAATATGCAGAGAGAATGATTAGGAAGGACAGAGCAGCTGCCTGTCAGTGGGATAGTTTTTGCTTTTCTTTCTGTTTTGTTTGCCATTTTCTGTGTGTGGTCTTGGGGCCACATCCAGCGGTGCTCAGGCTCTATTCCTGGCTCTGTGCTCAGGAGACTATGTGTGGTGCTGGGAATTCAAATTGTGGTCAGCAGGATGCACCTTCGCTATCTCTATATAGTAGTATCTCTTGTACTATCTCTCTGACCCTGCCTTCTTTTTTAATTTATATTTGCTACCACAAACAAATGTTGCTTTTGCAATAAAAAAATGAAAAGAGGGGGGCCGGGCGGTGGCGCTAGAGGTAAGGTGCCTGCCTTGCCAGCGCTAGCCTTGGACGGACCGCGGTTCGATCCCCCGGTGTCCCATATGGTCCCCCAAGCCAGGAGCGACTTCTGAGCGCATAGCCAGGAGTAACCCCTGAGCATCACTGGGTGTGGCCCAAAAACCAAAAAAAAAAACCAAAAAAAAAAAAAATGAAAAGAGGGAATTAGGAGGACTAATTATTCCAATAGTTAAAACTATTCTTACTACTACTACTACTACTACTACTGCTGCTGCTGCTGCTGCTGCTGCTGCTGCTATTAGTAGTAGTAGTACTAGTAGTAGTAGCAGCAGCAATAGCAGTAGCAGTAGTATTTTGGGTTGAATCCCACTGCACCCCTGAGGAAGTTTGCAGGTACATTTTTATTAAAGCCTTTGGAAAGGACAAGGTTGTGCAGAAACCCGAAATTTGGTGCTGAGAGGCCCTAAGCCTCAGAACTATATGCCCAGACTTCTGAGCCATGGGGATAAGGAAATAACCAGCCCTCTGTCTTCAGCTCCTAAGCTGCAGCAATTTGTTACTGCAGCAACAAGGAAATAAAATCAGCACGAAAAAGGCAAGTAGAGGTTCCCAGACTTATCTGGCCAACCTCCCCCTTTTCAGAAAAAAAGAAAAATTAGAGACTTCTACTGCTCTCAGTGAAGAGTTCAGCACCTCTAGGAAGCAGTGGGTAGGGGGCATCATCTACTCTGGGAAATGTTGATCTAGAGTTTGCTCAGTGAGATCATGTCTTTTCATCCCCATAAATAATCCCTGTAGAACTGGATTCAATAAGCCCTGGGTGATGTTAGTAACAGGGCAGGAGGGTGAGTGGGTAAGGGAAACTCTGGCATCTTCTCAGTTTTCAATAATGATAAACCCAAGATTTGAAAAGTGTAGCCTATTAGTTAAATACTCTCCCTTCTGAGGTAACTGGTTAATTGTAACAAAACCAGTAGAGATTGAGGTTTACTCAAGGAAGGTTGGAGGACCAACAACTTTTGGGGCTTTATTCATTCATTATACCAATATAGTTTGCTAAAGGGAGGCTTCCTATCATGCACTACACTATTCATATATCCACTCACTTTTCCATCCATCCATCCATCCATCCATCCATCCATCCATCCACCCTCCACTTACGTACCAATCATCCATCCATTCATTCACCAATTATCCATCAAGCTCCCATCCATATATTATCCCATCTATCCATTTACTCACCCAACCGTTCATCTATTCATCCATCCATCCATCCATCCATCCACAATTCATCCATCTCTTTAACTGTCCCTCCATTATTAAAAAATTGCTCAGCATCTTCTAAGTTCTGGTCCCTGGGAGGTCCTTGAATGCTAGATGCTGTGTTAAGAATGACTCAGTGTCCATAGCCAATATGTGGCTTTCTCTGAGGCATTTGGGATGCTTCTCTTTCAGGCATCAGAGTGCTAAAAAAGAACTCCCATTGTGTCCCTGAACTCATTGTATTTGTGGATGTATCTGCTCTGAGCCCTTCCTCTATGTAGTGGAATTGTTGGAAGAATTTGTTCTGACTCCCTGGCTCCCAGGATGAATTGTGAGGGTGCCACAGGCATTGAACAGGGGGTACTGTGATTAGAGTCAACCAACAGCAACAGAAGGGGGTGAGCCCCTGGTCTGGAAGGTCATTTGGGGATAGGGAACTAGATTAGTCTGTGGGTCTGTTAGCTCTGGACCCCAAGCTGAAGAAGGGAGGATGGAATGAAGCTGTTTTGGAGAAAGGGAGGTTGGCTATGCGGGAATAAAATCCATATTCTCCTGGGGAAAATATAAAACACAGGGAATACTATGTAGTTGGAAGAAAAGATGAAATCATGCAATTTGCCATAGTGGGGTGGGAGGTACCATGGGAGAGCATCATATTGAATAAGTCAGAGGGAAAAAAAAAACAAATACAAGATGATCTCACTCAAGAGAAAAAAAAGGGGCCAGAAAGATAGCATGGAGGTAAGGCGTTTACCTTTCGTGCAGAAGGTCATCGGTTCGAATCCCGGCATCCCATATGGTCCCCCGTGCCTGCCAGGAACAATTTCTGAGCACGGAGCCAGGAAAAACCCCTGAGCACTGCCGGGTGTGACCCCCAAAAACACCACCAAAAAAAAAAAAACCCACAAAATAAAAAAAGAGAAAAAAAAAACCAAAGGAACAGATAACATCAAACAATGACAGACCCTTGACTTCGGGTTACAAAACTGACTAACAAGCTACGGGGGTGGGTGGGAAGGGTACTGGGGGCAAATGGAAGTGAAGATCACCAGAGAAACAGTGGTGCTGGGTTGTGGGCATGTTGGTGGTGATGAAGTGTAGTGACTTTATATCTTTGTAAATCAATACCGTAAACTTAAACAGTATGGTAACCATATTATAATAAACTATAATAAAACCTAATAATAAGGTACTTTAAAAAAGTATTTTAGGGCAAGACCGATGTACAGAAGTTAAGGAATTGTCTTGCATGTGGCTTTTTCTGGTTTGAACCTGGTACCACAGAGTATCTCAAACTCCCTTGGGAGCAACTTGTGAGCACAGAGCCAGAAGTAGTCCCAGAGCACCATTGGATATGGTTCTAAACACCAAATAAACAAATAGAAATAAAATATTTGTAGGGTTGGAGTGATAGTACAGTGTAGAGGGCATTTGCCTTGCATGTGGAAGACCAATGTTAGATTCCCCATATCCCTTATGGTCCCCTGAGCACCACTAGGACTGATTCCTGAGGAGTAAACCTGAGCATTGTAGGATGTGATCCTCAAATAAAAAACAAATGAACAAAAAAAAAATATATGGGCCAGGAAGAAGTCAATGGTCTGAGCATGGTCTTTGCATGCTGGCAGTCAGGTTTAATATCTCATACCATATGTCTTCTTTGACCATGTTGGAATCTAACCCTGAACACAGAACCAGGAAATGCCCTGGGGCACTGCCATGTGTGGCTTCCAAACAACAGAAAGCAGTGTTTTTTATTTGTTTGTTTGTTTGTTTTTGCCATTTCTATCAGCATTTGTGTTACTCCTGGCTCTGTACGCAGAAATCACTCCTGGTAGGCTTGAGGGACCATATGGGATGCTAGGAATCGAATCCAGGTCAGCCACGTGCAAGACAATCACCCTACTCACTGTGCTAGTGCTCCAGTTCCACGAAAAGCAGTTTTAAGTCCAAAATTCCAGCAGGCTCCAAGCACAGGAGCAGGAGTCTGTTTCTGCTGTGAGCTTGAATTGGAGGCTAAAGCATGCCTGGACATGAAAGCATGAATCCCTTGGGCCTGGTAAGCAGCTTTCCAGGCGTTCTATGTATGGTAATAATATTTCCTTCTAATAATAGAATATTCTTCCTCCTCCTCCTTCTTCTGGTTTCTGAGTGCTCAGGGGTATAAGGGATGCTGGAAATCGAACCCGGGCCCGTCCTGGGTCAGCCACATGCAAGACAAATACCTTTCTGCTTTGCTATTGCTCCAGCCCCAGAATATTTTCTTTCTAAATATATCTACAAAAGATAATTCGACTTAAGAAAACATATAAAGTAAATAATAACCAAAGCAATGGAATTATCTGTCAGAGACAAAAGGAAAATCAGATACCCTCAGGTGTATGGAAAGGCAAGGATTATGTCACTAGGAGATCTACCTAAAAATTGGCTGAAGGAGATTCTCCTACACCAGTATATTTCAACTGGGGGCCTCATGGTTATATATGGGCAGTCCAAGTGGTCACAGGTGAAAACTGTCAATGGAGGTCTATGAGACAGATTAGGGGCCAACGAGTAGGGTGAGGGCACAGGAAGTAAATAAGATTCGAAGAGGCCATGATCAGAAAAAGGTAGAGAAATAGTGAACTAGAATAGAGTGGAGGTTTTCCACCTCTAGACTGCAGCCCAGTGCTGGTCTGCAGGGTTTGTAGAAAGGTGGAAGACTACAGATCTATGCTTGATTGCAGGAAAGGGCAATAAATAAATAAATAAATAAATAAAAAGGTAAAAAAATGGGTTACACATTCTAGACTTTGTGAATTTTCCTAATTATGATTTACGTAACATTGTATGCTGTCTGAGGAGGTTCTTTTTAGGGAGAAGGATCACATCTGGTATGCTTAGGGGTTATTCCTAGCTCTGAATGTAGGAATTACTCCTGGTAATCCATATGTGGTGCCAAGGATTAAAAGTGGGTCAGGTTGGATACTATCTCTCTAGTCCCTGTCTGAAGAGGTTCTGTACAACTGAAGTATTGAAGATCAATACTGGAAAAAAATCATGTCATTAATGGGGCATGGAAGATGGAGAGGTTTCTGTACTTCAAATGATAGAATGATGACCTCAGTCGGCCATGCTCAAACCAGACCACCACTAAAACTATTATTTACAGGAAAACACTAAGAATCAATGGAAAGCAATCAAGATAGAATTAAAAATTATTCAAGGCCAGAGTCAGACCCACAGATATATAGTTCATCTTTGATAAAGGAGAAAAAATATTTAAAGTAGATCAAAGAAAGCTTATCAACAAAAGGTACTGGAAAAATTGGTCAGTCACAACAAAAAACAAACAAAAAACAAACACAGACCTCTTTCTGATGCCGTGCACAAGAGTCAAAAAGGGTTAAAGACTTCAATATCAGATTGAAATCTATTATGAACACAGAGGAAAATATTGGGAGAACTCTCTATGACAGCGAGGCTAGAGGCATCTTTAATAGTGAAGTGCCACTGACCAAGCAAATGGAAGAAATGATAAACAAATGGAACTACACAAAATCAACAAGATTCTGAATTGCTAAGGAAACAATAACCAAAATACAAGGACAGCCCACAGATTGGGAAGAATTTTTTCCCACCTCTTATTTGATAAAGGTTTAAAATGGGAACATTGGTAGAGGGAATGGGTTGGTGAAGGAATTGGTGTTGAAAATTGTATGCCTGAAACTTATAGTGGATGACTTTATAAATAATTCATGGTGATTAAAAATGAAAAATAAAGAACTAAACAATTTTCAAGGGAATAGACAATATTAAATAATGACAAATACTTGGGGGGGGGAAGCACTCAAGGGGGATGGGTAGAAGTAAAGTGGGTAAAACATCTGCCTTGCATGCAGCTATGACAATGATTTGAATTTGGGTACTTCACAAAGTCTCCCACGCAAAACCAGGAGTGATCCCTGAACAGAGACAAGTGTGGCTCTTGAACACCAGTGGGTGTCTGTGTACCAAAAAAGGCATTCAAGGAAGGCATGGGAATGGAATGCAGAAAAAAAAATGAGAAGAGATCAAATAGAAAAATTTGATGAGGATGTGGATATGGCTCAGGAGCAAAGAACATGCTTTATATCATAGGTGTAACTTGGATTCAATCTCTGGTATCACATACAAGGAACCTTTGAACAAAAAAAAAGTGAGACATCAGATTTAACTCCTATAGTATCAAGAAATAAATAAATAGGGCCAGAGAGATATTACAGTAGGTAAGATCCCTTCCTTGTACATGGCTGACCCAGACTTGATCCCAGGAGTGATTCCTGAGCTCAGATCCAGGAGTAAGCTAAGCCTGAGTACAACTGAGTGTACCCCACACCTCTCAAAAAGAGAAGCAGATAAGTACAACATAAATAGTCTACACATGGCATTTAAAAGATAGCTATTAGCACAGTAGATAAAAAGCCACATTATGTGCTATTTATAAGAAAGTCACTTCAAGTACAAAGAAATAGACAAGCAGAAAGTAAAAGGATAGAGGAAAAAATACGGAACACTGATCAAAGGAATGCAAGGGTGGCTGTATTAACATCAGATGAAACAAACTTCAAGGCAAAGAAAAGGAGCAGAAGCTGAGAGGTGCTTTACGTCAAGAGAAAAGGGTTAATTCACTACGAAGCTACGGGGAATTGGAAAAGGTGAGTGCGGGAGCTGCAGAACTCATGAAATGAGAATTGAAAGGAGAAAGAGACCGACATCTTCTCTCCTGGATGATGAAACGGGCTCAGAGCTCACAGCCTCTCAAAGTGGGGTGTCACTGACAATGCCTCCATAAAAGTAACACACACTGCCAATTGCTTTTGGACCATAACTTGAGAGACACAGAGAGACAGAGACACAGAGAGAGATATGAGAGAGGGGAGGAAGAACTTATCTCAGGCTATAAAATGAACCTTCAAAGTGCGTGGCTGTGCTCAGGGTTTACTCCTGGCTCTATGCTCAGGGATCACTCCTGGTGGGCTTGGGGATTTATATGGGGATCAAACCAGTGTTGGCTTTGTGGAAGGGAAGCACCTTACCCACTGTCCTATTTCTCTGGCCCCAATTGAAATAAAACAGCCTGAGTCTCTTACCACAATGGGACCAAACTAGAAATGAATAATTGAAGGCTAACAGGAAAATCTCCAAATACCGTATTTTCCAGTGAATAAGACTACTTTTGAAACAAAAAAAAAGTCAACCGAATCAGGGGTTGTCTTATCCCAAGTATATCCCGAAAAATGTTTCAATATGCCGCTAAACGAAAATTGTCTGAATGGGAATGTTGCACTGGTGATGGGCGGTATTCTTTACATGACTGAAACCCAAACACAATCATGTATGTAATCAAGGTGTTTAAATAAAAAAAAACTGTCTGAATATTGCTACAAAACAAATTTTCCAACTTGATCCTGCACCAATCACTGCCAGGCTGCTCGAACCACCTCTCTAACTCAGCCAATCCAAGCAGGCTTTTTTATGCATGCAAATTAGACAATGTTCCGGACCCAAATCTACACTGTCAAAAGCCTGCTCAGATTGGCCAGAGTCTGAGAGGAAGTCTATTACAGTATAACCTTTGAACCTTTGCTTGTGCTTGCTTTGAACCTTTGGCTCACTGTGGTACATACAGTTGCAGCACAGGAACGTTCTGTCTGTACAGCGAATATAGGTCTAAACCTATGTTTTAACTGCAAAATTAGGGGGTCATCTTATACGCCCAGTCATCTTATACGCCGGCAAATATGGTAACCAATATACCACTAAATAATCCATAAGTCAAAAAGACATTTTTGAAGAAAATAAAAAAACAAAACAAATGGGGCCAGAGAGATAGCACAGCAGTAAGGTGTGTGTCTTGCATACAGCCAACCCAGGATGGAAGGTGGTTTGAATTCTGGCATCCCGAATGGTCCTCTGGGTATTGAACTTGGGTCTGTCCCAGGTTGACTGCAGGCAAGGCAAACGCCCCACTGCTGTGCTATTGCTCTGGTCCCTCAATAGTCTATTTCTATTTCAAGAACCTGTGTGTGAGGGGCAAGGGGGATAAATCCAAGTTTAAAGAACAGCATTTAATGAAATTGAAGACTTAAATGTAGCTGAGGAAATAACGAAAGAGATTTGATGTTTTGGAAAAGATGAATCAAACTGTCAAGCCTTGTGTGGGGATGTGGCTCAGTGGCAGATCATTGATGTGTGAGATACTGGGCTAGAATCCAAACACGGCACAGTTCCCTGGGCACCGCTAGCAGGGACCCCTGAGTACTGAACAGGGGTTAGGCCCTGAACAGAGCCAGGGCCCTAAATATAAAACCCAGTTAAAAATAGGTAAACCTCTAGGAGGGCTGATAAAAAAACAGAGAGTGCACATATGAACAAAACAGGAATAACAACAATTGTCATTTCAGACTCTGCAGATGAACTCCGCGCACACATACACTTGACAGCACAGATGAAAACAGACCTATTCTCTGGCAAGCACTAGCCACTGTACCTGGGTTGGAATTAAGTGGGCAATTTGAACATCTCTGTAACCATTAAGGGAATTGAATTCACAAGAAAAACACTCCTTCTTGAAGAAATCCCTAGGCCCAAATTGAAAAGATGTGAAACTGTCTTTATTTGCACATGGTTGGATAAGTAGAAAACCCCCAAAAGAAAAAAAAGGAAAAAGAAGAAAACCTCCTAGAAATAAATTCACTCAGCAAGATCACAGAATAGAAAAGACAGAGCTACAGTTTAACCATATTTCTCTATATGTCAGTGAACACAGATAGGGCCCCAAAAGAAAAACAAGTTTCATAATTGGCCAATAAAGACATGTATAAATCTAATAAAACATATCTAGGCTTGTTTGATGAATGTGTGACAATAATAATGAATGATATCAAGGATCTAAAGACATGTTTATAGATTGAAAGGCTTAACATAATAAAAACGCCTATTTCCTCTAAATTGACAGGTGAATGCACTTCCTATCAGATCCTCAGAAAGATTCCTTTTTTCATTGTCTCACTAATATTTATGTAAAGGACGAACACAAAATAAAATTTGTAAAAAAAAAGACTAAAATGGGAGATATCAGTCTACCTAATTTCAAGATTTATTATTATTTTATTTTATTATTATTTTTGTTTGTTGGCCACATCTGGCTGTGTTCAGGTTCTTTCTCCTGGCTCTGCGTTCAGTGGTCACTCCTGACAGAACTCAAGAGACCATAAATGATGCCAGGTATATTCAACCCAGGTCAGCCACATGCAAGGTCAGTGTCCTATTCACTGTACCCTAGCTCTGGCCCTCAAGATTTATTTTATAGCTACAGGGATCCAGATGGTGTAGTAATGTCAGAAGGAGAGGCACATGAGTCACAGGAACAGGAGAGCCCAGAAATGGGTACCCAAAAATATGCCTAACTGATTTTTGACAAAAGTGCAAAAGTAATTCAATGAAGGAGAATAACCTTGTCAACAAATGGTGCTGAAGCAACTGAACCATCACTAATGAAAAGAGATAAAACCAAGCAGCCAGCCAAGCAAACCACAAAATGAAAGCCTGAAGTCCCACACCTCAAACAAAAACTCATTCAAAATGAACATGGACTTAGATGTAAAACATCTCGAAAAATAAATAAAATGCAAAAGGAAACATTCACTTGAGCTTAGGCAAAGAATTTAAGAACTTGGCACCCAAAACATAATCTCCTTTAAAAAGAGAGAAATCAGATTTTGTTAAAATGCAAAGCTTTTGCTCTGTGAAAGAGACTATAAAGAGGATAAGAAGATAAGCTACGGGGGCTGGAGAGACAGCACAGGTGTTAAGGCGCTTGCCTTGCTCACAGTTGAGCCGGATTCTATCTCAGCACTGCATACAGTCCCTGAGCTCCAATAGGAAGGATCCATGAGCAGAGCCAGGAGTAAGTCCTGAGAACTGCGGGGGTGCCCCCACCCAAACAAAAACCAGAATAGGAGAAAATAAGGTGGAAGAGAGGGCCGAGTAGTCAGGAGTGCAGGTTTTGCATTCTGGAGACCTGGATTCAATCCCTATCTCTTCTGCACAGTCCCCTGAGCACAAAATCAGGAGTAACCTCTCAGTACTGCTGGGTGTGATTTTCCCCTCAAAACCAAAACTAATAACAAAAAGGCAGGATGGGAGAAAACATTTTGGGAATACATATCTTAGGAAGAATTAGTATTTATACATATAAATATCTCTTCAAATTCAACAATAAGAAAGGAAATAATTTATATAGAACACAAACAAAACGCATGAAGAACATTTTCCTAAGAAGACATATGAGAGCAAATGAACACATGAGAAATTCAATAGCCACAATAGCCCATGTATAATACTTGACCATCTAGTAGAAAACAAGGAAGGAAAAGAGTGAGATGCCCCTAACATGGCCAATATGGGAACAGTGAAGATGCAGAGACACTGTCACTTGGCTTCTGCTAGTGAGGATGTAAGGTGATACAGCCACTCGGGAAAAGAGTTCAGTAGCCTCTTTACAAAGGAATCATGTGGGTGATAGTATAGTGAGGAGGGCGTCTGCCTTGCGTGTGGCTGACTGGGGTTCAATTGCTGGTTCTCCATGCAATTCCATGGGACCTGTCAGGAATGATCCCTGAGCACACCAGGAGTAAGCCTTGGGCACTGCTGGGTGTGGCCTCTCCACAGAAAATAATACAAAAACTAAAAAACTCAAACGCCAAAACAAATGAGGCCTGAGAAAAAGACAGCAGTTAAGGTGCCTGCCTTGCATACAGTCAAATCGAGTTTGATCCCTGGTAACCAGTAGTCTCCCGTTCCCCCCACCCAGATACTGGGGTAATTTCAGAGGGTGACCTGGAGGATCCCCAGCACTGCTGAAGCCCATACCATGTCACCTCCTCGAGACCTTACATCTATGACTGGGAATTGTCCTGGACCCCAGAGCACTGTCTGGGAGCACCCCACAACCCAATCATGTTCTTGAGATGACAAAATAAGAAGTGGTTAGTAGATAAAAGGTAAGAGGGGCAGGTAGAGGCCCCTGGATGTGGTGATGCAGGCATCAGAGGGCATCTTGCAGCCTCAGAAAGTGCTACATGCTGGGCATTGCGCCTCTGTCCTGGTTGTTTCCTGGGGGGTTTTGCGGCACAGCATGGGAGGGGACTGTAAAAGGTGCATGTAATCTCTGCATTCCCTTTAAGACAAAAGGTGGTTGCTATGTTCTCATAGGAGGGAGTTTAGAAAATGTGTCAAAGCACAGAAGCCAGAGGACCCAGGCCTGCAGACGAAGAGTAATCCTTTCTCTTTGGGCTGTCCCAAAATACTGGTAAGACCCTGTACCCCCATACTCCCACAGCACCCTCCCTCATGCTGCTCCCAGACCCCTGCAAAGAAGCTTTTTCCCTACCTGGGCATTCTTCCCTTATCACCTTGTCTAAATTAGGCCTTGTGTCAAGACTATAGCCAGCTTTTTTCCTGCCAATCTTCCTTCTTTCCCTTTTTCCCGCTACCTCCCCCCTTCTCTTCCCTTCCCTTCCCTTCCCTTCCTTCCCTCCCTCCCCTTGCAGATTTGCTCCTGTCACCTGCCTCCCTGCCTTTCCCCAGGTAGTTTGTGTCTGGCCATCCCCCATATACATATGCATGCTGGGCTCTGTGATGACCAGATTAGTGTTAATGGAGATGATAGTGATGCCAGTAAAAGAAAAATGAGGCAGAGATCTGGGACATCTCTTTACACAGATGTAGTTTATTTTATTTTATTTTTTTGGGGTCCCATCCAGCTGTGCATGGTGCATGGGTGGCATGTGGCAGTGCTTAGGGGACTATGTGGTACTGGGGATCAACTCAGGTCTTCAGCATGCCAACTCTCTTTAAATAAATAATCAGATTATTTAAAAATAAATGACTTGCTCTCTTTACACACACACACACACACACACACACACACACACACACACACGCCCCTCTCTATTGAGGTAACAAAGACATAAAAATGCAGAAGAGCTAACAGAAAACACCCTTGCAGCCAAATTCCCAGGAAGGTGCCCAGCAGGAGGAAGCAGGGGCAGGCTGGCAGCCTCTTGGAGCTGACCGTTATTTACAGTCAGCCTGTGCCTGTGACGCCTGGACACCTGTGCCTAGGGTCAGGGAAGTAACACAGAATAGCAGAGGCAATTGCCACAGGAGCCCCATGGCAGAGGGAGAAGGAATGAATTGGCAGCAGGGGTCCTGCCTGCTGCTGTTTTCTGAGAACAGAGCTTAGCAGCATTTCTCAGCTCTTGCAATCTATCACCAACCCTCTGCAGTCTTCTGATCACAAGCAGGTCACCCAGGCTTGGGGAAATGCTTGACTTTACACTACACAGTGCTGGGAATCCAACAGCCCAGTTCCCCAACTTACCTGCTAAGTAATTCCATATTTAACCACTAGGGGTGCCATGGCAGCCCTGGAGAAGCAACCTTGATTCAGATTTTGGGACACACCCAGCAGTGTTGGAGAGGTTTGAGGACCATGTGGGGTGCTGGGGATCAAGCTCAAATCAGCCACATGTCAGGTAGATGCCCTGGACTCACTGTTCTATCTCTCTGGCCTCCAACAGATTTTCTTAATAGATCTCACGTGTGCACTTTGACACCCTCACCCACTCACACACACATGTAGCATACACATGCCATCACCACCTGGTCTATCAGAGAGGTCGACAGGCATGTTCAGCCCCCTCACACTGATATACCCCAGAGGTGATTGTAACACCTGATCTCATGCTATCAGGGGTCTGGACTTTGCTGTTACAGGAATTGTGGGTATCCACAGGAAGAAGGAGGTCAGTAAGGATGGGTGACAAGGGGCTGTGTATAGTGCTCACTGGGGAGCTGCACCTATTCTCTCCCCTGTGGATTCCTTCTTATCTGAGTACAAGTGCTCTTGTTGGACACTATGGTGATGGGACAATTTCCCTGATCGTCTCAGATCCCTGGGGCCTGGGCCACCCAATGCGTCACATTACAGAAATAAACCAGATCCAGGGTTGGAGCAACAGGTGATATTGCTCAGCAATACCTTATTGCTCAGTGGGGTAGGACACTGCCCTTGCACATGGCCAAGCTGGATTCTATCTCTGGCAACCCATACGGATCCCTGATGATGCCAAGAGTAATTGTTGAGTACAGAACAAGGAGTAACACTTGAGCATCATGAAGTGTGGCCCAAAGACAAAAACAAAAAGAGAAAGAAACAAACCAGTTGAGACACTGCAGTTGGAGTCGATGGGTGTTGTCTGTCCCTACTGTTAGCATAGATGCATCAGGTTAGAAAGAATTTTCCCCACTGTCCTCTGTATCCCAACTGCTCCCCAAAAGTGACAGTGCAAGTAGCCAAGCAGCAGCTGAGGTGTGGCTGTAAAACCAGCTCTGTGGGGGGTACTGGGGAACTCCGCTGCCCTGGTTTTCGGACAATATGGAGCAGTGGCAGTATGAGCCCCTTACCTTGCTGGCTCTCAGGATCTCGAACATCAGGGGCAGGCCTTGGGTCACCAGCTCCTCCGTGTACTCCTCCTCCTGGATGGTCTTGAATTCCTTCAACAGGCATTGCATGAGGGGCCGGCGGTGCTGCTGGAAGGCCACACGCAAAGATTCCAGCCACGTGTGCAGGGTCCATGGGACACCTGGGGGGACGGATATGGGGGAGGTGGTGGGAAACAGCCAAAGGAGAAGGTGTGTGATGAAAGTGGCTTCCAGCCGTTTTTAGGGCCAAGGCCACGTTGGGAGGACTAGAGGCCACAGCAGGTGCTCAAGAATGCACAGGCAGAGACGTGACTGCACTCACCTCACCTGCTCTATGCGCTGCTGGGTCACGGGGGCTGCATGAAGCAGTGCAGGCAGAGTACGTGGGACTCACATGCTGCCTGGGCCTGACTGTGCTGTTGGGGTGACCATGTGTGCTAACAGGCACTTTGGACATCAGCTACTGGGCTTTTTGGGCCCTTGGGGGAGCTAAGCCAGGCTTAGATTGCACACCTGTGCCCAGATGAAAGCTAGAGGGCCCTGCCAGGACGTTCCCTCCCTTGGACATTCAGAGATGGATGCACAGGTCATCCTGGGAGGGCTTCACTGCTCTGAGCCCCACGTAAAGTAGCACAGCCCACTTGCTGCCTTCATCAGGCTGTCGTCGGGAACTGAAGCCCTGCCCCTTGCCAGTCTCCCTTTGTATGGAGTTCAGCCCAGAAGTGCGCCCCACTACTGTCTTTGAGGAGCCCCTTTCTGAGTCTGTTACTTCAGACTCATGCAAACAAAGCCTGGAGAGGGGGAAGACCCACATACTCAGAGATCTGTCCACTATCCTCATCTGGGATGTGTGTAGGGGCTGCTTAGCCTAGCTATACCTGTCAGAATATTCTGGCTATGCTGGGCTGCAGGTGAGTCCCACAAGTTGGGGTCATAGTCTGCTTCTTTGACATGGAGAAGCTGGTCCTCCAGTCTGTGCACCCTAACTCCTGCTGGGAGAGGCTTGGACCCTGTAACAGGGAAGGAAGCGGTGCTCAGCTTTGAGAGGCCCGGTTGCTCTATGGATCTGGGTGTCGCTGCCACTGGGAACCACCTGGGATGGTTGTTAAATATAAAGATTTCCAGTCTTTGTTCATCCAGACCCTCGACAACAGAGTCTCTGGGTGCAGGGCCTGGCAATCTGTATTCACACAAGCTTCCAGGTGGGTAGGGAAGTGAGTAGGCCATTGGTGGGATGTGGGGCTCGCAGGGCTTTGCTGACTGTGAACACAAAGGGTCGTGCTAGCCTGGGAGTGGTCCAACTTGCAATCCTACGGACCATGTGTGTGACTGTGTGGTGCATGGAACATGTTGGCTGTAGATTGTGTGGTGCATGTGGAGAATGAGCCATGTGGCATGTGTTGAATGTGTGGTATATGTGGGCGTGTTATGTGTGTTTGTTGTGTGGAATGTGTGATGTGTAAAGTGTGTGGTGTGGAGTGCATAAAGTGTGTGTCATGTGGGGTATATATGTGTCGGGTGTAGAGCGCGTGTGCATGTTGTATGTGTGTGGTGCGTACATATGTAGGGTGTGAAATGCATGATGTATATATGTGGTATTGGCAATGGTTGTGAGGATGTGGGTGCTGTCTGTTGTATATTGTGTTGTGGAGTTTGTGTAGTGTGTGGTATATGGAGTGTGGTTTAGAGTTAGAGTATGTGGAATGTATAGAGTATGAAGCCTGTGTGGTGTATACTGTATATATGTTATGTGTGGTATATAGTCTGTGTGTGTTGTGTGGCGTTTGTGTATGGTGAGTGGTTCATAGTTTGTGTAGTGAGGTGTGTGTGTGTGGAGAGAGAGAGAGAAAATGAGAGAGAGAATGGCTTAGCGCCGGGCAGGGCTGCCAAGCCCTGCCGTGGGGGGCCCACACTGACCTATACTCCGGATATCAATTGTGACATCCACGTAGCCATGCTCAGCGCTGTGATACATGGCTTCCCTCAGGGCTCTCAGTTTGGCCTTGCTGTTGCGGCTGGCGCACAGTGGGGCCGGGGCTGTCTCGGCCAGGTCAGTCCCCTCGGCCAGAATCTCCTCCAGGGACAGGATATCACTCTTCTCCTTCTCTGGCTGAGCGAGCAGTTTGCGGAACACATTCCTGTCAATCATAAATCCAGAGAGGGACACTCAGAGATGGAAGGGCTTGGCAGTGCTTGGGATGTGGGGGAAAGACTCCAGGGGACATTTGAGGGGACCCCACAAATTGGGGTTTTGAGGGGCCTAAACAGGGGTGATGCACGGTGGAGATGGAGATGGTGGGGCATGACTGGTTGTGTTTCCTCAAGATGACTTGGTGCTCAGTGCTTTCCACAAAAACACCTAGAAGGTTCTACAGCTCGGCCCTCTGACTCCCTCTGTACCTCCTGACCATTTGCTTTACTTGGGATTTTGTGAGGTAATGTGGGTGGGAGAAATTCTGGAGAAAATGTTGACAAGAGGCAATCAACAGAGAGTGGATTTTATCTTTCTGTACATGGCTCCTCACTTCTGGTCCTCCCAGATGAGGTATATTGAGCCAAACTGGGAGGGGAATACTGTGTAAGGGAAGACAGTTGGGGAAGGACAGTGCCAGTCACTCTGGGCAGTGATGTTGGCTCCTGGCAGATGAGGGCCTTGAAGGCCTCTCTGACCAGGCCTGGACTGCTGTGGGCCCCACATCCAGAGAGTGGGTGGGTCTAGGCAGGCCTGGGAATCTGCATGTTTAACAAGCACCCCTTGGAGCCTGGGCTTCTGGCCCAGCCTAGCCTACCTGTGTCCGTGGGCTGCGGCCTGGCTGAAAGAGTTCATATCCCCCTGGGGTGTGGTAGAAATTCCATTCCTGTACATGGTTCCTATCAGGGGGTCCGCACCACGCTCCAACAGCAAACTAACCAGCTCAAAATTTCCTGCAAGCCCAGAGAAGGGGGTTTTATAAGCGATGAGGCAGACAAGCAAGTCATAGACATCAAGAGTAGGGCTGGAGCCCTTCATGGCTGGCAGTGCCCGGGTGCGCTTACCCACGGCGGCAGCCAGCTGCAGGGGTGTCTCTGAGTAGTTCTCTTCGCCGTGCTCTACCGACCCCTCCACCTTGGCCCCTGCATCCAGGAGCAGCTGTGGAGGAAGAGCAGCCACTGAGATACCCAGGCAGGTGGGGACACCCACAGCCTAGAGGCATTGGAGAAAGGGGTGGACATCAGTGAGATGCGAGTGTCCCCCAAGTGACCTCCTCCCTCAGGCTCAGTGACCATGTACACAGGCTGTGGCGTGTCTGTTGCATCTCAATGGAGGAACTCAGGGCTCCTGGAATCTTCTAGAACTTCAGAGGGGGTTTCTCAAAGTAGGATCCCCTGAGGCAGCAGCTGCAAAGCCTGGGAGCTTGTTTGAAGAGCTCGCCCTCAGGTCCAACATGGCGCCCACTGGTTTTGCCTCATAAACACCATCTCGGGCTGTATGCAGACAAATGCATTTCTGGAAACAGGCTCTAGAAGCCCGTGGAGAGTCCCTTGCTGGGTTGCTTACAAAAATCCTCAGGTTCTCAGACATTTTTGCAGAGTCCTGAGTTCCAATGGACCTAGGAAGCATGTGGGCCAATTGATGCCCAGACTCCTTTCTGGAACATTCTGGAAGGTTCTGAGGATAGCTGAGTAAATGTCAGGCTTCTCAGGAAGTGAGATGCTCATGACCCAGGTGATAATGGGAGCCAGCAGGGTGGTTTTTCAGTCTGACAGTCTTGGGTGCTCCCTTCGAGCTTGGCCTCATTCAGAGCAGAGAGACTGTCCGTGCTGGCTCTCCCAGTGGGTGCCAACAGCAGCAGAGCTGCCAAGTGAGGGTATCAGCTCTTGACTATCCACCTGGGACGCTGCCGTGGCAGCAAAGGCCAAAGGCAAGCTAACTTCTGCTGTGCTGTGCAGGGATGCCTGAGCCTTTTGGTCATTCCTGAATGCATGGGGGTGCCCCGTGCTTACTAAGGGGTCATGTATTTACCCTCAGACCCCTTTGCTCTCAGATCCCCAACAAGGAGTGGGCTTGTAGGCAGGACCAGCTCTAGGGCTGATACTGCCTCCTCTCACCTCTGATCTAGGACTTGGGCTGCTTTCAACTTTCATCACCAAGGATGCAACATGGCAGCCCTGGGGAACTAGAGCCCTGAGCCATCCTGGGTTCAATTCTTTGGGCTCCAAGAGGCTAAGAGGAACTTCAGGGAGGCAGTTCCAAATGTCTCTGTAGATCTGTACTTACTAGGTGGGGCCAGACATGGGCTTGGACCTGGGTACCATCTCTTGTTTCTATGAAGATCAGGTCTAAGTTGGATGCCATGTTGGACGGTGCTCACTGAACAACTCTCCTGTAGCCAGCAACATACTGACATGTGCAAGGCCTTCTGGGCTTTTTTTTTGGGTGGGGGGCTGTTTCAGAAGATATGTGAAAAGATCCCACATCTAGGATGATTCAAGCAGGATCCAAGCAAATGTCTTGGAAACGTTTCCTCAGCAGAAGGAAGCCACCACTTAACATCAACTCTACAGTTCCCCAGGCACCAGGGTACCCGCAGGAAGGCTGGAAGGTGTCACATTCATGCTACATCATGAACCACGAACCACAAACTGATCCACAAAAGCCACAGTGCAGGCCCCTGGGAACAACTTGGCAGGCTTGGTCGTCTGTGTATGAGGCTGCGTGGGGTTCTTGGGCATTTCATATTGGTTAGAGCCAGGACAGAGACCATTTCAGGGATCAGTGACAATTCAGAGGCCACAGGTGTGCTCGATGGAACGGCCAAGAACCAATATGAGTCTCCGTGGACACATGCATGCTGGGAGAGGTGCCAGTGTCCATGGAAGTGTGGGATGTGGAAAGGGGAGTGCATTAATACCTGAACTACAGGAATATGTCCATGCAACACAGCAAAAGTCAGAGCCGTCCAATGGCGGGTCTCAGGGTGGACGGATGGATATTTATGAGGAGTACTGATAACCTATAAACAAATTGAAGTTATTTTCAACACGTGATCTTCATGACATCGAGACCAGCCAGGCTGACCTCTCGGAGCTGGGAATCATGGGCTGGAGCTGCACAAAATGCATTTGGGTTGGGTATGGAGGTGCTGGTCAGGCTGGGTGGGGATTCTGTTCTCTGATTTCCTCCTTTCTCAGGAATCGGTGGCCTGACTCTGATCTCCTGCAGTGCCTGAAGATGCTGCCACACAAGCCTCTGCCTCTAGAAAGTGATTCTCAGTGCTTTAGGATGTTGGAAAGCAGGAGATGCTGCTAACCAGGAGTGCCTGGTTTCTGTGGCAAATTCAGGAGACAGCAAAGTCTGGGCTTGGAGAGGTATGTGGGAGCTTTGGAACCCCACCCCAGCTGGAACAATGCTGCCTGCCTTGGCTGGTATACTGTTTGACAGGGACTCTCATATGTCTGTTCATGGGTAGAAGTCTTCCCTGAACATAGCATGGACCAACAAGCTAGCATCTATATTCTGCTGGGAAGAGATGTGGCTTCACCTTGACCCAGGCCCAGAGGGAGACACTGGGCATGAAAGCGCAGGGTAAGATCAGCACCATGCCTGGCTAGGGCTACAAAGGCTACTGGTGCACAGAGGCCCCATTCCTGCTATAGAGCAGTTGAGGAAATCCCCACCCCCTTGCCTGGACTGGATATACCTGAGTTCTCATTTAGGATCCAGAGTTTAAGATGCCTTATATAGGTGATTTGGGGCTCAGAGCAGAGAAAATCCCCAAATTGCAAACCCTTGTAAAATCCAAATGGATCCAGATTCCTGACCTGTTCTCCTCATTAGAAAATAAAACACACTAATAATATTTTTAAAAAAGGCACAAAGCAAAGACAACCAGAGTTCTGATCCAAATTAAAGGGGTTTCTGTGCCTACACACTTGAGTGCAGGGTGTTTGAAGTTCATTTTCCCAGCATCTGAGCATGCCAGGAGAATGGCACCAAGACAGCAAAGACACCACTCAAAGGCACAGTCCCTGATAACAAGTTCAGGATAGGATAGGAGGGGGCTTTTAGGGGCTGAGTCCCAGATCCATGCTGGGAGCCTTCGATAGTGACCCTTCCAGGCATTCCCTAAGATAGGTATGATTACTCTATCATTCTTCATTTTTGGGGGGAGGTGGGGCATATCTGGTGGTGCTCAAGGGTTACTCTTGGCTCTGCACTCAAGGATCTCTCCTGGTGGTGCTCTGGGTACCAGATGGGATGCTGAAAATTGAACCTGTATCGACTGCATGCAAGTCAAGTGCCCAACTCTCTGTACTATCTTTCTGACTTTTTATCATTCTTCAAATTCAAGCATAGAGTCTTATAAAGGTTCACATCACCTCCCTGAGCACAAAAGGAAGTCGGGTTCAACTGTCTCAAAGGTGAATATAAATGTCAGACGCTGAAGCCCATGGGATGCTCTCCCCACCCACCCCACAACCCAAAAAAGGGCCAGAAGATCTGGCGGAATTAAACCTACCGTATTTGCCGGTGATTAAGATGACTGGGCGTATAAAATGACCCCCTAATTTTGCAGTTAAAACATAGGTTTAGGCCTATATTCGCTGTATCAGACAGAACGTTCCTGTGCTGCAACTGTATGTACCACAGTGAGCCAATCACAACAAGCAAAGGTTCAAAGGTTATACTGCAATAGACTTCCTCCCTGACTCTGGCCAATCTGAGCAGGCTTTTGACAGTGTAGATTAGGGTCCAGAACATTGTCTAATTTGCATGCATAAAAAGCCTGCTTGGATTGGCTGAGTTAGAGAGGTGGTCCAAGCAGCCTTGCAGTGATTGGTGCAGGATCAAGTTGGAAAATTTGTTTTGTGGCAATATTCAGAAAATTTTCGTTTAGTGGCATATTGAAACATTTTTCGGGATATACTCGGCATATAAGACGACCCCCGATTTTCGGCTGACTTTTTTTTGTTTCAAAAGTCGTCTTATACGCCGGAAAATAAGGTAGGTTCAGGGGAACACAGCTCAGCTGTGTATTGGGAAGAGGGTAAAGGTTCTGAAATGCTCTCTTGGTTTCAATTCCCAAAGGTAGGGCTGGGCAGTGAGAAGGGGCAATCTTATGTGAGTCAGCTCCAGGAGTCATTTCTAAATGAAACACAGAAGTGGGCAGCAAGCTGGCATTTTGCTGGGCTGGGGACTGGGTAGATGAGCTTCGTCACCTGGTGGCACAGAGGCTGGAGCAAAGAAGAGGCAGAAAGAGGATCCCTATGGTGCTGGTTGGAGCCAGCTCCTCACCCTCAGAGAGTCCTGGGGAGGGGTCCTCACAGCCCTCAGCCATCCTCACCTCCACGTTCAGGTCTGCCCCGGCATCCAGCAGCATCTGGACCATTGCCTCATCTCCACGAACACACGCATACATCAGTGGTGTCATCCCCTATGGTGAACCAGAAACCAGAAAATGGAGAAAGTTTACAAAGAGCGATCTGTCCCCTGGGAACAGACAGATGTGCACTCGTGAGAGATAGAAACTGCTCACACTCCAAACTTGGCAGAGAAAAAAAAGATGCATAAAAACTGGGGGGTAGCTCTGGCTTGCATGTCTTGCAGGATTTCAATCTAATCAGCAGTTAGAAGGAATCCAATGTGTCTTCTGTGTTTACTTGTGCCTGAAGCAGATTATTGGTGCTGGTTTGAGGGTGCAACAGACCTCAACATGTCTGCTAAAGCAGGTGGCTGACTTCCGTCCACAAATCCTCGAAATTTTCTGGAATTTTCTGTAATCTCAAACCCTAAGTGATCTGGCTAGTAAACACTGTTTCCTTGACACATCCTCTCTCATAAGACAACAAAGATAAGTGTTTTCTTTATTCCATCAGCTGCTCGCTGGCTAGGGTCAGGGGTAAATTGGATATGCTTCTGAGCACCTGAGTCCTATTGCTATTACTGGGCTTAGCAACATTATTTAGAAGCAAAAGACAAGTGAATGTGGAACAGCGCTCAGGAATTTCATACATGTCCCTGTTCATGACCTACCACCCAGGTCTCACTGTCACTAGGAACTTTTCAATCAATGCTGCTGCTATTGGGTTGTTAGTGGAAAAATGTTCAAGTTAGAAATCTTCCCTCTTACCATCTGATAAAATAATTCCTAACTTGATCAGAGGTAGACAGGAGATCTGGGCACCTATGAGCCATCACATTGGGCTCTTGGGTCACCTTCTAGGTAGAAAAGCCCTGGAGTTATCACAGGGGAAGTTAATTACCACAATCTGGATGTAGGATGTCAAACCTTTGACACTAGGAGACTTGCAACATTATGATAAAGGTTCACAGGCCTAGTATGTAAAGGGCTCTTCTAAGAAAAAGAAAAGTCAAGTTCCAGGGTAAAATAGGCAAAAGATAAGAGTCCAAAAGAAGGGGAGGGGCACAGGAAGAGGTGGATAAGGGAATCAAAGTTTCAAGAAGATTCTGAAAAAGATCTGAGGCATCTGAGTCACTTGTGAGAACTTCCAGAAGGAAATATCAGGTCTTTAAACAAAGACATCTGAATCTGGGTAGCTGTGCATGGTGGATAAAGGCAGCTAGTAACAACTGACATGTCTGATCTCTGATGTGTATGACTACATTGCAGAACCATTTGAGGCAGCCGTTCTAGGTGATTTAAAGATATCCTAAGAGAGTACAAACTATGATAAAGGAACATCCATGAAGTAAATAGAAAATCTTAGAAAAAGCAAGATATAATACATTCTGACTTAAAAATATGTATATATACATATATACACAAATGTAAAACTAGAGAGATTAGTTCAGGCACGAAGGCACTAGTCTTGCATGTTACCCATCTTGGTTCCAATCCCTAGAATTATGAATGGTCCTTTAGAGCCGTGAGGGGTGGGCCCCTGATCTCAAAGCCAGGAATAATCCCTGTCACTTTCAGGTGAGCTCCCAAGCCCTTTCCCTCCCCCATTATACATACATGTGAATGTAAGGATTATATCTCCTTAGAGTATCCTAAGAAGACAATTAGCTGCTCTAGGGTGCAGAGGAAAAGCAGCGGGTCTGACTCCAGGCCCCCATCCAGGGCTCCTGCTGAAAGTCACAGTTTATGGCATCTTCAACCTGTGTGCTTCACTGTACCTCACTTTCAGAGGTTTGGAGGACTGATGTACATCTCAGAGATTCCCTGTTCACTGAGGCTCCTCAAAATCATTGACTTTGTATATCTTAACTCTGAAACTCTGATGACAAAAAATAATCTGCCTGGTCTTGTTCTGTGATGCAGAGAACTAATTTTAACTGTGCTGGGGGAAAAAAGTACTTGAAGGACAGAGGCTAAATATAAAAATGATGGTTATCTGGGTGATGACATTATTTCCTTTCTGAAACAAGACAACTTTCCTCTATTTTCCATTTCAGCTGCAGCAATCACATGCTGTTTCTATAAAGATGAACAAGGGTATTTTTTTTTTACTGAAAAAAGTCACCACTCTAAGTGACCAACAGGGGAGCCTACAGCCAGTGCCTGCTGCATCTCTCTTGGGCCCTGGGTGAGGGGGTGGAGACGACTGTCCATGTGAGCATAGGGCCCCATACCCACCTGTTCACTCATGGTGTTGATGCCATCAGGTCCCAGGAGGGACACTGCCTGTTTCACCAGATCTGTCCGTCCACAGTTGAGCATCCGGAAACCCAGGTCCTGTTTGAACTTGGCTTCGATGGCCACAGCGTCCAGCTTCCGAGAGGCACAGAAGCAGTCGTCTGCCCTGAAGAAGGCAGAGTGTCAGAGGGATAGCACCTGGGGGCTGCTGGTATTTGCTTTCTGAGCCTTTGCTGCCTCCAGACACCAGTGAAATACCTGATTCCCTAGATCCTAAGACAGAGCGGCACCCCTGGGAACCTATCCCACTGGGTTCCCCATGCCATACACAGACCTGACTAGTGATCCCATTAGGGTTTGTGCATATGGAGCACATACACCCCATGTAGTCCACATCCACAATGACTGTACTCTTTATTTTGGTTTGAGGACCATACCCAGCAGTGCTTGTGGGTCACTCCTGAGCCTTCCACATGCAAAGTACAAGCTCAGTCCATTAAACTTCTCTCTGATTCTACTGGCCCCTTTCAACCACAGGACATGGACACAGACAAGGAGCATGTCCAAAGTCACATGGCTTGGGTATCCGTTGTGCCCATACCCTAGATGAAATCACAATACAGTCTCTAAGCTCTCGTGTCCTATCCCTTTCTCCTTCTCAACTTGTTTCGAGCCAATACTGAAGAAGGAAAAGACATCCAGGTGCCCTTGTGTACATTCGTAGCTTCATAGAACTCACCTGCATGCTCAATGTCTTTCTGCAGGGTCACACTCCAGGTAGGGGCATCCCCTTGTTCAGTGCCAACCCCTAACCCAAAGGTGCTCAGGAGTTACTTCTGGTTCTGTACTCAGGAATGATTAATTCCTGGTGGTGCTCAGGAGACCATATGGGATTCTGAGGATTGAATCTGGGTTGGCCATGCACAGGCAAGTGCTTTACCCTTTGTCCTATCACTTGCCCTCTAGAGGAGGCCCCCCCTTTTTGGTTGAGACTGGTGAACTTCACACAGTATTAGCTATGCCAAGGGGTCCCAAAACAAATCTCGGTTCTCCCACGCTGGCTCCTGAGACAATGAGCTGCAGAGATCAGAGGCTAAAGGCAGTGAGCAGGGCCCTGGGAACCTGGCTCTATTGCTGCTTCCGGCAAGGATACCAAGGACATTTGGTGGCTGCAGGGAGACTGCTAGTCTTCCTTCCGCTCTAAGAGGAAGAAATGGGGCTGCAAACTTGGGAAGTGAAGGAAAACCCCATAGCCCAGGCCTGTCTAAGAACACAGGGACCCTCCACAGGCAGAGTTTCACTGAAGGGACCAACGTCCCCTGAGAAAGTTCAGAAAGAAGCTTCAGCCAAACTTCAGCCCAGAGAAGTTGGTGAGAGTCACAGGGCCAGGTGCTAGATTAAAGGAGCATCCCAGAAACTTCTAGAGAGAGGAACTGTGGTCTGCACATGTTAATCTGAAGTCTTGATTGTGTGGGTGAGCATGTAAGTGTGTGGACATGTGAGATCATGCGAGTGTGCATGTCTGAGTAGGTGTGACCATGTGTGCACTGTAAACATGCATGCATATGCATATGAATATATAAGCAATGTTATGTGAGAGCATGCATGTATATGAGTATGTATGCACATGTATAAACATATGTGATCACGTGTGTCAGCATGAGCGCACACATGTGTTTGTCCATGAGAATATGTATGAGAACATGTGGGGAGAGATCAGATGTGATTTGCAGTCAGTACGACCCTTCCCCCACTGCAGTCCAATCTAATCTCCTCCCTAGCCGACTGTTTTTCCAAACCAAGAACTTTCTGGGAGCAGAGGGGGGTAGCACTGAGCTGCACCTTCCCTGTCCTGTCTGTAAGTCCTCTATTCTGATGTAACATCACAAATTCAAACTCACCCCGCACCTATCAAGTCGGCTATATTCTATGCCCCTAGAACGTTGGGAGCACCCCAGTGTGGGCAGTATGTGGAGAGACCAGACTGGCCGAGTGCCTGCACTGGTAAGTGGATCATCCCAGGAGATCGTTTACCAATCACAGGACACCTCGGTTTCAATTAGAAAGGGCCAAATGGCAAGAAAATTGCAGGAGCTGAGATGTTGATGATACTTATAACTGGAAAAAGTTAATTAAAATTTTTTCTTTATTGTAGCTGAGCTAACATGGCTATAATAAGGTGAAACCAATGTTCTGGACCACTCAGCCCTCACCCCAAGAGCCCCAGATGCTCCCCTGCCATTCTGTATCACTTCTAGCCTGCCCTCAGTGGTCCCCTCAGTTTTATTTTAAATAATTTTTTATTTTTAATTATGACAACAAAGATGCAAATAAAGAGGACAAGGTAAAGTTACAGTGGAAAGATAATCACCCATAAACAGAATTCTCAGAAGAAGTCCCCTTGCTGATATCTTACCTTTGAACTTTCAGCCAAAGAACATTAAGATAAATAAAACAGAACCCATGTCCAATTACTTTGTACCTCAAGTCCCCAGATTGTAATACATTATAATATTTCTTAGCAGCACACAAAGCAATCTAAAGCCATAAAACTTATGTAACTCCTTAAACATTAAAGGCATAGTATTTTTTTTTACATTTCCATGCACATGCATATTAGTTTAAGTTAACCTCAAAAGTTTAAGTGGGTTTTTTTTTTAAGGATTAGAGTCAAAGGAGCACAGTAAAAACGGTGTTAGAGTGGCAATTATTGTTTTCATTGACCCACCAAAATATGAAGGACATGGAAAGAAAAAGCCTTGGCCTAAATACAAGGAGACCCTACCCCTGAAGTTTCCTGGATAAGACCAACTCTAGGGTCCAGGCAAGCTAGTTTGTCCAATCCAAGACATTGTCTGTAGTGCCAACACACTTTTATTTTTCACACAATCTCTGTTGTTCATATCATGTTTCTGTATTAAAGATCCTGGAATCTGCATATCCTACATTGAAGTCAGGATGTGGAGCGTCCTCTAGTTTCACCTCACAATTAAAGGGCAATGCAGAGAGCACTGTCATGTTAGCAGGTCGCTGTTGTTGTTAAGTCTTCTCAGTGTTAAGGGAAGTCTCTTTTGAGTAGGTCAAAGTCAGAGCAGTGATAGGGTCTTCTCTGGTAGAGGATTGCTTCCAGGTGATGTTATAGACAAACTTGGATGTTTTGTGGATGGCTTCCCTGGTTCAGGGGTGAATGGCGAATGCCCATTCTTCTGAGGCCTGTGCCAGGTCATTATGTCAATGTTCAGGGTGTAGGGTCCCGTTGCACTACAAGATTTGTGTGTTCCAATCTCTATTAGATAAGAACTTATTTGTATGTATAGTATTTTCCCATTTTAATGTGCCTATGCAAACAAGGAACAATGCCACGTGACATTATCAGTGCATATGGGGGCCATAAGAAAAAGTCTAACAATCTCCATGGCATGATTCAATCATAAGCATTAAATTGGTGGACTCTTTCACCAAAATTTCTTATTGAACAGCTCACAAAGAAAAGATAAAAATTTGTTAGAATAGTCACTGTATAAGAGAATATTTTGTAAGACTTATAGCTTTCAGAGAAAAAACACATAAAATATTCAAAATACATATATGTCCATTTTATGTCTTTTGAAATAGTTGGGGTTGTTAGTTCCAATGCATGGCTTTGGTCTGTGATTAGGATTTTGTGGTACTGAAGTTAAAAAGAGTAATGTTGGTTACTGATGGTAAGGGGGGTGAAAGAGTTAAGGAGTAAAAATGAGCTTTGAGTGGTGTGCGAAAGGGCAGAATACAAAATGGACATTCTGCATACTCAAAACATAATTTAAGGGTAGGAAATACTCTTAATATATACTCTTAATATATACTTGAACATGTAGACTGGTAAGAAATTGCCAGTGACAACCTTAGTACAACTGAGCAAATCTCAGCACACCCCAAGTTAGGACCCACCATCCAGGAGGGTCCACCCAACACCCACCTTGTCTGGTCGCCTGGGCTGGCACCCAGGGAAGGAAGGCCTGGAGGCCGGGGGCAGAAGAGGGGACGGCTGGGGGCCTATTAAGGCCCTCAGCACCCCTCAGTTTTATAACCCAAGAATTCATTCAATCTTCTCTAATCCCATTTGTTCCTCTCCAAACCCATGGGGTGGCACTGGCTCTACTAAGGTGCCCACACTGGCCCCTACCTCTTGAACCTGCCTCTGATCCCTGTACTGAGCAGAACTTGTTTAGGTGCACCCCACCCCATAATGTGTCCCCTGGTTATCATATCTCTAAAAACAGCGCTGACCCCCCATGTAGCAGAGCCCAAACCTCTTTACAACCACATTCTCTCCTCTAGTAGTTGCTGGCTCAGTTACCCCAACCCCCAGTCCCATCCTCTTCTCTGCTCCTACTGCCCTGAACCATTTCCAAGTGAAGCAGGTAGTACAGAATAACAGCAAGATATGGGACCTGAAGAAGTGGCTCTGTCACTAGCTACCAGGACCCACCTTGTGAACACAGGTCTGGTAAGACCTTTAATTGGCACCAGCAGAGACCCTGAAAAGGCTAGACCACCCCTAGGAGAGAAGATCCTGTAGGGAAGGAAGACTGAAGAAGACCACCAAGGGCTCCAAGTCCTTCCCCTGGCAACCACACTAGCACTAAACTCTTGGGGCACCTTGGGAGAAACCCTATAAAAGCTAACAAAAGAGGGGCACTGTGTGTGGCTGACACATGTAAATGGTACCTGAGTGATGTCACCCGTATCTTCCCTTCTTGAGATGTAGACTTTCAAATCTTCACACTTTAATGCTGGGATATGCACTGAGGCTTTCTCTCCATTCCGGAGAATCCCATATTCTCTCTCTCTCTCTCTCTCTCTCTCTCTCTCTCTCTCTCTCTCTCTCTCTCTCTCTCTCTCTCTCTCTCTCTCTCTCTCTCTTTCTCTCTCTCTCTCTCTCCTTCTGCAGAATTTCTTTTTGTTTTTTTTTTTTGGTTTTTGGTTTTCGGTTTTTGGGTAACACCTGGCACCGTTCAGGGGTTACTCCTGGCTCTATGCTCAGAAATCGCTCCTGGCAGGCTCAGGGGACCATATGGGATGCCAGGATTCGAACCACGATCTTCTGCATGCAAGGCAAACGCATTACCTCTATGCTATCTCTCTGGCCCCTTCTGCAGAATTTCTAAATCTAGTTTGTTTTTATTTCCCTGCCTGTCTCCTCCTGAAATTCTTTTCTGTGAGGAAAAAGTGAAGACCTGGAAGGTCTGGGTAAAATCTAGGACTGACTTTCCTAACAGTCAAAAAGCAAGTCTCACAGCTGAGTTTTCTCAGTCTTCTAACTCCCAGCCATTCCTGGGGAGGCAGCAGAGCAGATAGAAGGTGGTAAATTTCCTTTTTTGAGGCTACCTCTCTTTCCTCCCTTTATGTAAGTCACTCAACAGCCTCTCTGACCTTCTGTTCTTGCTCCCACAACCTTCCAGCCAGGCAAGGGAAGCATGAGCTCCATGAAGGCTCTGATGGGACTTCAGAAGGTCTCAGCATCTGGCAGGGTCATGGGGCTCTGCATCAAGTGACCCCTGTACTGTTCTCCAAACCTCCCTGTCTTCTTCACTGTTTTATCAGCTCCGTTCCGTACCTCACAGGCCCATGGTTCCCTCCTGAGGCAGTTCTGAGGCAGTTCTCAATCTTGCAGCCTCTTCAGACAATTCTCATTCCACCAGCCTCCTCACCATGAAAACAAGCAAGCAGCAAGCAACTGAGGGTTGAGTAGGGGAGTCATTAGGGTGGAGACCCACTCAGCTGCCTGAGCTCGGCCACTGGCATGTGCCTTAAAATGCAGGTGACCTGCCTGGGCACAGAGTAAGATGCAGTGACATGAGTGTCCTTGTCATTACAAGGAATAAATTCATGTTCAAGCCACACAGCTGGCTTCATCCTCGGATCTCATAAATGTCAAGGGGCAGGGATACAGCTCTCTACATCTTACAGATCAGCCCCTGCCATAGCCCAGAAGTCATCATTAGGCCAAGGTCATACTACTTGGAGGCTGCCTATCCCATTTTTATTGTTATGATCACACCCAGCAATGCTCAGGGCTTCCTTCTGATTCTCCTCTGAGGAATTATTTCTGGTGATGCTCGGGGAACTGTATGGAGTCCAGAAATCTAACCTGGGATTGCTATGTGCAAAGAAAGTGCCCCTAATGGCTATACTATTACTCCAGCTCCATCCACAAGCATCTTAATGAAATGATCTCAGGTGCCCTAAATGACTATTTTGGGGACTCCCTTAGTACAGAAGAGGAGGACTCTCTCTTGACTCCTACTTTCCTCGAGCTTAGGCCTCCCTCCTGTCATAGGCCAGCATGAATGTAAAGAAATTGAGGTTGTAGCAGGGAACTCTCTCACTCAGCTATCTGGAGTGTGGTGGGCACAGGGTATGATTTCTGTTTGCCAAAGCCTAGAGAGAGGCTTGGGAAGTAGCTGGCCCATTCATCCCTGCAGATGGGTCTGAATTCTTGGATAGGGCCAAG
Organism: Suncus etruscus; assembly: GCF_024139225.1. Taxonomy (NCBI): domain Eukaryota; kingdom Metazoa; phylum Chordata; class Mammalia; order Eulipotyphla; family Soricidae; genus Suncus; species Suncus etruscus. The sequence goes on from NC_064858.1 coordinate 39,970,873, forward strand.
AAGTGCAGTGGGTGAGTGGGTGGAGGAACAGCTTACACAATTCCTAAAGGCCACATGTGTATATGTGTCTGTCCTGCCTAGTGTTAAGGCAAGCCTGAAAAGTCTGTGGTAAGAGTGCTAACCCATGGATACTGGGAATACTCCAACCCTGGCCTCCACTGCTGGCCCTGGCACCTCCCTTCTCCATCTCCCTGCTGCTAAAGACAAAGGTGTGCTACTGTCCCTGTCCTGATGCTGCAGGTAAATGCCAGGGTGTAGGGCAGGGTCTGCCATTTCTCCTTCCTGGAAGAGACAGTCATGATTTCACATTATAGGTTAGGTGGTCTCAGTGACCTTGAGTTGACTGAGGTCTCTGTGGGGCCCTGAGGACTGTCACAGGCAGTATATAAACAAGCAGGTGTGACTATGTCATTTTTCTTAAAAAGGGACCAGATGGGGCTGGAGCGGTAGTGCAGTGGTAGGGTGTTTGTCTTGCACATGGCTGATCTAGGATGCACTGCTGGTTGATCCCTCAGTATCCCATATCCCCCAAACCAGAAGCGATTTCTGAGCCAGGAGTAACCCCTGAGCATCATCAGGTGTGACTCAAAAACAAAAAAAGGAGGGGCAGACAAAAAACTCCAGATATACCTGTTTTGGGATTGAAAACTCTGAGGTCTTCTCAGAGTGAGGAAGCTCCCCTCCCCACTATACTTCTGGAAGCTCTGGCAGCCATACCCATTTCCACAGCTGCTGCCATGTACATTCATTGGCCTAGTTCTACAGATTCTTCAATTCTTAAACCCCAATAGGAATACACAAGATTAGATAGAAAAGTAGCACAAAAGCCACCTAAGCTCAACAAACAGAAATAACAACACATAAGGCTCAACTAGCAATAAACAGCTTAGTAAACCCTCAGACTAAGACTTAATGATCCAATTCTGAGATATAACAATTTTCACTTTTTACTGATGTTTTTCTTTGGTAATTCTATTACTGAATTACGTTAATACTAACAATATAAAATAATTTTATTAATTATAATAAGCATTATAAAACAAATTATTTTGTGTCCGCTAAGGGATTGGCTTGGGATAGGAAACTGGGAACCATAATGGAAAGATGGTCACACTGGTGGTTGGATTGGTGTTGCAACATTGAATGATGGAAACAACTGTATGATGAACAACTTTGTAAACCACAGTGTTTAAATAAAATAAAAATAATAAAAATGGGGGGATAAGAGAGTACAGCAGGGAGGGCTCTTAATGTGGCAAATTCAGGTTCCATCTCCAATACTCATATGATCCCCTGAGCACTGTCAGGACTGATCCCTTAGAACCTAACAGAGGCACTCAGAGGTTACTCATGGCTCTGTGCTCAGAAATTACTTCTGGCAGGCTCAGGGGATCAAATGGGATTCGGGGGTGGGTGGGTGGTGGAGAGGATAGAATCCTGGTTGGTTGCTGCTTGCAAGGTAAATGCCCTACCTGTTGTGCTTTGATGGTGTCTCTATTATTTTTCTTCTGTTTTGTTTTGGAGAGGGCCTGGGCCATACTATGAAGTGCTCAGGGCTCCTATCTGACACTGTGCTCAGGGTTCATTCCTGGTAGTGCTCAGAGGACCATATATAATAGTGAGGTCAACCTGAGTCAGCTGCATGCAAGACAAGTGCCTCACCCTTGTACTATCTCTAAGATCTATAATTATTTTTTGAAGTCATTACTTTACAGATACATAGTAATTACACTAATATAAAAGTGTGGGTTTTTTTTCTCATGCTATGGGTGCTCTGTGGCTACTCCCAGCTCTGCCCTTAGAGATTGCTTTTGGTATGGTTGGGGCTGAATAAATCCAGCAGGTTATTCTTGGAGGACTGTTCTGTCCACCCACTCCACAGCATCTCTGGACTAACAAAGGCCTTTCTACATCAATTGTGAAAATTATTCAAATACTATCTAGGCAGCTGGTGAAGGGCAGTTACTGGGCAAGGTACCAAAGAAAAAGAAATTCCTAACCACAGGCTTGAAGGGCCTTTGATAACTGCTGTAAGCCTCTGAAGACAGTGCTTGGCCCAGTGTAGCTTGGGTTTAGCAATGGTGGGGTTACCAAAACCATCTCAGTGATGCTCAGAGTCCAGGTGGTGTTGGAAAATAAATCTGGAGCCTCTGCAGGACAGTCACATGCTCCACCACCCAGCCCTCTCCCTGTCATAAGTTCTCTTATCTCATAACCACTTCTTTCTCAATATTCCAGAGCTCCCCTGCCCACACAAATCCGCTCCATCACATTCTGCTTTCCTTCAAGTCTGAATTTAGAGCCAAATCCTTGAGAACAACTTCCACAGGCTGACTACTTACCTACCGAAGGCCAGACACTACAGGGGGGACCTTCACAGGGGAGCTTCGGAAGTAAAACCTTCCAGAGGTGCTGAGCAAAGATTTGCGAGGGCAAGTGCAAGACAGAGATTCTCAACTGCAGTGATTTTATCATGCAGGAGACCTCCATCTGAATTCATCCTGGTGTCCATCTAAGGGGTGCCACCAGAGGGGAGGGACCTGTCATACACCCTACAGAGCTCAAGAAGGCCTCAGCACAAAGAATTATCCAGCTTCAAATGCCAACTGAGGTGCTGAGGTGGAGACACCCTGGAGGAGGTAATAACATTTTATCTGCATTGTCTCTTTTCCTATTAGGCATTTCTCTTTATGGGATTCCCAGTGCATGACAATATCATGGTGCCTTCAGAAATGAGTCATAAAATGGACCAATCAGAAGCCTCCAGAGCTAACTCAGAGACTGGCACCTGGTCTCTCTCCTCCACAATTTCCCAAGAAAAGCAAATTCCCTTTTCTAAGCTTCAAGTCCTTTGATGAATGAGCTTCTCTCTTTTTTGGGGGAGGGGGGGTAGCACAAAGCAGAATAAATAAAGACTGTTTTGTGATGCTGTAAGTTGCACCAACATCTTGGTGTATCTTCCTAAGAAGGAAAAAAAAAACATTATTGCAGTAAATGGAACATAAAATGCTTGCAAAGTTCCTAGGAGAAATCTCTGTCCAAAAACTGCCCACTTACTGTTTAATGCTGTTATTAAAGTAGAGGGAAAAGCCAGCTCATTAAGCCTGCCATGAGTAAGATAAAGAAACTATGATTCTGGGTCCCTCTTTTACTGTTTGGTTTCTAAGACATTTAAAAGCCTGATGCCCTTCTCCTTGTTAGAAGTAGATGCTCAGTTATTGGCAAAACTCACTATTAGCCTACCCCCAAACACAAATCCTGAATTTTTCCGAATATATATAAAATAAAATTCTTAAATCTCAAAGCAATGGCTGTCAAAACCTGGGATAATAAAACTCGGTAATCTGAATAGAATGTTAGGTTATTTTGAACACAAACAATTCATCAGTATTTGATGTTTCTTGTGTGGCTATCATGGCTTATTCTCTAAAAAGAGGGAAAAATAAAGCCTATCCTCAGAGAAAAGAATCATGCTTAGTTTGGGCAGGTCCCTAATGGAACCGTTTTCATCAGAGATTGGTTGTCCTTCAGAGTCCCTTTTTTCTTGCATGTATTGTGCACTGTATTGAATTTTTAGCTGAGCAGAATTTTTATTAAATTTTATTTAATTTTTAGCTCAGCCATTTTTTTTTTAATCTGGCTGCCTAAAGACTACATTTCGTTTCCAGGCCGGAGTGATGGTGCAAGCCATAGAGCATCTGATTGCATGTGCTAAACTAGGACAGACCACGGTTCGATCCTCCAGCATCCCATATGGCCCCCCAAGCCAGGAGCGATTTCTGAGCACATAGCCAGGAGTAACGCCTGAGAGTCACCAGGTGTGGCCAAAAAACAAAACAAAAACAAACAAACAGACTACATTTCTTAGATTCCCTTGCCATATGAATAAGTGCTAACCATTCAAAAGTAAAGGGGGATACTGGAGCAAGGCCAATTCTTCTCCTTTCTCTCTTGTTACTAGACAGTCCTGGATGAGAGGAAAGGGGGCCCGGGTCCCTGACCTGGAGTGACCATACCAGCTCAGGGCTGCTCATGCATGGATTGTGACATTAAGAATGTTAAACTCCTGTCTATCAAAGCTGCAGGTATTCTAATGTCTATTACTCCTCAAGAATATGTATACTAATGAATCAATTCCAAAGCTTTTGAATTTAAAAAAGGAAAGAGGAGTGATAGTATAGCAGGTAGGTATCTTGCCTTGCATGTGGTTGACCCAGGTTCAATCCCTGGCATACCTGAGTGCAGAGCCAGGAGTAACCCCTAAACCAAGAGTAACCCAGCTGTGGCCCAACATTAAAAAGTACAAAAAAACAAAACAGGGGCCGGAGAGATAGAATGGAGGTAGGACGTTTGCCTTGCATGCAGAATATCGGTACTTTGAATCCTAACACTCCATATGGTCCCCTGAGCCTGCCAGGAACTATTTCTGAGTGTAGAGCCAGGAGTAACCCCTGAGCGCTGCCGGGTGTGACCTACCCCCCCCAAATCCCAAAACAAATTATTATTATTAATTATTATTATTGTTTTTTCATTTTGGGGCCACACCTTGTGATGCTCAGGCATTATTCCTGGCTATGTGCTCAGAAATCGCTCCTGGCTCAGGGGACCATATGGGATGCTGGGGATCGAACCCAGGTCTATCCTGGATTGGCAGCATGCTATTCTCCGGCTCCACAAAATTTTTTTTTGATTCAGTGCAGCACATAGGAAGTGCTAGGTATGTGCTGGCTAATGTGCTGGGCACTGAAGACCCACTAATGTAAGTAAACATGTTCTCCATGGCTGACCTCCTGAGATCGCAGAAAGGACCAATGGTTTCTGTTCTTCTTTATAATAGCTCCCACAAATTGACATATCAATTCCTGAGATCTAAGGACATTATAATGTCAAAATGCATTCCCAGAATATTCATCCCTAAAGATGCTCTCTGATGTTTTCATATTTTTCTGTAAAGGGCGAAAGAGTAAATAGTTTCTTCTTCATGGACCATATGGTCTCTGTCTAGTCTTGTCAGCTCTGTAATTTTTGTGGGGAAACAGCCAAAGACAATAATAAATAGGCATGGCTGCATTCTCAGATAATGCTATTTACAGAAATAGGTGGCAGAGCTTGTTGACCCAATACATGGTAAAAGACTAAAACAGAATGACTTCTGTGGATTTACAACACACATAGGATCTTAAAGGCACAGGGATGCTTCTTGTTTAAAGTCTTTTAGATTTTATTTCAGCTAGTGTTTCCCAAATTTATTGAACCACTTTAAAAGATATGTTGAAGATCTTTGCATCGGCATTCATCAGCGATATTGGTCTGTAATTTTCTTTTTTTGTAGCATCTCTGTCTGGTTTAGGTATCAAGGTGATGTTGGCTTCATAAAAGCTATAAGGTCCAACACCCATTCTTGATCAAAACTCTCAGCAAGATGGGAATGGAAGGAACCTTTCTCAATCTAGTTGAAGCCATCTACCACAAGCCAATGGCAAATATTATCCTCAACGGAGAAAAACTAAAAGCCTTCCCTCTAAATTCTGGTACAAGACAAGGCTGTCCTCTCTCACCACTCCTATTCAACATAGCACTGGAAGTACTTGCTATAGCGATTAGGCAAGAAAAAGATATCAAGGGAATTCAGATAGGAAAGGAAGAAGTCAAGCTCTCACTGTTTGCAGATGACATGATACTCTACTTAGAAAACCCTAAAGACTCCACCAAAAAGCTTCTAGAAACAATAGACTCATATAGCAAGGTGGCAGGCTACAAAATTAACACACAAAAATCAATGGCCTTTCTATACACCAATAGCAATAAGGAAGAAATGGACATTAAGAAAACAATCCCATTCACAATAGTGCCACACAAACTCAAATATCTTGGAATCAACTTGACTAAAAATGTGAAGGACCTATACAAAGAAAACTATAAAACTCTGCTCCAAGAAATAAGAGAGGACACGCGGAAATGGAAACGCATACCCTGCTCATGGATTGGCAGGATTAACATCATCAAAATGGCAATACTCCCCAAGGCATTATACAGATTTAATGCTATCCCTCTAAAGATACCCATGACATTCTTCAAAGAAGTGGATCAGGCACTTTTGAAATTCATTTGGAACAATAAACACCCTCGAATAGCTAAAGCAATCATTGGGAAAAAGAATATGGGAGGAATTACTTTCCCCAACTTTAAACTGTACTACAAAGCAATAGTTATCAAAACAGCATGGTATTGGAATAAGGACAGGCCCTCAGACCAGTGGAATAGACTTGAATACTCAGAAAATGTTCCCCAGACATACAACCACCTAATTTTCGATAAAGGAGCAGGAAACCCTAAATGGAGCAGGGAAAGCCTCTTCAACAAGTGGTGTTGGCACAATTGGATAGCCGCTTGCAAAAAATTGAACGTAGACCCCCAGCTATCATCATGCACGAAGGTGAAATCCAAATGGATTAAAGACCTCGATATCAGCCCCAAAACCATAAGATATATAGAACAGCACATAGGCAAGACACTCCAGGACATTACAGGCATCTTCAAGGAGGAAACTGCACTCTCCAAGCAAGTGAAAGCAGAGATTAACAGATGGGAATATATTAAGCTGAGAAGTTTCTGCACCTCAAAGGAAATAGTGCCCAGGATACAAGAGCCACCCACTGAGTGGGAGAAACTATTCACCCAATACCCATCAGATAAGGGGCTAATCTCCAAAATATACAAGGCACTGACAGAACTTTACAAGAAAAAAACATCTAATCCCATCAAAAAATGGGGAGAAGAAATGAACAGACACTTTGACAAAGAAGAAATACAAATGGCCAAAAGACACATGAAAAAATGCTCCACATCACTAATCATCAGGGAGATGCAAATCAAAACAACGATGAGATACCACCTCACACCACAGAGAATGGCACACATCACAAAGAATGAGAACAAACAGTGTTGGCGGGGATGTGGAGAGAAAGGAACTCTTATCCACTGCTGGTGGGAATGCCGTCTAGTTCAACCTTTATGGAAAGCGATATGGAGATTCCTTCAAAAACTGGAAATCGAGCTCCCATATGATCCAGCTATACCACTCCTAGGAATATACCCTAGGAACACAAAAATACAGTACAAAAACCCCTTCCTTACACCTATATTCATTGCAGCACTATTTACCATAGCAAGACTCTGGAAACAACCAAGATGCCCTTCAACAGATGAATGGCTAAAGAAACTGTGGTACATATACACAATGGAATATTATGCAGCTGTCAGGAGAGATGAAGTCATGAAATTTTCCTATACATGGATGTATACGGAATCTATTATGCTGAGTGAAATAAGTCAGAGAGAGAGAGAAAAACGCAGAATGGTCTCACTCATCTATGGGTTTTAAGAGAAATGAAAGACATTCTTGCAATAATAATTTCCAGACACAAAAGTGAAAAGAGCTGGATGTTCCAGCTCACCATAGGAAGCTCACCACAAAGAGTGATGAGTTTAGTTAGAGAAATAACTACATTTTGAATTTTCCTTATAATGAGAATGTATGAGGGAAATGGAGAGCCTGTTTAGAGTACAGGCGGGGGTTGGGTGGGTAGGAGGGAGACTTGGACATTGGTGATGGGAATGTTGCACTGGTGATGGGTGGTGTTCTTTACATGACTGAAACCCAAAAACAATCATGTATGTAATCAAGGTGTTTAAATAAAAAAAATAAAAATTAAAAAAAAAATTAAAAAAAAAAAAAGAAAATAATATTTGAAAATTAAAAAAAAAAAAAAAAGATATGTTGAGCACTTTTCTAGAAATTACCTGTGTGTGGTGTTGCAAACACTTGCTCTACAACTTTCACAGTTCATGGATTCTATGAGGGAGACACAAAGTAGAAGGACCACTGACTTGTTCACTGCACAATCCTGCTGAGAAGACAGAGCATTTGACATCCAAATGCCCTTCCCACCCCAATTCTATCTCCTCTTCTGCCTTCCCAAATGTGTCCTCACCATGCTCCACATCAGCCTGACTTCGATGAAAGAAATGCATAGAATCCAGAATCTTTAAATATAGAAATCTGATACCAACAACAGCTAAAGTGTAAAAAAGTTTCACCGGGACCACGGAGAATGACTTGGGTTGAACAGACTGGTATGCCTGGAGCCCAGAGTTGGTCTTATGCCAATAAACTTCTGGAATGAGGCCTTCTTGTAATCAGGCCAAGGACTTTTTCCGTTTTCCCCATATTTTACTGGGCCTATGCAAACGACGGTGATTGCCACTGTCACACCTTTACTATTTTATTTTAACCCTTATCCTTTAAGAAAAAAGGAAACATGGGGCCGGAGAGATAGCATGGAGGTAAGGCGTTTGCCTTTCATGCAGGAGGTCATCGTTTCGAATCCCGGTGCCCCATATGGTCCCCTGTGCCTGCCAGGAGCAATTTCTGAGCCTGGAGCCAGCAATAACCCCTGAGCACTGCCAGGTGTGACCCAAAAACCAAAAAAAAAAAAAAAAAAAAAAAAAAAAAAAAAAAAAAAGGAAACAATTTACTGAACTTAAAAACAAATAACTGTAGTAGAATGCCTGTCTTGAATACAGGCAGGGGATGGGAAGGGGGGAAGGGGACATTGGGAGGGGGAATGTTACACTGGTGAAGGGGGATATTCTGTTTGTGACTGTAACCCAACTATAATCATGTTTGTAATCATGGTACTTAAAAAATATATAAAGATAACACAAGGAAATATATAAAAAAAAAAAAAGAGTGTCCTCACCGTCCCTATGTCTTATATATACCTTCTACAACTTTGATGAGTTCTTAATTTCATAAGTTGGTAAATTTTATGTCAGTGTCATGATACTGACATACCAAATTTGGCTCCCATTGGCTTATTTTGCCTAGTATTATGTTTTTGGGATTGACATATGTAATAACATGTAGAGTTAGTTCACTTATTGACATGGTCCACTGGGACATCATTGAATGGACATACCTGTCCTCTTGTAGGCCATAGCTTCTTTCTCTGTAGGTTGGTTATTACAAACACTACTTCTGTGTGCTGTATCTGGGCACAAGGACCTGGTTTCAAGATGGAAGAGGGTCTCTCAGGCCCTGACCCAACATGTGGTAAAAGCCAGACTTTGAAAGTAGACTCAGTCCCCTCTAGCAGTATGTGACTTCCTGCTCTACATCTGATACCATTCATTTACCAATTTAAAGAGTAGGAAAAGGACATCTAGATGTTGTTTTGATTTTTAATTAAAAAGTTATTTTTTTCAGAGGTCAGAGTGATAGCACAGCAGGTAGGGCATTTGCCTTGCAAACCTGAGTTTGGTCTCCAAGCCTGCCAGGAGTAATTCTGAGCACAGAGCCAGGACTAACCCCTGCATGCCATTGGGTGTGGCCCCAAAACAAAACAAAACAAAATTATTCTTTTAGTTATAATGGTTGAATTCAGAATAGAAAAAGGTTCTATTTAAAACTAGTAAAAAGAGATGAGGATCAGAAGTCTCTGGGCATGAGAGTGGAAGAGTCTTCCAAGCCAGTTTCTACCCAATTATTTCATTTGGGGAGGGGGTCATGCAGGTCATGCCCAATAGTGATGCTGAGTTTACGGCAATACTTCTCAATTATTTTCTGTCATGCCCCCCTAGGAAGAAGAAAACATTTTTCGTGCCCCCCTGCGCGACTGTAAATAGTATCTTTATTTAAAAAAAAACTTTAACCTGCAAAACAAAAATATATAAAATAATTTGAGCTGATTTTTTTTAACCAGAGGTGATGTCTGGATTAATGACTACAATGAGCACGTTTTACAATGCATAGCTTTTTGAAGCGGGGTTTGAAGCAGGACACAACAACTCTCAGCTCCAGAGACATACAGAGACATAAACATGAGGCTTAGCTTGCTATGGTAGTGTTTGCCGAGGTCAAACGCTGCCCCCTGGGGGGTGCGTCTCACTATTTGAGAAGCACTGGTTTACTGCCAGATATGTGCTTAGGGTGTCCAGGGAACCATTTTGTGCCAGGGATTGAACCCAGGCCCTCTGTATAAAAAGCATGTGCTCTGCTCACTCACTGAGATATCTCTCTAGCCCTGGGTGTGGTTCTGCTTGCATTTTTTGGATCACAAATGAATTAATAAACTGTTTATTGCCAACTGAGAGGCTAGCTCTGCAGTATGCCTTTTCTGGGATCCTTGGCATTAGGTAAGAACTACCAGGTTGACCAAACACAGTGGCAGAGGCACAGACACTGACCAAACACAAGAGGCAGAGACACTCCTTAGGGGAACTAAAGCCAATACAGAGCTTCAAAGCAATTTTCACTTTCTTCAGTGCTGAGTCTCCCATACAGTGTATTTCTTTGGAGAGTGGTAGGGTTGGGGTATAAACCCAAGCATAGGAGTCAGAGAAGTATAGTTCCAACTCAATATGGTTCAAATACAAATTTAAGTGTTGGGATCCAGATTTTTGACTATCCCCAAGGGTTGGGTATGAGAGGAGAAGAAAATGAAGCCCTAGTATAGGGTGGGGACACAGATGAATGGAGCACATCAGAAGAGGTTCCAACTCTGAGGTGTCACTCAAGAAGGTTCTCAATGGCCAGCTCCTTGCCATGACCTTGAAAGGCAGAGGAAAGGGCAAGATTTGAAATCTTATTTAACAAGTAGAGTGTTACAACCTCTAGCATGTGTAACATCAAGCCATCCGAGTGAACTGTGTCAAGAGCTAGAAAGGTATGGATTTAGCCTGGGAGTAGTTCCATGAACCCATGAGGGTTAAGTTCTCTTTGAAAAGGTGGCAGTTGGGACCCAGAGTGATAGCGAAGCAGGTAGGGTATTTGCCTTGCATGTGGCTGACCTGGTTTGATCCTTGGGAACCTATAGGGTCCCCCAAGCACTGTCAGGAATGACTCCTGAGTGCAGAGCCAGGAGTAATTCCTGAATGCTGCCAGGTGTGATCAAAAACTAACAAACAAACAAACAAACAAACAAACAAAAAGTGGCATATATGTATTGAATGTAGTGATTTTTCCTAATTAAAAAGCAGATTACCATTCTCCCTCCTTCCTCCCTCCTCCCAAGGCTCCTCACAATGAGGAGAAGAGAGAAAAGTCTCCATCACTTTGGGTTGTACAGTCTCAATGATGAGAGAGGGGGGACCCTGCTGGGTGGGGCAGTCCACACTTGGGTCTCAGGAGTGGAGGAACCAGGCTTCATAGCCACCAGTCCAGCTGCCAGAGTCCTGGGTGATGGGCTGGGGTTTACCACAGAGAAGGAAAGGGAGTCTCACTCCAGCCCTGCACCAAGGCAGGATATCAAGCAGCATGGACCCAGCACCTGGGCACCTCACTTCTCCCAGCTCCCTCACAGCTATAGCTAATGGATCATGTTCCTTCTGGAAAGATGATATGTGTGTGTGTGTGTGTGTGTGTGTGTGTTCTTTTGGGGTCCTGAGAGAGAGCAAGCATAGGGGTTAGCTCACCTCACATGCAGCAGACCACAGTTCAATCCCTGGTACCACATATGGACACACACACCCATCACAGCCAAGGGTGACCCTTGAGCACAGAGCTGTGAGGACTGAGTGTGCCAGAAACAAAATTTGATGAAAAACAACAACAACAAAACAAACAGATGGTTCTTGAGCCTGGCCTGGGGTGAGTCCTGAGTTGCAGAAATTTCTGTGTTTCGCTAGATGTGGCCCAAGGTCCCACTGCATCTCCCCTCCAAGAAGGAAGTAGATTTTCTGCCAGAAAGTCCTGGATAGAGCCAAACACCGCTGTAAAGCAGAAAAGCACTTAAGGGTTTTGTACAAAGTACTCAGGAGTTTGAGTTCCTGACTATTTGCTAAGGAAAGTTAATGCTCCCACGTAACTAATAGTTGAAGCTAGTCTTGGGGTGATTTATTGGCAACTGAGGCAATAAACACATGTGAACAGAGAAATTCAACAGACTCAAGAGTGGGCTAAGAAGAAGAAAAAAAATCTCAGTTCCCTTGAAAAGCCACATTCCATATGGCAAACAACCTTGCCTCACGCTGCCAGCGGGATCACAGGCTGGGCCTGAGAGACGGCTGTGAGTGCCTTTCATAGGAAGTTCCTTGTGGCCGGGCGCACCAAATGTGTTTGTTTGGCTCCCAACACTTAGGAAGCTCAGAACGAATCCAAGTGTTGGCAAACTATTCACTGCCTGCAATCTGGTTTCCACCCACACCAGGCTGCTGGAGCTGCTGCTGGAAAAGGCACCAGCGGCTCCTTGGCTGCCAAGGCCAGAGGCTCCTTGCTGCCAGCATTGCCTCCACCTGCCTGGCAGCCCCCAGCTCTGTGACCCCCTCTCACCCCTTTCACTGGAGTCTGCTGCTTCACATTCTCTGGGTTCTTCTGACCTAGCCCCTGACCCCTTCATTTTAGAATCACTCACAATTTCTGAGCTTCTTCCTAGGCAACCTCATGCCCACTCATGACTTGGCCAGCAGCCCCTACAGAGCTTTCGTGTCGAAAGAAATATTCCTTCTTCTGGAATATTCTTTGCCTGGGGCCCCTCCCAAGAATGATCCCAGAGTACAAAGCCAGGAGTAAGCCCAAAGCACAGTTGGTGTGGGCCCTAAACTATCCCTTTAGATGCACTCTCCTAGGGAACTTGTGAAGCAATTTTTATTAATGATTTATTTTGGATTTGGGGTCACATCCAGTAGTGTTTTGGGATGACAAGCTCTGTACTGTGAGGAAAATCATTCCTGGTGTCACTTAGGGGATGTGTGGTGGCAAAGATAGCACTCAGACCTTCCTCAGATCACTGGGCTCTCCCTGCACCTCACAGAGGATTTGAAAGAGGAAGAAATTTATTAGGAGCTTCCACTGAGTTGCCCTTGATATTCTCCTCCATCTTACTTCCTATTTGGGTGCCTTGCTGCATCAAAGTGGGGTTCTGTTCATAGTCTACAGGTTCCCCAGCCTTTTGTGCAAGGCCTGCTGAATAGGGAGACATTCCTGACCTGGGCTTAGTCCCGGGCCTGATTTTCACACAGGACCCCTGCCACCCCACCTCCATCTTCCTGCATAACCTTACCTGACGGTAAGACCTGCCCATTTCTGGGAGGGGTCTTTGGAAGGTAAGAAAAATGATTTCTGAGGGGTGTAAAAGGTATTGAGAGAGATTCAGCAAGAGAGAAGAAGGAGGAGTGCTGGCAGGATGGACAGTTATGAGAGACAAGTTTAAGTGCAGGGCTGACTATGGAGGCAGCGTAAAATGTTTAAACATAGGAGCCACACATGGTGGCTAAGGCCTTGAATAAAGCTTCATGTCTCCTGAAACCTGACTGCCTGTGGATCATTTCCTCTCAGCTATCCTGAACCCTCAGACCCGCCGGCTGGAGGAAGTTGCAGGTGCGTGGCCCGAACTGGAGTAGAAAGGCCTCACCCTCCATCCATCTCACTATCATCCACCACCATCCAGGACTCAATCATTAATATGTTATTCGACAGCCCCCTGGAAATCTACCTTTTTGAAGTGAAAGGCACTTCTCAACTGCCCCCTGGATTAACCCCTACCCTCTGCCACCTGAGCATCACCCACATATTTCTGGCTTTGCCACTTTTTCTGTGGTGATTGTGGTCTCTCCACCTGTCCCTCACCCCTGCCGCCAGGTCTGGGGCTCCTAGCAGACTGGATATTAAGGGGTTTAGGGCATGTGCTTGTGGGGATCCTACAGTTTCTCTCCTGAGACTGCCTCCATCCCTGAGTCTTAGCTGAGCCCCCAAATTTCTGTCCTAGATTAGAGATGAGAGAGGGCAATTTCCTGTCTTCCAGAGTGCTGAGATAGCAAATGTAGGTTGGGGGTGGGGCAGTGGTCATAACGGGGTCATGGGGTCATGGTCAGATGGGTCAGAAGGGAGGTAGAGCTGCCAATCCAGTCCAGCCTGGATAGACAGGCCCAGGGCTGGCTGTGGCATCTGTCCTCACAGTGAGGACAAGGACAACAGGGGCAGGAGAGACTGGGGTGCCTTCCAGAACCCTACAGAGATCTGCACAGGCCCAGGTGCACAGCCTCTGCAGGTGCACATCTGTGGGCTAGTGGGGGGGGGCAGGTCAACTCAGGGAATGTGATGTGTGTGACTCCACATCACCCTGGTTGCCCCCTTAAAAAGCATTGAAACAGAGTCAACTGTGTTGCTACCACCCCTATGTTCACAGAATCACTAGGATCCTCTGAAAGACTTAGATATGGGTGGCCTATGCACCTGGTGCAGCTAAGTCCTGGAGACCTGCTGAGAAGCGTCTTACCCAACACCAAAGGCTGCCCCACCTTGGGTCCCCTTTTCCCAGGGCACCAACTCCAGTTGCATGAGGCACTTCAAGATGGATGGTGGCAGGGTCATCTCAGATTCAGGGTCTCTATGCTCCTCCTGGGCCCATGGAAGGGCATTAGCATCCAGGACGTGTTTGAGAAACCAAGTTTCTTCCAGCTCTTCCAGAAGTACCAGCGATTCAGCTCAAGGACTGGGATAGCTGGAGGCAGCCTGTTCAGACCCAGTGTGTCCTATATTGAACCGAGAACATGGAAACATACCTAGGGCCCCAGGGAAGAGTTAGGAGGTAAAGATCACAGTGGTGCAATTTGGGAAATTCCCACGTGACCCCCAACCTCAGGCCCCATCCCCAAAGCAGCAAGGGCAGGGCAGGGCTGAGCCTTATGGGGGATAACTGACTAGGGTCCCCCACTCAAGGGCAGCATGGGACGTGGGCTAGCTATGCTCAACAGATGCTGAATAAAATACCAGGAAGGTGCCTAGGACAGAGTGAATGACCAGGCTCTTCAAAGTCCCCAAACTTGCCCACTTTGAATCCCTCAAAATCTGGTTTGCATTGTTGAAAAGTTGCAAAAACATTAACCATTTCCAGGCACAAGCTCATAGTTCTAATGACCCAAAGCCCACTGGTCCCTAAGACAGGATCTGATAACACTCCTCTCTATTTTTATTTTTGCCTGTTTTAATTTTGTTTGGTTATTTTTGGTCACTTGTAAGGCAAATGACCCCCCACACACACACACACTGTTCTATCGCTCTAGCCCCTTCATCCTTATTTCTTGTTCTGTTTTGTTTTTGGGTCACACCTGGTGGTGCTCATAGCTTCTTCCAGACTCTGCTCTGGGATCACTCCTGGCAGAGTGATCTGGTCTAAATTTCAGACCATATGGAGTGTTAGAAGATGAATCCAGGTTGGCTGCATGCAAAACAAGCACTGGGCCCACTGTATTATCAATCTACCCCTTATTTTAACAGTCTCACAATAGAGCAGAAAAGAGGTCTTCTAAACATATAAAAGACAACAGTATTTTTGTTTTGCATGACTCAAGGGGTTCAAAGCTAAACATTAACAAGTGACTACAGGGGCTGGAGAGATAGCATGGAGGCAGGGTGTTTGCCTTGCATGCAAAAGGATGGTGGTTCGAATCCCGGCATCCCATATGGTTCTCCAGCCTGCCAGGAGCAATTTCTGAGCATAGAGCCAGGAGTAACCCTTGAGCACTGCTGGGTGTGACCCAAAAAATAAAAAATAAATAAAAACAAGTAACTACAAATTTTCTTCCCTTCTCTTCCTCCTCCACCTCCTCCTACTCCTCCATCACCTTCTTTGTCATTTTTGTCTTTGTCTTCTTGTGAACCCAGGGCCTCACATATACAAAGCTCTACTACTGTGCCTGATTTCTGGACCCTGTGTGATTTCCTCCCCACCCCCAAAGATAAGGAAAAGAGGGAAAATAGACCAAATTCCCAGGTTTAGATGATCACATGCTTTAATTAAGAAAGAATAAATAGGTCACCCCTGGCAGTTTCAGAATGGAACTGCATCCAGTGAGGCTCCTTTTGAACAGACCCTACTGCTAGCTTTGCTGGGTCTGCAGAGAGACAAGTGCAGAATGCTTGCAATTGCTCTGAAATCAAGGGCAGGCCCAGAGTCTGTCCTGGGAGCGTCTAACTCTGGCTGTTCCATCCTGCTGGTACCAGGCTGCCTCCCAATTGGGACATAATTAGATGTACTGGTTGACACGGACACGCTGACTGCCAAGTTTCTGCATTTGTTAGAACAACAAATCACCCAGAGCTCTAAGGCTGTTTGCAGCAAGGAGATTGATGGTCCAAGGCAGATCCTCGTTGATTTTAGGTCTCTGCCTGACCAGGAGTCTAAGGTGACCCTCTGAGACAGTAGGGTGACAAAGAACGAGCGTTTTACTTCTGTCTGTCATGTTCTTCCTGCTTGACCCTGTAAAAAGTTCTGTAATTGTCAATGCCATTTGCCTCACTTTGTTCATCTGCGAAATGGGCTGTTGCCCTCTGCCACTCTGGGCAGCACAATGCCGGCGACAGATAGGCCACCAATCTGTTGTGGGAGAACAGAATGGAGACAAATTCTTTGACACTTCCAACAAATTGCAGACACTAAATCCTGCTGCAAGTCTCACTAAACTGTTTCACAGATTCGTGCATTTGTGTATATGCATTTGTCTATGTCTGGGGGACTGAAAGTTTTCTTATAAACAAACAATGAGGGCCAGAGTGACAGCACAGTGGGGACGTCACTTGACTTGCTCACAGCTGGCTTGGGTTCATTTTCTGGCGTCCCATATGGTGCCCCAGGCATCACCAGAAGTAATTTCTGAGCACTGCAGGATGTGACCCCCAAACAAAGACAAACAACAAAACCAGCTTATGTTTTCATATCCTGAACGAAGTCTAGTTAATGTAGTCCCTAAGTCTCAGGCTTGTTATTTAGGAAAACTTCAAGAGAGTGTAATTTAGCTTTCTCTTTGAAAATGGTGATGACAAAAAAAAAAAAAAAAGAAATGGAATGACCCAAACTTGATGAAAATGTCGCAGAGTACGATGGATTACGTACAAATCACCTGAAATGACAAGCATCTAAAAACAGCATCAAGAGTCAAAGGGTAGAGTCCTTGGGTCTCTGGCTTTACATTCTGTGTCCTGGCCAGTCTGGGGTGATGCTTCATCAAGTGCTATGGCCTCTGGCTTAAGGGAGACTGGGATTAAAATCCTTGGTGTGACTGTCAGAGAGATATAACTATGACCAGACAAAACAGAGACTTGGCTGCTGATGTTCATGGAGAAAATAAAGATAAAGCATGGAGCTATACTGAAGTGGCTTCTCAGTGCCCAGGCTAGGCCTAGGAGGGAGCATGGGGCAGAAACTGGCTCTCTCTGGGGGTCTGACCTTGATACCCAGTTTCTAACTCTCCCACCTCATCTTTGTGAATTAGGAAGAACTTGACCAAGCCAGGTCTCAATTTTTCTTTTCCTCTATATTGAAGTTTACATGGAACTTAGAGACCTAGGTCAGTGGGAAAAACTCTTACCTTGTACACAGCTAACCCACGTTCAATTCATGGCATTGCATTTGGTCACTTGAGCACTACCAGGTGTGACCCCTGAGCACAGAATTATGAGTAATCCCTGAGCACTACTGGGTGTGGCCCCCTAGTCCTTTCCTCCAAATTAAAATAAAATCACAATCCAAGGGCCAAACATGTGGCTTACATGGTAGAACTCAAGACTAATGTGTGAATCTCTGGACTTCTTTCCTAACATAGGGTAATTCTTAAGCACTATTGGGTGTGACTTCCTCATTAGAGCCATGATTATAACAATAAGAAAAGAAAGATGATATTTTAAAAAAAAGACCCAAACTGATATGATTGGACACATTACAGGTAGAAGAACACAGACCAAAAATTAAAAGAATCACAATAAAATACAAGTATGAGCCTCCCTCCTGACCTGAGGACCCAAAAACTGACCAGAAGGTGCCAGCAAATCAAGAGCACATCCTGGATGCCTTCTGCCTAGCAGATAGCAGCAGGGTCCTGTGCAGGCCTTCTTTACTTGCACTGACCTTGGAAGCACACTCTTAACAGCTCTAGGTTACTGGGTGGGGAAGTGAAGGTTCAGAGAGATTGCCCAAGGCTGCAGAGCTGACACATAGAGGTAGATTTGGGCTAGACACTGAGGCTCTGGAGCCCAAGCTCCTGTCCAGAGGCTAAGTCTACTGAGGGCAGGACAAGCAAGGATGGGTTTGCAGCATGAGGTCAGGATGCACCAGATTTCTGTCCTCAGCAGTCTCAAGGTCACCCTAGGTCAGTGATGGCTAACCTTTTTGAGCCTGCGTGCCCAAACTGCCACACAAAACCAAAGAATGTCCTCAAAAGTGCCAGCACATCAATTAAATCTTAATAACAAGATTGCAATATCTAAAAACTATGTGGCACACGCCGCATGCCAGCTGCAAGGCCTTTGTGTGCCACAACTGGCATGTGTGCCATAGTTTCGCCATCGAGGCTGGAAGCTGGGGATGTGGAAGTATGTGCAGCTGGAGGTACCAGATCCAGGAAAAGGGGCAGGAGAATCTAGTGGGCAGGAAGTGAACTGAGACCCATGCCTCACTGGACATAATCAATCTTCATCTTCAGGCTCCATCCTAGCTTCTGCAATGTGTGTGTGTGTGTATGTGTGTGTGCAGAGTACAGTGCTCAGGATGAGATGGGGAGGGTTCAAGGAGGCAGGGAAGGGATGCAATTCTCCACAGTGGCTGACTTGGTACAGAGTTGGTGCCCTGAGATTCTCCTCGTGGCTGTCATTCTCGGTGGGGAGGCATAATGCAAAAGAGCACAGGTAGTGGTGCCCAGCCATACCCAGGGCAGGGTGGCTGCATTCATACTCTGGCTGCACTGCTTCCTTGTGCTAGAACCCGGGTGTCTTACTGGGGGATCCTTGAGGAGCCCAGGGGCCACTCTCTGTGGTACCCAGCCTGGTGTGAGTTATAGTGTTGTTTTGGGGATGCATATGGAGCAGATATCAAACTCAAGACTTATGAAGTAGACACATCTCCCTGAGCTCTCTGTGCATTCCATTCTCTGTAAAGTGGGTGCAGTGGGTGCCCCCCCCCCGAAGCCTGGGGCAGAGCTTTCAAAGGGAGCACTGAAAGAAAGAAAGAAAGAAAGAAAAAAGAAAGAAAGAAAGAAAGAAAGAAAGAAAGAAAGAAAGAAAGAAAGAAAGAAAGAAAGAAAGAAAGAAAGAAAGAAAGAAAGAAAGAAAGAAAGAAAGAAAGAAACTCAGAGCAGTGTCCCGGGCCAGGGCGGCATTTACAAAATGCCAGATGACAGCTGCATGCTCTTAAATCGAGGGTCTTTTTTATACTGCAGGACCCACCTCACCCATCAGTTCCACAAACCATCAGGACTACAGACCAGCAGCCTGGACCCAAGATCGGATGGCACCAACTTTATTGAGAAGGAGGCTTTGGGTGGAAAGAGGATTTGAAAAGAGCTAAGTGATCCATTGCCACACTATGGTAGGAAACAGGGAGAGCCTGTGTACACACACACACACACACACACACACACACACACACACACACACACACACACACACTATGGTAGGAAACAGGGAGAGCCTGTGTACACACACACACACACACACACACACACACACACACACACACACACACACACACACACAAGCCTAGGAGTTTGAGCTGTCTGCATTTGGAGCTAGGAACTGACTCTGCAAAATGAACTGCTTTCCTTTTAAATTGTTTTCGGTCTTGAATCCAAATGAGTCCCTCTGTGTGAGGTTCCAGAGCAGCCCTGCCCCTTTCCCCCATCCCTGCCTGCCCCCCATTGGAAAACAAAGGATCCAGGTAAATGAGGGGATGCCACGTGTAAAAGCTGGGTGCAGTTTTTAGAAAACTGCCTCAGGAGCTCCAATTACTTCTTGGGGAGAAAAGGAAAGCGACAGAGAGACAGAGCGAGAGGAAGGAAGGGAGTAGGAAGAAGACAGCGGGCTGGAGGCGCCCAAAACTCAGAAACCAGCCCCCACCCATCGCCAGAGATCTAAGGTTCGCAGAGCCTTGCTCCATCCCTGGAAATCCGGGGAGTCCAGCTCTCCCTTAAGCCCCCTCGGTTGCAAACAGGGGAACCCACCTCGCCCACCCCGTTCCGCTCCAGTCGGTGCAAATCTCGCAGCTGCAGCGTCTAGAGCGAGCAGACCCGCCTGCAGGGAGCCCAGCACCGGGATGGGACAGCTCCCGCCCTCCCGCCCGCCCGCCCGCCCGGGCCTACCTGAGCTGGCGGGGCTCGCAGTCCACGCCGGGCAGCAGCAGCCGCGCCGCCTGGCGGACGTCGTCGCTGTCCATGGAGAAGCTGCGCCGGTGGCCGGCGTGTGCCACGGCCACCCGGATCCACTCCATCAGCGGCGGCAGCACGAGGAAGGGCCTACGGGGACAGTCGGACAGGAGCGCGTGAGCTGATGGATGATGGTGGGGAGTGGTGGCTGGCCCCGCCCCCCTCACCCAGGTCCCCTGTCACCCCCACCCTGCCGGGCAATGCCTAGCCCCTAACCCACCCAGCCAGGACCTTGGGAGGCACCCCGAGTGCACGGGTGACCTCGAGGTAGGCCCCTCCGACACTGGAGGCCTCAGTCTTCGCATCTGTAAAACGGGATTGTGACAGAGACAAGGGCTGAGAAGGGATGGAAACCGTTTTTGCAAGGAACATCTCCACTGGGATCATGTGAACGGAAGGAAGAAGGATGGATGAGTCATTTAAAGCCCCAAGCACAGCATTAGGGTGCTTGTTGGAAAACTTAATGGGCTCCTGGGGTGATTAGTTCTGGAGGCCTCTATTCTGGGCTTGATTCTAGGGTGTCCTCACTGCTCCTTTCTCCCTTCTTCCTGGGAACTGTCCCAGGACTCAAATTTGCCCAAGCAGCCATCTACCCACAGGACAGGGTGAGCCTGCAACCCTCTCAGAGCCAGGAGGCTGTCCAGAGACTCAGCAAGAGGCAGCAAAGAACTTCCCAATGGAGCTGGGGCCATACCCTTGAAACTCTGGGAACTTAAGGGACTCTTCAAGCAGGGGTCCAGCTTGTGGCAACATCAGTGCCTGTGTGGGAACAAGTTTGGGATTGGGGATTCTAGCCCTCCTGTGCCTGACTTCTCAGAGTGAATTACATTCAACAAGCTGAATTTTTTTTTTTTTGGCTTCCTCTCACCACTTCTCCTTCCCAATGGACCCTGAATACAACTGCTGGAGCCACTCAGGATTGTGCTCACGTTTGACAGCAGTAAAATGAAATTGATTCGTAGAAACCCCACATGACATATGCTCTTGCCCAGTCTCCCAGCTCATATATGTTGCCCTAGGTCCTAGGGTGTTGACTTAGTCATGGCCTGGGCTAGCTCACCCCTACTTACAGCTCAGTCCTCTGCAAGTTCTTGTGACTTCTGAAACTCCATACCCTACTTGCCCTTCCAGTGCCAGTTCAAATCTTTCCCCAAACCCTGCTCCCGAGACCTCCACCCTGGCTAAGCTCGCCCACTAAAATATTCCTTCCCAGGGGCTTTGCAGCTGTGCCATGATATGTCAACAGTATGTGTCTTCACCTGGCTCTGTTCAGAGCTCCAGCCCCTACCCCTCCAAGCCAGTGCAAGGTCAGCTACAAGCATTTCCTCAAGGTGCATTTGTCAAACAGAGAAATGTCACCGATGTCTTACTGGGAGAACCATCGAGATGGGGTTTCTGCATAGTGGACCTCTGGGGCAGCCACTCAGGGAATTTCTGCCAGAATCAGTTTGCTATGTTTGCTCGTGCCCTCACTGCCTCATTCTCTCATCATCACAAAAACTGAATCAGGCACTCAATAAGCACACACAGCTGAAACTGAATTGGTGTCCATGGTCTCAGGTGGGTGGAATTGGTTTTTGTGCAGGTGTCTTCATCACAGCTGAAAGTTCCAATCTGGGCTGCTCTGTAGAGGCAACCTAACTCTCTTCCCCAACCTGTCTTTCCTTTCCTCAGTGGCCACGATTACCAACTCCCCCCAAATCACAGACTGCCAGAGGCTGCTGTCTTTAGAGTGAGAGGCCCAAACCTGGGGTCTGGGACTCTTGAAGCTGCACAGCACTGCCTTTATGAAGCCAGTTGGTGAGCTCGGGAAGAAGAAACCTTGAACCTTAGGATTCCAGTGTCTTTTGGAAGCATCTATAAATTTTTCTCACTGTTCAAAAGTGTTGTTTCTTTGCCATTCTGACCTCAATCGTTTCTAAGCTCCTGAATTTTTTTTGCCAACAATTCACTTAAAAATCTCCTTATCTGGTTGACCCAGAGGAGAAAAACACTTTCACTTGTGATTCATTTGGAGGAGCAGGAAATGGGAAAGAATCCTAGGCCTTGAGCTAAGAAGAGGGTAGAAGATAGTTGAGGGGAAAAGACTACATTCTCCTTAATATTTCTCCTTCTAGAGACTAGATATATTTTAAGAGAACAATAGAAAACAGCCTTTTGTTTTGGTTCCAGTATTCTGAAGTTACTTTCTTCAGATTAAGACTGAGAAGGAGCTTTAGGTTTGTTTAAGTACTTTATAGATCATGTTCAGCATCATAATCATAGGAATAAGAGTGAGAATAAACGAGCAAACAAGCAAGAGAGAATGCATGAAAGAGAGAGAATGGCCAAATCCTGATTTTGTCTCAGGAGATCTAGTTCAACAGGTTTGGGGTGAGACCTAGGTGTCTGTGTTCTATTTATTATTTTATTCTCCCCAATTTCTTTGCTATTGTTATGAAAACAAAGTACACACATTGTGTAGCTAGCCAAGGTTCATCCGCTTTAATTGTGTTGCCTGCACACACTTACTTACATTGCACTAAATGGCAGCACCACTAGGATGGCACATGAGGGCATGCTGGGGATGAAATTCAAGGCAGGCTTTCCACCTCCAAGATTCAGCAGCTCCAGGAATCTGCATTCTATTCCAGTATCCTTGGGAAACCTGAAGCAAACCAGTTGATCCCTCTTCAACTGGGTGGGCAGAGGGGCCACTATCAGTCCAGTCAAACAGGCCAGAGGCCACTGAAATCTCTCTTCCAACATTCAAAGAGAAGGCCTTGAGGCCTGGAGCCAGAAGCTCTGGGATGAAAGAGATGCCTCAATGGGCTCCTGCAGGGTAAAGAAAGAAATACAGCTCCAGAAGTTTCCAGGAGGCTTCAAGTTCAAGGAGGAGAGAGAGGGACAAAGAGATAGGTGTGTCCTTTCTGGCTCAGTGTGAATAGAGTGGAATGAGGGCAGTCCCACAACTGAAGGGGTCTTTTCCCAGGTGAGGGGCTTTGTGCTCAGGGGTGAGAACAACTGAGCTGGGGCTTCTGCAGGGCTGAATTCCAGCTTTCACCTGCCAGATGCTGCTCTGCAAATCTTTTGGTTCTTTTATTTTTTTCTTAAATAAATCTTTAAGCACCATGATTACAACCATGTTTATAGCTGGGTTTCAGTCATAAACAGAATACCCCCCCCCTTTACCAATGCAACATTTCCACCACCAATGCCTCCCTCCTCCCCCACCCCTGCCTGTATTCACAACAGTTATTATACTTCTCTCATTCTTTAATATTATTGTGCTAGTTGTTAGTGTAAAAAAAAAGCGAACTCAGACCCCCAACTAACACCATGCACAAAGATCAAATCCAAATGGATTAAAGGCCTTGATACCAACAAGGCCTGAAATCATAAGGTATAACTTTTGGTTCTTAGTGCAAAATATTTTATCTGCAAAGTGAGTTGTATGGTGGAGGTGGCCTGTTTCAGGGTCCTGGCAAAGCTTTCCTGTAAGGGGTTGAGACAAATGTTAGAATGGTAATTTTCAACCTTTTAATACCTGTGTGCCTGTGAAAATAGAAATATCTGGTATTTCTGCTTAGGCAAGAATAAAAAATATCATCGTTCACAATAAGAATATGTATAAATTAGAACTAATGCTCCAGGTGTGCAGTGTCTTAAGCTGCAGTAACTGTTTTTGCAGGCTGAAGCTTCTGCAGACCAGAAGTTGACAATCAGTATCTTTACTCTGGCTCCTGCAGTCTCAGATCTGACCTGCAGTGTGCCGGCAAGAGACAAGGCTAGAATGTGGCTGTGTTCCCAGAAAGCTTTAATCACAAAATCAGGAGGTGGGGAAGAGTGGGTAGACACTTCCCACAAGCAGCTCCTCCAGTTCTAAAATGTGTGTTGTGTGTGTGTATGTGTGTGTGTTGTCTGTCTGTCTGTCTGTTTTCTAAGTAGCACTCAGGATTCTGAGTCTGAACTACAGAAACTACAGATCTCAACCAAGGGAGTGGGTTGGCAGTTCACTGCAAGGGCCTAAAGATATGGTGCTCTTCAGTAGGATTTGGGGGTCTCAAGGGATGTACTTGGTGATGCTCAGGAGGCTACATGGTGACAGGAATCAACCCCTAGTAGGGCTCATCCAGGTACAATCCCAACTGCTTTCCTATAGTTGACCCTGATTTCTTGAACTTGGAATAGTAACTGCCTCAGGGCTTAGAAAAATTAGTGAGTAGAGCAGGGGAGATAGGATCACCTAAAGATCCCAGTGTTGGGGAACAGGTAACTTTGCACATTAGCACATGGGACCCCGCACAAACTTAAAGAGGAGATTTCAGGAATCTGAGCCATAGATGTGCCTAGAGACCAAACCTCCAAGTCTAATCCCCATACCTGATGGGGGCAGCATAGTCGAGGAAACACTGTCTATGAACATTATTTATACAACGATTATTCTTCAGGGAGCCACATGTAGGTTCATTTCCAGGGGTTGTACATAGTGTGGAGAAGTCCAGGTCCCTGGTGTCACAGAGCTATAGTCTCTGAAGGAAGCAGGTAAAGAGCACAAACTAATAATAGGCCAATTACTATTATTAGTAATAATAGTATTACTTTTATAATAATATATAATAATTAAATAATATTGATTATTTATTACTATTTAATAATGTAAAGTAATATAATAATATTATTACTAATAATAGTAATAATAGTATTATGAGACTGTTGTAGGGGGCTGGGAGAGGAGAAGAAACTGGATTGTGGTTGGGTGTTGACAGAAACAAGAATATGGCAGCACTGTAGACTTTAAAATGAAAATAAAGTTTAACTCCATCCAATAATAGGAAGAAGAGATGAACAGAAACTTCCACAAAAATGTTACATATACACAATGGAATACTATACAGCATCAAGAGAGATGAAGTCATGAAGTTTTCCTATACATGGATGGACATGAAAACTATTATGCTGAGTGAAATAAGTCAGAAGGAGAGAAAGACACGGAATACTCTCACTCATCTATGGTATTTAAGAAAAATAAAAGACATTATTGTAATAATACACAGAGATAATTGAGATGAAGACTGGAAGGACCAGCCTATGGTATGAAGCTTACCACAAATAGTGGTGAATGCAGTTAGAGAAATAACTACACTAACAACTATCATGACAGTATAATGAATGAGAGAAGTATAATGCCTAAATACAGGCAGGGGTGGTGAGGAGAGAAATGAGGGACGGGGATTGGTGGTGGAAATATTACACTGGTGTAGAGGGTTATCCTTTTTTATAACTGAAATCTAACTACAAACATATTTGTAATCATGGTGCTTAAATAAAGATATAAATTAAAAAAAAAGAAACTTCCACAAAGAAGAAACAGATAGCCAAAAGGCACACAAAAAAAGTTTCTATATCACTAACCATAAGGGAGAGGAAAATCAAAACAATGAGATATCATCTCACGTTATAGACTGGCACACATCAGAAAGAACAAGAACAACCAGTGCTGGTGCAGATGTGGGGAACCTCATTCACTGCTGGTGGGAATGTAGACTGGTCCAGCTTTTTGGGAAAACAATATAAACATTCCTAAAAATACCTAGAAATTGAGCTTTTATAATACCCAGAAATACCACTCCTAGGAATATACCTGAGGGGTCCAAAAACACAACACAGAAAAGCCCTCTGCACTCCTATGTTCATTGTAGCATTATTTACAATAGCCAGATTAACTGACTATATAATGGCCAGATTAAGCCAAGTGCCTGAGAACAGATGAGTGTATAAAGAAATAATATACATATATATACATATATGCATATAATATAAATACATCTACACAATGAAATTATATGAAGTCCTGAAATTTTCTTATACATGGATATATATGGAGAGTAATATGCTGAGCAAAATGAGTCAGAGGAAGAGGGATAGACATAGAATTACTGCACTAACTTGTGGTATAAATATAAACATATGTATACTGGAGCTGGAAAGATAGCATGGAGGTAATGTGTTTGTCTTGCATGCAGAAGGTTGGTTGTTCCAATCCCAGCATTCCATATGGTCCCCCGAGCCTGCCGGGAGCGATTTCTGAGCATAGAGCCAGGTGTAACCCCTGAGCATTGCCAGGTGTGACTCCAAAACCAAAAACTGAAACAAAACAAAACAAAACAAAACAAAAAAATATATATACATATATATACAGATATGGTAACACTATCCAAAGACAACAGAGATGCGGACCAGGAGAACCAGAAAGTTTGCCACAAATAACAGGGGAATGCAGTTAGGGCATAGAAGGGACCACTACAAAAATGATAACTGGAAATGATCACTCTAATCAAGAACTGAATATTGAAAGGAGATAACAAACCACAATGTCTAGGAGAGAGAGACAGAGACAGAGAAGAAAAATGTCTGCCACAGAGGCAGGTGGAATAGGGGAGGGTAGAGGGTGAGAGGGAAACTGGAGACAAATGTGCACTGGTAAAGGTAATGGACACTGTATGACTAAAATTCAATTTTGAAAAACCTTTTATGTATCTCATGGTGATTCAATTAAATAATTAATTTTTTAAAAAGGATGCGCAGGCAGCTACAGACTGTGCAAATGTCCTGAGTCCAAGAGGAATACTTCAGCTCCCTTGAGGGAAGAGGGAATGGAGAGAACATCGAGAGAACCACTATATGGGTGAGTAAGTTTCTCCCAGGTGGTCAGGTGCTTGTTCCAGGAACTTGTGAATGTGGATTTTGTTAGTATGAATTAATTAATAGTCACGAGAAGGGAAGAAGCCCTGGATCATCTGGGGAGCCCTAAATACAATTATAAGGGCCTTCTGGTGGGAAATGGGAAGATGTGGCATGGCTGACTCAAAGTGTCCCATGGCTGGGCTGGAACTGGGGAAGAGGCCATGGGCCAAGGAAGGGAGTGCTAGTTGGGACCTGACTAACCTCTCAGAAGTGCAGGGGAGAAAGAGGCCCTGCTGATCAAGTTGGCTCATACTTTGAAAAACAGCTGATTTTGGACTAGTGACCTCCAGAACTATAAGAGAATAAATATGTGCTATTGATACATACCCAGGCCCCAAATTTCCTCACACCCTTGGTAAAGTTTTTGCTTAGGAACAACAGCCACAGGAAACTATTCTGATCAGGAACAGACAAAGTTATTTGGGTGAGGCTGAAGACAGTGAAAAGAAAGGGGACCAAGCATTAAATGAGATGGAGGCCTCTAGAGAGCCTGGGATCTGTAGGACTCTGCAAACACCTTGTTCTTGGAGTCACAGACACAGCACCTGGCCAGCTAAGCAGACTCTGTCCCCTCTGTGTTCTGAGGCTAAGCTTAGGTGGTATTTGCATGACAACAAGGTCATAAGGGGCTACAGAGAGAGATCAGTGGGGACGGGCTTGTCTTGCAGTAATGGTGCCTGAACACTAGTGGGAGTGATCCCTGAGCACAGAGCCAGAAGTGTCTCTGAGCACAGCTGAACATGGCTCCAAATACAAAAATCCCCCCAACAAAACTGAGAACACTTGGTGAGCCCTTCTTGATCCCACAGGTCTGGTGTCCTTGGACAAAGAGTGCTATAGGGCATGGATGCTGGGGCTGCGTGCGCCAGGACAGCCATGTGGAGAGGAGCAAGAGGGTGGCTGTCTGCAAGACATTCAATGAGGAATCAGGAAAAAAATAACCTCTCACCTCTAACGCTTTGTTCTTGGCCTTTCAGCTTCCAGACCTGGGAGAACATTGTTGTTTAACACTCTAATGCTGGCATTGCAATTTGTATGAATTAAACCCCATTCAAGTTGAGAACTAGTGTACATGCTGATGATCATGTTTAAGCCACCTGGTCCGCATTTTTGTTTATTTTTATGGGGGGAGGCTAAACCTGGTGATGCTCAGAAGTTACTCTTGTCTCTGCATGCAAAAATCATTTCTGATGGTGCTTGGGGACTGTATGGGATCAAATCCAGATTGGCCACATCAAGGTCAATACCTACCCACTGTACTATAGCCCTGCCTGGCCCTGTTCTGCATCGTTTTGCTATGAAATATCACACAATGTTGAGGGACTGCAGCAAATATGAGCAAAGGGCACTAACCCAGGAGATTCTCCCCTCCTCTGAGGTTCTTGCCTGTGGTAGAGGAGCTACAACTGAAAGCTTACGCCCTTTGATTCATTTAAATATTTGGGCCTTCCTTAGTTGTGCTTGAGAAGCTGAGGGCCACTCCTAGTATCTCTCTATTGTGTGGTGCTTGGGTTCCGTGCTCTGGTTTGGCAGTGTTGAGATGAAAGAGAGGGACCAAGGCTCTCCCTTCGGAAAGCTCTCTTTAAAGCATCAGTCCACAGAGGTGCTGTCCACACATGTTGAAAGGTGAAAGCACCTTATTGCAGTGCTTATGAACGCCAGTCTGAGGGGTCCGCAGGTGTGAAGAGGCTGAAGCCCGAGGCTTTAGAGAACCACTGGTTTTCTGTTCAACTCTTTCACTCTTGGGACAGCAGCAAGAGTGGCCCAGAGGCCAGAAGCACAGACTCTGCCGAGACTGAGGGAGATGTGGATTGAGGCCCTGCCTTCTATCTGTGTTACCCACAAGTTCTCTCAGTTGTCCTGCCTCAGCCTCTTCTCAGGAAAATGCTGATAACAGCACCAAGCCTGCCCCTGTCCCCATACTAAAATGCCCATATCTTAACTCTAGGTCCTGTGGATATTACCTACTCTGGCCCATGAGATTAGTGAAAAACTTGAGAGAACAAGACTCGTTTGGATGGTCTATATGGGTTTGAAATACAGCTGTTAGGGTCTTTGTATGTAGGAAAAGAGGGATGAGAGTTGAAAACAAAAATTAGACTAAAAGCAGGAAAAGGACTAGGAGCCAAGGAGTACAGGTCGCCTCATGGAGCACAAAAGGGCAAAGAAACTGTTTCTCTTCTGGAGTTTTGCCAATACCCCAACTTTTTTCAGGAAGATTCATTTCCCATTCAATTTTGTTTTCTTTTTGGGACTATATACAGTGGTGCTCAGGGATCAATCCTGGAGGTGCTTGGATAGATTATTTACAGTGCTGGATTGAACCAGAATTGTGCAAGGTCAGAGCCCTCTCTAGTGTCTCTCTGGCCTTGATTCTGCACTTCTTTAATTTTTGTTTTGGGGTCACACTGATTTTGCACTCAGGCATCACTCCTGGTGGTCCTTGAGGAGCCATATGATATGCTAGAGATGGAACCTGGGTTGGCCATGTGCAAGGCAAGCAAGCACTCTACCTGCTGTGCTTCTTCTCCAGCTCTGATTCTACACTTTGACTCCTGGAGCTGTTGGAGAACCAGTGTGTAGTTTGTTTGATGCGTCCATGCCACCATTATCCTCTCATCAAGGTTGTTCTTAGCATCTCTCCACTTCCCCTCTGCTGTGAGGAAAAGGCCTTGATCTCCAGAGCAGTTTCTCATGGCTTTTTAGATGAAGCAAACATCATAGCTGTTATGTTTCCCCTTTAAAAATTGCATGGCCCTGAGTGGTTTTGTCCATACTTGTTATTTATTATTTCTCAAGCTGGAGAGGAATTTCAGTATTTTTAGTTGGGGGAAGTTCTAACTGCAGAGGTACGAGGAATGAAGGAAATGGTACAGAGGCTGACAGACTGCACCAGGTTAGTTTCTATAGCAATTTTCACTGTGACCTTGCTGCATCCGTATGTGGATACCAAAGCCAGGGTGATGGCAGAGGGAAGAGATGGCCATCCTCTAGCATGGTGATTCCACTTTACAAAGTGGTATCAGACTGCCTGCTGTGGGAATTCTGAGGACCAGCCACGGTGTGGGGAGCCAGAGACTGTGTGAAAGTCGGTGTTTTCTGAATGTGCAGGCACATTTGCAGGTATCATGGGTGGATGAAGAGTCTGAGTCAGTGGATTCAGGGCAGGACCCAAACTTTTGCATTTCAGCTATGCTGCCAGGTGTGTGCAGCTTCTGGTCTCTCTATAGACCATGCTACAAGTAATCGTGACTCACAGAAATCAGGGTGGTGAGTTCTAGTATCAAGCTTCAGGGGTGGAATCTGGGTTGGGGAGAATAAGAGAACTGGAAGATTTGAGAGATTCAGAGACTGTGGGATAGAAGGGGAACTTTACAGAATCAGCACCATTGGCTCAAGTTGGGCTGGGACATCTGAGAAGCTAAGCCAAGTTCACTGGCCTGTTCCAGGCTGCCAGGGGATCTGAGAGAACAGCTGACAGGTTATTTCTACATTTCTCCTGATTCCCAGCAGCATTTGGGGGGGCGGGTTGGGCCACATCCAGCAGTGCTCAGGGATTACTTCTAGCTTGGCGTTCAGAAATTGCTCCTGGCTTAGGGGACCATATGAGATGCCAGGAATAGAAACCAGGTCTGTCCTGGGTCCACCACTTGCAAGGCAAACTCCCTATCACTGTACTATCTCTCCAACCCCATCCCTGCAGCATTTTTAATAGTAATTTTTTTTGGGGTGCCACACTTGGTGGTGCTTAGGGGCCATATGGGATTAAACCAAAGTCAACTGTATACAAAGCAAATGCCCACCCCCAAGCAGCAGTTCTGTCTCATGCCCAACCCTTAGGTGAAAAGGAATCTTTTTCAGTCTCAGAGAGTATGTTCAGATCCAAGCATATTTCGGTGGGTTCACAACCTTGCTTACTTCTTATCATTCAGGAATGTAAGTGTTTCAAATAAGACCACTCAGGTTGGTTAATTTGTTGTTTGCTTTTAGAGGCCTCATCTGGTGGTGTTTGGGGGCCTGCTCCAGCTCAGTGCTTCAGAGCATTCTTAGATCTGGGGCCTCCCACAAACAGTGCATGTGCTCCAAACCGGAGAGCAATTTCTCCACACAGGTGAAACTCGGTGTTTACTTGTCTAGGTTACAAACAAGCTGGCCAAACAATGGTCTGAAGGTTGTGGTAAAATCTATTTTAGATTCTCATCTAAAATAACTTAAGTTAGGCAGAGTAAAGCAGTAAAGTCAAGCCTTCAGAAGGAGGCCCTGAGAGGAAAAAACTGATTTCTGAAAGGCAGGAGACATGGTAGCCAATTGCCTCTTGTGTGTGTAAACACTTAAATGGGATTATTATATTACTGACCCTACCCTGATCGGTGATTGTGCCCTACTGGGCTGACTTGCAACATCTCTGACGTGCCTGCCTCACTCTACCTCTGAGGTCATACACAGAACACTGGCTGCATTGCTTTGGGGACCCCTGACTATCTCTCATCCTGTGAACTTCAGTGCAGGAATTCAGCCCTCTCTATACCCACAGGCATCAATCATGGCACCCTACTAGGGGTGGGATGAGGATTACATTCCCTAGGACACATTCCAGACAAAACACACAGGGGCCACACAACAAAGGATTGTAGGTCAGATCAGTGGTTTTAGAAACAAGCCAATCTTGTCCTCAAAGGGCAAGTTCCAGCAGTGTTAAAGTCAGTCCTCTCCCTGGGATGATCCTGTACATTCCCAGAAATGAAGTAAGAGTTAAGAGCTCTGGGGAGGTATTATTTCTCCCAAAAGTTCCACTAGGGGCACACAGCTGCCCACCACTCTGCTGGCTTTCCCATCACCCCTTCTAAACAAGGAGATTCGAGGACAGGATGATGGGGTCATGACTGGCTGGACCATCCATGCTAGTTCAGGAATGTGTGTGGGTGGGTGGGGGGATCCAACTATTGGGAGTATTTGAAGGTCATTCCCACTGTTTCTGGGCCTCTTAGGGTTTTCCCTGTCTGCCTCTACAGGGCCAACTCCCACTAGTTGTCTCATTCCATCATTCGTTCTCTTTCAGCTCATCTCTAGCCACACCAAGCTATGTGCTCCTCTCCAAGCCTATGCCTCAGTCTACCTCTGGACCTTTGTATTTACTGCCACAGCTTCCTGGGAAGAAACTGCCAGGAAATTTATTGCTCACATCTGCCTATGTATCCCTAAAATGCTGTGCACCCTTAGGCAAACCCCATAGCCTGTCTGTGTCTCCATTTCATTATCTGCAGAATGAAGGTAATAACAGTATAATTCTGGTCATTGGCAGGTGGGCCCTGTGTATAAAGTCTTAATCCCAGCTCCCCTCTTTTTTGTCCCAGGAGGGTTATCCAAGCAATGCTTGGAGTCCTTTATAGCTACATTTTGTAGACCTCAGGAACCATTAGTACCAGCATCAAATATCCACGAGTCCCAGACATGCAAGGCCATGTGTTCCAGCCCTGTGAGTTTTCTCTGTTCCCCAAAACTCTTCCTTTTAATAGTCATCTACACCATAGAATTTGTAACCTTGGGACAAGTATTCCCAGAAATTCCATCAGAAAAATTTATTAGAATAAAGTATGTGGATTTTAATTATTTTGCTCAAAGAAATAAACTGTGTGGTTGGAAGTGGAATATGTTTATCAGTCTTGTAAAAATTCACTAACAATAGATGCCTTGTTAGTGCATCCATTGGATGCATCACAACTAACCCAACCAATAAAAAGAATGACAAAGCTGTTCTCAGAATCAGAGCCTACCTCCGTTCCTCTGAATTTTCCAGTGTGGCTGGAGGGATTAAATGTACAGTCTAGCCCTGATCAAACAGAAACCTACTTTGCAAAATGCTAACTTAAGACAACTGATTCCCAAAGCTTCTGAGGTCACCGTAGAATCACTTGTGCATTAATTCAGAAGCCCGGTTGGGAGCTGGTTCTGCTACTAACAAGCTGTATGTTTGCGCATCCTTAAGACCTCGGGATCCTCCAGTGTACCAGCAGAATTAAGAGACCAGAGGACTTTCTTTTCTAGCTTAAAATAATAGGATGGTATTTTGCAGTGAGCAAATAACAAAAGTACTGACATAGGAAGTGAGGGGAAAGTTTGTGGCAGCCTGTAACAGAATTTTCTGTACCAGGAAAATGTTCTTATCCAATGGCTACAAGTCGCACCGGGCTACGGAGTCCTTGAAACGTGGCCCAAATTCCAATTAATGAATTTAACTTTAAATAGCCATATTGAGTTAAGAGCTATCTATCATAAAATGCAGTTTTACAAGATGTTTTGCAGGCTAGTTAAGTTTGCATGGGAATCCTGGCAAAATGGGGCACTGGGGGTGGGCTATGGTAGCTAGAGGGTAACCTTGAATTTTTTATCTAATTTTTCCAGGACCATGACCACCACCACCACCACCACCACCACCACCACCACCACCACCACCACCACCATCATCTCAGGATTGCTAAAAATCCACCATTTCTTTTTTATTTCTTTTTTTTGGGCAGCGGTTTTAGCCTACCTGGCAGTGCTCAGGGGTTGGAGAGAATATATTCCAAGTGGGGTGCTTGCCTTGCCTGTTGCCAATCCAGGATTTTTTTGGTCTTTTTGGGACACATCCAGAGGCATTCAGGGATTACTCCTGGCTCTGCACTCAGAAATCACTCCTGGCAGGCTTGGGGGCCACATAGGATGCTGAAGATCAAACCTGGGTCTGTCCTGGGTGCAAGGCAAACACTCTACCACTGTGCTATCACTCTGTCCCACCAATCCAGTTTGATCCCTGACATCCTATATAGTCCCTGGAGCCTGCCAGGAGTGATTCCTGAACTCAGAGCTAAGAGTAAATTCTGAGCACTGCCATTGAAAAAAATTTTTTTGTATAGCACAAAAACAAAAAAAATAGCTGAGGACATCTAAAATCCAAAAAGTATTTGGAAAGGACCTTCCAGAGCAGATCAATAAAGTTTTGGGATTTGAGGCTGTATCCATAAGGCTTACTCCTGGCTCAGTGCTCAGGGGTTAGTTACTCTTAGCCATACACTCAAGGCTTGGAGTACCATATGGGATGCCAGGAATAGAACTCAGGTTAGTTTATACAAGGCAAAAAATGCCCTATTTGCTGCCCTATCACTCTTTGATCCCACACCCACTATTTCTCAGGTTCCAAGTTATTTTTATTTTTATTTTTATTTTTATTTTATTTTTATTCCAAGTTCTGTGAATAAAGGCTTAAATGGAAATCATTTCGTCTAGTTATAAAAGCAATCTTTGAAGGTAGTCATTATTATCATGATGAATTTACAGGTAAGCAAAATGAAACTTAGCAAGATTTAGTGGTTCATACAGGTAGGATATACTACCTACTGAGCAGAGCTGAGGCTTAATCCGAAATCTATAGGAGTAACCTGAATCTCTATGCTGAGTCATCTTTGCATGGCTGCTCCCAAGACCAGCCCAGCAATGACAGAGTCACTGTACTCCAAGAAGCTTCAATCCCTTATCTGGGTGGCATGAACATGAAGATCTGCTTAAGAAAGGCCATGATTCCTGTATTCCCTGGGCCAGGGGGTTTTATGTAACAAATATCAAGTCGCAGATGATCAATGGGACTTGGAAAGATCTTGACTGCTTAGATCTGGAGAGAAATTACAGTGGTGGGGCAGGTGGCCAACCTGGGTTTGAATCTCACCATCCCACATGAACCACCTGTGACACCCCAGCCCCACCCTCCACCCCAAGCATAATCAGGAGTGATTCCTGAGTACAAGAGCCAGAGTAATCCCTGAGCATTTCTGGGAATGCCCCCCCCCCCGAAAGAAAGAAAGAAAGGAAGGAAGGAAGGAAGGAAGGAAGGAAGGAAGGAAGGAAGGAAGGAAGGAAGGAAGGAAGGAAGGAAGGAAGGAAGGAAGAAGGAAGGAAGGAAGGAAGGAAGGAAGGAAGGAAGGAAGGAAGGAAGGAAGGAAGGAAGGAAGGAAGGAAGGAAAGAAAGAAAGAAAGAAAGAAAGAAAGAAAGAAAGAAAGAAAGAAAGAAAGAAAGAAAGAAAGAAAGAAAGAAAGAAAGAAAGAAAGAAAGAAAGAAAGAAAGAAAGAAAGAAAGAAAGAAAGAAAGAAAGAAAGAAAACTAAAGAAAAGCTGTTTTGGCTGATCTCAGCACAGATCTAATTTTCATAGGCTTGGTTATAGATTTTTTTTTAAGGTTCCCTAAGTGATTCAGATCACTAGAAAGGTCCAAGAGTATCTACCATTAGCCACATACTTAACCTGCCTTTGTCAGAAAAGATTCTTTGTGAACAGATTTTTTCTTCTTCAAAGATGATGTCTACGGATTTAAATTAGATGAAGACAGTGTTATAATACATATTTCCCTTTTTGTCTTGGAGACCAAGAAACTCAGTGAATTTTACAATCAATTGTCCTAACAAACTGTAGGAAAGACTTTCTGGTACTGTGATCTTCCTTTATACATTTTTTTGCAGGGCATTATCATCCTTGTTTGTTGTTTTATTAACATCTAATTTAAACTGTAAGTCTAACTCAAATATTTTTTTCAGATTGTGGCGGTTTATAAATGATGAGTAGAAAACATCACCTACTCACAGTGCTGCAAAAGCAACTACCTGGAAAAATATACTCAAGAAGAAAACTCCACCATATAGACCATATAGAATGAGGATGGGATTCTTTGAAAAGATGAAGTATAAAAATAGAATAGAATTTTCCTGTAAAAAGATTTTTTAAAAAAAGCATGGATGGGGGAAAAAAAGGGAAAGAAGAAACCTCAGAGAGCCTTAAAAATCAAAGAAGAGATTAGGGGAGAAAGGCAGTTTGGATATCTACACAAAAATTCCATTTGGTCATTCAGCAAATTTATGGGATCTTCACATGTGTGAGAAGAAAATATATGTGCAATTTTAGTTCTTGAACTAAACGTTAGCAATTTTACATTTTGCTGAATCTGCAAAGAAGAGATAACAGGAACCAGGAAAGACACTTGAGGTTTCAATCAAAAGAAACCTACAGGTCTATTTGCTAAGGTGGACTCTGGTCCTTGGAGAAAGGACTTATGTACAGTTAGACCTTGAGAGTGATCCTGCCCCATTTACAAATGTAGAATGTCCATGAGATGTAAAGGGGACCACATGCTCCCCTCCCCTCCCATTCAACCCCCTCAGAAAGATTCTGTAACTGTTCAGCACCAATGCGGCTAAATTCCAAGGTCAGAGTAATTCATCCCCTAAGCAGATTGCAAAGAGGGATGAGCTCCCAGGAGGGGTGGGGACAGCACTTTCTTGGAATAGAGGAATTCTGACTGGAACTTGGTGGGGGTAGATGGAATCTGGGGTGCAGATACTAAGTAAGAAGAGAGTGTAGGAGTGATAGTATAATTGATAATGTGTTTTCCTTGCATGTCGCTGACCTGGGTTCAATCCTCAGCACCCTCTATGGTCCCCAAAGCCTGCTAGGCATAAGCCCTCTGAGCACTGCCAAAACAACAACAACAACAACAACAACAACAACAACAACAAAAAGAAGTGGGTGCAAGATGCATGTATGAAGCAGAAAAACCACCTAATCCTAACTCCCTCACTCACCTACCAAGTGATAGTAACAGCCAATGGTCGTTATGGCCACTGAAGTACAGAGAGTCCTCAGACTTAGACTTGAGCAGCTATATGACTCAGGAATTCTACTTTTGGATTTGTACCCCCATGACTTAGAAGCATTTATTCAAAAGCATGTATGAACACCATTATTCATTGCAGTACTTGAGTACAATTGCTAGTGGCCATGGGACTCTTTGACAAGATAGAGTATTACAAATAGAATAGAATTTTCCAGTAAAAGAAAAAAATATGGACAGGGAAATGTGTGGAATTAACCTAGGCATCTAATGGCAGGTGAATGTAGTATGAAGAAGTGGAATACTACACAGCTACAAGGAATGATGAAATCATGCAATATATTGTAACCTGTTTGTCATTGGAAGATAAATCATGTTGAGTAAAGTCAGCTAGAGGAAGAAAGACAAACATTGGATTATCTCACTTATCTGTGGCATATGGAATAAGTGGATGAGGAAATGTAATGTAAAGGGTGGATGCCTAGATCACCCTTGACCCCAGATCTTAGGCAGAAGGACAGAGATGGAAAGAAATCAAAGAGAAAGAAAGAAGATGAGAAAGGGATGTAATGGGGGAAAGAAGGGTTAGGACCTTGACTACACTGGTGATGTAGAAGTGTGGTACAACTATATATAATCACACAGTCTCAACAACACTAAAAAGATGAGATCTAAACTGCAACCACCAAACTAAACTTTGCAATGTACCTGCCAGGTGGAAGGCGTGGGGGGTAGAGAATAAAGGAGTGTGGGAACAATGACACTCATGGGAGCTAACACTCATGGTGGAATTGGTGTTAAAAATATTATATGCCAAGGCAGGAGAGATAGCACGAAGGTAGAGCATTTGCCTTACATGCAGAAGGATGGTGGTTCGAATCCCAGCATCTCATATGGTACCCCAGTACCTGCCAGGGGTGATTTCTGAGTGCAAAGCCAGGAGTAATCCCTGAGAGCTGCCAGGTGTGACCCAAAAACCAAAAAAATATATTATATGCCTAAAAATCAACTATCAATAAAATTGTTAATCATGGTTTTTTAGTTAAATAAAAAAATTAAAAAAGAGAAAAGAGAAACAACATTAGGTAGATAAATCTGTTAATACAAAAATAACAAATATGTGAATAAATAAACCTATAGCTCAGGGTCTATTGCAGTCAAAACTGTGGCAAAATCACTCACTACTTGCAGGAGGAACGCCCACACTCACATGCTCTGTGCAGACTCAGTGTGGAAGAGGGCTGGCTGCTCTCATTCTGCTTCCAGCTCTCCAACCTCTCAGTTGTGCTATTTCCCCGTCTGCTCAAATGGAAGCTCTACTTTACTCAAATCTGATGACAAGCAGCGGTCTTTTTCAGATCTTCCACCTCCTGCATCCTCACTGCATGCAAACTTTCCTTCTCATGCACACAGTCCTTGGTGCTTGCCCAGTTATGCCTGGAGAAATCACGGAGGCACAGGACCAATGTAAAGCCAAGTCCACAATATTCCAAAGCTTGGGCACTGACTGCTGTGCACCAAGTCCCGAGGCCAGGAGCCTCTTGAATTTATTAACCAGTCCTTTCATCTCGGGAATTCCCTTTCTCCCAGAACCTATAAAAATAGGTGCTAAATAAATGTTTGTCAGGTTAAATTGGTAGCTATTCCAAGT
Source organism: Suncus etruscus (assembly GCF_024139225.1). NCBI lineage: Eukaryota > Metazoa > Chordata > Mammalia > Eulipotyphla > Soricidae > Suncus > Suncus etruscus. The sequence goes on from NC_064858.1 coordinate 40,009,074, forward strand.
ATGCTCTGGGGCCAGACAGCTCTGGGCTTTCATTCTGGTGCTAGTAATTAACTCCATCAGCAATCACATCTCATTCAGCAAGTTATATGGTCTACCAGTCCCTTCTTCCGATCTGGAAATGGGGTCACAGGTAGGCTGCGGCCCTGCTCAGTGCACAGGGATGTGCTTTGTAAGTGACAACCATTGTGCAACTGTGAAAAGTGGCTTCTGAATCAAGACTTGCGCTGGCAACGGAATCCACAGGAGAAAAAGAATAGCAGAGGCAGCCTCAGGGAGTAGCTCTAAGAGTTTTTGCTTTCTAAAACAAGAAGCCTCAAGAACTAAACAATCTCATTGGGAAGGACATTTGTGATCCTGTACGTGCTTGCATCAGACCACTTTGACACCCCCCCCCAATCTATCCATCATTCTAACAGCATAGCTGAACCACTCTCTACAGACTCCTTCCATGGCTGAAGCGCTGTATTTGTTTGTTTGCTTTTGTTTTCAGGTCACACCTGGTGATACTTAGGAGTTATTCCGATTCTGCACTAGAAATTACTCTTGGTGGTTCTCAAGGGACTGTATGGGATGCCAGGGATTGAACCTGGGTCCGTTTGTGCAAGGCAAATGCCCCATGCACTTTACTATCTATCACTCCAGCCTCAAGGAGTCTATTTATTTGATATTTTTTTGTTTGTTTTATTTTTTGGGGGGGTCAGACCCCATAATTTCAAAGGCTCACTCCTGGTTCCACCCTTCAGGATCACTTCTGGTGGTCTCATGGGACATCAGAGACCAAACGTGAGTTGGCTGTGTGCAAGGCTGACTACCCACTTTACTACTTCTCTGACCCTGCTTCTTTCCATCATAATTTCCTGCTCCTTTCCCTTCCTCTCTTCTCCTTTACCATTGCCACCAGGATGGTTGCAGTCTTTTGATAAAATATTTGGGACATTGGTGATGGGAATGTTACGCTGGTGATGAGGGGGTGTCATCTTATATGACTGAAACCCAACCACAATCATATTGGTAACCAAGGTGTTTAAATAAAAAATATTAATTAAAAAAAAAGAAAGCTAAAGTAATATGGCAAAAATTCTCATTACACAAGAAGTATAGTTGTGTGGTAATGACTGCTTAATAGATTAAATGTATTTATCACTTTATATATATAGTAAAATCTATAAAATCATACTATGTAGCTACATTAAATATAATGTTAGTATGTACTTATATATCAATTTTAAGAAAAAAAGTCTAAATTCTTCAGTTGGGTCATTCACCAAGTGGCCTTATGCTACATGGTTATGCTTTCATGCTTCCCTTTCCCCCAGCCATGCCTTCCTAGCCCTCAAGCTCTAGCCCCACCATGCCAGTCAGTTTTGAAACAATGGGCTTTGCTTTCATCTGCTTGCCTTTGAGCTTTCTTTTGCTTCCTCTCACCTTCTTTCCTTCTTCCTCTAGTTTAAGTTCTACTTTTCTATAAAGGCGCAGATCAAATGCCATCTCCCATGGGGACGTATTTCCTCAAAACCCGCCAAGCCCACAAAATAGTCACTTCATACAAAATAGTTCTTCCTGAGTCCCCCTTAACAGTCTCTGAAAGAATGAAAGACTATGTGTTAAATGAATCAGTGACTACACACTGCAACCCTGTGTGGTGTGACCAAGTTTAAATCTTTGTCTGGTGAAAAGGTAAAGTGAGTAAAAATAGATGAACAGTGGTTTATTTTTAGTTGTCATAAGGGCAATTCTACATCATGAACACTCAAGTAAAAATCAGGCTTGGATAAAAAGCGAATTAAAGTCGTGTCTGGGACCCTGGCCGTGGGCCCCTGAATACATCCCGGTGACCTTTAAAGGCATCCTACTTTGGCAATGTCAGAAATGAAATGAATGGGACCAGCATTAGAAACACATTTCTCCTGATTCCAGCAGTTACCCTCACCACAAACTAGAGTCTATGGGAGGAATGGATGGGTGTTGCTGGTCAAAAGCTACAGTGAGTTACCAGTGTATATGGCACATGTAGATGGGGATGGGATTGAGTTTTTCAAAGGGCCATTAGAAATGTTTCTTCCTATCTGTCCTGGGACCACACCGAAAGACTTTATCTTAGGCTTCATACTAGGGCCTGTGCAAAACCAAGATTGCTAACGATAGAAGACAGTTTGACAACTGCAACTGAACAGAACTTTCTCTGGGACCATAAAGAGAGACAGTGGGGTTGGGCAACCAACAAGCCTGGAGCCTATAGTCAGTCTTCTGACAGTTTGCTACATTGGTGGAAACACCATGTATCTCTTAGGCCAGTGCTTCTCAATTATTTTCTGTCATGCCCCCCTAGGAAGAAGAAAACATTTTTGCCCCCCCCACGCAACTGTAAATAGTATCTTTATTTAAAAAAACTTTAACCTGCAAAACAGAAATATATAACATAATTTGAACTGATTTTTTAATCAGAGGTGATGTCTGGATTAATGGCTACAATGAGCAAGTTCTGCAATGCATAGCTTTTTGAAGCAGGGTTTGAAGCAGGACGCAGCAACTCTCAGCTCCAGAGACATACAAGACATAAACACGGGGCTTAGCTTGTTATGACAGTGTTTGCCAAGGTCAAACGTGCCCCTCCCTTTAGGAAGCCTCGGGCCCCCCCTGTGGGGCACGCCCCACTATTTGAGAAGCACTGTCTTAGGCCAATGAAATTTCCTTTCTAATTTCCCCAACATTTCCTCCGCTGATGGGGAAAAAAAAGCCACACCTGCCCCTCTATCCCCACTTTTTCCTTTCTTTTTAATTTTAGTTATATTCTAGATAGGGGTTCCCGCCTTTTTCATAGAACCATAGAACTTGAGTCATTTCAATCTGTCTCATATTTCTATGTCTTCCTACAAATTGAGAAAAGAAAAAAATAAGTGGCCCAGGGGGTGGGGTGTCAAGCAGTCTCAGGAGCATTGAGTGGGGGGGGGGGGGAAAGAGGTCAAATCTAAATACCCATCACAAAGTCAAGGACAATAGAATCAAGAAAGCAAAACTACAACAAGCTAAACTCAAAATGGACCTATTACACTGGTAGTCCTGGGAGCAAGGATGGAGGTATGGGATGCATTTGGGGTACTAGGATGGATGGAGGTCATCCCTGGTGGTGGGAATGGCCCTAATTCACTGTTACTAAATGCCTGAAATACAACTGTGAAAGATTTGTAATTCACAATGGTTTCAATATAAAAAAAAAATAAAGAAATGCTTCTTCTTTGATTCTTCCATTTGAAGGCAGGAAGGGCAGAGGACAGCCAGCCTGGGGGCAGGGCAAAGCTCACATGCTTTTTTCAGAGCCAGCAGGCTAGGAGAGAGCCAGTGAACCGAACTCAGCAGCTCAGATCATTCTACTCAGCATGACAGTTTCAGACTAGAAAGCAAACTCTGCACATGCCCTGAAGCTCTGTGACCTCTGACCCTGCTCCTCCATAGCCTGCAGCTCTCACCACTTTCTCCCTTTCTCATTCAGTCCTAGCCTTGCTTGTGCCAAAAAGGTTTCTGCACTTCCTGTGTTTTCAGTTGGGCAAGTTCAGTCCACAGATACCCACGTGGCTTCCTGCCCACTTCCTTTTGATCTCGGTTCAAACGCTCCCACCCTGTGCAACCTTCTGAGAACATTCTCACTACATAATACCTCTCACCCCATTACCTGGCTTCTGGGATTAGTTCTATTTCTCTTTAGGCTGCTGATCTGCACCTAATAAGTTACTAGTTTTGTATCTGCTCCTGCTCTGTATCTCAGAGTTCCCCAAATACAGGCCCCTTGCCTGCAAGTGGTGTAGCTCTAGGTAGATCCCCCGAGTGGCTGAATGAACAAAGAGCACTCATTCAACATGCAGCAGCTTCTACACTGGCTGATACCAGACAGGTCTCAGCCCTCAATGAACTCATGCTCTCATGTGAAAACAGAAGGAAAAGCAGCTCTCTGGAAGGCTTTTGGCTAGAGGAAGGTACAAAGTCTTCGGGGAGAATGGGCCAACAGGGATTGGAATTGGAGGTAACTGGGGGGGCAGTGTACTCAGAATTGATGAGCTGATGGTTCTGACAGAGTAGATTTGTCCTGAGTGTGGCCATACTGATGGAAAGATGGGGCCCTGTGATGGAGAGGGGTCAATGAAGAGAGAGATGCACAGTCCCACTGTAAGTTATGAGAGGTAAGATAAGACCTGGCTGAGTAAGAAGACCCACCTAAATGTAAAACAAAGATCAGAAAATACTCATTGATAACAAACCTTGGATACTTGATTACAGAATTCCAGATTTGGGGGAAGTAGGAGGAGAGAAGGATGGGGTGGATAGGAAGTAACACTGAGTTGGGAGTAGTGGTCTTGGGCACTTTGGTGGTGGTTCAGTGAAGAAACTGTGCACCTTAGGACCAAAGAAACATCAATACAACTGCAAAAATATAACCTAAACTGGGGTAAAGAAAGTAAAAAATATTTCATTATGAGTGTTGGCAAAATCAAGAACTTATTATATATATTTTATATCTATTGATAACATTAAAAAATGAATGAGTTTTTTGGGAGGCTTAGAGGTACAGTTTAGTGAATAGAAGACTTGTTTCACATGGATGAGACCCTGGGCTTGTCAGCATCAAAACACACATTTGTGAAGTTTAAGTACTTAAAAATAAAAATGGATCTATTTTCCATTTAAATAAATAATAATTTTTCATTATAAACATTCGGGTAGTCCTTGTCTCTGGTAAAATAGGAAATTCTTCTATTTTTTCAAAATAATCATCCAACAGTGAGTATTTTATTTTAGGTCACACAATCCAGGAATTCAGTGGGTCCACATTGCCCCCAAGTCCCAGCAGTTAATCTGTCTGGAGATCCATAGTTCTCCTCATGTATCCTTCAATTCCATCATGGCAGATGGTCCAACTGGAGCCTCCAGAGGAAGTGTAGGGAGGAAGGCAGCTAGGCTTCCTGCTGGGCTACCTGGGCAAATGTTCTGTGTGAAGCTACTGGGGCTTTGTGGTCTTAACTGTGTCTTTAAGGAAGAATCTGGGGATGTGGAAGCCAGTGGTCTGTGTTAAGTGTTTTCAACAGGTGGGGCCTTGGTTTAACCTATTTAGCAGTTTCCTTTTTACTCACTGAAGTGTTCTTTCTGTTGTGTGTGTGTGGGGGGGTCCTGGAGTAGGGTATGGTTGTGGGGCAACTAAGATTCTAGATGACACAAAAAACTTCCAGAATTTCTGTCAGCTTCAGTGTTGGACTGTGCACCTGAGAGCAGAAGCCTGGGGACAGAGTGACCTTTGATGTTAGTACATTCTCACAGAACAACCTGAAGTTCTTGGGCAGGCCTCAACATGACTGACTGGGGTGCTCAGAATTCCTCACATTGGTCTACAGGCACTGACTATGTTCTTGTACACAGGAAAAACTGCAACAGAGCAAGGCTGGAAATCCCAGAATAATGACCCCCCCCCCCCAAACAATTCCTGCACTTCCTGATCTATCCACTTGGCTGGGCTCTAGGGAATGAACTTTAGACATAGCATCAGGTGCAACATTTACTTCTTGAGATAGTGGAATGTCTTTTTTCCATTTAGAAATGGTTGGGAAAGAGGGTACAGGTGGCAGTTCCAGAGATTTCTAGAATAGCCCTTTGCCTTCAATAGGGCCTGACAATGAGCAATCTCATGACTTTTCTAGCACCCGTATCTTAAGTGAAAGCAGCTGTTAGTCTAACTGCTGGCAAAATTCATGAAGAGTCTGTTTAGTGCACTTAGTACTTGAGTAGTACTGGTGTTTATTCCAGAGACTGTTATAACAGCTGGGGCTAGACAGGGCTTTGCAAGCCAACTGAGAGCCATGTCTTCTATGGGTATGGGACAAAGGGCAGGATTAGAGGTGTCCGCCTCCCTAGATCTTCCTTCTTTAGAAGTTTTGGTAACCATACATGCTAAGAGAAATCTCATGAACGAACTCTACGTTGTTGGACTCCATACAGTTTTAATATCCGTTTTTCTACACTCATGTTTTTGTTGGGCCTCTGGGGGTACTTTCAGAGGAACAGCAATCACAAACTGGAAACCACCCAAATGGCTGGCACCCAGAAGCTGAAAGCGAATCATGATGCTTCTACAGGCTGAAATAGCAGTCATTAAAAACGTGGTTTATGAATATTCTGTAGCAGTCCCAAGAAGAATGTTTATGTGTGCCATTCAGTGAAATAAAAATAGATATAAAATTATATATGCCCTGGATAACTATTAAGAATGAAAAAAGCAACTCACAATTAGTATGTCACAAAAAAGATAAGGAAATGTATTCAATAATCTTTTGGAACTACCTGTGGTAGGAGAATTACCACACTCATTTTAATTTCCTTCATTCATTCATTCCTTCCATCCTTCCTTCCTTCCCCTCCCCCTTCCTTTCCTTTCCCTTCCCTATCTTTCCCTTTCCTTCCCCTCCCTTCCCACTCACACTCATTTTAATTTCCTTCCTTCCTTTCTTTCCTTTCTCTTCCCTTCCTTTCCCTTTCCTACCCCTCCCTTCCCTTCCCACTCTGCTCCATTATTTTTTAAAAGAGCATACCGACCTTTTCAGTGAAAAAGATATTTGATAATATAACAATTGGAGGTGCTAGAGAGTTATTTCATTGGGAAGGAGTGCAGGTTTTGGATACAGAAGACTTGAGTTCAATCCCTAGCATCACATTATCCCCTGAGCACTGCCTAGAGAAATCCGTAGCACTGCTGGATGTGGAACCAAACTCCAAACACATATACAGAAATTAATAAAAAGTTACATTCATAGTACCTTGCAGTTAGAAGATGATGCAATTCACAACGAGAGCAAAATGGAAGCTGTGGGAGTGAATAACCAATGGTAACATGGGCTGCGGTCATTCAGGGCATGTGGAGACAGGCCCTGATTTATTTGGAAAGGCAGACTTTGAAGACTACAACATAAACCCACAAGCTGGATCAGTCAGGCAAAGGACCAGATTTACTACTTCGACTCTTTCCTGAAACATGTACAAGCTGGCTATTTGCCAAATGCTGTCACTACCACTATTTCAGAAAAGACATAAAAGAGCAGAGAGTTGAGTGACATTGAAAGCAGGTCAGGCTGAGAAAGGGCTCTTTCTCCTACCTTGGGCATGGGTTTTCACTGCTCCATGACAGGCCAGCACTGGCATGAGTGGGCAAGGCATTGTTTCAAGAGCTGATCTGCACTGACCTTTTTAAATGACCAGGTCCAGAGCATTCACAAGCAAAGCATGAGGCCCATGCACAGGATACGAGAAAGATTGCTCATTTCAGGCACAGGAGAAAGAACCAAGAAGCTCATAGAACTTTACTTGGACCATTCAGTGCACAGAGAAGCCAGGGGCAACATGTCTTGCTGTGGAGGATACAGAAGTGGGCACCTGGTTAAGCCTCACATATATGTGTCATTTCTCTTTGGGAATCATGCAGGAACCTTCTCTCCAGTTCTTCTCTACTCCCCCTGCATTCATGCACTCAGATGGATTTTTTTCCACATTTCAACCATTCAGATCTAGGCCCTGGCTGTTTTCTGGCATGCAAGAGGATCAAACTGGTGTTCTGCCTGGGGAAGCAAATGATACCAGAGCACATCAAGCTACACCAACCTGTCCAGAGGATATAGGCTCTGGAAGAATAGCTCAAGTTTCAACCTTCAGCCCTACTAGTTATTTACTACGGTATTTCACCCAAACTGTCACCACAATATACATAATCATTGCAGCCTTTATTTTTTTTTGTTTATTTTTTTGAGGGAGGGGGCACACCTAGCAGTACTCTGGAGTTACTTCTGGATCTATGCTCAATGATCATGCCTGGTGAGTCTTGGGGGAATTATATGTAGTGCTGGGGAGTAAACCTGAATAAGCTGTGTGCAAGGAAAGTGTCATGCCTGCTGTTCTATCATCACTCCTGACAAAGCTTGGGGGGTCCATATGGGATGTCAGGGATGTGTGCAAAGCAAACCCCTTCTTGCTGTGCTATCTCTCTACTCCTAGGACAATGACTCTTAAACTACCAGCAGTATATTGGCATTTTTACAATTGGCTACAAAGGTCAAACTCTTCCAAACATCCAGAAGTTAATCTGTCCTCTTTCATTTAATTCAACTGGTCATTGGTACATGGTTAACCATATACCTTGAGAGATTTATTTATTTTTGAGTGGAAAGGTATACCTGATGGTACTCAAGATTTAGTTCTTGATCTGTTGGCAGGCTAAGTCCTATTAGTGCTCAGGTGGACTGTATGTAATGACAAGTATTGAACCTGGGTTGACCACATGTGAGGCAAATGTTTTAACCCTATGTTATCTCTCCAACCCTGTCCCTTAATTTTTCTTTTCAACATCAAGAGCCTTTTCCAGTGCCTAGTCTCTCTCTTGGTCCTTGGGACCAAATTCTTCCAAATTCTGACCTTTCTTAATCACCTTGGTAGCTTATCTGTACCTTGTTTCATCCATCCCTACAAACTTTCTTTAATGTCCAGTGAATATTTGGGTGAGGCCCCTCTGCTCTTCTCACAGGGCCATTTTTGAGCAAACCTTAGCCAGTGACATATCTCTTCCTCTACCTCTGAAATGGGAATGAATAACAATGAATGGGGTGACCCTGAGGGAAACATGGATTGGTGCCCAGCACAAGAAAAAATTTCAATGGTCACTGGTATTATAATGCTGTGTAGTGGCTTATAATGCTTAGAGCACACATATAACTCACACTGAGTGAAGAACCAGCAAAGGCTGCACACAGATCTTTTAAAATAAAAGTGAGGGGCACAAAAGGCTCTGAGGTGAAGATTTAGGAGGCTGGTCTAAAGTGTATGCTACCACATCTAGAGCTTCTGGTAATCTGGAGTGATTTCATGACTATCATCCTATTAATATTAGCAAAATGTATAGAGCCTACTAGAAGGACAATGAGAGATATGGAAAAAATGTTTCACTTGTTTGTATGATTTTGTTTTGGAGACATCTTGGTGGTGCTGGGGGACCATGTGATGCAGAGGTGTGAATTGGGAGCACTCACATGCACATGCCCATATTCAAGCCCTTTGAGACATCTCCCCAACCTGAGAAAATGTTTCAAAACAAACCATTCCAAATTGATTAGATATTTTCAGACTTATTATTCAAAACTGACCTCCTCCAGTGTGCTCAGGGGGCCATGAGACTTCTCATGTCACTATGTGACCAAGTGTGCTACAGGATCAGCATGGGTGTCTGAGGGTATGAGCTGATCAGCTCTGCAGTGCCAGGACCACCAAGGCCACACATGTGGTTCATTGGGCCTCCAGAGTGCCACCGGCAGCAATGGTTCTATACCCAGCAGTGCTAGGGAGGCCATGTGGTGCTAGAGATGGATCACAGTTTGGTTACATGCATGGCATGTAACCTAATTCCTATACTGTCTCCCTGTCCTGTTTTTTAGGTTTTCGTCCCTGGCAGGGAGTCCTTCCCTGATATCTGGCCTCCTTTCTGTCCTGGTGACACAGCATGGGGTAGAGAGAGTGAGTCTTTATCTCCTGGCTCTGCTCCGACTTGCTGTTTATCCAAAGTAACTATAAAATTTCTCTCTCACAAGAGTGTGAGCGGGGTGGTACAAGTTGTGTCAGCTGGTCCTGACATACTCCAAGCATTCTTTTGAGGAGTCAATGCTTTCAAACACTTAAAGAGAATGCCAGGATGGCCCTAGATGAATAGGCCTGAAGCAGGACACCACAAAGAGTAAGAAAACAAGACAGGAGAGGTCCTTTTCTGCTGAGAGAACACAGGCTTCTTCTTCCCAGAGACATAAAATCATCAGGAATCCAGCTTAGGTCTAGGCAGATAGAAGCCCGGAGAAACAGAGGTGAAACATAGGCTTCTGCCCAGAGACAGAAAAGCAGAGGTGCACAGCCCCTTCACTTTACTCTATGGATGTGCTTATCCCCTAATCAATGTACACCATCAGCACAACACGTAGAAAAAAACCACACTACAAAGGACACTATAGGAAAACATCACAGAACACCATCATGCTTAGAGAATGAAGATGATGGATCTGAAGGCCCAACAAGTACCAGCCACCTAAATACTCTTTCTGAGAAAGATTTTAGAGAGGAAATTTGGAGGATGTTCAAGGAACTCAAAGAATTCGTGTAAAAAACCAAATGAACCACAAATAAGAATCAAGAGGACATGAAAAAGTAAAAATAAGAAAACTCCAAACTGAAATATCAGGATTAAAAAACTTGGTAGCCAAAATGAAAATCTCACTAGAAAGCCTCACCAACAGAGTAACAGCTGCTGAAGACAGAATCGGTGAGCTGGAAGATGAGATGCATAATAACTCTACACAACAAAAAATCCTGGAAAAGAGCCTTAAAAATGATCAGATGATGGAAAAAAAATCCTCAAATAATGTGAACAAATAAAAATTAATCCTGTGATAGAAACAATATAAGAATCAATGGAGTCCCCAAGGCCTAGGAATAAAATCTCCATGAAAAATCAACAGTCAAGGACATCATTGAAGAAAAACTCCCTGAGCTAAAGAGTGCATGTAACAAAATACTGCATGCCCAAAGAGTACCAGCTAAAAGAGATCCAAAGAAAAACACCTCAAGGCACATTCTAGTCACAATGACGAATTCCACAGATAGGGATGAGATACTAAAGGCAGAAAGATCAAAAAGGAAAATATGTACTAAGAAATATCCTTAAGGTTTAAAGCAGATTTGTCAAAAGCAACCCTCAAATCCCAGAGGCAGTGTTGGAACATAGTGACAAAACTCACCAAAATGAATGCTTCGCCAAGAATATTTCACCCAGCCAGACTTACATTCAGGTTTGAAGGAGAATTACTGAAAGGCCTACTTTAAAGCAAGGCAGACAAAACAAGCCAAATTCTTACAAAAAGATGATACCAAATCCTGTGACAATCATCTCTCCCAATGTCAATGGACTAAATGCAACAGTTAAAAAACACAGAGTAGCAAAATGGACAAAATGTTGAATCCAACATTTTGCTGCTTCCAAGAAAAATATTTGAAGAGTCAGAGCAAACATAAATTCAAAGTCAAAGGTTGGAGATTAATCATTCAAGCAAACAACTCCCTTATAAAGGCTGGTGTGGCCATACTTATTTCAGATGATATATTCTTTAGACTTAAAGAGGTGATAAGGAGGACTAGAGCAGTGGTGCAAGCGGTAGGACATCTGAATTGTATGCTCTAACCTAGGACGGATGGTGATCTGATTCCCCAGCACCCCATATGGTCCCCAAAGCCAGGATCGATTTCTGAGTGCATTCGGGAGTAACCCCTGAGTGTCACTGGGTGTGGCCCAAAAAACCAAAAAAAAAAAAAAAAGGTGATAAGGGACAGAGATGGACACTTCTTGATAATCAAGGGATATGATTTTTGTGCATGGTGTTAGATAGGGGTATGAGTTCGCTTTTTTGCAAGTGGCTAACCAGCTGTGCCAACACCACTTGTTGAAGAGGATTTCCATGCTCTATTTTATATTTCTTGCCCCTTAATCAAAGATTGTATGTCTGGGGAACATTCTCTGAATACTCAACTGACCTGGGGTCTGTCTTTATTCTAATGCCATGCTGTTTTGATAACTATTGCTTTGTAATACAGTTTAAAATTGAGGAAAGTAATGCCTCTCATATTCCTTTCCCAATGATTACTTTAGCTATTCTTGGGTGTTTATTGTTCCAAATGGATTTCACAAGTGTTTGATCCACTTTTTTGAAAAATGTCATGGGCATCTTTTGAAGGATTGTATTAAATCTGTACAATTCTTTGGGGGGAGTATTGCCATTTTAATGATATTAAATCTGCCAATCTATGAGCAGTGTATATGTCTCCATTTCCTTGTGTCCTCTTTTATTTCTTGAAGCAGACTTTTGTAGTTTTATTTGTATAGGTCCCTCACCTCTTTAGTTAAGTTGACCTCAAGATATTTGAGTTTTTGGGGCACTAATATGAATGGTATTTTTGTTTTGTTTTGTTTTGGGCTCACACCCGGCAGCGCTCAGGGATTATTCCTGGTTCTATGCTCAGAAATCGCTCCTGGCAGGCTCGGGGGATCATATGGGATGCCAAGATTTGAACCAATGACCTTCTGCATGAAACGCAAATGCATTAACTCCATGCTATCTTTCTGGTCCAGTATTTTTTTTAATGTCCATTTCTTCTCCATCATTATGAATGTATAAGAAGGCCATTGACTTTTGGTTGTTAATTATGTATCCTGCTACTTTGCTATATGAATCTAATTTTTTTCTAGAAGCTTTTTGGCAGAGTCTTTAGGGTTTTCTAAATTTATTATCATGTCATCTGCAAACAGTTTAACTTCTTCCTTACCTATCTGGATGCCCTTGATATCTTTTTCTTGCCTAATCACTATGGCAAGTACTTCCAGTACTACAATGAATATGAGTGGTGAGAGAGGTCAGCCTTATCTTGTACCAAATTTTAGGGAAATGGCTTTTAGCTTATCTCCATTGTATATGACATTGAGACGAAAGGCATTTTCAAGGAGGAAACAGAACTCTCCAAACAAGTGGAAGCAGAGATAAACAGATGGGACTATATTAACCTGAGAAGCTTCTGCACCTCAAAGAAAATAGTGCTTAAGATATAAAAGCCACCACAGAAACTATTCACTCAATACCCATCAGACAAGGGACTAATATAAAAAATATTCAAGGTACTGACCGAACCTAATAAGAAAAAAAAAAACATATAGCCCCATCAAAAAATAAGAAGAAATGAACAGATGTTTCCTCAAAGAAGAAATACAAATGGTCAAAAGACACATGAAAAATTGTTCTACATTACTAATCATCAGGGATATGCTTATCAAAACTACAATGAGGTACCATCTCACATCACAGAGACTGGCACATATCATAAAGAACAAGAACAATCAGTGCTGGTAGGGATGTGGAGAGAAAATAACTCTATTCACTGCTGGTAAGAATGCTGTCTAGTCCAGCCTTTATGGAAAACAATATAAAGATTCCTCAAAAAAACTGGAAATTGAACTCCAGCTATATGATTCAGCTATTCCACTCCTAAGGATATACCCTAGGAACACAAAAATACAATTCAAAAACCCCTTCTTCACACCTATATTTATTGCAGTGCTATTTACAATAGTCAGAATCTGGAAACAACTAAGATGCCCTTCAACAGATGAATTACTAAAGAAACTGTGGTACATATACACAATGGAATATTATGCAGCCATCAGGAGAGATGAAGTCAAGAAATTTCTTATCTATGGATGTACATGGAATCTATTATGGTGAGTGAAATAAGTCAGAGGGAGAGAGATAGACACAGAATAGACTAACTCATCTACAGTTTTGTCTCACTCATCTACAGTTTTAAGAAAAATCAAAAAGACAATAGAGTTAAGGGCTGAAAGGGCTGGAAGGACAGGATCACAATTTGAAGCTCAACACAAAGAGTGGTAATTGCTGTTAGGGAAATAACTACACTAACAACTAGCATGACAAAGCTAAAGATTGAGAGAAGTAGAATGTCTGTCGAGAATAAAGGAGGGGGCGCAGTGGTGGTGGGAATGTTGCACTGGTGAAGGGGGGTATTCTGCTTATGACTAAAACCCAACTACAAACATGCTTGTAATCCTGGTGCTTAAATAAAGATTTATAAAAAATTAATTGTTTACAAATTAATAGTCATTAAAACAGCATGGCATTGGAATACAGATCCTCAGATCAATGGAATAGTTTGAGAATTCAGAAAATGAACTCCAGACATACAATCACTTAATCTTTGATAAAGGGGCAAAAAATGGAAAATGGAGGAAAGAAAGCCTCTTCAACAAGTCGTGTTGGGAATACTGGTTAGCCACATGTGAAAAAATGAACTCGGACCTCCATCTAACAATATGCACAAAGGTCAAAGCCAAATTAATTAAAGACTTTGATATCAGACCTGGAACCATAAGGTATTTAGAAGAAAACTTAGGTATTGACATAGAATCTGTACAGAAATAGGATCTCTAACTTCAGAAACCTGACAGCAACTACTGTGATTGTGAAGAGCTTTTACTGGGATCAACGAGAATAATTTTAGGGTTGGACAACCTAGTATGTCTGGAGCCTGGTGTTAATCTTATGCCAGAATACTTCATGGGTAAGGTCTCCCTGTTTTTAGGCCAAAGATTTTTTTCCTTTCCCCTATATTTTGATGTGCCTATGTAAACAACAGCTGCCCCATGTATTTTTAAATCTCCTATCTTAAAAAAAAGAGCTTACTAAACCTTCTGCTATTGTATTAGTGACTTTATTAGAGATACAATAATTTTCACAAATATACTTGCTACTGAACTTTTTCCTCTTTTTCTTCTCTTCCATTTTATTTTTTAGTTTTTCTTTCTATTTTCTTTATACTTTTAATAATAACTTTGATTTCTTTCATTGAGAAACAAACGTATTATGATCAGTTATGTCAACTATGTGAAGCATTTTCTTTAAATAAAAAATTTAATAAAATAAGAAAACATAGGCAAAACACTCCACGATATTGAGACTAAAGACATCTTTAAGGAGGAAACACCACTGTCCAAACAAATGGAAGCAGATAGAAACAAATGGGACTACATTATACTCAGGAGCTTCTATACCTCAAAAGAAAGTTACTAGAAACATAAACCAACCACAGAATGGGAGCAACTAGTTAGCCAAACCCATCAGATAAGGGGCTAATATCCAAGATATACAAAGTACTAACAAAATTTAACAAGATAAAAACATCTAACCCAATCAAAAAATGGGGAGAAGAAATGAACAGACATTTCCTCAAAGAAGAAATGCAGATGACCAAAAGGCACATGAAAAAAAGTGCTCCACATCACTTATAACCAGGGAGATGCAAATCAAAAACAACAATGAGGTATCATCTCATATCACAGAGACTGGCACACATCACAAAGAACAAGAACAACCAGTGCTGGCATGGCTGTGGGAAGAAAGGGACTCTCATTCACAATTGGTGGGAATGCCGTCTAGTCCAGCCTTTCTGGAAAATGATATGGATATTACTCAAAGCACTGGAAGTTGAGCTCCCATATGATCCAGCAATACCACTCCCAGGGATATACTCTAGGAACACAAAAACATAACACAAAAATGCCCTCTTGTACCCCTATGTTTATTGCAGCACTATTTACAATAGCCAAAATCTGGAAACAACCCAGGTGCCCAACAACAGTTGAGTGCTAAAGAAATTGTGGTACATATACACATTAGAAAAAATGAAGTCATAAAATTTGCCTACACATGGATGGACTTGGGGACTATTGTGCTTAGTGAAATGAGCCAGAGGGAGAGCACTAGACATAGAATAGTCTCACTCATCCACGGCATATTAAAAAAGAAAGACAGTATGATAATAATATCCAGAGACAATAGAGCTGAATATTGAAAGGACCAGTTCATGACTTGAAGCTTCCCACAAAGAGTGGGAAGTGGGAAGTGCAGCTAGATCACTAACCACAATAACAACTACCATGACAAGAGAGGCAGAATGCTGTTTGAGAGACAGCCAAGGGTTGGGGATGAGGAATGGAAATAGGAGACATTAGTGGTGATTTGAAAGATTGCACCGGTGAAGAGTGGTGTACATTTTATGACTTAAATCTCAGTATAAAAATTTTTGTAAATGCATTGATTAAATAAAATAAATAAATAATTAAAAAAGGATAAAAGAAAATAAGATAGACCTAAGAGAGAAAAGCATGGGGTCAGGGACTCATAGCCTTGTGGATTGAGAGCCTGAACTGTCTTTCACATATAGTATTTACTGTCTAGAAGAGTAAATACGGGAATAAGGGAGAACATTCACAGACAATTGCCTATTATGCTAACCTAATCTAGCCAGGCTTTTATATATCAAACAGGCCTGGAGTAGCTAATGCAAAAGTCTCTGAATTGTCTTCTGGATAAGGTGGTTTATAAGAGAGTGAACACAAGATCCCCACCAAGAGGGCATTTCTGTCCAGCATTCTGGTAATGCGCCAGCATTCTGGTAATTGGTAATTAGAGGCTCATAAATCACCCTTTCCGCCCCTTTTCTCAGACTATTATCTTTCTAACTAAGTGTATTTATTTCCTGGATGTCTGCATATCCAACAAGTGGAGAGTCTAGGCAGGCGTATGTAGATGCTAACCTCTAGCAATGATGATGGTGAAGAATGAGCACTCATCTCTAAAATGGTGAAAACATGTTGCACTGGTGAAGGGGGAGTATGCTTTTTTATAACTGAAACCCAACTACAAACATGTTTGTCATCATGCTGCTTAAATATATTATTTAATAAAAATACCCTTCCTAAAATAAAAATAAAATGGTGAAAACACAGGTGCATGTGCGCTGTCGGTGTATGAACCCCTTGTGCTGTCAATACTCCTTACCTATTGCTCTGGAGATCTGGGCCAGTGGGCTGTTTTTCTAAAAGGGGGTGATTATTACACTAAATCTCTAACTCAGAGATGACCAATAGAAGCTTCTTCTGGAAAGACCAACATGCAGGAACCACATGTACTATTGAGCATATGAAATGAGGTAAATAATACAAAACAGTGAAGATTTAGAGCTTTTGCTGGTGTGTGTGTGTGTGTGTGTGTGTGTGCAAATTTTAGTTTTTGTGCCACACCCAGCAATGATTAGGGGTTACTTCTGGCTTACATTCAGGAATTACCTTCTGGTGGTGCTTGGGGGACCATATGAGATGCCAGAAATTGAACTGAGGTTGGTCACGTGCAAGGCAAATGCTCTAACTGCTGTACTATTGCTCAGGTCCCATGTTATTTGTTTAGGAGGGCTCACACCCCATGGATCTAGGCTGGTGTAGTGCCTCAAAGTCACCACTGGAGATGCTGGGCTTGGCCAGGTGGGCTGACAGTGCAGTGCTCATGGGACATGTAGGCCACCCAGGTGATGCCTAGGAAGGAGGAACAAGGTGACAGTCATGGAATACAGGCCCTTGACCATATGCTCCACCCCTTGCACCATGTCAACATTCCAAAGATTTAATTGTATTGGATTCTAACTCATTTCAATATAAAGTGACCCCACAGAGCCACAGGTTAGCTGGCAGGCAAGACAGCACCAGTTGCTCTGTCTCCATTTCATAGAGGTGAGGTGTGCATGGTTCCCTCATGAAACAGAGCTGATGTGAGAAAGAGAGCTGATTTCTGGGGCAGCCACTTGCTGGTTCAGAGTGCCTGATCCTGAGATGAACAAGTGCAGGTGGGATGTGTGTGTGTTAGCAACACTCTGGTCAGGAGGCTGCCAAGCAGATCACCTGTGGTTCATCTCTCCCACTGGGCTGGAAAAAACACCCCAGTGACCCAGCAGGAGTTGCTTGACAAGCTCTAGAGAAGGTGAAATTGAACAGATCCACAGCCGTTGAGCTTCTGCTCTCATGCCCACGGGAGGTCACCTGTCAAATCTTGCCTCACCTTTGCCGCACACACTTGTCGCTAATTTGTTATCTGGGAGCCACCTCGTTAGGCAGCAGATGGTCATTCTATTCAGCTGTTTATGCTGCAAAACCTGTATGTTCTGTAGACTGGCTGTGACTGGCCTGAGACCTATTCATTTGAGCAACTTGCAGGGGATCCCGCGTCACCTCCAGAAGTGGAATCGAGGCCCCACAAGGTTCCATGTAGCCCCCAAAACTTGGGAAGTATTTATTAGGCATGTAATAGATGCTGAGAACTATGAGAGAGAAAGAGAGAGAGAGAAAAAGAGAGAAAACGTTACTATAAAAAAGTATATTTCTTTCCCCTTAGGCAAGTTAAAAATATGGCTGGGAGTCAATTGGGGAAAATAAATGTGAAGTGCACAGTGATACCTTGCTATTTACAGTGGGGTTCTTGAACCTGCAATTATCATCTGGAACTAGGAGATTCTTGGAAATGAAGACTCTTAGCGCTCCCCCAGAATCTGCATTTTTGGGTGATGCTTAAGAATTACTTCTAACTCTGCAGTCAGGAATCACTCCTGGCAGCGCTCTGGAGGACCATAATGAATGCTGGGAATTGAACCTGGGTTGGCCACATGCAAGGCAAATGCCCTATCTGGTGTACTATTTCTCTGGACCAGAATCTGCATTTTAGTCAGGTCTCAAATGATAAGTACACAAATTCTGAAATATACTGCTAGATAACCATCCAGGTGATGGGCACCAGGATAGTGAGGATAGTGGAATGAAATGTAAGAAGCTTGAGGGCAGGACTTTAGTGCATTCTATGAATGAACACAGAAAAGCTCTATTTCAGCTGCTGGCGCAGAGTATTCTTCATTATAATTATTATCTATATAATATGTGGTACCAGGATTGAACCTAGGGCCTTATGCATGTAAGTCATAGGCTTGACCACTGGTTCACACCTTCATTCTGACTGATCTTATTTTCTAGGTAAGAAAACTAAGATTCAGGGTCAGAACCAAGATCAGAACCAAGATAGTTATTTAAGTATTCTGATTCCCAAGTAAATAGGATCCAGAGATGATAACCCTACTGTGAAGTCCCCAACATAACTGAATCAGCTTTCAAATGATATTTCATCATAAGTGACTGCTGAAAATGTCCTGGTCCCAGCTTTGGCTGGAGGCCCTCTGCCTGCCTAAGGTTGACAGAAAGATGAAATCAAACTAGAAGCCAAGTTCCTCATATAGAACCACACAGAGTGAACTGGGCTCACCCAAAGGTCATTGATTTCCTTGAAATATCTTTGGGCCTTTATAGCTCTATCATTCACAAAGTGAGTCACAGACTAAACCCCCCACTGTCTTATTGGCCCCCTCCAGTTCCTCACTTTAACCAGAGGCCTAGGTATTCAGTTGCTGGTTCTGATCCTCCAAAACAGGAGCATCACTATAGACAACTAACTTAACCTTCTGCATCATAGTTTCCTATCTGTGAAATACCGAGAGCTGAGCCTAGCACCTGCCAGCACTGAAGACGGAATAAAGAAAGGCAAAGGCACACAGGCAGAGTGATGACAAGGATAAAACACTGATTGAAATATCTTATAGGATCTAGGAGCATGTCGGTCTGAATTAAGGGAATAAATTATAATTCCTGTTTTGGGCCAATGATTGTTCATGATCCTTGTGTACATCTAGAGAAGGTGGAATTGAACAGACCCACAGCTGGCGAGCTTCTGCTTTTCCCTGATGCATGCCCACTGGAGGTCACCTGTCAAATCCTGCCTCACCTTTGCCGCACACACTTGTCGCTAATTTGTTATCTGGGAGTTATTTTCTACTTGCAGCATATTAAACAGAGGCATAGAGGTATCAAGTGAATTGGAGTAGCGATGCCAAGCTGAGAACTGCCCAGGTTGACAGTACCAATGTGGCTCTCTGGGACAGGAACCAAAGCATGCAGGCTTCATCTCTAAGTCTGTTCAACTTCAAAAGCATGCACTGAGCACTTACTGTACAAAAAGAGCAAGGTCTGGGATTGCTGGTGCAGGCTAAGTCAGTAGAGAAAATTTTCTGGAGAAGGTAGAACCCAAAGTAAATCTTGAAAGATGTACTAATGAAGCAGAACAGAGGAAAAAAGCATATATATGAAGGCACAGAAGCACATAATCTTTAATTTTCCAGCATTACATGGTTGCTTGAGCACTGCAAAGAGCAATTCCAAGCATGGAACTGGAAGCAGCTCCTGAGCATTTCGAAGTGTGGTCTCCCCTCAGCGCCCCCCAAAGTAAACAAATAGAATGCAATGTATCTTTGTTTTATTTGCTCTGGGGCCACACCTATTGGTTCTCAGGGTTTACTCCTGGCTCTGTGTTTTTGGATTATTACTGGTGTATTTGGGGAACGATATGGGGTACCAGGGACTGTATCCAAGTCAGTTATGTGCAAGGCTAGTAGTTCATGATATTTTCATTCCAAGATTCCTTTGCAGCTCAGGTACAAACTTGGAGCCTGAAGTTTGAGAGATGTGGAGCTGATAACAATGGCAGAGACCTTCTTTTATATTTCAGGGCAATAGAATGGAAGGCCTGCTAGAGGTATCAGTGCCCAGCATTAGAAGTATCTGTCAAATGTCTATCCAGCCCTATGACTTTGAATTCTCTACCTATTGAATTTGGGGTGCAATTTGGTCATTGTTCCAGGGAATGAGTCTCCACTGGAAGTAGCTTGATCATTAGAAATCTCTAAAGTGCCTCTCAATACAGATACTCCTCACTTAACGACCAAGTTCCGTTTCAATGACTTGGTTGTTAAACGAATTGGTCGGTAAGTGAGGAACTGTATGTACCGTATACAGTAGTACAGTATATGCATAGTACTTGACAATACAGTATCCTGAATAAGTAAAATAACGAGAAAGATCAAAATGAAAACTTCCACTTGTTTTAATTTGCATAGGTTTGGTAATTAACACACAGTACTGCAATGTATTACAGAACATAAAGTTAGTAAAGTAGGTACATTAAAGCACCAAAAACCACAGTATTGTACTGTAGAGTGTACAAGATGGAAAAAAGATATTTAAAATAAAATAAAATAACGGTGAAGAAATGGTCGTAAGTGCGAGCAGGTAGGTCATTAAGCGAGGAGTATCTGTAGTCTAATTCTCAGGAATCCTGAGGAATACAGCCTCCCCAGAGGGCCACGAGTTGTACCTTTTAGCAGAAGACTGCTACTGTGCATAGCTTTCTACCTCCAGGTGACTCTTAGGTGCAAGGAGATGAGATCCATTTGGGTTGCTGTGGGAACTCTATAGTTTAAGAACCCCAAAATCTCTTGTAATGACTAACATCTCATTTCCAAGGTCCCTTCAAGGAGAAATGCCATTTATATGTATCAACAAAACCCAATCTTTTAAGCAGACTATTGTGAAGGATAGGACCATTGGTGCTATCCACTAGGGCCATACTTGCCACTGCTCAGACTATGCAGACTGAGATCAAACCCAGGGTTTCACATGTGTAAGGCATGTGCTTTATCACTTGAGCCACATTTAAGACCCTGTGGTCTTTTATTTTAAATCAATTATTTATAGTATATTGGGCCTATATGATTTTACCTATTTGGACTCATTCTAACCATTAGCAATATGGCCTAGAACCACAGCCAATGCTGCAATTTTCACCAGTTTTTGAGAAAGAAAGTATCTAGAAAATTAACCTAAATCCAAATTTTCCTGAGGAAGAGAAAAGGTTATCTCAGTCCACTGAGTCTCCCATGAGATTTCTCTCTGCTTTAGGTGTTCATAATAGGTACAATTTTTGTGACTAAGAGTTGGAACAGGGCTGTGTGTAACAAAGATATGTCTACTAGGTGGCATCTTGAAAGCCTCCTTGGTGGGCATGTATCAGAAGAGTTGTAGTAGCCTGTTGGAATTCATTTTCCTGAGCATGTCCCTTGGAACCTCATGTTTATATCTGAACATCATTTGTTGATTATGGCTCAGATGAAAGAGTGTTAAGAAATATTGTGCCTGAGTGATCTTCTGCTAGGGTATTTTAGAAGCTGTATTTCATTGCTATTGACTTCTAATACCTATTAGGTTTGCTTTATTGAGTCAATTTCTTCCAGTGTCAGTTCTTCCATGGTGAAGACTATTTTTGTGTTTTTTTTTTCCACTAGCTTCTTCCAAATAGCTGGTGATAAGCTGGTTATACCTTACAGACACTTTGCTGCTCCTTTTGCACAAGAGGTGACAGCTGCCATTACTAAGGTACAAACAGTGGTTTGATTTTTTCTTTCCTTTCAATGAGGTTGCAGGCTTCATACTGCAGGAGACTGCAGTGGTCTCCTTGCCTATCTTTCTATCCAGCTTTCTCTGTGAGGCTGATCACTGTCCTTTCAGGCAGTGACCTCAGCCAATAAAATATTTTATTTATTTTCCCTTTGTGGAAACAGTGTACTGAAACTAACCATAACCAAACACATCTAAGAATCACTGATATTTCCAGTAATGATCTAGAGAGGCAAGGTGGTGGTGTCTTATCGTCAACTTAAGATATTTCTATTTAAAAGCCTAGGCTCCTGAAACTGGGAGATAGTACAGCAGATAGGGCATGTGCCTAGCATGTACTTGACCCAATTTGTCTCCAGCACCTAGTCCTCTGAGCATCCCTAGGGTGGCCTAGGTAGTGCTGGCACTGCCAGGCTTGAGTGACATCATATTCTCTTGTGCTTGCACTGAAATCCTGAATCACCTGTGGGACTTCTGGGTCTCTTAAACCCCTCACTGCCACCAAAAAAAAAAAATAACCCCTAGCAGCAGACTTCTATGGATACTGGAATTAAAAAAAATGTACTTATATTCACCACTAGTATTTAGAAAATAACTGTCATGTTATCATACATTTAACAAAATGTATTTGGGCTTTCATTTTAATAAAAATATCTCAGGTACCTAAGAGATTTAAGAAGCTGAAACAACAGGACCCAAAGTTCTAGCAAAATGTCAGTGACAAATTTCACACTAGCAATGAGCTTCCTTTAGATCCTACAGTGTAAACAAAAATGGCTCAAAACAAACACAGCAACTTTCAAGTGGTGCTCTCATGAGAGTGAGGCAGGCATGGAGGCCTCGATCCAAGTCCCCCAGCCAAGATAGTTCAGACTAGTGGAGGCACAAATTTCAGCTGCCAAATAATTCCCAGCCTGCTAGACATGCATGGAAGCAAACAACATTCTGCTTTGCCCTGATCCTAAGGAGTGTGAGTCTACTGGGAACAATGTAAGCACTGTGGTTTGACAGGAGTTGGCCAGAATTGAGATGGAAAATCAAGAAAATGTTGCTTGATTTGAGGAGCAAAAAGGATAGAGTGGAGAGAAAAAATAGACAGATGAGAGAGGAGGAAGAAGAGAAGAAAGAATGAAGAGAGGGGAGATGAAGGGAGATGAAGGGCAAGAGATAAAGACAGAGACAAGAGAACCCCAAATTGGAATTTTGACACTTCTGGGAATTATGTTTGTAGTTTTCAAGGTGTAAAGTGTATGGAGTATGTGGTGACATGCATGGAGTTAACAAATGTGTAAATGTAGTGGCAACTAATGTATTTGGGGATATTCATGGTGTAATGTAATGTAATGTTCATGGTGTGTATGGGAGTGTGTGTGGATCATGTGAGGATACGTAGGGAGTATGTGAGAATATATATGGAGCTTGTGAGAACATATATAGGTCATGTAGGATGTATGGAATATTTGGGAATGTGTGCAGAGCACAGATTATTTTGCAACTTGTGTGGAGCAAGTGGAAATATATATGAATTATGTTTGAAACATGTGAGAACATGTATGAGATATTTGAGAACATGTAAGGAGTTTATGGGAACATGTATGAGTTGTTAGAAATGTGTGTGGAGCATGTAGAGACAAGTATGGAGTTGGTGTGGATGTGTATGAAACATGTAAAACATGTATGGACCATGTAGGGAACATATATGGAACATGTGGTGAAATGTTTGGAATATACAGGTACGACACGACATAGAGCAAGTACGACATGTATGGAGTTGGTGGAACTTCTTGAACGAGGTAAATGAGAGGCCCTCTCTTCTCCCAGCCTTTCCTATGAAGGTTCAAAGATGACAGGTCAGTGTTGACTCCATCAGGACAGAGGATGGAATCTCACACAGCTGCTGTAGGTACAATAATCCAGCATCTCAGGGTCTAGCAGCCTGACACAGAATATCACATAGCTTGTGGGGGGAAGGTGAGAAGCACCCCTTGTGCTTTAGTACTAATATCCTATTCATGGTTCACACCTGTGCCACTGTGCTGGCTCATCCTTATTAGACAATTGAGGGAAAGAGGTTCAATGAGGTGGCAGGATGAGCTGAAGGTCTTAGAGCCCTGATTCAGAGCTAGGGTCCAAGGTCAAAGGCACAGTTGACACTTTCCCAAGGTGAGCAGGCCTAGGCCACAAGCTCCATTTTGTGTTTTGTTCTCACCCTGAAAACTCAACAAAGAAGAATGGATAAAAGGAGCTTAATGGCTCCAATCAAGCCTGCATCCTGGTTTCTTCAGTCAGCTGTACATCCAAAGATTTTAGAACCCTGGGGGAGTCTCCCTATACTTGAACAATTCCAAGCCCATACAAAAGTCTGAAGTAAGATTCTATAGGCCAGCTAGAAAGCACATGAGTGTAATGGTGCCAAGTACCTACACTGAGCAGGTGACAGGGCAGGGAATGTGCCAGAGGGTAAAGATCAAGAAGTTTCACTCTAGTGACTTCAAAGAAGGAGATGGAAGGACCTGGCCACGTAATAGTAAGCTTAACGTACACTGGGAGTCATTGAGAAGTCAGACACAGTCATGGAAGCAGGAGGAAATGAGGCCCTGGGCCTCCTGTGCTAGTGCATCCATTTGGTAGGATGAAATCGAGAAAGAAGAGGTCTCAGGTGCAGGAGGGAGGAGAGCAAGCCATGAAGGAGGAACCCCGTTTTCTGAAAGAGGTGGCCTGCTTAAAGTTGATCTCCATTTTTAACACTGCAGAAAATGGGAAGGGGAAGACACTAGCTTTGAAATGCTCCAGAGGCTGTGGGGTGCAAGGCTGTGTTCACTCTTTAGTTCTCTAAATGTATATTACTCCTTACCTTGGATCAGAGCTTTGAGCCTTATGTCAGGATCAGAGTATTGTGGTGGTGTCTGCCCTTAGGAAGCTGACAGGCAGGACACAAATGGTTACAAACAACAGAGGCTGGAGTCATAGTATAGTGGGTAAGGCACTTCCCTTGCATATGGTTGACTCAAGTTCAATCCTCACCACCCAGTATAGTTCCCTGAACCCTGCTAGCACAGGGCAAGAATCAATCTGAATGTGTGGATTCTTTTGTGTGTGTGTGTGTTGCTGTTGTTGTTGTTGTTGTTGTTTTGATTTATTATTTTGGGGCCACAGAAGGGCTTACTCCTGGCTTTATGCTCAGGAATCACTCCTAGTGGTACTCAAGAAAATATATGGACTCCTGGGGATCAAATCTGGGTCACCTGCATGCAAGGGAAGTACCTTATCTGCTGTGCTACTTCTCTAGCCCCATGTGTGCATTCTGACAGCAGAAACATGGATGCCTAGAGGGGTGAGACGATTCAAGCATCCCCTCTAGACTAGGGGCCATCTACACAAAGGAAGTCAGATGAGGCCACATGAGGGACCAGTGGAGAAGACAGTGGCAGGTCATGCTGCTGTCAGAACTGAGTTAGACACCCACAGGCTGAGGTAAACCCTCACTCTACTCTACACATCCACACTCGTGGCAAGCAAGTTTTGGGATACCTGGCTGAGATCTGCTTTTGAATGGAGAAAAATACCTCCTCTCTAGATGAAGGGTGTTTGGCTCATGGACATATACCTTGGGTCCCCTCTGATGTAGCAGTGGAGAGTACAGAGGACTCTGGTATATGATTAGGTTCACTCCAGGCTGGACTTATCAATCATCAGCCTGACTTAGCTCCCTCCCATCCCTTAATTGGAAACTGGGACAAAGATTTGTCCAGGAGCCCAGCAAAGCTCCTGTGCACCCCAGTAGTGACAGCAGCCTCTGTTATGTTAAAACTACATAGAACCATGGCTCAGATTTCAGGACAGGATTCAATTCTAGATCAGTCAATGTTGACAGATAAAACAATAAAGGCCACCTTGATCTGTCACTGCCTCCTGAGACCTGTGTAGGTCATGAAATCTTCCAGCACCCCCAAAAAGGAAGGATGTTGCCTTTGCAGCCCTTATTTAGAAGATGATGAGCAAACTGAGGCACAGAGCCTTAAGACCCTTTTCCCAAGGTCCCTGGTTTCATGGTGGAAGGGTCTAGACTGGATGCCATGGTCTGCACTGCAGAGCCTGCAGCTCACAGCTCTATAACTAGCCAGTCCACTGCTGCCTAGTGACATGAAACAGGCTTGTGAGACCCCATGTGGGAGCTGGGAGCCTAGTACTGGAGAAATGGAGGCCCCAGAAGTCTGCTCTGAGAGGTCCAAAGCAGCGGCACAAAATACTGGGCTTGTCTGGATGGGGCACCTGCAAATTGCTTAGCTAAATACTGTGGGGAGACTGAGGCACCAAGAATGGAAAGGAGTGTCCCTTCCCAGTAAGCTGTTCCTTGCTTCTCACCCAGCTCCTATTTCCCTTCTCAACAGCCACCCACCACCTACCCTCCCCACTACTGGCTGAGCAGCTGCTGATGGTTCTGCTTAGTCGCCAACCCCTAGCACAGGCATGAAGTAAAACAACTGTACATCTCTTACCAGTGTCTTCAAGGTGACTACCTAACCACACTTCTCTGCTGACCTGGGCCTTTTTTCCCCTAATTTTTATTATAACATTATGATTTACCAAGTCATTCATAATATAGTCTATTTCACTCATTAAATGTTGAAAGAACTATCCCACAACCAGTGTGGCCTTCCTTTCATCAGTGTTGCCAATCTCCCACCCACCACCACGCCTGACTCCAGGTAGGCATAAATTTATTTCTTATTGCTTATTACAACACAAAGGCAAATGAAAATATCAAAATTTAGATCAAGAAGGGTCAATTCATAGTAATTTCTGTATCTCTTCATGGTATACTAAAGTCACTGTCTAAGTTCTAGTTGTGCCTTCTTTGCTACTGTTTGGGCTCAATGAAGTTGGTAGATTTCTATGTAACCTCTCCATCAGATTTTCTGTGATACTACTGGGTTGACCCTATTGTAAAATATTGATAGTTGTCAGTCCAGGATTTATAAATCTGAATCATATATATATATTTGATCAAATATATATAGATCTATTGTTTCATACATATGAAACTATATATCTGAAAATATCAAATATCTAACACTACTGTAAGATACTGATAGATGTCAGTCCAGGATTTATGGACCTAAAACAAAATTGGTGGCTTGGAAATTTGATAAGGTTAATAGCGAGGCTATTTCTTTCAGAGGTTGTGGCATTGGGTTGCTGTAGTTCCTGCAGAAAGAAGAATCTGCCCTCCTTTCTTCCTTCTGAGAATGCCACAAAGGTATCAGCCAGGACGTATACTTGGAAAGTACCAGCGGTCATTATTTTCTTTTGAAGCTTGGTGGAGGAGCCGGCTAACCTGGCCATTTTATCCCAAACACAGCCAGCCCCCCACAGCCACACTGCCAAGACCCCAAGCTCACCCATCTTGTAGGGCACAGGCTTTATCTGGACCCCTTCAGAATATCCACAGACCCACAGTGTCCTTTCCCACCTGGCAGCAGTACCGACCTTGTTCCTCCCATCCCCCAGGAATGCCTGACTGACCCCATCTTGGACAAAGGCTGGTCTTACCTTTCCACCTGCAGGTTGACCTTCGAAGGTTCCACGTTGGGGTTGTCCCACTCCATCTGCGGGCAGTGCATGAAGTAGCAGAGGGTGTAGAGGGCCTCAGGCTCCCAGTAGAGCGCCCCCTGCTTGTTGTGCAAGGGGGTACCATTGCCGTGGTGCTTGGCGTGGAGGGGCTGCAGGTGAAGCATGGCGCGGGATACCAGGTCACCTGTGGGCAAAGGCAATGTCAGGGCTGAAGGCTGCCTCAGTCTGTCCCTGAAACCCCACACTAAGGAGGCAGTCCCTGGGCCTCAGGCCACATCTCAAGCCGAGAAGAAAAGTTTTCCTTCATTCATCACATAATAGTCAAGGGCATCCCCAGCTCTGCAGTGCCATCTGGCAGTCAGTGATCTGGGGACTATATGGGGCCAGGAAGTCAACCTGGTCTCCCCTTGAGCTTGCTCTCTGGCTCTCCCTGAATTGCTTCCTTTCTTTTTAAAAAAAAACTTCTAATTTTATTAATATTATTTTTTTTTTGAGCCATACCTGGCAGTGCTCAGGGATTACTACTGGCTCTGTGCTCAGAAATCATTCCTGACAGTATTTAGGGGAACATATGGAGCAAAGGGGATTTAATCCAGGTCAGCAGTGTGCAAGGTAACCCCCCAAATCTACTGTGCAATTGCTCTGGCACCACTCCCTGCATAATTTTTTTAGTGAAACCATTGTGATTTACAAAAATTTTTTATAGTTAGGCTTCAGATCCTGTATAATTTTTTAATGGACTCATTGTTTTTAAAACACACCATTCTAGAAAGGAAATGTTATTTTTCCTTCTACTGATCATGAAAGCTGGTTTTATTGAATATTCATAGGTCACCATAAAAATTAATTCAATGAAAACAAAACAAAGAAACTAATTTAGTTCTGAATACCGGTCCCGCGTTCTTTTGTTATTAAATGGCAGTTGGAAGTATTAGGGACTCTTTATGTTAAATGGAGTCTTTCTTCTTAAATAAGTAGAATTAAAAATAGAGCTGAAAAAAAATCATTCTAAGCATAATGGAATACTACTCGGGCTACACAGAAAAATGACATCCTGCAGCTCCTATAACTGGGCCGTAGCTAGAAGGCATGCTGAGCAAAGTGAGTCAAAAAGAGAAGGCCAAATCCTGAATGATCTAGCTCATATGTAACAGATCAGAAAACTAGTTATGTCACAAACAATAGTCAGTGGTGATAGATGCATAGTCGGTCTATAGAATTGAGTCTACTAAGTGGGAGTGGGGGAGTGCCAGAGGGGTCTTGAGGCAGAGATGGAGGGACGGGGCACTTTGGACGTGAGTATCAACATGCCTGAAACATCTATCTCAGCAGTGTTGTGACTCATGGTGGAAAATAAGCAGATAAAAGCATCACTCTGGGCCTGAAAGATAGCACAGTGGTAGGGCATGCCTTGCATGCAACTGACCCAGGACAGATGGTGGTTTGAATCCCAGCATCCCATATGGTCCCCCATGCCTGCCAGGAGCGATTTCTGAGTGCAGAGCCAGGAGTAACCCCCGAGTGCCGCCAGGCGAGACCTCTCCCTAAAAAAGCATCATTTCAAGACCACTGTTAGTTATTCTCTGCAGTGCTCCACCTCACTTCCAATCCTGACCCCCACAGTGCAAAGCAGAAGGTCCATGTTTGGAGACCAGTGGTTCTGATCCCTGTGATGGGATAGTCCCTGTAATGAAATAGGAGGGTTCAGGCACTTTCAGATGCCTAGAGGTGACAAATGTTTCAACCAGTTGATGTGAAGTAAAGCAGTGACTTGGGGGGAGAGGGCTTTGGATGGGGCCAGGAGATGGGGGTCAGAGAGGTAGAGGATGCTCACACACCAAGTGATTCTAGGAAAGTATGGGGGCTGAAGAGATAACCAACAAGCTGCAGACAATGATTCTAGAATTACAAGAGCCTGGACTCAGATCATACCTCCAGCAGCGCCTGGCAGAGCTGAAGGAATTTCTTCCTGCAAGCTGTTTCAGGAAGTGACAGCCCAGCTCAGGACCATGGTAGGTTGGGGAAGGATAACAAAGATAGTGGTTACAGCAGCCCATGTCTGGCACTGCTGGCACAGGTGAACTCGGAGACAGTAAGGTATCCCCCGGTTCCTTCAGCACTGCTCAGCTCATTGGGGCAGCTCCTCCTGCAGACTCATTTTACAAAAATTGAGGTGTGCAACACAGATGACAAATAATGGGCTGAAATCATGTTGACCTTAAGGAAAGAATGGGGCTTCATCTGCTACTATTGGTTTTTAAGCACATACTTAGCAGCTAAACCACCTCCACTCGGTGGCTGGTGGGAGGGAGTCCCTGTCCCATGGTGGTTACAGGGCCAGAATATCAAGAAACCACAGCTTTGAGGCTTCAGACTGTGTAGGACAGCTCAGCTACAACCCCACTGTGGTAGCTGTGTCCTTGGGTGGGTAGAGCAGGACCTGCCAAGAGGCAGGTGAGGGGAAGGATGGGAAGCTGCAGGCTGGCACTGGATTGGGACCCTTGGATGTGGTCGATGGCCCAGGTACAGCCTAAGGATCCATGTATGTTCTCGGGAAGCCAGAGAAGGCACAAAGTGGCCCTCCCCGGAAGCTGCCATGTTCATCACCTGACTCCCACACTTCATTTTCCTCATCTGTAAAGTGGATCTGCAGGAGAAGCCACCCTACTTGGCTATTCTCGAGGAGGTGAGGTCTCAAAAAGTCTTCCATAGCCCCAGAGTTTGCACTTCGGGGACAGGGTCTATACCTCCAGAGTAACAGCTGGAAGACTCCCCAAGCTGTGGTCAACAGCAAGGGGCAGGGATGAAGGGGCTGGGGGGAGCAAATCTTCTACATGGTCCCCCTCTATATCTCTGGGAGCAGTGGGCAGGGATGTAGCTGAATACTCAGCAGAAGAATCCAAGAACCAAAGTGTCCTCAAGCTGAGTGTGAAGCCTGAGGTGTATTTACTGTAGGGACAGCACAGTTGAGGGAGTGTCAGTGGTCACCATCATAAATGATGGTACCGACACAGGGCCCAGTATATCAAACACTCTCTTACCCAGAGGTGATGTGCCCATTATTTATGTTTGTTTGTTGTTGTTGTTTTTTTTTTTTTCAGCCACATTCAGTGGTGCTCAGGACTTACTCCTGGCTCAGAATTCAGGGATCATTCCTGGCAGGCTCAGGAGACTCTCTGAGATGGAATCTGAGTCAGCTAGGTGCAAAGCAAGTGCCATACCCATTGTATTATCTCTCTGGCCCTCGTGTGCCCCCTTATTTTAGTTTACAACAGAGATTCCCAGCCAGGGTGGCTTTGCCTGCCAGGGGCCATGAGGTAATGTCTGCAGCATGCTTGCTCATCCACAGGGCAGCAATTGAATTTTGGGAATGCAGGGCAGTGCATCTGATGCTAATCAGTTTACAGATGCATGGGGTAACCCCCACAACAAAGAATGGAGTCCCTGCCTCCCAAAGTCTCTAATACTGAGAGAGTAAATCCTATTTGTTCAAGAAGCTGATAGCCAAGGCCAAAAGGTTAGTAAGGGGCAGACCCAACCTGGGTCTGACTGATCCTTTTGCTCTACAGCCCTAGAGCTGAGCTTTCTTTCACAGATGCCCCCCTGTAGCCTGCTGGCTCTTCAGTCATCCAGGATGCAAAATGTCATGAGATGGCCAAGGTGTTAATGAATGTGCCTTACCCTGGATTCAGTAATTCCCTTTCTGGGAATCCTTCCCAGTACCAGAATCCCAAAAACAGCAAAGACTTCTGCATAAGGGTTTTACACCCAAATCTTATTCACAGCATCCAGAATTTGACAAAGAAACAAATGTTTAAAAATAAGAGCACAGTTCAGTAAGCTCTGGTGCCGCTGTAGGATAAAATAATCAACTCATGTGATCATTAAAAATGTTTACACAGAGCTGTACTTTTAAGGAGAGAGAAAAAAAAAACCACCTTCTTGCTGAAATTGGTAAGTGGGAAAAAATGAAATTCAAAATTACATCGTGTGATCGGGATTATGTTATTAAAATTTCTAAATGTTATTATGTGCTGAATAAGTACCAGGAAAAAAATAACCAAAATGTTGACCAAGGATTTCACTGCTTGGTGGGACTTGGATAACACCGCGTCCAGCTTTTTATTGCTTCTTAAGTTTGAGTGATGCCCTCTGCTCACTGGGTCATCTCAAAAATAACCTCGTTGTGTTGGTGATGACATTCTCTCACCTTTCACCCTGCTCAGGCTGTGGGGTGCTCCTCTTTTCATTTGGAAGGTGCCTATAGGCAATTCTCAAAACAAGAAAATTCAAACTGGGCAAAGAAGGGAAGAGAGTTGTGTCTCTAAAAGTGTTTGACTTTGGGTGGCTGCAGTGCCATGCCAGATCCCCATGTTCTCTCATACTGCAGTGCCCTTTTCTCCCTCTTCCCAACCTCTAAAGACCTGAAAGCACATAGTCAGATGCTACTTCTTCCAGGGAGCCCTTTGGGACCATTCAACCAAAGTTCATTTCCCCCCTTTGCTGGAGCTGATAACTTTCTGCTAATAAAGTCTAACAAAGTATTTTATTCCTTTGATTGTGTTTCAGATACAGCCATGTTAACTTCCCTGGACGCTCCAGGGGGCAGAGTCCTTGTCTCATTTATTCATCCTCTTCTGGGAGAGGAGTTAGAAGGGAAGTTGGGAAGCGCTGCTTTGCTTGTGGTGGTTCTTCCCCAGGGTAACTTATTTCCTCTCTGTGAATGGGGTGGTGATCTCATGGGTTTAGTGTATGGGTTGAACCAATAAAACAGTGAAAAATCTAACCCTGGTGTCTGCATGTGCAGGATGCAGAGACTAAGAGCACTGGCCTAATAGGATTAATGAAGCGATTGCAGATCTGTCCCTTACAGCAGAGCTCTTCAACTTTTGACACGTGAGCACTGGCATAGGTCTTGGATACAGGTCCACAGACTGACAGTTATAATCAAAGTGGCAGGCCAAAGTTTTTGGTCTTTTCATATTCCACATGAGCCAGTGATTGAGGACCTTTAATTTAAAGCACTTGGAACAGAACTGGGGATGTGCTAAATGTCTTGAAAATAACCAGTACTATTTCTTCTTCATCATCACCTCACCACCCTCTCTGTCATCTTCATCATTATCCCCACATTAGCATTTGCTATTTCCCAAATAGTCATTTACTCCACCTGAGGGCATTGTGCTAGGTCCTCAGCAGGCCAGGTGAAATAGGTAATGAGCCAGCCTGCAGGGACAAGACAGTGGAGTCTGAATTGGGACACTCAGCCATGGAGCTAGCTGAGTGGTTTTCACTGGTCAATTCTCCTTCCCAAGCAGGCAGATCTGTGCAACAGAACTTCATTAGTGTTATTTAAAACTCTGATGCAGGTAGAGTGGCTCACCCTTGAACTGTGATTTAATTAACAAAAATTGCAGCACCACGTCCATGTGTTCAAGCAGAAAGTGCATACTCGGTGCTCCAAAATGGCAGAGGTATTTTACCCCACATCATCACAGACTTGATACAGGTAAGTGCTCTGGAGTCCTGCAGGATCACGTAGTACAGAGCTTTCAAAATAGGGGGATGTTGTGTATGTAAATATTTTAGGGGATTATTATGTTACTGACCCTACCCTAAACAAACGGAGGAATTGTTGTGTATGTAAACATTTTATGGGATTATTATGTTACCGACCCTACCCTGATCGGTGATTGTGCCCTACCCTAGGGTGTGACCTGGCATTCTGCCCCCACCCTAGGGTGGTACCTGATTCTGCTTCCACCATTGAGTGGTATCTGATCCCACCGTTGGGTGGTACCTGATTCTGGGAAATAAAAACAAGGGTCTGTGGAAGACGAGAGGCTTTTTGCTGGATCTTATGCTGAGTCTTTGGACTTCAGTCTTGTTCACCGAATAAAGCTAATATTTCCACAAGCCTGACTGTCTGTGAGCTGTTTACTTGCCGTTTCACCTCAGAACCATCAGCTGGACAGGGTGGCAGACACATGCTCCCAGCTGGAGGGGAAAGACCTCATCCTCCATCCCTCCATCAGTCAACCTCTTCAGGGGCTGACTTGCAACAGGGGGACACCTATGGCAGAGCTGGGCCTCACACTGGATGGGTGTTCGGGAATGGGGAAAGCACCAGGGCCACCTGGCTATGCTAGGGTCAGCCAAAACCACGTGTGTTGCTTGGAAAGAGTGCTGAGCATCAAATTCAGGGCCCTGCATATGTCAGGTATGTGCTCTACCACTGAACAACCTCCCCTTCACCAGACCTGAATTCTATTTTATTTTGTTTATGTATTGATTTTTTGGGGGAGGTGTGGGTGGATCCTAAGCATTTGCCAAGAAGCCCTGGGTCTCACTCTGTGATCCTTGGTCACCAGGGAAGTTTGGCCTGTGTGAGGATCAGGATGTTCTGTAGTTCAAGCTTTTGATGCTGGAAGTCTCCAGGACCACCCCATAGTACTCAGAGGCCTTCAGGGCTACATCCAGGGATACCCAAGGGCTCACATGGTACCAGGGATTTAACTGAGGTCACACATGTCTAGATAAGATTCCAACCTCTTTACAATCTCCTAGGACCCCAGTCCTGAGTTGTAATGAGATGTCATGAGGATACAGGCCATGGTTTAGAGTGAAGGAACAGCCTGCAAGAAGAGGTCCCTATAATGTGCTTGGAGGAGGTCCCCATAAGGTGCTTGGTGAGGGACAAAGAAGTGGACTCAAAGCTACAGGAAAGTCGAATGCCTTTCTCAGGAGGCCCAAGGTGGTATTTTTGCCATCAGTTTTACCTTGCTCTGGGGTCACATCCTTGATTCTTATAAGCTTTGAAGTTGTCCTGAACTCAGGGTTTCAGATGACCTTAGCTTTGAGAAGCCAGGGAAAAACTCTTATCTGGATCATAGTCTATTTTCCCTTCTCCTAAGAAGTGATCATTGCACTCTGCTGTGGGATCTAGAAGGATGTCATTGTGTGGGGTTTAGAGGTGGGGTAAGCATTCAGGTGTGGGTGTCTGTCAGCAGGTTCTCTCTGAAAAGTATAGCTATACTCAGAGCAATGCTGAATGACACTGTCTCTTCCTTGTCCCCTGAAGTCCCTTCTGTCTCTTTAGTGGTCCCAGTACCTGACATTAGGACTTTGGCATCCCTATCTCCCTGAACTAAATCAGAATCTTTAGAGTCTTGTAGCCACCTGGTGTAATATTGTGAAATAAATTTTTACTTTGATAACCCATCTCATTTTCCAGGTGCTAAGCCAGCTAATGTTCATAGGCATGGATGGTGGTGGTCACGTGTCCCTCTTAGGGCCCCCTTTCCCATGGAGTTTATAAGGGCATCCTCAGAAATCAGGCCTGCAGATCTCTCCTAGTCCCCTTGTTCAGTCAGCATCAGCTGTGGCTTAGACTAGTATGAGCTATCAACAAGATCATGGCTAGGCTCTGACTTCCATCCTCTATAGCTATAGGTCAGAGAAGACAAACAGGAATGGAAGGACAAATACTCCATTCCCCTTCTTTATTTTCCCTCTGCTGGAAAGACAGAAAATCCGAGAGTTCACATTGGCAGAGACCCCTCTGAATATGAAGAATAGCCCTAAGGACACAGGGTAGATGTAAGGTTCTATTGCTTCAGCCCTCCAGTGTGAGCCAGCCTAAATTTCAGTCAGCCCTAGAAAGAAGGTACTTCTGTTACCTCTACCTTATCTGACATGGGATATCATGCACAGGTTCAATGTTCAATGACCTCAGGAATCATCTGCATTAGCAGCACTCATTTGTTTGCTTCTATACTTTGGGGCAAAGTCAGCATTTCTCAGCCCAGAGCACCCTTGACTGAATGCACAGAACCACTCCTTCTTAAACACAGCGAACCTGCAGATACTAGGCAAAGGGCAGATGTGTGTGGCAAATCCTTCCCTTCAAGAGTGGTAGAATAAAACAGGGTCCCTCACCTGGTGTGAGAGCTCGGCAGCCTTAAGTTCCTCGGACAAATCTGACAATATGGAGAGTGCT
Organism: Suncus etruscus; assembly: GCF_024139225.1. Taxonomy (NCBI): domain Eukaryota; kingdom Metazoa; phylum Chordata; class Mammalia; order Eulipotyphla; family Soricidae; genus Suncus; species Suncus etruscus. Next base: position 40,044,428 of record NC_064858.1, read on the forward strand.
CTGTGAGGGGCTCTTGGCTCTGTCCATACACCTGATCCAGCCTTGTGACCCTACTGTCCCCAATGGCGTGAGAGGGTTTTGGAGACTTAAAGAACTTCAAAGGCTGCAGCATTTCTTCCTAAAGCAAGCCTTCCCAGGACAGCAGTGCGAGTCACTCCTAAGTCCACAGAGCTGCCAACATGCAGATGCTGATTTCGTCCCAGTCGCTGCAGCTGTTTCAAAATACTGTTCCACTCATGGCTACCTCAGAGTAATGGGCCATTACCAGTTCCTGTGAGGGCTTGTTTCTTCTAATGTGCCTGGAATGATTATACAACAATTTGGATGGAAAGTTTTCCTTGTTGGGATTTTGGACTCCTCGGAGATGAAACCTGAGCAGTGCACATGCCAAGCACGCATCGTATAATCCTCAACCATAATTGAAAATTTGTCTCATAGGTTTCCTTTGTAAACCTCTGTTCTTTGTTTTAGGTATTTAAAATACAGTCTTAAGGGGTTCAGGAGATAGTTGAGGGATGATGACGATATGATCCTGACCCTCCTAAGCACTGTCAGATTGGGAGGATCCTGAGAGCTCAGAGCAGTGCCTGGTGTGACTCTTGTGGCCTCAGTAACCTCTATGGTTGTCCTTTATTTTCTGGCTCCTCAGGGCTAAGCAGCACTAACCATTCAGACAAGTTGTCCCCAGTACTACCATGAATGACTCCAGGGAACCCTTAACATTGCTTAGGAGGCCCCCAATATTCTGTGGCAGGATTCATAGGCTTTACTTGATTGCCAGAATGGTCCAATATATCCCAATTTTCTAGATCAATGGCACAGCTGACCATGAATGGACAGTCACTGAGGGACCTTGTAAGGGGAGGCAGGACTGACTGCTGAATTTGATAAGAACAAAGTATCATTTGCAGACTCAGGCATTGAGAAAGCACAACGATCACTCTAAGGCTTGGATCAGCTTTGACTCCTATCTTCCCCCACAGGTGCCTGTCACGCCCTGGACAGGAGGGGTATCAGGAAATTCCCCTGAGAAAGGCACAAATTGGAGCTGGAACAAGAGTTCAGCAGGTAAGACAGTTATCTTGCACATGACTACCATGAATTTCAATCCCTGACATCTCATATGGTCCCCTACCTCTCCAGAATCTCCTGGAGTGCGGAGCCAGGGAAAAACCCTAAGTATACTAGGCGTCTCCCCATTCCAATAAGACAAATATAAACAAACTGACTTCTTAATCCTGAATCCTTTTTGTTTTGGGGCCATGCCTAGCAGTGGTCAGAGCATACTCCTTGCTCTGCACATAGGAATTATTTCTAGTAGGCTCAGGAGACTATAAGAGATGCCAGAGATTGGACCTGAGTTAGCAATATGTAAGGCAAGTGCTCTATCCACTGTACTATTGCACTGGTCCATCAAGTTCAGGATTTTCTATAGTTTCACATAAGCTTCTACTTTGCCATGATTTCACATTTCTGAGATGGGTGCTCCAGTTCCATCAGGATTGAATTCACAGTTAAATCATTTCATAATCAATTGGATCATAAATCAGTATGGGTTAATTCTCTTCTGATTGGTCAAGCTCAGGGAGCAGAGACCTGAACTTGGGGATATTAAGCTAAGACAAATCACTGCTCAAGCTTGGGACACCCCAACCTTCTTGCTAATGACTCTCTCAAGCTTCCTGTCTCTCCCCCATCACTTATTCTACTCCTTTCCCTACCTTCTCTTTCTCTCTCTCTTCTCTATTTCTGGTTGGAATATCACCAGGAAGAAGCTAGTTTTGTTCACATCAACAAACAAAACAAGGGACTAGAGTGATAGCACAACAGGTAGGGCATTTGCCTTGCATGTGACCTACCTGGTTCAATACCCAGCATCCCATATAGTTGCCCAACCTTGACAGAAATTACTTCTGAGTGCAGAGCCAGGAGTAACCCTTGAGCACTGCTGTGTGTGACAAAAAATCAGAAACAAAACAAACAAAAATATCTCTACTCTCAGGAAGAATCTATTCTTGCTGGAGAGAATTTTTTTTTCTTTGAGTCTCCCAAATGATGCTGAGGAGATCCATCTCCCCTTCTAGCAATTCTCAGCCAACCCAGCTCACAGATGCATATTTGATTAGGTGTCACTGCACGTAACATGTATGTCTCCACTATAAGGGAAAGTACACTTCAGATGTATCTTTCGGCTTTCCTGGTGAAGTGCCTAATTTTCCCCAAGAAATCATTCAGCCAGAAGGCCCATCGGTGGAAGTCAATCATAACCCCTGCGTGGATTTCTGGCTATATTTCTGACATGGCTGTGACATAATATATCTCTTTACTTTTATTTATTTGGCTTTGCCTCTATTGCTAAACTACAGATATTCAGCCTCAGTTATCCTGCAATCTTATAGAAATTTTCAGCACCAAGACTATTAAATTCCCCACTGCCTAGTATATTTGCAACTCAAATATTGAGCCAAGCCAGTTCCAGCAACTTGCTTTTTCCTGCTTTCAGCTTCATGGTGCTAACAATAGCTTCTGCCTTTCTTAAATTCTACTTTCCGGAGGCTTTGAACTTCTTGCAAACCAGAACACCTTCGTCTCATGTTTCCCCTTACCTCTAGCAGGGCTCTTTCTCACCTACATCGAGTAGTTATTTGATATGTAGAATCTAGGGTCCGTTACCATGATACCATTGTGTTGTCCCTCCTAATGATCCTCTGCCCTTTGTTTCCCTGAAAATACCTTGCACACCAGAGATGTGCTTAAAATGTCATCAGCTGAAAAGTAAAGTTTGTCTCTCATCTCATAGACATGGGTCCCCATACAATGCATTTTGTGTGGTCTTAATTACTTCATATTTCATATTTTGCCATCTGTGCAACCCACTCTCCCTAAAGTGGATTCACCGAAATCTCACTGATGGCTGTAGGACAGAAGCCGCCTACAGCAATTAGGTCCTCTAGGGCCATACTCAACTATATTTAGGGGACCACAAAATTCTGAGGATTGAACCAGAATCAGTCACATGCCCAGCATATGCCTTAACTCCTGTACTAGGTCTGTGGTCCCAAGAGAGAGAATTTTAAACAAATACTTAAGAGATATTCAAATGCAATGAAGGAACAGAGGCAGGAGGACAATAGTTAATGTCTATTAGGTTTTGGGGTGATAAAAGCATTTAAAAATGGATTGTGGTTATGGTTATACCGCTTGGGAAAATATACTAAAAGCCACTGAACTACTCACTTTCAATAAGAAACTGTAAATTATTTAAATTGTATTCAAAGTCTGAAGGCATGCTCAAAATGCCTGAGTACATGCCTGGCCTATCTATGTAGGATCTCTACTTCAAGCTCTGCATGTCCCAACTCCCCAGCATTACCTAGGGTCTAAGCATGACTGAACCACAGCCCAGTTAGCTGAACATTACTAGGAATGTCCCCTGCACCCTCTGAGCAGTACTTAAGAGATTCCCACAGATTAAGACTATGTCATAGAATAACTGATGAAGAGAAAGAAAAGTAGTGAAGGCATCTGGTCCCAGGTTGGTGGGGGGTGGTCAAGGTAAGTATCCTGGAGGAGGTAACATTTGGGTGAGGCTGACAGGGAGCTGGGTGAGGCATGTGGGAGCGAACTGTGTAGATGTCTGGAGGAAGAGGCCTAAGAAGAGGAAGGAGAAAGTACAAAGGCTCTAGGATCCATCTGCTATGCTGAAGATGGCAAGTCAGTATGACAGGAGCTTAGTGGGTGAGAGTGGAAGGAATCTGAGGAATGGGGGAGAGGGGTGGAAGCCCTATGGAAGATTTGGGGGGCAAAGAAGAACAGGGAGGCTTCAGAAAAGAGCAGATACATTGATTCTTATCTTCATGACTATCCTGTTGTAAACCCACCCCCACAGTACCCACCCCCCATTTAAAGTCCACACTGAGACACTGAGGCTGCCTTCTTTATTGGTATGACCCATCAAATTACCCCAATAAGTTCTAGCCAGACACCACAACTATCTCTCTTTTATGGAAAAGGAAACAGAGCCTCAAGGAATAGGAATGCTGCCGCCCCCTGCCCCTGCATCCCAGTGCCCATGTGCAGTGGCCCGCCACTCACTCAGCTCAGCGATGCTGCCCACACGTGTGGCCAGCAGTGACTGCTCGATGGTCCTCAACTCCGACTGGCTGAACAGGGTTGGCTCTCCTGGCTTGTTCACCCGCTGAGGGTCCCGGTGCAAGTTCAGGCTGTCAGGCAGGCATAGCACCCCTGCAGTGGTGAGGGGACAGAGGAGAAAAGGAGACAGGATATGACTTCTCAGTTCACCCACAGAGGAAACCAAATAGATCAAACCACCTTGGGACATGGGCACCAAACTACCAGGCCATGGTCCTCCAGAGTGACTCTTGGATTAGAGTATCCTTGGGGCCTATCTGGCCTATCTGGCCTCTCTCTCTCTCTCTCTCTCTCTCTCTCTCTCTCTCTCTCTCTCTCTCTCTCTCTCTCTCTCTCTCTCTCTCTCTCTCTCTCTCTCTTTCCTCTTCTCTTTCTTCCTCCTCCCCCTCCCTCTCTCTAATACATATGTATATACACACATACATATTTCCTGGGGTTCTCTAGCCCACACATTTGTGGATACTCTCACATTTCCAAAAGGCACAGAAGGAAGCCTTTTCCTTAGGTTTGGCAGTGATGCTGCCCCCACAAAAAGCCCTTGATCACAGCATCTTGTCTCCCTTAGGTCATGGTGTCCTCCAAGTCAAAGTTCTCAAGGTACCCTTCAGGGATCCTGCTCTTTTTTTTTTTTTTTTTTTTTTTTTTTTTTAGGGATCCTGCTCTTTACACAACAGACTTAACTCTGGATGGTGAAATAGTCACAGTACAGGCAGGCTTTTATTGGGAGAGGTGAGAGATTGGACCCCCAAATTTCTTTCCCTTTCTGTGAACCATGTGTGAGCACTGTGAGCTGCACCTATACCCACAATGCACATTTGCACTCTAGCACCACACCCCCAGCTCCAGAACAGACTAAACCAGGCCTCCTCCCTTCTTCACTTGCTCAGGTCAAAGGTAGATTCTTGATATCATGAGTACCATGGACTGAAAGGCTCATGAGCAGTCACCTTGAACTAGCTTTCTCCTTTTTGGGAAGGATTTGGAGTAGTGCTCAGTGATCATTCCTGGTGGTGCTGGAGTGGGGGTACCATATGAAATGTTGGGAATTGAACCCAGATCAGCTGCATATAAAGCAAGTGGCCTACCAACTGTACTATGTCTCTGGCCCCAACTTCTCTCTTGAGCTGCTAGCATCACTAGAAAAACTCATTCTCATTAATCAGAGGGTGGGAAGGGGACAGACTCAGACAGCAGGTCCAGAACCAGCCAACAGCTTGACATGGCCCCTGAAATGACACATTCGATTTTGGTGTACCCTTTTAATGGGGTAGTGGATACTCAGCACAGTGCTGGAGTTCACTCAACAGAGCCACGAAGGGGCCATCTGTGTGGCAGAGGGCAAGGCAGGCAGAGTTCTGGGCACAGGGCTGAGGAGACAAAGAGGGATAGGAGACCCAGACTCTAGGTCTAAGCAAAAAGGGTTTCTGGCCACTCACACAACTGTAGAGGAGAGAGGATGAGGATGAAGACCATTGGGGAATGAGTGGTCTGTCCATCAACTAACTACTGGAAGGTGAATGAGGAGGAGTCTTTCTGCTGAAGAGACAAGACTACCAAGGCCACAAGTAATCAGAACAAGAAATCAGTTTTAACATATACGCTGGACTGGATAGATACTATGGGGTTAAGGCATTTACCTTGCATGCAGTTTACCCCGGTTCAATTCCCATTATCACACAGAGTCATAAGTAAGCCCTGAACACTGCTGAGTGTGGCCCAATCCACCTATATATCTATATATAGGTGTAGGTGTATATATATATATATATATATATATATAGGTGTAGGTGTATATATATATATATATGAATTATTTAAATTCCTGGCAGTGAAGAGAAACAAAAGGATAAGGCCAGTAGTTCAAGTCTATTCTTCACTCAGTTTCAACTATGAAGGTTCAGCAAACCAATGACCCCCCCTTGAGTGAGGCAGTGACTTCCTGTCAGTCAGTCACTTCATTGGTAGTGGGGAAGAGGGGCAGATCCTGAAGTTTGCATCTTTCCACCTACCTGGTCCACACATGAGAAGGCAAAGATAAAAATCTTTTGGGGGAGGAGCACACATGGTTCAGTGGGTTGAGCACAAGCTTTACATGCATGAGGTTCAGGATGGATCTCTAGTACTATGTATCCACCACCCCACGCTCTGCTAGGAGTGACTCCTGAACACAGAATCAGATGTAGTCCAGAAATACCATTAGGTATGATTCTTCCCAAACGAAAAAACAAAACAAAGCATGATGTTTCTGAATGAATAATACGTGAGTGGATGCAGTGCTATTGCCTGTTTTCTCCTAATGTTCCTATTAACTGGCAATGGAGCTAGTATGAGTCGGAAATTTCTCTGCGACTGTTTTCCCAACAGTCTGATTCTGACTCAGTGTAAGATTGTATTTCTTATCAGCCCAGTCCATCTGCCACCAACACTAGCACACACATTTCTCATGTTCTCCCTGGATAAAGCATTTCATAATGTGTCATACTGATCCTGATTGTGTACAGTGCACTCCAAAAAACATTAAAAAAACATTGACTTCTCTTCTATCTTACTCATAAAAATGTCTGCAGTACCAAATGTGACTTCCCAAGCCTTTGAAAGTCGCTGTGAACTGTGGCTGTCCACCCTGTGGCACTCCTTGGACACCCCCACCCCCATTTCCTGGAGCCTCATTCCTGCAGCAGGAGGCCCCAAGGGAGTGAGCACCTGAGAGCAGATCCCTGCACTTAAGGACTCACAGATTTGCAGGATGTAAGACTTTGAGAGAAAGGCTATTGCACATGACCAGCTCCTTACCTGTCCCTCACATCCGGTGAGTCACTCCCTGTTTGCCCCAGCCAGGACCCCCTGAGTCATGCTAGCTCTTCTAGCTACTTCACCTCTGAGACTGGCACAGAGCAAGTCCAGAAGCTGTTGCCACGGCAATGAGAGGGGGAGGCGGGGGGGGGGGGTGCATCCACGTCTGCCCTGACTCCTTCAGAGACAGGTCCTCACAGATGGTACCTGCTGATCATGCCCTCCTGGGGACAGAGCTACTAAGTCAAGCTTTTGAAGGACAAAGCAGTCTATGGAAGTAGTGATGGGAGGGGGTGACAATAAAGAGCCACAGAACAGCAGAGCCCTAGGCCTCTGGATAAAGGGTTCTAATTCTCTACACAGATGGCCCTGGCTCTTGGGTGGATCCCTAGGAATGCTGGCTTGCTCTTTGCATTTGGTGCTTCAAGTTATTTTGTTTTGTTTGTTTGTTTGTTTGTTGCCACAGCCAGAAGTGCTCAGGCTCACTCTATGCTCTGTGCTCAAGAGATCACTTCTGATGAGGCTGGAGGAACCACATGGAGTACCATATGTGGTACTGGGGATCAAACTTGGATCAGATGTATGCAAAGTAAGTGCCCTATATGCTATACTACCTCTCTGGTTTGGATTTTACTTTTTTTTAACTCCAACAAACATGATGCTATTTTGCCTACTAGACTGACATCCATCCTGCTGCAAATATCTAATTTATTTGTTATATTTTGGGGCCATATGCCACAGAGCTCAGGGTTTACTCTTGGCTCTGTGTTTAGAGATCACAGCTGGCAGAGCTCAGGTAACCATAAAGAGTACTGGTAAAGCAAGTACAAGGCTAGTGCTCTCCCTGCTATCCTATCTCTACTATTATCAAGCTTTAAAACATCAGATTATTACAGTTTAGGTTACATGTTTATAGCAGTGTTAATGTTTATGGTTCTGATGTACAATTACCACATCTCAAACCACCAAAACACCCAAGACCCTTGTCCAATGCACCTTGGAACGCTACTTCCAGTTCATTACAACATTCCTTTCTTTCCTGGTATTTTCAGGTTGATAATCCACAGTTAAGGATTTAACATTTGACATTGCTGAGTCCCTTGTTCTCTTTCTCTCTCTCTCTCTCTCTCTCTATATATATATATATATAGATAGATAGATAGATAGATAGATAGATCTATATCTATCTATCTATCTATCTATCTATCTATCATCTATTCTAGTTGAGAGAGATCATCTGGTTTTTATCCTTCTCCCTCTGACTTATTTCATTTGACATGATGCCTTTCGGGTCCATCCAAATCCCCAACTTGCAAGATTTCAACATGTATCCAAGATATAGCTTTTTTTAATCCCTCTATCTGCCATAGGACGTTCCAGTGGTTTCTATATCCTGGCTATTGTGCTAAACAGGTGTTATGAGCTTTTATCACTGAATTTCTTATGTGGGTTGAGTCATGAGAAAACGGGACTTGGAAGCTGGAACTCAAAGAGTTTCTGTCCTGACTCTGTAGTTTCCCAATCTGGATTTAACCTTAGTCATGTCATAGAGCCTCCTGGTCTCCATTTCCATTTCTGTGAAATAGTGATCATGGCAATGGGTGGTCTTTCCCTGCATTTTTGAGGGTCAAGAATAAAATGAGATGCTGAGGACCAAAGAGCTGGCACTGGGCCAATAGCAAATATTTCCTGTGTGAACTGAGAGCAAAGTCAGTTAATATGGATAAGATCCACTTTGACCACTTCCTGCTTTATATTAAGGATAAACAATTTCCCTAGAAATGAGTTTCCTTCTTTGAGGTTATGAAATTTAAATGTAAAAAGACATAATTATTCACAGAAGTTCTGAAATCCAGGCAACAGAGATTTGAGAAATCTTTAAATTATCTTTTATGCATGCCCGTTAATTGTGAGATGAAATTAGATGCCGCTCCGCACCATCCTGACTTCAATGTGGGATGTACAGATTCCAGGACCTTCAATGCAGAGGCTTGAGATCGACAACAGAGACTGTGAAAGGTATAACTGTATGGGCACTGTAGACAATGACTGGGATTGGACAAACTGGTTTGCCTGGAGCCTAGAAATGGTCTTCTGTCAGGAAACTTCAGGGGTAGGGTCTCCTTGTACTTAGGCCAAAGTTTTTCCTTTCCATGACCCCCATACTTTGGTGGGCCCATGCAAATGATAATTGCCACACTAACATTGTTTTTACAATGCTCCTTTGACTCTAAACCTTAAAAAAAGTTGATGGTCACTATCACTAACAGGTATAAATAGCACAAACCTGAGAACAACAATCCATGTTAATTTATAAGAATTGTGTCCTTGTGGTGTCTTATAAATAATGCATTGTATGCAGTACTGAGTAGTTGCATCATGCTGATATATTTTATTTTGTGTGTATCCTGTAATTATGTCATAATGCTTTCAGAGAACTTACTGTAAAGAACAAGATATACCTTTGATGTACTATACTAAGCATTGAATGTATTTGAGTTTAGAAGGGTAATACTTCCTTATTAAAAATTATCTTTTATGCAAAAAATGATAAGGCTTGTCTTTCTTCTTTAAATATTCTCTATGTGCTATATAATGAACTGGAGTTACTGTTGCGGGGGTCTGGAAATCAACTTGATCACTAAGGGGACTCTAATTTCATATTGCGGTGTTGAGTTTTAGATCACTCTCAATCTTCATCCCCTGAGCTGAGCAAGAGCAGAGATTCTGACTAGAACTGAGTTTAAAGATGGGCTAAACGCAACCTCCTCTGACATACGAATGGCCGTGACAATCTTCAGAGACAATGAGGCTGAGTTGTCCTTGGTGAGTTCAGTCTCCAGGTTGAGATCTTTGGAGCCTTATCAAGATGGGGATTGTTCAAGTCCCTGCCCTGCAGGAAGGTCCAGGACCCTCACTCACACACTGACCTCCACTGGCATAGAAACTGCCAACTCCACCAACTAATCTTGGGAAGACACCAAGTTGCTGAATCACCCAGTTCCTGGAGTGTGTGACTGTATATGTAGCCATGTGATGCTTCCAAATCTCATAGTACTGATAACCCAGTAGGAAAACAGCAAATTAGACAGGAAAGTTGCATAGAAGCCTACTCAGCTCGATGAGCAAAACCAATAATAAAGAAGGCTCAGACTAGCACTTTATTATTTACTAACTCAGTAAATCCTCAGACAATGATTTTAATATCACCATTTGAAATACATGTTGCAACAAGCAATATAAGTGAAATTATTTTGTGCCTGCTAAGGAGGCAGGCTTGGGGTGGGTGGGTAAGAAACTGGGGACATTGGTGGAGGGAGGGTCACACTGCTGATGGAATTTGTGCTGGAACACTGAATACCTAAAGTAACTGTATTATGAACAGTTTTGTAAATCAAGGCATTTAAATAAAGTTTCAGGCATAAATAAAAAAGATAAAGATGGAGTTAATGAGACTCAGAAAGGACTTTGAGGGACCTAAGAGAACTAGCCTCCCCAGAAAAGCAGGCTTTCATGGGTTGGATCCACAATGACTTTGAAAGGGTTATGGTCTCCTTGAACTGTTTTGGAGTGGGTTATGCATGTATTTAAGAGAGAAGTTCATCAACTTCCTCAAAATTGCCTTTAAGTCCTAAAAGGTAAAGCAACCATCACCTTTGACCATAAAGAGGATTTCTGATCAAAAGCAGAAACAGAGAAGATGCATTAACATGGGCCATGACCTCCAATCCTGCCAAGCCAGCCCCATTACAGCCTGGACAAAGACCCTCTCAGATCCCCAGCCAGCTTTTGAATCTGCCTAGACAGATTACTGTACCTCTTTCCATGGGGTTGAAGAGATAGAACAACAGGGAAGGTACTTGCCTTGTACATGCTATCCTGGTTTGATTCCTGGTACCTCCTATGTTCCCCCCATAAGCCCTTCTAGGAGTGATCCCTGAGTACAGAGCCAGGGGTAAGCCCTAAGAATCACCTGGTGTACCCCCAACAACAACAAACCCTAAAATTAAATACCTATCTAATGGTACAAAGGGGTGAAGCATCTGCCTTCCATGCACAAGGCCCAAGTTCAATTCCCCCCACTATGTCAGGTGTACCGGTGGCTCCCACACCTATTGGTGTGGCCCTGGTGGCTTCAGTACTTCCAGACCTGAGCACCTAACTCTCAGGACAAGGATCAGCAGCAGAGGTTCCTGGAGACTAGAGTAATGCTGGGGAGTCCCCTCACCCTAAATAAAATGCACTGCATAAGTTTATTGTGGGTGATTAAATGACACAATACACTTATAGCCTTTGGGCTGATGGTGAGTGTCTCAGAAATACCCTGTTCCCAGCAATGTGCAGTTATGCTTTAATGTCTGGATTCAAATAGCCTCATAGATCATTTTCCCCAAATTCAGCTTCAATGGAGACAAGTAGCTTTTGAGACAGGCCACTTAAAACATCGAATGTGGGAACAGAACCTCAGGATGGGCACCTAGGGCCAACACTGCCCTTTCTCCAGTGCAGGTGTTGGGGTACTTTCTGCCTCCCTTAGCCCATCCTCCCCCCACATCAAACCATCTGTAGGCAATGCCATGCCTGTTTCCTCCCCTCAGTTCCTTTCAGGCCTCTATCTGTAATTATTGTAGGGAATGATAGTTCCTTGGAGAAAGCCTTGGGAGACAGCACTAGCACCATTTGTTCCCCCTCAGCGGTGATGCTGATGATGGGAACTTAGGGGGGTGCAGCCTAGCAGCAACTTCCACTAACATCAGCCATGAGCCAGGCATGGTGCCAGGCAATATCCTGGCACAGCCCAGTGAAGTCTGCTTTTATTCCCTGGGGTCAGCAACACTGCAGGGAATCACACCTAGCATATATGAGACCCCAAGTTTCTTTCCAGGGTTCACATATCTATGTCCCAGACCCTGAACTTCTGGGTTCTCCTGGCTGTCAAACTGGATTGACAGCTAAGACAGAAAAAAAATCATAGATGGTATTTGTATATAAAGCCCAGTGTTTTAAGTTCACCATGAGTAGTGGTCCTTAGGATCAAAGTATCAGAACTATAAAGCACACCCCGGGAAGTGGTCCTGGCTCCCCCAGATCCATCCATACTGTGTGCTGGCCCCTATGAAACAAACGGTCTGGGACATGTATAAAGGAGCTATGTAAAGGTTCTGGATTCAAATTTGGGTCTTCAAATCCTAGTGGCCTGACTCTCTGGGTAGCTTCTGGCAGTGAACACAGAGCCTCTGGTAAAATGACCATGAATGTGATTAATATGGCCCCACCCACCTTGCAGAACTAACTCTGGGAGGGCGAAATGAGCTGCCGTGTGCAGGGCAGGTGGAAAGGCACTTGGTGTATAGAGCAAGAGCTATGGAGTTTTCTCCATTTCCATTTCCATCTCCGCTGTATAGGGACAGCCCCTAAGTGCTGCCATACCTCACTGAGGCCACAAAGAGCCTGAGAAATGAAGATAAATGTGACCATCTAGGGATATGGAGTCCACACTTCCCTGCTCTTTCAGCTATTTGTCTAGCCACAATGCCAGGCACTGTCCAGGAGGTAAAACCAATAACAACAGTATACGTGTGAGGGCTGTGCCCTGCTCTCATTGCGCCCCATTACAGGAAAGTTATCCTCTGACATGATGACCCAGGGGCTGGTGTGGGCACAGGCCTTGCTGATACTGAGGGATCAGACAACCTTTCATGTAAAAGGCAATAGGGGGCCAAAAGTGGGCACACAATTAGCTTGGCTGTTTCCTATTTTGTATTTTCTCCTTAGAACTCAGTCAAGGAGCCGGAGAGATAGCATGGAGGTAAGGCATTGTCTTTCATGCAGAGGTCATCGGTTCGAATCCCAGTGTCCTATATGGTCCCCCGTGCCTGCCAGGAGCAATTTCTGAGCCTGGAGCCAGGAATAACCCCTGAGCACTGCCGAGTGTGACCCAAAAACCAAACAAATGAACAAAAAAAGTAGCTCAGTCAAGCCTGAAGTTTATCTAAAGACAAAGGAGATGCTTTATTTTTTGAGTGGTAAGCTTCATCTGTAACCCTGGCCTTCTAACCTATGGGCCAAGGGTAAGTTTAGAGACTGTGGAAATTGCCTAGACGTCTTCCCAATATTCCCCCAACCTCCCATCATGAAGTGGCTTGAAGCAGCCACAGATGTCACACAGGCTAAAAAATCATGATCTTAAAACACTAGGTTTCATATACAAATACCATCTACAGGTGTTTTGTTTCTGTCTTAGCTGTCAGCCCAATCTGAGAAATATTTTTTGTTTTCCCCAGTCCACAATCATAAAAAGGTTGAAGAACATTCATCTATAGAACACTGCCAGGAGAAACATAATTTATAAGCTGGCCCCCAATCTCCTGAAAATAAACAGACTAGGCTAGAGGAGTGAACTAACTCCTAAGTGCCAGTCCTTCCCTCCCTGTAATTTCTATATAGTTTGGTCCCTTTAAAAAATATTTATTCACTGTGAATTACAAAGTTAGTCATGTTTGGGTTTCAGACATACAATGTTTCAGCATCAATTCATTTACCAGTGTCCACTGCCCTCCAACAATGTTCAATTCATCTCCCACCCCTCAGTCTATCTCTGTGGTAGGCGCTTTAATAATAATTTTTTAGGTACTGTGCTTCAAATTATTGTTACTGATAGGGTTTCATGCTTAACACTTTTCTACCTTTCTGCACCCCTCCTCTTCCAGGGTGCTTTTCTTTACCATTTCAGAGTGTTCTCTTCCTTATCCTATATGTGATTTTCTCCCCCCAAAACTCCCAAAGTGGCAAGCTTCCAACTGAAGACTGGTTCTCATCTTCTTTGACTTTTATTGACTTTGGGCATTTGTTCTTCACCTACTATGTTTCTGTAAGCATGAAACCCTATCACTAACAATAATGTAAAGCACAGTACCTTAAATTTATAATTAAAGTGCCTTATTTTTTTAAAAAAAATATCTTTATTTAAGCACCATAATTACAAATATGATTACAGTTGGGCTTCAGTCATAAAAAGAGAACCCCTCTTCACCAGTGCAGCATTCCCATCAACAATGTCCCCCATCTTTCTCCTCCCCACCCCCCGCCTGTATTAGAGATAGGCATTCTACTTCTCTCACTCATTGACATTGTCATAGTTGTCAATATAGGTATTTCTCTAAATGCACTCACCACTCTTTGTGGTGAGCTTCATATTGTGGGACAGTCCTTTCAGCCCTTATCTCTATTATCTCTGGGCATTATTACAATAACGTCTTTTATTTTTCTTAAAACCCACAGATGAGTGAGACTATTTTGTGTTTATCTCTTTCCCTCTGACTTATTTTACTCAGGATAATAGTTTCTATGACTATCCATGTATAGGAAAATTTCGTGATTCATCTCTCCTGACGACTGCATAATATTCCATTGTGTATATGTACCACAGTTTCTTTCTTTCTTTCTTTTTTTTTTTGGTTTTTGTGCCACACCCAGTGATGCTCAGGGGTTACTCCTGGCTGTGCACTCAGAAGTCACCCCTGGCTTGGGGGACCATATGGGACGCTGGGGATTGAACCGAGGTCTGTCCTAGGCTAGTGCTGGCAAGGCAGACACCTTTACCTCTAACGCCACCACGCCGGCCCCATACCACAGTTTCTTTAGCCATTCATCTGTTGAAGGGCATCTTGGTTGTTTCCAGAGTCTGGCTATTGTAAATAGTGCTGCAATGAATATAGGTGTGAGGAAAGCATTTTGTATTGTGTTTTTTTTTCCCTAGGGTATATTCCTAGAAGTGGGATAGCTGGATCATATGGGAGCTCAATTTCCAGTTTTTGAGGAATCTACAAAGTGTTTTCCATAAATGTTGGACTAAACGGCATTCCCACCAGCAGTGAATAAGAGTTCCTTTCTCTCCACATCTCCACTTTCACCGATTGTTCTTGTTCTTTGTGATGTGTGTCATTCTCAGTGGCATGAGATGGTGCCTCACTGTTGTCTTGATTTGCATTTCTCTGATGATTAATATTGTGGAGCATTTTTTGTTCATGTGCTTTTTGGTCATTTGTATTTCTTCTTTGAGAAACTGTTCATTTGTTCTCCCCATTTTTTGATGGGGTTAGATAGTTTTCTTATTAAGTTCAGTCAGTACCTTGTATATCTTAGATATTAGTTCCTTAGCTGATGGGTATTTGGGTGAATAATTTCTCCCATTCTGTGGGTGGCCTTTGTATCCTAGTTACTATTTTCTTTGAGGTGCAGAAACTTCTCAGCCCAATATAGTCCCATGTGCTTATCTCTGCTTCCATTTGTTTGGACAGTGCTGTTTCCTCCTTGAAGATGCCTTTAGTCTCAATGTCATGGAGTGTTTTACCTACATGTTGTTCTGTATACCATATGGTTCTGGGGCTAATATCATGGCCTTTAATCCATTTGTATTTGACTTTTGTGCATGATGTTAGATGGAGGTCTGAGTTTGCTTTTTTGCATGTGGCTGACCAGTTGTCCCAACACCACTTATTGAAGAGGCTTTTCTTGCTCCATTTTGTGTTTGTGTTTCTTGTCCCTTTATCAAAGATTAATTGATTAGGGGCAGGAGTGGTTGTGCAAGAGATAAGGTGTCTGCCTTGCCTTCGCTAACCTAGGACAGACCAAGGTTCAATCTCCTGGCATCTCATATGGTCCCCAAACCAGGAACAATTTCTGAGCACATAGCCAAAAGTAACCCCTGAGCATCATGGGGTGTGTCCAAAGAAAAAAAATATTAGTTGATTGTATGTCTGGGATCATTTCTGAATACTCAAGTTTATTCTACTGATCTGAGGATCTGTCTTTATTACAATACCATGCTGTTTTAATGACTATTGTTTTGTAATACAATTTAAAGTTGGGGAAAGTGTGCCTCCCATATTCCTTTTCCCAAGGATTGCTCTAGCTATTTGTGGGTGTTTATTGTTCCAAATGAAATTCAGGAGTGTTTGATACACTTTTTTAAAGAATGTCCTGGTTATCCTTAGAGGGATTGCATTAAATCTGTACAGTGTTTGATGAGTATTGCCATTTTAATAATGTTAATCCTCCTAATCCAAGAGCAGAGTATGTGTCTCCATTTCCTTGTGTCCTCTTTTATTTCTTAAAGTAGGGTTTTGTAGTTTTCTTTGTATAGGTACTTCATCTCTTTAAGTTGACCCCAAGGTATTTGAGTTTGTGTGGCACTAATGTGAATGGGATTGTTTTTTAATGTCCATTTCTTCCTATCATTACTGGTGTATAAGAAGGCCATTGTTTCTGCGTGTTAATTTTGTAGCCTGCCACTTTGCTATATGAATATATTATTTCTAGAAGCTTTTTGATAGAGTCTTTAGGGTTTTCTAAATTTAGTATCATGTCATCAGCAAACAGAGAGAGGTTGACTTCTTGCTTTCGTATCTGGATGCCCTTGATATCTTTTTCTTGCCTAATGGTTATGGCAAGAAAGAATCGAGTCTTGAGTCTCTCCAGTACCTCTGGTAGACTGCTGAAGGGAGGTTGGAGGGGAACACCAAACACATTGCATTGGGGTGGGCTCTGCCCTTGCCATTGTTTCTTCTGGAGCCCCTTCCTTTGAGCACATCACCACTCAGAAAGTGCTATTTCAGGGGGGACACATTAGGTGGTGCTCAGTAGCAAGTCCCAGCTTTCTGCTGGTGGAGGGAGGGAGGGAGTTACTCCTAGTGGTGCTTGATGAACTAGGCAGTGCCAGAGATAAAACAAACAAACAAACAAACAAACAAAAAAAAACAGGCCTCCAGAATGCAAAGCATGTGCTCTATTGAGCTTTCTCTTGGGCCCAGAATCCTTTCCGGCTACTCTCCTCCCTTTTGCTCTGAGTCATTTTTCCTAGAGTGCCAGGGTCTAAACTTCTACTTACTTTTTGTACAGACACTGTCCACATCTAGCACTAGGGGTACTCCTGATGGACTTCGTTTATAACCACTGTCCAGAAGCTTGGAACAGAGCCTGGCTCCATCAGGCATGAAGAATGTGTTTGTGCTATACTGAAAAAATGAACAGGAAAAAAAAAAAAGAAAAAAATGAACAAAACTCACAGGGATGGCACTGAACTTCCTGGGACCCGGGCAGTAGTAGCAAAGGTGTGCTGACCTTTCCTGGGGTAGAGGGATTAATGGGTCCCTGTGAGAAAGAGCTAGATAAAAAAGGTGATGGCCTACTCTGTGTGGGCATAGGGATGAGTACATAAACCCTGAAACCATGCCTAGGTTTCTGCAAAAAGAGAATATAATTTCCTTAGTCCCACCTGCAATGCAAGGCCTTGTTTTTTGTTTGTTTGTTTGTTTGTTTTTGCTAAATTCTTTTATATATATATTCTTTATTTAAACATCTTGATTACATATATGATTGTGATTAGGTTTCAGTCATGTAAAGAACACCCCCATCACCAGTGCAACATTCCCACCACCAATCTCCCAAATCTCCCTCCATCCCAACCCACTCCCACCTGTACTCCAGACAGGCTTTCCAGTTCCCTCATTTATTCACATGATTATGGTAGTTCTCTGTGTAGTTATTTCTATAACTGCACTCACCACTCTAGGTGATGAGCTTCATGAAGTGAGCTGGAAGTTCCAGCCCTCCTCTCATTGTCTCTGAGGATTGTTGCAAAAATGACTTTTATATTTCTTAAAACCCATAGATGAGTGAGACTATTCTGCATCTCTCTCTCTCTCTCTCTCCCTCTGACTTATTTCACTCAGCATGATAGATTCCATGTACATCTATGTATAGGAAAATTTCATGACATCATCTCTCCTGACGGGTGCATAATTTTCCATTGTGTATATGTACCACAGTTTCTTTAGCCATTCATCTGTTGAAGGGCATCTTGGTTGTTTCCAGAGCCTGGCTATTGTGAATAGTGCTGCAATAAATACAGGCATGAGGAAGGGGTTCTTAAAGTAGCGTCTGGGTCTAGGAAGATGGCTCAACGGGATCAAACAACTGCATGACATGGAGCAGAACATGGTCTCCCAAGCTCTACTAGGTGAACTCCCTCTAGAAATAAATCACCCTAAGGTCCTCAAACAAATAAAATGCCAGTACTAGTTCCAGGTTTAAGAAACAGGAAGGAAGCAGAAAGGGGCTGCACAGAGCAGCTCTTGCTCTGGCACCACCATCTCTCTCCCAGCTGAGCCCCACAGAACTGCCCATGGTCTTTTCTCTCTGGGCCTCTGAACTGTTGGGTGCTATCTTTCATTTAATGCAGTCAGGAAGCCATAATGGGATAATATATGTGGACAATCTGATAAAGGAAAAAAAGGAAGTTGATAATGTTTGCTAATAATCCAAGTGAAGTTCTTCCACTCTAAAGATTTAGGAATTCAATAACCTGGTGCCAGAAGGCTTTCTTTTACCGTTAGATTTATTAAGAAACAAGATAGGAAGTCATCAGATTTTTTTCTTTAATGTTTGCACAGCCAGTTTTCAAAGGAAACCCCTCTGTATTCTGAGACCAGGCAAGAGGAAACAAATCACTGGCCTTTGAGAGGTTTTTTTTGTTTTGTTTTTTTGCCTTAAAAGAATTCCATTCACAGGACAGGTTCTTAGGAAGTTCAAAGACTAACCTTCAAAAGAAGGATGAAGTAGGAGACAAAGATGTAAATTTTTAGGAAGGGGTTTAAGAAAAACTCAAAGAGTTGAAGTACAGGCTTTGCATGTGGGAGTCCCTAGGTTCAAGTCCTCTTACTGATGGTCCCCTGAGCATTGCTGGGCTCAGCCCCAAGCACTGCCTGGTATGACCCCAAGGACCAAATAAAACATGAAGCACAGGAATGTGGGGGGGGGGGCTGGTACAATGAGAATGATCTATGTGGCTCATTCAGTCCTTAGACAAGGCAGCTGCCAGTTTTTGCCTCCTGACTTCCTATGGTGGGAGTAAGGGGAATGGACCTCCAACCTCCACAGAAAGGTTAATGGATAATGAACAAATGAGAAGGCCTGGAGCTCTGAAGCCTCAGGAAACTGGGTACTATCTTTCCAGATCCACAGTGTTCTTGTTCAACAGCCACGAGCCCCATTTTTTTTTCTTCCTCACTATCGATTCCACATAATCTCTGTTTTTATCAGATGTCCAGCAAGGTTGTGGTTATTCTTCTGAGGCTTGGCTTCAGGTCACTTGAAAGAGCCAAGACTCAGAGATACTGCAGGCCCAGTTCTTAGCATACTCCCAAAGTGAGTATGACCAGACTGGTATCATGGGGAAGAGCAGGCTTCAGAGAAGATGCCAGGGGCAAATGTCCTGAGAAGAGTGTACCTGGCTTGGGCTTCTCAGATATACCTACTCATGCATAGCTGCTCCTTCTCCATGACAAACCTCGTAAACAAATAAGAGCTTACAAGAATGCATATTGAACCCCCAAAGTCCTTAGCATCTTAGGACATACTGAGAAAACTGTGCCCAGAGGGCTTGGACATGTGTGTCCTGATATGCAACTATTGGTAGAACCTCTCAGAGTCCTTCCACTGCCCTAAAATCAACTCTGATCTTCTGACTCTTTTCTTTCTCCTCCTAAGCGTCCATCTTTCTACCACTCAGTAATTCTGCCTTTAAAGAATCAGAGTTTAAAGAGTCCTTTTAAGAACACTGAGTGATGAGAGTTGGGCCTTCCACAACTTCTCAAGGATGGAGCTCTTCAGGCTTCTCATTGTCAAGTGTAATATAAGCTGTAGATTTTGTTTATACTTTTTGTAAATCAAGTTTTTGTTTGTTTCTGTTTTGAAGGGGCAAACTGGTGTAGTGCAAGGCAGATTCCTGGCTCTGTGTTTGTGGGTCACTCCTGATGGTATTGGAGCACAATATATGATCCCAAATTGCCTTAACCTCTGTGTTGTCTGGCATTAAAAAGAATCAGGCTAAAGGGGTTTCTTCCATTCCTTGTTTCTTGTGAAATTTTACTGTAATGGGGATTGCATAATATAAAAATATTTTTGTATAACTGATACAATGATTGTTCTTCCTTCTGCTGATGCAATACCTTAATGAAGTTTGAAATATTAAACCATCTTCACATTCCTGGGATATAAGCTTTATTTAGGCTCAATATATCATTTTTCCATAAGTGTTAGATTTGACAGGGTATCATTTTCAAGGGGGTTTTGCATTTATATTAAGAGATACACTGGTCTGTAATTTTCTTAAAATTTCTCCCCCAGGTTTTGATATTATGCTAACATGAGATTTACAGAAGTATCATGAAACAGTTCCTTTATCTTCTAAGAGAGTGTAGAAAACTATAGTTATAGTTCCTAAATATTTGCTAGCTTTCACCTGTAAAACCAAGCACTAGGCCAAGTGCTTGGGGGTTTTCTAGCTTTCAGTTATGGAAGATCGTTCTTTGTTGACTGATATCCTGGATAAGTCTACTCAGATTTTCCATTCTTCTGGTCTGAGCATTGGTAGCAAGCATTTGATCTATTTTACCTAGGCTATCGGATTTGTGGATCTCTATTGCTCCTTCTAATTCCAAAATTATCCTTTTAACATCCATGGGATCTGTTGTGATAAACTCTTTTTGATTTCTCGTATTTATATAGTTTTTATTTTCTTTTTTTCTTAGAATGGCCACAGACCACTCCATTTTACTGACTATTAAAATAACTTATTTTAGGTTTTATTAATTTTCTCAGTTTATTTTGCTTTCAAACAAAATAATTTCTCATCTATTTATTTTTGTCTGCTTATTTTTAAAAATTATTTATTTTCTTTGCTCTTCTTTGTCTAATTTCCAAGTCAGATGAAAAGATGAGAGCTTTTCTTTTTTTGTCTAATATATACATTCATGGTCACATTATTTCCTATAAATATGGCTTTTGTACATTGCATTTTGGGGCTCTTAGGATATATATCCAGAAGTGGAGTTGCTGGGTCATTCAGCACTATTAACAGTATCCAAAATCTGGATAAAACCCAAGTGCCTAAATATATACATAATGGAAAGCTATGCAGCTTTTAGGGGAAAAAATGAAATCATGAAATGTACTGATACATGAATGGCCATGAAGAGTATCATGCTGAGTAAAATGAGTTTGAGGGAGAGACAGACACAGAATGATCACACTAATTATGTCAATATAAACAAGGCTAAGGAGTCCAGATACTTAGTAGAACACTTTTGACCAATGGAGGGAGGTGGTTAGGTCAGAGAAGTGACCACTTTGACAATGATAATGGGAAGTGATAACTCTAGACAACAAGTTGATACTGAAAAGTGATAAAGTAATATGTGTTATATTCTTTCAGTAACAGCATTGCAAATCACAGTGCCCAAAAAGATAATAAAGAAAATAAAAATATGTGTCACAGAAAAGGCAGTGTGTGTGGGAGGCATAGTGGGTTCATAGGTGGTGATATGTGGCCCCTGGTAAAGGATGGGTGCTTGAACATTATATGGCTGAAACTCATTCTTTAACACCTTTGTATCTCATGGTGATTTCAATATTTTTATAAAATCAGGAACAATATGAAATGTTTTATAAATATATCATTTACATTGATTTTCCTATTTACATTCTAGTTTATAATACTTCTGTTATAAAATGTTATTCTATTTAATACTTGTTAATTGTTTACTCATGTTTCCATCACACACTGAAATCTTCTATGATATTTGTGTCAAGGATTATTATTAAATGTTAGACAAATAGTGAATTATAGTGATGTTTTTCTTTAGCAATAAGGTATTGTATATTGTATGACTGAAACTCAATCATGAACCACTTTGTAACTATGAAAAAGCCCAAATGTATTATGATAACCACATTGCTTAAGTAAAGTAATTAAATACTATTTAATATGCTATAATATGTACATTATTACCTATTTTATAGATAAAACCCATCAAAACAAGGCTGCTGTAATTCTGGGACACAACTGATTGATTTAATTTTATCACATCTGTTTTAATTCTTTTGGATTTTATTAAAAATAAAATATGTTTCTTCAGCACCTCAAAAATATGGCTTTTGGTGTATTAGAAAGTTTTGGGTAAGTTGCGTTTTCATTTTCAGGTATTTCAAAATATTTTTACATTTTCTTCTAAGTTTTTGCCTCTGCACCATATAGTTTTTCACAAGTGTACTGTTTAATCTCCAAGTATTTGAAAATTTTATAGCTAGCTTTCTGTTATTGGTTTCTAGTTTAATTATATTGTGGTACAAAACCAGATGTATGATTTCTATATTTTAACATTTGTTGAGGTGCAATTTAAGACCCAAGATATGGTATATTTTGTAAATGTTTCGTCAGAGCTTGAGAAGACCAGATACTCCACTATTGCTGGAAGTTGTTCTGTCAAAGCTGATTGATATTTGGCACTGATGAATGAACTCTGGTCTTACTGAATTTTCTCCTTATTCGATCTGACTTTCCCATAGTGGGTGTATTGACACCTCCAAGTGTAATAGTGTATTCATCCATTTCTCCTTATAATTCCATCTTTTCTTTTTCAAATGGCATTTTGATGTATATTTTGTTTTGCTTTTTAGTTTTTTTTGCCAAACCAGAGACACTCAGGAATTACTTCTTGCTCTTAGAAATCACTCCTGGCAGTACTCAGGTAACAGTGGTGCTTCTTTTCTTTCTTTTTTTTTGGGGGGTGGGGTGGGGTGGGTGGGGGGATGGTGCTCAAGGCTTACTCCTTTCTCTATGCTCAGGGATCACTCCTAGCAGTATTCAGGGAACCATATGGGTAGCCATGTCTTGAACTTTGGTCAGCCATATGCAAGGCAAAGGTCCTACTCACTATAATATTTCTTCAGCCCTGACACATAAAAAAAACACAGAATACCAGGCATTGAATGCAGGTTGGCTGTGTGCAAGGCAAGTGCCTACCTTCTCTATTATCTCTCCAGCCTTGAGGCATATTTTGGTTCTTTTTCTGAGATTTTATTTTGTTGATGGGGGTGGGTTTCTAAGTGGTGGTTAGGAGCCCTGGGTTCCCCATCTTGTGATTCTCAGTTTACAGGCCTGGTGGTTCAGTATAAAGTGTAAGGCAGTGATATTGCTCAGGCCTTGAGATAGAGGCAGTGGTGAGCCTCTAAGGTGGTACCTGACTATGTCTGGGCAACCACATGGTGCCAGAAATCAAACCCAGGTATGGACTCCAATTGCTATGCTATCTTCTGGCTCCTGAGACTAACTTTAACTCTAACTTGCTCAGGGTCTGAATTAAGTATGGTTCACTGGATGAAGGTGCTCACAGTGCAAAGGAGAGAAGAAACTGGTGGGAAATTGAAGGTTAAGAGAAATCTACCCAGTTAAGAAAACTTATGGGGGCTGATGAGATAGCTTGGAGGTAAGGTGTTTGCCTTTCATGCAGAAGGTTTGTGGTTTGAGGGGGCCGGGCGGTGGCGCTGGAGGTAAGGTGCCTGCCTTACCTGCGCTAGCCTAGGAGACGGACCGCGGTTCGATCCCCCGGCGTCCCATATGGTCCCCCAAGCCAGGAGCGACTTCTGAGCGCATAGCTAGGAGTAACCCCTGAGCGTCACTGGGTGTGGCCCAAAAACCAAAAAAAAAAGAAGGTTTGTGGTTTGAATCCCGGCATCCCATATGGTCCCCTGAGCCTGCCAGGAGCAATTTCTGAGCATAGAGCCAGGAGTAACCCCTGAGCATTGCCGGTGTGACCCAAAAACAAAACAAAAAAAAAACCCAAAACCAAAAAAAAAATAAATAAATAAAACAAGAAAACTTATGGATTCATCATTGTAGTAAATATACTGGATGTTGAAAACCATGAGCCCTCTCCTTACCCCCTGGCCAACATTTCTGCCTCACCAAGTCTCACTGAAACTTTGCAGACACAAAATGCATAACAGAGTAAGTCCTGGTTAGGCCTCTTGGTTACAAAGTAAGCTTGGAAATGAGTGAAAAAAAGGTGTTAATAAGATTCCAGCATCCCACTGAGAATCTCTACCTAGTAGAGAAATCAAAGAGGGTGGGTGCAAAACGAAGAGATTTTACACCAGCTGTCATGAGCATTGAAAGCCAAAGACAAATAGCCACAGATTTGTCACCCCAAGATGTTGAAGAGCCATTCCAGGCATGAGAAGAGGATCTTTGACGGGTTGGGGAGGGGTGAAGCTCATGAAGCTGGCCAGCTTCCAACTAGAAATTTCTTTCCCAAGAAACTTCTGCAGCGGGAAAGCAGGAGGATTATTAATATTCATAATAAAAACCCCAGGGTCTGTAAGATCCGGAATTACCCAAGAAGGATTCAATCATGTTCAACCAAGCTTTAGCTTTAAGTATGTTTGATTGTATTCTGAGTCTACAAAGACTGATTGTCTTTAATTAAGCGGCCTGGTGACTACACAGTTATTTCTTATTTGATATGATATAGTGAGGAACCAGTCGCAGGAATGATTGATAACTTGAAATACCCCATGACAGAGGGGAGTTAGTTAGAGAGAGAGTAAAAGAGAAAGAGAAAGAAAAAGAGTGTATAGGCATGGAGGAGATGATTAGGCCAACATTTTGAAAGCTGGTAAGTGCTTCTGTTAACACGACATCGATGTTTGTAGCATATAAATGCATCAATCTGCCATTTTCAGGCATGTGTACACTGATATAAATAACTAATAGGGCTTTCACAACCCATTGAAAATACAAAGATTACTAAATTGGCTTTTAAAAACATTAGAATCCCATTAGGCTGACTCCGGCAGCTGATTACAGAGGCAAATAAACCACAAGAGGACTCTAAATTCTCGTTTGTGGTTGCTGCTAAAAGGTACTGCCCAGGGGCCCTGGGCAAGGAGCACAGGGGCTATGACTGTTCCATGAGGCTTTGGGGGGGGGCACACTTCTTTCCACTGCCTGCCCAGGGACTTCTAGCATAACAGCACCCAGAAAGGTGTGGGGTTTCTTCTCCCCTTTAGGACATTTGCTTGGACTTAGGAATTACAGTGGCTTATGATAATCTCACTCCCCCATCATGTCTATCAACATGCCTTTGAGCTCCTTTATCTGGAAGGCCTGACAGTGAAAGTGCTTGGCCAAGGCAAAGTCAACACTTCAGAGCTTTTGCTAACAACTACCCACAACCCAGGCCACCACCTAACTGCCTAATCGCTGCAGACCTAGAGCCAGATACCTACAGTCACCAGAATCCCAAACCTCTGAACTGAATTCTAGCTCTCCAACCTTCAGCCTTAACCCTACTTCACTAGTTCCATTCTTGGGGTACAGTCCACAAGGGGGGTCTGGTCCACACTGCATCCCTCCATCTCTCCTGAGCTCCCCAGCCCTTAAGCAGGGATCTAAGGCTGGTGTGTAGCCATCTTTGCTGAAGGAAGAGTCACAAACTGGCAATTCTCTTCAGTGTTGGCCAATTTCCATCTATTTTTCTTCTCTTTTTTCTCTCCCTGCTTCCTTCCTCCCTTCCTTCTCTCCTTTCCTTCCACCCTTCCTTCTTTCCTCCCTCCCTCCCTCCCTCTACCTTTTCTTTGCTACCTGCTGTTGCTCTGTCTTACCAGCTGATCCCTACTCTTATTATGCTCCCACATTATGCAATTTTTTACCTTTGGCCTCCTTGTAAGATCCTGAGATTCTGCTTTAGAGGATCACAGACCATTCTAAATTCCTAAGGGTAATGTTGTTTTGTGGATTTTTTTAAATGTTTGCATACAAATAATCCATTTTCACACACATATCATGCCACTGGATTATTCTGCTCCCATCGAAAACTCACAAGTTTATCACTCTCACTGCACATGAGACTAACTTAGGGAGTCTTTGAAACATCAGTGCTTTGACTTTACTCCAGATCAACTAAACCAGAATCTTGGGGACAGGTATTTCAATTATACCTGTCTTACTACATACTTTCTTACTTTCTATATTCTTTCTTACCTGTCTATATATTTCAGTTATACGTATACCACAATAACTGGTATTTCAGTTATTCTACCCACGTTTCTTTTCTTTTTTAAAAATTGAATCACCAAGAGATACAAAATTAAAAAGTTATTGATGGCTGACTTTCAGCCATACAACGTTCCAACACCGGCCCCTTCATGACTGCATATTTTCTGTCACCGAAGTCCTCAACTTCACTCCCATCCCCTTTGCAGCCTACCTGTATGAAAGATATCTCTCCCTCTCACCCCCCCCTCTTTTTCCCTCTCTCATTTTAGACACTGTGGTTGGCAATACTGTTATTGAAGGAGTATCATACATCTTACTTTACCTCCTTTCAGCACTCAGATCTTGCCCATTTCCAACTATCATTGTCATAATGGTCCCTTCTCTGCCCTAAATGCACTCTCCCATCATGCCAAGATTCCTATCATGAATCAGTCATCCAGGTCTCAATTATATTATCTTTGGGTATTATTTTCATACTATATTTTTATATCACACAAATGAGCAAGATAATTCTAACTCTGATTCATTTACTCAGCATGATAATTTCTGTCTACCCATATATAAGCAAAATTCATGACTTCATTTTTTCCTAACAGCTGCATTGTATTCTATTGTGTAGATATACCAGTTTCTTTATCCACTCATCTGTCCTCAAATACATGGGGTGTTTCCAGATTATGGCTATTGTAAATAGTGCTGTGATGAATATAAGAATGTAGGTGCCTTTTCCGAGTGTGTTTTGGGTCCCTATGGTATATTCCTAGGAGCTGTATTGTTGGGTAGAATTAAAGTTCAATTTCTATTCTTTTGAGAGCCATGATATTGTTTTCCAAAAAAGGCTGGACCAGTTTACATTGGCACCAGCAGTGAATGATTCTCTTTTTCTTCACATCTGTACTCACACTTATTGTTCTTGTTCTTTGTGATGTGTGCCAGTCTCTGTGGTGTGAGATGGTATCTCATTATTGTTTTGATTTGCATCTCCTTGATGTTTAATGATGTGGAGCATTTTTTCATGTGCCCTTTAGCTATTTGTATTTCTTCTTTTAAAAAGTTTCTGTTTCATCTCTTCTCCCCATTTTTTAAATGAGGTTGGATTTTTTTCTTTTTTTTTTTTTTTTTTTTGGATTTTTTTCTTTTTAAATTATACCAGTGCTTTATATATCTTGGCTATTAACCCTTTCTCAGATGGGTGTTGGATAAATAATATATCCCATTCCATGGGTAGTCTTTATAACCTGTCATAGTTTCCTTTGTGGTGAAGAAGCTTCTTAGTTTCATGTGGTCTCATTTGTTTATCTTTACCTCCACTTGCTCAGTTAGTTAGTGGGGCCTTAGAAGCCCAAGAACCTTAGTGCCCACAGCAGGCTAATAAGTATCTGGAGTTCCTGAGAAGGTGAGTGGCACTGGAGGTGCTGAGCAAACAGTCAGAGACATCAGCACAAGGGTCCTTACAGCTGTGCTCCCCTGTGCCAGCTTTCACCACCTTGAGTAGATAGTGTGTCCATGGATACCAGTTTGGCTTCTAGAGAAATAGGCCTCCCATGAGCCATACCCAGAAGTACTCAGGGGCTACTCCTGCCACTGTGCTCAGGGGTCACTTCAATTGGTGCTCAGCAGACATGCGATGCCAGGGACTGAACTCCTGTCTTCAACAATCAAAGTCTCCTTCCCTGATATACTCATTTATGCTATTTCTTTTCCTTGAAATGCCTTTTCCTGCCCTGACTATTCCTGTCTACTCCTCCTGCACTCACAGTGGCAGATTATGACATTCCCCTCCCTTTGGACAGTGATGGCTGAGCTTGTGGGCTCTGAGGATGACCAGCCCCAGGACTACCTGTGCCTCTTAGAGCCTTCACTGCCTCAGCTACAGAATAGAGTCGAGAACAGACCTCTTTAAAGAAGCATGGCTGGCACTATTTCCAATAGTCAGAATCTGGAAGCAACCCAGTGCCCAAGAACAGATGAGTTGATAAAGAAACAGGTACTTCTACACAACGGAATATTATGCAGCTGTCAGAAAAAGTGAAGTCATGAAATTTGCTTATACAAGGATGGACATGGAGGGTATTATGCTGAGTGAAATAAGTCAGAGAAAGGCGAATAGACAATGACTAATCCCATTCATTTGTGGGATGTAAGAAAAACAGTATGAATTAATAACCAAAGACAAAGGAAATGATGGGGGTGCAGTTAGGACAGAGAAGGGATTACTATGACAATGATAGTTGGAAATAATCACTCTGGACAAGAACTGGGTGTTGAAAGTAAGTAAAGTGAAATGCATGATACCCCTTCAGTAACATTATAGCAAACCACAGTGCCTAAAAGGGAGAGAGAGAAAGAGAGAGAAAGAAGAAAGAAAGAGAGAGGGAGAGAGAGGGAGAGAGAGAATGGAAAATCATGCCATTGGCAAGGGCACAGTGGAAAATGGTAAAGGAAGTGGTAAAGGAATGGGTATTGGTTTGAACCATGCATGACTGAAATTCAACAAGTTTGTAACTACATATCTCACTTGTGATTGAATTAAAATTTTATTTAAAAAATAAGCATGGCTGGCTCTGCATGGAGGGCAGGCAGAGGGTTTCCTATAGGCTCTCTGGTCACAGGCAGAGGAGGTGCTCCTCACTCCTGTATCTCGGGTGACAGTGCCAGTCTCACCAACCCCAGAGAGAATTCAGGAAGAGCTAGAGCCACAGGGCTCAGCTGAATATTGATAAGGACTGACTCAGACATGGAGCAACTTCAAAGTCTACGGGCTTGGTGTGGGCAGAAAGAGCAGACACTAGCTTCGTGCATGGAATGTGGCAGGCATTGCCTGAGCACTGCCAAGTGACAGATATGCCCACAACAGCCTGTAAGAGAAACATTTACCTCTCTGAGGAAGTGAGTGTGGATGGAGCAATAACACAGCAGGTAGGGTGATTTCTTGAATGTAGCCAAGCTTAGTTTCATCACTGACACTTATATAGGGTTCCCTGGGCATGGTCAGGAGAGATCCCTGAGCACATAGCCCAGGAGTAAATCCTGACCACTACTAGTTGTGGTCCAACTCATATCCCAAGACAATCCATCAAAAAAGATGAGTATAAAAACACAGGGGAAAGGGGCCGGAGAGATGCACAGTGGTAGGGCATATGCCTTGCATGCAGCTGACCCAGATCCTGGTTCGACTCCCAGGATCCCATATGGTCCCAAGAGTGTGCCAGGAGTGATTTCTGAGCACAGAACCAGGAGTAACCTCTGAGTGCTGCCAGGGCCAGGTGTGACCCCAAAACAAAAACAAACAAAAACACAAGCTGCTTGAGTTCCCCCACCCCCCAAGAATCTCAGCTAAAAGGATATGTGGGCACCATAGTAGGGGAATGGGAGCTCAGCTAGCACAAGTTTCATCACCCGCTGAAGGGCTGCAAACCTTGGTGGGCACTGCAGCTGGATGCATGACCCCAAGCCAGCAAGCACCTCAGCTAAATGTGTGAGCATTACAGCCAACCCAGCCATTATGAACCCTTGTGCTGTGGGACACATGATGTCACTTGGGCCCTGGGATTATAGAAAAGGTCTCTAAGTTATTGAATATTCAGAAAGATACTTGCAGGCAGAGCCATGGTGCTCTATGACCCGAGCACTGTCCACAGACCCAGTGCTAGGAAGCATTGGGAACCCAGATATGTCTGTTCTCCCACCCCATCCCAGGCTGAGGAAAGGTTCCTATGATTTCCAAAATTTACCAGTGTCCAAAGCATTTCAAATACTTTTTTGAAAGGAAGTGTGTGTGTGAGGGGGGTGAGTACATGTTAGGACAGAACCTCTGAGAAGCCCAATTTTCTTCACAGGCTGCAGAGTTTGGGAGTCAAAGACTCCCCAAGGTCAGCGTATTGGGGAATTTCTGGGCCCTAGGTCAGAAGTTGAGAGGGGAGAATCCAGGCAGCCAAGGTAGGAAACAGCTCTTAGGTACTAGGGTTCTCTTCTTTAGAGGTGAAACAGGGAGTATCAAATTCCCTGAAGCTAATTACATAAAGTTTATGAAAAAAGAGAGGTTTGGGGATTCTCAGGGCTCTAGCACTGTATGTGCTGACACCCAAGTTAGAACCCAGCACCTTATATTCCAAGTACTGTCAGAGTGGTCTTGGGTCCCCTATACCTCTTCCCTGGGCCTGCACTGTCCATTCCATTGGCCAAGTATCACCAGGAGTGTCCTGGAGCCCCTGGAGAATGAGGGGGTGATATTCGATTATTACCAGCTCCAATTATCCTTGAATTAAAAACACTATTGTCCCAATCTTGCCAGGATGGAAAGGAAAAAGAGGTTTGCTGTTGGTGAGTCCTGATTCTTTTCAAGTACCTAGATGCAGTGGTTCTTTATTTTCTAAGTTACTCACATACATATTAGACTTCTCATTAAGGCAAATCCAGTATCTTCATTCCATAGAAACCATCTGAGAAGGTGGATTTGGGAAGCAGGCTCCTAGACCCCTGTATGCTACCTTTGGGGACCAAACCACATAGCTGGCAGGCGTCTACCTCTCTTCAGCCCACACACATAGCTCTTAAAGTGGTGGGTATATTTTTAAGTTACAAATAATTAAATACCACTTTAAAAATATCTACATTTTTGGCACCAGAATCCTCATGTAAGTCAACTGTGACATTTGGAGGCGCAACACAGCTGGGCATCATGTTCTGAGTAAGGACAAGCTAATACCTTTCATGGGTCACATCAGTTCTAGGGGTGCGATTCCAGTTACTAACAGTGACAGGTGTGGGGCTGTCTACAGGGACCCTCTTTAGGGAGAGAAACTCTTTACCCTCTGGGTGCTGTGAAGTACACCAGAAAGTGCCTGAGAGCTCAGGACCAGGGTGGGTTTGGCCTGATCAGCAGAGTCGGATGGTCACTGGGGCTCAGTGTCCAAGTTTTCCTGGGTAAAGCAGCTTCTTGGAAGTACAGGGCTATGTCTGTGGCACCTCAGAGAAAGCATGTGGAGAGAATTCTAGAGCATTTATCTAAACATTCACCTTTGGAAAGGCTCAAAGAACTGGAGCACAAGTGGTGTGTGTGGGAGCCCCAGGATCCATGCCTGGTCTCACATGATTGCCTGAGCTTAGCCACAATGATCAAGTCAAGTGGAGTCAGTTGGATTCCTGCAGAGCTGGATGTGGCTCCCAAACAAAATAAACAAATATTAAATAAAACCACATCTCTTTCCTCTTCTCTCCTTTTCATAACTAGAATATGATCTGCCATTAGGTCACACAACTCTGAAAGCAAATCTTTTTTTTTTCCCTAATAATATCTTTCTTTAAGTACCATGGTTACAAACATGTTTGTAGTTGGGTTTCAGTCATAAAAAGTATACCCTCCCTTTACCAGCGCAACCTTCCCATGATCAATGCCCCCCACCTTCCTCCTTCCCCACCCCCTGCCTGTAATCGAGACAGGCATTCTATTTATCTCACTCATACCCTTGTCATGGTAGCTGTAGTTAGTGTAGTTATTTCTCTAACTGCACTTTGTGTAAGCTTCATATCATGGGCTGGTCATTCCAGCCCTCATCTCTATTATACCTGGTTATTATTACCATATGGTTTTTTATTTTTCTTAAATCTCACAGATGAGTGATACTATTCTGTATCTGTCTCCCTCTGACTTATTTCACTCAGCATAATGGTTTCCATGTTCATGCAAGTATAGAAAAAGTTCATGACTTCATTTTCCCTAACAGCTGCATAGTATTTCATTGTGTATGTGTACTACAGTTTCTTTAGCCACTCATTTATTGTTGGATATTTGGGATGGTCCCAGATTCTGGCTATTGTAAATAGCACTGCAATGAACATAAGTGTGTAGAGGGCATTTTTATTTTTTGTGTTCCTAGGGCATATCCCTAGAAGTGGTATTGCTAGATTATATGGGAGATCAATTTCCAGTTTTTTAAGGACTATTCATGTTGTTTTCCAGAAAGGCTGAACTAGACGTGTGTGTGTGTGTGTGTGTGTGTGTGTGTGCGCGTGTGCGTGTGTGTGCAAGGCAAATGCCCCATCACTGTGCTATCATTCCAGCTTTTTTAAGGGAGTTGTTTGCTTGAATGATAGTTCTCCAACTTTGATTTTGAGTCTGTTTGTTCTGACTATTCACATTTGTTTTTTGTACGTAGCAGAATGTTGGGTTCAGTTTTTTGATCCATTTTACCTCTCTACTTCTCTTAACCTGTGCATTTAGTCCACTGATGTTGAGAGATAACTGTCATGAAATTTAGTGTCATCTTTATAGAATCTGGTGTATCTGTTGGTCTATTTTAAAGTAGATCTTTCAGTTTGTCTTTTAAGGCTGTTTTTGAGTCTCTAAAGTTTTTTTTATCTTTGAAGTTTGCTTTCTTCAAACTTAAATGTGAGTTTTAAATGTGAGTCTGGCTGGGTGAAGTATTCTAGGCGAAGCATTCATTTCGTTGAGTTTTGTCACTCTATCCCACCACTGCCTTCAGGCCTTAAGAGTTGCTTTTGATAAATCTACTGTAAATCTTAAGGATGCTCTTTTGAATGTAATTTCCCTTTTTCATAATGCTCAGATTGCTACTTTCAATACTCTATCCCTATGTGTGAGATTCATCACTGTAACTAGAACATGCAGAGGGATGCTTTTCTTCAGATCTCTTTTAGCTGGTACTCTTCAGACATGCCAGAATTGGTTGCATGCACTCTTTAACTCTGGAATTTTCTTTGTAATCATTTCCTTGACTATTGATTTTTCATGGGGATTTTCTTCCAGGGTCTCTGACTCCAATGATTCTTATATTGTTTCTGTTGAGATTAGCACAGACTTTTTTTTTATTTAAACACCTTGATTACATACATGATTGTGTTTGGGTTTCACTCATGTAAAGAACACCACCCATCACCAGTGCAACATTCCCATCACCAATGTCCCAAGTCTCCCTCCTCCCCAGTCCTTAATAGCATGAACTCTTATACATGTATATTCTCAGCTTTCAAGGAGCTCATAAGTTGAAGATGGGGGTCTGAGAAGAGTGCCCAGAATCCTGAGCTCTATGTTCCCTTAACTTCATTAAAGAGTCCAGAATATAATTCAGGCATTACCTCCTTCAAAAAGCCAATCCTATTTCTTTCCTTTATGTCTCCCTCTAGGTAAAGTGGGTTAGTTATCATACTGATGTTTGGGATCCAGCAGCGAGTCCAGATGTGCTTAATACCAATATGTAGAATGAACAAGCAAATAATCTTGATCATTTATTAGTCAAACCAAACCCGAACCATCATTTGTGAGCAGTTCCAGTGAGTTAGGTATAGGGTTGTATGCTTTTGACATAATGTATTAGTTAATTTTTATGAGACTCTTATGAAGTAGGATTATTGTCTCCATTTTGCAGATAGCAAAATGAAGCCCTTGGGAGAATTAACTATTGAGCCTCCCACCCACCAAAACCAGACTTCTTATCACTACAGAAGAAGATGAAAAATGGATAATTTCCCTGGTGCTCACTTTGGCCATCTCAGAGTTTGCAGGAAGCCCAAGTGTCCAGATCAGAATGAAAAGGAAGGAAGAGGATGTTGGAGATACAGCCTGAGAATGCCAGATCATCTGACACTCACCAAGCCTGCAAAAGGTTCATAAGGGGCTGGTGATAACCTAGCAGCTGGGTCACCCTGACACGACAAGGCTCAGACTCGGGGACAAAAGTCCCCCACCTTTACTTGGCTCCCTTTAATCTACTGAAGAACGTGAGTTTGAAAGCACAAAACAAGCAAATCCTGGCCTAGCTGTAGTACAGAAGTTTGTATCTTGTCCCATCCTGCAGAAACACCACCATGAGACCAATGCTGGGAGAGAGCCCTGAGCACTGGGTGGGTGGGTGTAACCCCTGAGAACCTCTGGGTGGATCCCCTCCCCCCCGCAAAAAAAAAACAAAACTTTGTCTTTAATTCCTGAACGCGCGCGCGCGCGCGCGCACACACACACACACACACACACACACACACACACACACACAGACACACACACACACACACAGAGTGAGTGTCATTCCTTAGACATCTGAGCTACTCTAGAACCTCACAGAAGGAACATCCTGAGACTCAGTGAACCTTGGTGGGCTCTTGATGCCTGGGATCCATTTGCAAGTTCCTCGTGCAGAGAGCTGTGTAATGCTGTAGGGTGGGGGGCTTTGCCAAATCGAGTTCCTGCCAGGTAAACATTGGACCAGTCTACAGGGCAGTGCACAGACCTGAAGGACTCTTCAGGCTAGGAGCAACCCTCTCCTAATGCTTTCTCTCATCTTAGAACCTTTTTTTCTCCACCATTTCTTTTTCACTCCTAATAACATCCATGACCAAGGAAAAGATTCCTATGTTGGAAGATTAGAGTCTCCCAGATAATCTCTCCCATGGTCCCAGACCATCTCATTTCCCTAACGCTGCTTCTCTTGTATGATTTTGCACAGGTTCCCTCTATGTTTTGGTTTGCTCCCCTTGAAAGTGGGGTAAGAGTATTTTTTGTGTGGCCAAAGAGATAGTATATTGGTTAAGGTAGAGCCACTTACTCAGAGCCAGTCCCAGTTCAATCCCTGACACTATAGAGAGTCCTCCTAGTATCACCAGCTGTGAACCATGAGCACAGGGCCAGGATTAAGTTTGGAGTATTATGGGCATGGGCCCAATCTCATATACTAGAAGCCCATGGAGTAAAAGTGGGTGACATCAGTCTAGAAGTATGTGGAATGACATCGCCCACAGCATCATTTAAGCATCTGTGACTGACTCTTGCTGAAATCCACAGGCTCTGCTGTCTGCCCTCCTACCATATCTAATTCATGAATTGCCTCCTCTGGCCCAGCATGCTCACATCCCACATCTGCTCCCCCCAACAGCAACCACCCAACCTTTTAGGTACCGGGGAGCCCCATGGGGAAAAGGTGCCCACATGTCACTCTCCGATCTGACCCTGATCTCATTTCATGCAGGTGGCCAGTGAGGCGCAGGGTGAACTCCAGCTTTCCAGATGGTTCCGCACCTTCTGTCCCACCCCACCCCTGAGTCCCTTCTTGGTGGGATTCTCCTTCTCTGGCCTCTATCCCAAAGATCAGGCACCCTATCAGGCAGCCCCTCCCAGTTGAGCCCAGCCAGCCAGAGCCAGACACTGGCTGAGGTGGCACAAAGCCAGTTCAGTTACTCTTGCCTTTAATAAAATGAGACACTAAGTGACAAGGTCTGGGGCACCCTTGCAGATGGTAGCCTGCTTGGTGCGGAGGAACAAATGAGAAGTGTCCAGTGACAAGAACTCCAGCATGTTGGTTCCTGGGCCTCTGCCTCTCCCACCTGCTGTTCAGGCCCAGTGTTTGGTTATGGTGTGGCCAATGCAGGTCCTATGGGCTTGAGGAGCTGTACCCAAAATCCTGACCAGCTGCCCAGGTAGCAGGGAAGGGTAGAGAGGATCTTTTAGTTTCCTTGGGACCCCAGATTAGTTTATCCCAACCTTTTATTCTCTGAGAAAGAACCTTTTATTCTCCCTCCCCCCCATTTTGGGTTTGGGCCATACTCAGGAGTGCTCAGAGATCGCTCCTGTCAGTGCTTGTTGTGGGCAGCATATGGGGGTCAGGAGATCTGAGTTCAGGTCATCACATACAAGAAAATTTCTAATCTTGTACTAGCTCTCCAGGCCCCAGGAGGAATCAGACTTGCACTGAGCCCTTATCACAGTCCCCGGCAAAGAAATAAATGATGGTAATAACAAGATAAAAGGAGTTGGATGGAATTCTAGGAACCCTGTGACATGGTCAACTAGCTCTTAGGCCAAAAAGAATGTGCTTCTGGGCATTTCCATGTGGCTGGATTATTATTAGCTCCCAAAGGGCTCATTATTAGCTCCCTGCAAGCCGGGCCCTGAGCTCACTGGATCCACCCATCTGTGCCACTACCCTATGCCACAGCTACTGCTTGCTGCTGGCAATGTGTCCTCCCACAGGCTTTGTGCATCCATCCCAGCTGAGGTCTTCCCCAGAACAGCCACAGTCACCCTCTCCCCCTAACAGACATCTATTTTTTTTATGAATCATGCCAGGGCCTCTTGAAGTCCTCAGGGAACTCCAGCGGCACATTCCTCCTATCATAGAGAAGAGGCCATCAGGTTCTCAGAAGATGGAGCCACAGGTTTAAGGCCATTTGCCATGCAGAGAGGGTTGGTACAGGGTCACCTCCTACTGTAGCCATGGCTCAGGACAAGGCAGGGTTGGGGGCAGTATGGGAAGACACCAAGTATGGCAGGGTCTGCCTGGTGATCTATTCTGGGAAGTTAGCTGTACCCCCAGGAATTCTGCAGTGAGTCTCTCTGAGGCCTTCAGAGGGACAAGCATGAGTTCTGGGAGGGGCATGTTCAGAACCCTCCCCACAGGAAGCCTTCTTCTTTAACTAACCTTCTCCCACCTGGACTTCTGGTCTATTAATCGCAAACAGAGGAGACCCCTTAAGCTCCTGAACACTCACGGGCAGGTCAGGACTTGGAAGAAGATGATAGGTGCCTGTGGGCTGTAAATGCACCTCTACATACCCCAGGCCAACTCAGTGCTGAGCTTGGCAGGTGGGGCTTGAGGGCCAAGGCTATAAACTGGTGTTTTTTCACTTTCTGTCTGTGGGCCACTTATGACCTCAGTTCCTTCTTCCTCCCCCCTTGTCCTGCCAATTGGCCCCCTCCTCCCAGTCTCTTGTTATGTTCCCTTCCTCCCACTGATGTGATTTTCCCATTAGAATATCCTGGGCTATCCATCTATGAAAAGTCACATGGCATTTATTTGGGAAATGCTGCTCTAAGTTATGGGGGTGAAGACCCTTAGAAACCAGCCTGTATAAGGCAGAGGATCACTGTGCGTTATTAGAGCAAGTGAATGGGGGTAAAGGGATGACTGGGAATTTGCCTACTTGCTCCCACTTTCCCACCCCCCCTCCATCTAGCTGCTACAGATTTATTTGTTTAGCATTTGCTCCTCATCAAAACAACAGTAACAAAATATGAGTCCTGCAGAGCAGTCCACTTATTCCTCTTTTATTTAGAACCCAGTAGGAGCACAGGAAACCTGGGTTGGGTCACTGAGATGTTATGGAGTTAATGTGGGGGGCTGGAGTATGAAGAATTGATCACCTCACAAGCCACAGACCATCTCCTGTGGACAGATGCTCCTCTCCCCCACCTACAGCTTCTGGGGTTTGAAAAGAGTTTTGTGTATTTTGAGGGTCACCCTCAAAGAGTCCTTTCTGCAGCCAAAGCAGCCTCCCCCCAGCATACTACTCATTCATTCTCCATCTCATGGACTGGCAGTTGTTCCTACTGGTCCTGGTGGTTCCCTGCCAGAAGCCAGACTCCTTTAAATTCTGCTGGCTCAGGTCACATGGGGGCAGCCTCTGGCTCTCCCAGCACTCAGGGCAGGGAAGCACTTACTCTTCAGGTTCCCCTTCTCTTCCTTTCTTTTCATGAGGAACACAAGCCAGCTCCCTGTTGCCTGGCCTTGTAGGAGTCTGTTTGGCTTTGAGCTCAGCTGCCTGCCCCCAGCTCCTGTAGGCAGGCAGGGCTCCTGACATGGACATGGCCCAGCATGGCTTTGGCAGGTTCTGCTAGGAAACAGCCTTAAGAATGGTTTTCAAAGCTGCAGGATTATTCAAGGCAAAATAGAGATAGTGGGTAGGGGGTGGGGCTTGGTGTTTCTGTACAGCTTCCTTTTTTTCCTCAGGACACACAGCTAGGGTGGGGGTGGGCAGTTTCCAGTCTCTTCAGGGGACTCACATCTGGAGGGATGGAATGGTGGCCACATATGGAGCCCTGTTTAGCCAGCCTGGCCTCTGTGTTTTGTTTACTAGTGGGCAGCAGGCAACCAAGTATTTCCAAAAGAGGTGAGAGACAGCTTCATAAACAAAAGGGAAGAAAATCTGATGTCCGATGACGTGTTTGCATTTGGTCCACTTCCTTTAAGTCCCTGTATCTGATAGGGAAAAGCAGAGAAAAACCAATCAGTCTTTTTCCAGGAATTGGTTTCTCTGAACCTCTAAGTGATTTCAATGTTGGGCTGGATATGGGACTGTGTGATGCATGATGCAAGTATGCATGTGTGTTTAAGTCTGAGTGTGCGTATTTTGGGGGCTGAGGAGAAACTCAGCATTGGGCATTTCCTCAGGAGATGAGAGTTGATGTCTGCTTAGAGCCAACACATGTGATTCATGTCAGGGCACGGCTATGGAGAGTTCTGGCTTGCCTTGAGTACTAGGGGGTGACAAGACAGCTGGGCTGCCAGGCACTCATAGACAGCCCATCACCATCCTGGCCAGGCCTGCGGCAGGCATCAGATGCCCACCAGGAGCACTGGCTAGCGGAGGGCGGGCCTGTTGGTTTTGGAACAGCACACACAGAAATAACAAAGCACAAAGGCCGCTTTCATGTGCATCCAGTGAGGCGGAGGCCAGCTGTCTGTACAGATGGCTTTCCTGCCCCACCTGGCTGCTTGCCACGCCCCAACTCTGCAGACACAAGCTCTTCCTAAGACTCTGGCTCCCAAGGATGCAAAGGTTCATTAAGCTCACAAGGTAGGGGCTGGAGTGATAGCACAGCAGGGAGAATGTTTGCCTTGCACATGGCCAATCCAGGTTTGATTCCTGACATCCCATATGGTCCCCTGAGTCTGTTGGGAGTTATTCCCCAATGTAGAGCCAAGAGTAACTCCTGAGCATCACCAGGTGTGGTCCATCACTCCCCTCAAAAGAAAAGCCAAAAAAATCCCTTACAGGTAGAGAGCTCCTGCATGCTACATAGGGTACATGGGCTTCTCCCCACAACAACCCTATGTAACAGACACTGCAGATACATGCTTCCTTTACCACAGACAGATATCTCCAAGAATCAGAGTGATGGTTCAGTGAAAAGGCTGTATGGCACTCAGAGAGGGTCCAGGCCCTCCCGTAGTCAATGGCCTGAATGTTTCTGCATTATCTTGTGCCAAAGAGAATAAAAAGTCTCATGAGAGGGTTTGGGACATGCTTTGTTAGCTAAAGCACCTGCCTTGTGGGCATGAGGTCATGAGTTTGATCCCCAATACTACTACACGTGCCCCGCTTAACCTTGATTGCAGTTCTGCTCTGTATGATCTCTGACACCAGGAGCAATGCCCAGTGACTCTGACTCAATATAAATGCAGGGCTTCACCTGATAGTCACCTGGGTAAAGCCCTGAATTAGTATAATTAGATGTGCCAAGAGCACCATCAAGGAAGGAATATGACCCCAGATAAGCAATACAGTCAAGTGTGTGTATGTCCCTAGCCACTATCACCATGACATCCATAGAGGGAAGGATATGGGGACAAGATGAGTGGGAGCTGCTATCCTTGGGGCCAAAAAAGTCTGTGCCAAGTCTCAACATAGTTAAATAAACATTCACCCAACAAGACTGGATTCCAGCTCTTTAGGGCTAAATCAGCAGAGAAGAGCAGGAGGCTCTGTTTTACTCTCAGAAGCCTCTCCACACATGAAACTTCCCAAGACCCCACAGCTGCAGGTCATACCCTGCTTGTTTCCCCAGACTTAGCACATCTCAGACACTCTTGTCCCAACTGCAGAAGTGCAGAGAACCTGAAACTCCTGGCAGATCTCTGAGATGGATGTCATCTGTGGTTGCTGTGAGCCTGCAAGGCCAGTCTCTCATTCCTACCTAAGCCAAAAGGGGTGTATCAGGCAATCCACTGTCTACAAGACATTTAGATGGGTGCCCTCTGCTGGGTATTCATGGAGAGGTTGGGGTGGGGTACAGAGAAGTTGCCTACATGGTTGGAATACAACCTACAAAACTGAATGTAGGGTATTCTTCAATGTCTCCATGGGCCAGTTCCTTGGTTCCCTAGCTCCAGTATACAAAGCTTCTACCTACTCATCAGTTCTCCACCTTGACTCTTCTCACCTCTGTCCTAC
This sequence comes from Suncus etruscus, assembly GCF_024139225.1. Lineage (NCBI taxonomy): Eukaryota > Metazoa > Chordata > Mammalia > Eulipotyphla > Soricidae > Suncus > Suncus etruscus. Next base: position 40,084,230 of record NC_064858.1, read on the forward strand.
CTCCTAAGAGCATGTCTCCTCCTAGCAGCATTTCCTTTGCATAATCTTTTCATAATTGTCTCTGCCCCCCCCCCCTTGATCATGAACATCTTGTCAAGTTTTTCTCAAAGTTGGAAACTGAAGGTAGCAGTTAAAGTAGCAGAAAGGGTTCAGTGGGTTACCTGTCTTCCTTGCTCTAGGCTGCTGTGCTCGACTTGTGTACAATGCAAGATGAATGGAAGAAGTATGGAGGATGAAGGGCTAGATGAATTGGAGGAAAGGTAGATGGATAAGTTGGTAAATGGATGAAGGACAGATGGAAAATGGATACATGGGTGGATTGACAGATGGTGTATAAGTGGAAGGATGATGGGGATAATGGATGGTAGCTGTATAGATGATGAATACATAGATGTATGGATGATGGGTAGATGAATTGAGCATGGATGGATGGAGGGATGGAGGCTGGTTGGATTGTCAATTGATAGATGGATAAAACATGAATGGATTGATGTATACATGAGTGAATAATGGTTACATGGGTGGATGGATGATGGGTGAGTGACAAATTGAATGATGAGTGACATGGGTGAATGATGAGTGAATAAAAAATGAATATATAAATGAGTGGATGATGAATGACAGATAGATAGATGTAATATATAGAAGATGGATGGATTGGTGGCTGAATAATGAATGAGAGATGGATATATGAATAGGTTGTAAATGATGGATATATGGATGATAAGTGGAAAGGAACTCTGCAGTAGTACAAATAACACAAAGGAGACCAGCATTTACCCAGACCTTGGTGTTTGTGTAAGAAGCCTGCCCAGCAGTGTTTGCTGTATCATGTGTTCTGTTTGCTATATTGCTCCAGATACTGTCCTTGTTAGGGTGCAGAGAAATGTCATAATGGTCCTGTCGCAGGCCCCCTGGGAACTGTACTCTTCCCACTCTCCCCTCCCATTCAGCAAGATCAGTTTCCTTTACCCAAGTGTGATAGGACTTGTGGATTAGGGATCAGTTTTTGGGTCTTGGGGAGGGGAGACTCTGTGCACTATATGATAATCCAGAAACCCTGGCCCCACTCACTAAACACTTAGGTCCCTCCAGCCACATCTCTTCTGAAATGTTCCCAGAAACCAACAACCTGCCCTAGGACAACTCCTCAATTAAGAATCACTGTCCTTCAAATTTTGATGGGTATTCCCCTGATTCAATGTTAATATGTATCTAAAATACTACTGTGAAAGATATGTAAGCCACTATGATCAAAATAAAAATTTAAAAAAAAAAAGAATCATTGTCCTAAAAAACATCACAGACCTAGATGCACATGTCTTCTTGCTGTTGCTTCAATAAGGTGGTCTACTCAAAGCAAAGGGACTTAGCACCCATTATTACCTCTCACTTCAATGCTCTTCTTCCATCATCTCATGATCCCACCCCTCAGGGCTTTCCGGATCTTGCAGCATACATCTCTTTCTCTTAAGCTTCTTTTACTCATTTACATGCCACTCGAAGTAGAACAGGTTCTGCTCAGCTGTAGACCAAGCGCAGGTCATGGTACACAGCCAGGTGGCAGTTCAGACCTTGCAGCTCCCTTATTTGTGGATTAATTTAGGTGGATAATGGATATCATCTGTGTCTCCCCTTGGTTCTGAAATCGAGGAAGAATTCTCTGCAGAGAAATAAGGGGGCTGCAAGGTCTGAACTGCCAGAGTTGGTGGAACACCCTCCTTTTCCGATCCAGGACACAAGTGGCTTTCTCTAAGAGCAAAATTGGAAAGAGAGGCTGGTTGAGGACCTGAACAAAGCATTAGGGAAGGTTCTTTATCTAGAAAATGAGGGCAGCAGGCTCTTGGGGGTAGTTTAGGAGATTAAGTGAGGATGTTTACGAAGCCCCCCAGCACGTGCCTGCTGCAACACAGGTACTTAAGAGCTGGGCTGATTATTGCTGTCACTGTCATCATTACTGCGGGCACGTGTCTTGTCATACAGAGTGCTGTGGCTGAAGTATAGGTTTTGTACTTAAATCACAGAAACTTTATTTTAAACTCCTAGCTCTGTGGCTTAATGGCTGTGCCATTCTGAATGAGTTATTTAACCCCTATAGCCTCAGCAATTTCATGCTCCAAAGGGAGCTAATTAGGCCAAGGATAGGGCTCATGGTGAAGCACATACCTAGCATGAGCTAGGCCCTGAGTTTGATCCCCAACACTATGTCTCTCGTGCATATAAGAGTACATGGGTATAACTCAAGTGGTTCCCAATATGGTTATTGATCCTTTTAAAAATAGGGGTAATGATTGAAGCCAGTACCATAAAGTTTAGAAAGATGAAATGAGATCCTGTGTGGCGACTAGTCAGTCAGGTGCTGAGTACATGAGCAAATCATTTCTCACCACCACCAACAGTAGCAGCATCACAAGCATCACCATTTTACCAGGAACAATCAACACTGCTAATGCCTCCACTGCTTCCCATCATTCTCACAACCACCAGCATCCCTGCCATTCTCTCCTTTATGTTGCTGTCTCCACAGTAATAATTGCTAGTCTCACAACCACAGCCATCCTCATGGCCATTTCATTCCTTGTCCTCATCATTACAAGTTGCCTATGAAGTCTGGCACAGTGACAAAGTCAAGAAGATCCTACAAATCCATCTGTTGACTTGCATTTGAACTCCCACTACTTGGTATCCAGGGAGTATTTGCTTCTTTCCAAATATCCCAAGGAGGCATCTAAATTCTCAGAGAATCTTCTGCACACAATAGAAATCATCAGAGAGTGAAAAAACACTCAAGGAGTCTTTTTTTCCCACAGAGTATTAAACATATTAAAGTATCAATGTAAGGTATTAATAAAAGACTTTAATTTCTTCTGCAAACAAAAAAATCAGTGTGGGGAGAAAAGCCACAATTGAGCCAAATCTGGTAGACTGGGTCTCCAGAACCAGATCACTGGAGCCTTCCTGGAATAGGGAAAGCTCTGTCCCTGGCCAATTGAAGGGCCCAGTGCTCCACTCACCCACACCCACTTCTGATCACATTTAAATGCTCCAGGACAGATCTCAGAGAGAAGCAGCAACTGAGCCAAACCCGGTAAACCTGAAACACTATGCTGCTGAATCATCGTAGTGCCACAGTTGCTGGAACATATGCAGCCATATATGCAGCCATGCAACAGTTCTAAAGTTCACAATTCTGATAGTCCAGAGGAACAGAGAAAATTATATGGCAAAGTTGTGTAAGTTAGTTGTGCCCACTAAAATCAATGAGCAATAACAATAGAAGAGAAGGCTCAACTAGCTCTTAATAGCTCAGGATAATCCTTGGACCAAAACTTCAGTAACACCATTACGAGATATATGTTGTAACAAGAATATTAAGTAAATTATTTAGTGACAGCTAAGGGGGAAGGGTGGGAAGAAGTGGTTGAGTAACTATAGATATTGGTGGAGAGAAGGTCACACATGTGGTGGGACTGATGTTGGAATACTTAATATTTGAAATGACTTTATTATGAACAACTACGTAAAGCACAGTTGTGGGTTTTTTTTACATTTTATTTTTATTTTGGGGGGCCACACCTGGTGATGCTCAGGGGTTATCCTGGTTATGCACTCAGAAATCACTCCTGGCTTGGGGGACTATATGGGACCCTGGAGGATCAAACTTCTGTCCGTCCTAGGCTAGCGCAGGCAAGGCAGATGCCTTACCCCTTGCACCACTGCATCGGCCCCTGTAAATCACAGTTTTAAATAAAGTTTCAAATAAAAAAAAAGTCAATGTGAAAGAGTCCCAACAAGATGCTAACTTACTACCTTGCCCCCTCCTAAACTGAGTTTCTAAACAAAGGCTGATTTTAGTCTAATCTCTCCCTACCCCCACCCCAAGGCCCCAGGGAGAAACAACTCATTGCTTAGGTATGGACTCTTTGTCCAGGCTCTTTCTCTCTTGCCAACACTCCCCTTTTGGCACTAACCTGCAAAGCAAACCCCCTATGCCTCTTCTGAAGGATTCACAAGCAGGTCTTATTCAACTTCCTCAGGACCCTGCCAGGAGGAAAACTAGTCCAAACTCAATATTTCTGCTCAGGGCCAGGTTTCTGGGTTGTTTTTTTTTTTTTTTCTCTCTCTTGAAACATAATGATGCTTTTACATTTCTTATAAGTCAAAGACACGTTTCTGATTTTTACAGAATATGGCAAAGGACTGAGAGCTGTTTCAGGTTTCACAAGGATCTGGGATCTCTCATCCAAGCCAGTATTCAGTGTCCAGAGAGGAGGTGATGTTGTGTTGGACTTGGCTTTTAAGTACAGTTCCTGTTTTCAAGTGGCACACAGTGATTGGCCAGAGGCACCTCTGTTGGATCCAGCTCTGTGTCTTCCACATCATTTTTAACACACACCTGCCACCCCTGGCATTTCAAGTGGTTCTGAGAGAGTCCCTCAGGCAGGATTCAGTGACTTTCTCCCTTTCTCCTTCCCTCCCTCCCTCTCTCCCTCTCCTTAAGTTCATTAGGGTACTTGAACTCACTAGTTGCAATTGATTATAAAAAAAATGTTTTTCTCATCAGAGACAAGGTAATGCCTTTGTTGCTGGCACCCCACCTTCACCTTCCATCATCCCACATTGGGGTACAGTGGGAGCTGTGAATCATTGAGAGGGTTCTGGAGGGGAACAAACTAATGAAATCATTGTTTCTTGAACTGAATGGCATAGTGTTCCCCCCATAATTTTATGCCTATCCAGAACCTTAGAGTGCAACCATATTTGGAAATGGGAGCTTGGCAATGGGAAACAAATGAATAAAATCACCAAATGGCCACCTGAGGCTAAGGGCCAAATCTCTGGCCTTACTGTGTGACTTTGGCAAGGTACTTAATGTCTCTGGCCTCAGACCACAGCGAGGAGAGTAGGGGGCAGTGTGTTTGGATGACATGGCTCACTTATCGTCTTTGCCTCACCCTCCATAGTATGCCTGGGCCACAGAGAAGTCCTTGAGGACACCCATAGTCTGAGTTCTGACTGTTCCTCAGCTAGCCCCATGGTCCTATTCTGTGACTCAGTTTCCTGATTGGTCATATGAGTGAGGGTGCTCTTTGGGTCTTGGGAAAAACTTGAGTCTGATTGCGCCAATATTGCAACCTATACATTTTGGAAGGAGCCCCAGGCTACTAGATTTTGTCCTGCCCTTGACCTAAGCACTGATGAGGCAGGAGGCTGACTTCTAGTCAAGTGCTATCTGGGTCCCAGGCTACCCCTTAGCTACTCAGCCTCATTCTCTTTCACTAATCAATTACAATAATCCTACTGGGAGCTACAGTGACAGGACAGAGTCTGAAGAAGTCATGGATGGTGGTGTTGGTACACACTGCAGATTCAGCACACATCACCTCCCTCATTATCCACTCTACAAGGAAGAAGAGGGTTAATTAGGTCAATAAAAAGGGGCAGGAAGAGCAGATGGAGAAGGAACAAGAAGAAGAAAGGAAACATAACTACCTGAACAATGTCAAGTAATTATACCCAACAACTAACATATGGTTAAATGTATCACCCATTTAAATCTGCACCTTATTGCTCCCCATTCAAAGAGCATAAAACTGAGTTTCAGCCTGGTAGGCAAGGTGCCTAAGGTCACACAGCCACTTTGGAACAGAGCTGGAAGGTAAACCCATTTCTTCCAGTTGCCAAAGACTTTGCCCTTACAGGAAGGTTCCTAAGCAGCAAGGAACGGGAAGAGGCCCAGATTTGGACTTGGCACACACTGGCTCAGGCTGGTCTGATAGATTCATACTGAGCTGGAGAAGCCCATGTTGTCCCTGCAGAACAGATTCAGTCCCTAAGCTGGGAGCTGAGAGGGCGCTGTGCTCCGCCAATGCTTTCTGCTTTAACAAGATTGAACGCTGTGAATGTGTACCTGGAGACCCCATCTATTAGTTGATTAAAAGCCATAGATCAGTCTGCCTGGGGCCTGCCAGCACCATATGAATAAGAAGTGTCAGAAAATCTTTCAGCATCACCAATGTCTGTGGAATTGCCCTGGTGACAGTTAATAAAACTGGGGACTCTATCTTTTCAGCTAGCTGGGTCTATGGCCAGGAAATAAAATTTGAGATTGCCTTTGAGTCTTGAGTTGTCATATCGCAGAGTTCCATACCTGTGGATTACAAACAACCAGCACTATCAAAAGCGACATTGTGGAACAGCGATGCAGCCAACAAAAGGCCATTGACAGCATGACAGGCTGCAAGGACAGAGCAAGCAGTCTTGGACCCAGCTGTTCCAGCCATAGACCCACATCTAGATCCCCAGTTTTCCCACTACTGTAAATGTGGTTTCAGGAAACTTGTTTAAAACACACTGTGCTTTGGCATCTTCACCTATAAAACAAGGATGAAACTTAGTAACTTGGCTAGAGACAGGACAGTGGGGAAGGTACTTACTTGCCTTGCATGCAAACAACCTCAGTTTGATTCCTGATCCCCAAACATCGCCAGTGGTCACTCCTGAGCACAGAGTCATAAATAAGTCCTGGTCACCACATAGTATGGTCCCCATCCCCCCCCCCAACAAACACCCACAACTGTAGTAACTTCTAAGAGCCTGAGATGGAGATGTAGCAGAGCATCTGCTTCTCACGTGTGAGGCTCCATGTTCTGTGTCTGTCTCCAAAAGCAACGACAAAATTGTAGGAAGTACTTTAGGAAGTTGTCAAGATCAAAGTGGCTAATTTAGAGGAGATGTTCAATTATCAGGAATACTAGAATAAAAATACCATCAACTGGTGGCCTGTGAAGCACAGACTTGAGACCTTATAGTCCTGAAGGCTGAGGAGAGCCAGGCCTAGAGATATTCAGTGCCTACTCAGATCTTGTCCTATTGGAAATCACCCTCTTTATAAGCTCTCATAGCAAATGGAGTAAGGGAGAGCTTCTGAAGCTTGGGTTCTAAGGACACTAATCCCAAACAGAGAGACCCCATCTCATGGCCAATTCACCTACCAAATGCCCTACCAGCAGGCAGCATCCCATTGGGGGTTGTGTGTTGTGTGATTGTTGTAATAATGTTTTTGCCTGTCATCCCGCCTGGATCTTCCAGGTGGGGGTGATTAAGAAAATAAATAAATAGCTTGTTGGGGAGGCATAGGGAGCTCTTTTGCCAGAACTGACTGCTTGTTCGGTTTGCTTTTTGGAGCCGGCTGCAACTGACAAAAGACTTTCTTTGCTGAACCTTTGGTCCCCTAATCTTTTGCATTCGTTGATTATTCACGTCGGATATTATTATCAAAGTCTCCCTCAAAAGGGGGGATGGAAGAATGGGATTCAATTTATCATTCTGGGAGTCATTCTTAGACTTGGAGACCATCAAAAAGGGGTTTGACCTCCCCCCACAGTTGTGTGCGGTGAATCTCATCATTTCCATTGGGGCCACCAGGACACATGGGGACTGTCTCAGACCCCTCATTAGTTCATGGGAAGGGAAAACTTTGATCTAATCAATACTCACAGTTCAGGGCACTGTGTACCACTCTGCTGACTTTTAGCAACTGTCTTCATTGATGGAAGAATGTAGTATATGGGAGGCCTGAGAAATACAGTGGGTAGGACAATTGCCTTGCATTCTGCTGACCTCAGTTCAGTCCTCATATCTCAAGCATGGCCAGGAGTAATTCCTGAGCACAAAATGGTAGTAAGCCCTGAGCACTGCCAGGTGTGAGAAAAAATCAAAGGAAGGAAAGGTAAAGAGGAAAAAAAAGGGATAGGAAAAGGAAAGGAAAATGGAAAGGTAAAGAAAAGGAAGGGAAGAGAAGGGAAGGAAGGATAAAACAGCTTGTCAGATCTGAGACCCTGTCTAAGTGACTCTCAGGGAGTTTCACTGTCATATTTGGAGCCTCAATGTAGCTGGGACAGGGGTGGGCTTGGCTGTCCCATCACAGATCATCTTCTGCCTGCCTGCCTGTGGCTTTTTGAAGGAGCCTGGTGCTGGTGAGGGTGTATACAATGAATCAGAAAAGGCTAGAAGACACAGTGATGTCTGAACCCCAGGGAGCACATCTGTCCTTCCTAAAGAGCCTTAGGGAATATTCAGTAGTGCATGGGATGAGACAGTGCCCATGATCCTGCCTTCAGCTCACAGGTAACAGGATTGTCCTTGGGGCCTTGGCATTCAGCAGACAACAAATAAGGTTTTCACCTTGCAATTTGCAAGGAAGGGGCCAAAAGAGTGCACTCATCTCATCTGGCAAGAGAAAGAAAATTCATCCTCTACAGCACAGTATTTGTCTTTCTAATGCCACTTTCTTCCAGCCTATCAAAGCAAACACAGCAGCATTATTGCAGAGCTCTGCAAGGGATTCAGCTGCCCCTGAAGGGCACCAGTTCTACTGCAAATTCCTTGACCTAAGAAGTTTAAGAATTGTTTCACAAGCTATTGGAAAAATTCTTATATATCTTTTTTTGTTTGTGTCTCATCTGATAATGCTCAGGAATTACTTTTAGAAGAGCTCAGGGAACCATATGGGATGCTGGGATCCAACCCTAGTTGGCCACAAGCAAGGCAAAAGCTCTACTCACTGTATTATCATTCTATCCCCAATTTACATATCGTTTTTGTTTTGTTTTGTTTGTATATGTGTGTTTTATTTTCCTTTGGGGAGGGCACACCTGGAGGCACTCAGGTGTTACTTCTGGCTCTGTGCTCAGAAATCACTTCTGACAGGTTCGGGGGACTATATGGGATGGCAGAGACATCTGTGTCCCAGAGACATCTGGGACAGTTGTGTACAAGGCAAACATCCTACATGCTGTGTTATTGTTCTGTAAACATGTAAGATATTTATATATCTTAACCTGGGTCCTGGGAGAGAGTTGGAACTTTCTTCTTTCCTGTTATAGGAAGGGAAGGACAAACGGAGGAAGGAAGGGAGGAAGGGAGGAGGGAGAGGTGGAGAAGAAGGAAGAACTCAGTATGAATATGAATGACTTAGTGACCCCCAGGACACACACAAGAAATGTCTCCAATCATTTCCTGTGTGCCCTTTTTGGGTTGTGTCTTCTCTAGAGTCCAGCAACCACAGATTAACTATTGAGACAGCAAGTTTAGCATAAAGAGCACCAACATTTATTCAGTAGCAGCTGTATGCATGGAACCATGCTAATAAGCTTATCATTTCAGCTAAACCCTGCCTCTTTGTTTTCGGAGTGGGCACCTCATCACCCTAGTTTTTGTAAGACCTAAGAAGCTAGTTTAAGTGGTATGGCCAAGGGGTGCAGGCTGGAGACTGTAGTTTGGGTCTCCTGCTCCGTGGTCCATACCCCACAATGTGTTACATGCAGAGACTGTAAAGATAAGAAGCCAATCCTTCCCCCAGATATTTAGCAGCCCTCGGGTTCGCTAGGAATGATTTAGGCTGCTACATCAAAGGGATGAGGAGCGAACCTTTGTAGGCACCCCGAATGTCTTCTTTTGGGGATACCCAGCTAGTTTTTATTCCTCCTGACATCTGGAGAGGTGATGCCAACATGACTGACTTTATTTCAGGGGTTCGGTTTCATCAAAGTGGAGCTGGCTTGGCCACGTGCTGCAGAATAAAACTGTCGCAAAGGCAGAGAAATCCCAATTCAGAGTTCTCCAGGGGGCTCAGAACTTTGGACTTGAAAGTCCAAGTGGAGTCACCTGCATTGTAGAGAGTGGGAATTACTGGGGGCAATACAGCAGGGGTTTCTGAGGTCATACATTGGCAAGTGGGCATCCAGCACTGGGCAGGGCTTTCTTACACCTTCCTCTTGTCTCTTACTGTGTTGGTTTGTGCCTTTATTTGTTTGCTAGTTCACTCACTCACTCACTCACTCACTCACTCACTCACTCACTCACTCACTCAAACTCTACTGTTCCACATGGCTATGAGGTCCCACCAAGAACAAACCAGGCTTTGCACCCAGTTTAGCTACTCCTTATAGATGCGGTGGATGCCTTGGGTATGTTCTTGAAGTTGAGTTGATTTTGTTCCCAGCACTTCAAATCTCCATGGAGATGAAGTAGTTGCAAACAACAGGAGCTGGAAGCTGAACACAAATCCTGGAGGGTGGTCATTGGGGCAGAGATTTGTGGTAGTGAAAACAGCGGGCACTTCCTGCCCCTGTAGGACACAGGTCAAGCACACAGTCACCCAGGGCTGACCCTGAAGTGTTCCCCATTATGCTTTTATTCACTGACTGCTAATCATAACTCTCAATCAGTATATGATCCCCCCTTTTTGTGTGTTCTGAAAGCAGGGGCACTACTCTTAGTTTGGGCTAGATCATGTAGCACCAAAGACTAAACTAAGATTGGTGGCATGCAAAGCAAGTGCCTTATTCCCTGTATTAGTTCTCAGAACTGGTTCTCATTTTTTTCATGTTGAAAAATAAACACCAAAAACCCATGCTGAAAGGATTGATATTGGGATTAGGACTGGTAAATCACATAGCTAATCTTAAGGGACATAACATGGTTTGGAGACAGATTTTCAACTCCAGTGAATCTATTTTTCATTTCTTGCTTAAACTTGTTCTTCCCACCTCAAAAATGGAGCTATAGAACCTTCTTTCACAGAACTTTGTTTTCACATTATAATGGCTTTAAAGAGATGAGGAGCCATTATAAAGAGATGAGGAGCCATAAAAGGCCATTGTAATATCTATGGAAAAAATCTTTGCTTCATGGTCAATATTAAGAGAAAGGGACATGCTATATTGAAACTCGGCACCAGGCCTGAGACCTCCTCTGGCCAATACAACTGGGCCCCAGGAAATGGACAGAGGTTGAGGTTCAAGATCTCTTTTAGTTTGAGAATATGCCTCAGAATATAATTCTTCACTTAGAAGCATAAAGAGAGGCTATGTCCAGTGCCTCTCTCAATAGAGACCCAAGGAAGCTGTGGAGTTCTTGGATCTCACCCATTATATCGTCTGGCCCATGAGTTCAGCTCTGAGTCTTTGCTCTGGCAATTGCTAGAGTTAAAAACTGAACAGGAAACTCTAGGTCAATTTGACCTTCAAATATGACAAAGTTGCTGCAAAGTTCCCTCCCACTGTGGGGCAGCAGATGAGGGAATCTTGTTTTCACTCACCAAAACTTCTTCCCAGCCATGCATCAGACTCCAGGTTTGGTTACCTTGGATTTTCAGAAAACCACCACCTGAAGGACCAATAAGGAAGGGCTCAGAGAGGAAAGAAGACTGAAAAAGTCAACTCACCAGGTTAGGGATGGCTGATAACTAAGCATCTGCCTGGTATAGGTAGGGCTCTAGGAAATCACCCTAAAAATCTCATGTCCAGGGAGCAGATGTGGGGGCCCTGAATTTTGAGTCCCCATGTGCTCTAGTGAACTGATATGTGCTATTGTAAACCAGTGAATAACTTCATGAACAAATGATGTCTTGTCACATACTTTCCAGTTGCCTCCTCTTTGGAATAGCCTAATTGCCTGTATCCTACCTCCAGGCTATGTGGGCCATTTTGGTACCTCTAGCATACTATGGCTGGATCCCCCTAATTCCACCTTTGCAAGTAAGCAACCTAGCAACTATCCATTTACTTCTCTCCGACATCTCCCACCCTCAGGGACCTACCCTCCTTGTGCACGGTGAGTAGGAAATCAGGGTCACACACCTGGTGGAGAAAGAGTCCAGGATTGCAGCAGGCCAAGTGCCAGCCCCCACCCTGAATACTCCTGTTCTCCAGTGCCTGTAGGCAGCACAATAATCTCCTGGGATTTATATGCCTTGCACTGTTCATGGGTCTCTCATAACTTATCCTGGAACCAACAGCAGGGAGAAGAATACAAAGGAAAGAATGGGGGTCAAAGAGATAGCACAGCAAATAGGGTATTTGCCTTGCACGTGACTGACTTGAATACGATCCCTGCCATTCCATATAGTCCCCAGAACCTGCAAGGAGTAATTTCTGAGTGCAAAGCCAGGAGTAACCCCTGAGTGCTGCCAGGTGTGACCCACCTCCTCCCCCCCAAAAAAAAGAAAGAAAAAAATGGGTAGATGGGGTGGATGGGAGTGGGGTGGGACCAAAATCCACTTTCTACACCATTTCCTAAAATTTTAAAGCCCAGAAAAGAAGGTCAGCAGCACTGAGGACAATTGACAAAGGAAACTGGTCCAAGAGGCCTTTACATGGGTCTCCGGCATTCAGTTGTCACAGCTAAACCAACCCCACGCTTGGCTTCCAATGGGCAGCCAGGAAAGAATGCCTCCAGGCTTCCTGCTTCTCTATTAAACACTCTATTAAATTCTAACAGCATCCAAATTACTTACTGATAGATTGCTTACTTGGGGGGGGGTGAGATCCCAAATGAAAACATCCCCTGGTTCATTCACGCCTCTGACCATATAACATATGTGTTTCAGTACCAGTGATGGACCCCACACAGTTCCTAAGTGCAAAATGAGGAGGATTCCTCATGGTCCTCACAAATAAGGGTTTGTATGGGTGAGCTAAAAGTCTGAGGTTGCTATCAGTGAATCTATGGATCCCCACTCTCCCTAAATGTCAGAGAGGTCTTTCATGCTCAGTGTAAGCCTCTTTCAATAAAGTGTAACCCCAGTATGGGAATCAAGGGTCCAGTGGGGCTCCTGGGCTACCAGGAAATTGTCACTGACCCACGGACAAGGGACACTTTGAGGATGACCCAGCCAGGATGAGGATTTTGCTTAGCTCTGCCCTTTTTCTGATCAAAGTTGGAGTCACTGGTCCCCTTTTTCTAACCTTGAGGAAGGTTATCTAGGGTTCCAGGAGTATACCCCTTGGAGGGTATCCTGAACTCACCCCATCCTTGTGAGAAAGTCCATTCCTCACAGTATGTCACAGCTGGGATCTCTGCCCCAGCCTCTATGTCACTCCAGAACATGCAGCCATATCAATTCTCCACACACATGTCAATCTATCCTAGAGTTTCTACTTGTTAATCTGTTAACTCATCAGAAGAACCCAGGCAGGTGTGAAAATGGTTCTCTGGGCTCCAGCATGTCCAAACTAAGGTGTGTGACCTGGAAATCACTCCTAATTCACAGTTTCCTCCTCTGCAAAATGGGAGGAGGAGAATAAATTTAAAAAGTGAAAGGGGGAGAACAGACCTGTTTCCTTTAAGTGCCAAGAATCAAACCCAGGGCCTCACATATGCAAGCCAAATGCTCTGCTGCTGGGCTATATGCCCATTGCTGGAAGAATGCCAAGGAGCTAGGAGATGGCCCTGGCACTGGGCCCAGTTGGGGCAATTTATCACTCAGGTCCCACTTTCATAGGATGGTTCCTTATTCTCTCCATTCACTTTATCTATCTCCCTCTCTTTCTTTGCCTCCCTTCTTTCCTCTTTATATTCCAGAGGAATTTTTATATGACCTGCAGGCTTCAGGCAGCAGAGCAGATGGTTAGAAAGTTCCAGTGCTAGCATCCCAGACCACAGTACAGCTGGAGGACACATGTTCCCACGGGGAAGCATTTAGCAAAGAGAGACGAGATCAATGCACTGCTCGAGGGTAGGCTGACATCTGCCCGTGAAATTAGGAGGAGACTAGCCTAGGAAGCAGGGAGACCAAAGCTGAGCCCCTTTCCCTGGCCACGCCCTGGAAATCAGGCATAGGATTGGGTGTTCTGGTAATAGAAATGTGCATGATTGGTAGTGAAGGGCAAAATTGTGACCATGGAGGAAGTAGCTGAACTTAAGAGATGTCTCAGAAAATTCTAAACTGTGCTGGCGAACATTCAGGAATGTCCCTAGCAGGGAGAGACATCAATGTGGTGCTGACCGTGGTGCTGAAGCCAGGGATGCAGATGGGCCAGGTGGATTTTTGTCTGCTGCAGGTGGATTAGGGGAGGGGACTCTTCAACAGTGCTTAGGTAGCCTGAGTGACACTCTAGCATAATTGACTAACCGGGATAGGTGATTCAATGCTGAGTCACAGTGACATGGTCATTCTGGGGGCACAATACTACTGTGGTTTGGGGTGTGCCTCTAGTACCAGGGATTGAACTTGGGGCCTCATACATGCAGGCCACATGGTCCGCCTTTTTGAGCTGTCTCTCAGACCTAGTGGGAAAAATGTTAGCACCATGATGCTGGATAAGAAGACTCATGTATGTATTTGCATGTGTGTGTTCATGTGCCATGTGTGCATGTGTATAAATGTGCATGTACATGTATTCATATGGGGAAGGGAGTGCCAACATGTTCAGGGAGTCAGACTTTAGAATATAACCAGTACAGCTGATCCAATGAACCCAAGGGAAGCATCAGGCCACAGGCCTATTGATCTTACTTTGGGCATGAGAAGCCACTGCTGGAACTTGCAGCTTGAGTGGGTCTACGCCCAGGCTGGCATTTTTCAAAGCCCACTCTGGTTGTTGTGAGAAATGAGTGGCAGAGGCCATAGCAAGTGGCAAAGGTCTTTGGTCTGGGTCAGGGGAGATGGGGAATGAATAGGGGCGGTGGAAGGAGAAACATCAGGCCACTTGGTTGCCTCATCCCAAACTGAGTGGTTCTCAAGGGGCACAGGATCCCACATATCCACTCTGGAACACCCACAGCGATCCCCAGAAGGGAGTTAAAAGCCTGAACTTCCCCACAAAAAACATCCAGGCATGACAGGGTGAGATTTCTGACCTGTGCACACCCCTCTAAGGAGTGAGAGGCCCCAATCAAGAATGGGGGGGGGCTAATGTGTCTGAATGCTTCCTTAGCCATTCCGAACATTCCCTGAGCTAAAGTTCAGCTCCAGCATGTGTCAAATAGAGACAGCAACCTTATTACTAAGCCAGAACATGTCTGGTGAAGATTACATTCTGGCAGAAGGGAAAACCAGACACTTGAAGTGCTGCTATCTTCAGATTTCAGCACCACTAAAGACCATCACAATTATTAGCAATTTGCGAATGTGGGTGACTATTGTTGTTTTTTTATTGTTCCAGCCACAAATAAATTGTTTGATCTCCAAAGACAAATGGTAACCATGCCTTTCATGGTTACAAAATTTCATTTTATTTCTCAAGAATAAAATGAGACAGTGATGTCTTGCGTCTGCAAAGTACTCTGCCAATTGCTAATTGCCTCCCGTTGGCCAGACAAACTGGAACGAAGGGTTTTTTTTTTTTTTAAGCTGTTGAGAAGTCATTTCTCCTAGTGCATGGCACTCCCAGAGGCCAAGAGCTGTGCAGCTTCTGGTTTCAGGGTATATTTTCCCATCTTTACTGGTACCTCAAAGGTTCTGGTGCAAATGTGTTATGGGGTCTCACTTTTATTGGGAACTTTGGGGACCTTAAGCTGAACTCATGGGGAGGAGAGAAGGGAGAGAGAGAAATAGAGAGAGAGATTGATTTCAGAGGACCACTGCCTTTTTTTATCTGTTGGGAGATGTACTGTCTGAAAGCACAGATATCTGCATTGCTTGGGGACAAAGCATTGAGCATGTAAAGAATATTCTAATGTCTCTGGAGGCTCAGCAGGCATATTTCTGAAAGGCTGGGAGGAGAGAAAAGCAGGAAGCAGCCCCCCTATTCAGCTCTCCATGCCCCATGCCATCTCCAGGTTCCTAATGGGGACAGAATGTTCCTTCAAAAAGACAATCTGCTTCTGTGGCATGTAATCCCCTCACCCCCCTACACACACACACACACACACACACACACACACACACACACACACACACACACAGAGCCTTGGTGACTACTTCTCAGATCGATCACAACCTCTCCACAACTGGCCAAATGTGAAAAAGGGGCACAAGCTGCTCAATCTCTCTTCGTGTTTCTTGAAAAAACAGTGACTGAGGGGTGTGGCAGCAAGGAGGGGGTTTGGAGTTCCCCTCAGTGTCAGAGGACCTGGTTCTTTCACCAAAGCTTGAAGCCCTGTGTAGTTCCATGTTCGAATTTTGTGTGCAGGGCCACCCTGTTAAAAACAACATAAACAAAATGCAAACCAGAGCATGTGGGTTTGAATGACCAGCTCCTGCCAAGACTGGGGAATAAGGGGTACAGGGGTGACAAAAACATAAATCAAAAAACCCTTACCACTGAGACGAGCTGAAAGGCACACCCCTCCTGAGTCCCAGAACGTCCCAGGCATGATCTCTGCAGGAAAAGCTGCTTCACTGATAGGGTTCAGTGATGTTATGGCCAAACTGGTAGCAGCCAGACAGTATATGGTGAGGCTCAGCTCCATAGGGACCCCATGTGAGGCTTTAGTTGGGTGCCCATCCCATCTGCAGTTCCAGCTTTCCCAGGCAAAATGCTCACAGGAACTCAGGGCTAGTTTGGTATCTCTGATATCAAATCCTCAATTATGCAAGGTCAGGAATCCATACACTGAGAAGACAGCGTCTGTGGCTCACTGGCCCAAGTCCGGAGCCCAGCTCGCATTCCTCTCACTTCTCTGATGATTGGAGCAGCTCACCCAAGCACAGAAGTGGGCCTGTGTTCCTACATCATGCTGAGAAACAACTGCGTTTTCCACCTCTTAAATCCAAATTTTTCCCATCCCTGACTGTGTGCCAAACCTGGATAAGATCAGCAGGCAGGGGGAGCCCTTAGAGGCCTGAGTTAGCCACAGGCTTGAATGTGTTCCCTTGGAAAGTCCTCACTAACTCTCGGAATATTCCATAAATTTTAGTCTGGAACATTCCAGAAATCCCAAACACAGAATTCTCCAAAGAGTTGCCACCAATTCTTGTTTAGGCCTCATGGCCACAAAAATAAGGTCAGAAAACACAATTGCATGCTGATGGCAGCCTTGTTCAGCCCAGGCTATCACTCCCACCTCAACACATCTCTTATAAGGCTGTTTTAGAGCCTATCACAATGTCATTGCTGCTTTTATTGCCACTGCTAAACTCTCTTCTCCTAGCCTCATGGCTGGCTCAGGGAGAGTTTTCATGGGGGGTGAGAGTGGGACGCTCCTTCAGAAGGAGAGTTCAGATTCTATTTCTTCTACTCTGTCCTGGGAAGGAATACTAGAATTCCACATGAGAAGCCAGAAAAAAATCATAGTTCTATCCTGGCACCAACAAGCCTCTAAGGGGGGGGGGGGGCTCTGGTGCACCCTGGCACTGAAGGCCTGCCATTTCTGCACCCTTGGGATCCCACACTGCCAGCAGGCCAGTATCATCAGACTGGATTTTGGACCCCTTAAGCACTGGTTGAATGCCTCACTCCCCTCTCCCCAAGAAGCTTCATGTGAGTTCATAAGGGGGAATGAGCAGACAGGGTCTTGTTCTGGAAGAAGAGAGAATCGTAGCATTTTTGAAACTACCTGGTGACATGGTCTAGCAAAAGTTCCAAGAAATATGCCTAGTTTAAGTTCCTAATGAAAAGGCTGACAGGCAGATATGGTCCCTGCTAGGTCAGCTGTGTTCTCACTGTTCGTAGAATCTGCTGTGTCCAGGGCACTCCAGAGGCCCCACTATCCCCAACTCTGCTGCTCAGTTCCCAGAGTTGGTTAAACATCCCCTGCTCACCTACCCCCTTAGAATTAATTCATCTCTAGAACACAAAAACTTCCCGACTAAGCAGCCCTGAGACATACACAAAGGCTCCTCAGACTGTGCTGAACAGATCTGTCCCTTTGGAGGCATCCACTGTGTCAACCTGACTCTGACACACTCTCATTATACTCACTTTGCTCTTTATTACCATTTCTAGCTCCTGTTAAATTCTTTTTACAACCCAATTGATCATATCTCAGCAAGGCCTTTACCACCTCTTCCTCTCCTTTCACCTGGAAATACAGATAAAGAGGATGAACCCTACACTGCCCAATATGGCGGCCCCCAATCATAGTCTATATGTGTGGGAACCACATGATACAAGAGACAGGCACTGCCCACTAAAGCAGACATTTCTTTTTTCTTATTTTCTTTATTTTGGTTTTTGGGCCACACCCAGTGACGCTCAGGGGTTACTCCTGACTATGCGCTCAGAAATCACTCCTGGCTTGGGGGACCATATGAAATGCCAGGGGATCAAACCGTGGCCCATCCTAGGCTAGCACACAAGGCAAACCCCTATGCCCTGCACCACCGCTCAGGCCCCTAAAGCAGAAATTTCTACTCAATAGCACAAGGAGCATTACCTGCCTATCCAGCCATCCCAAGTCAGCAACAATAGGGTAACTAATCAAGGAGGAATAAAATATCTTGCACAGATTCCCCATAAGAACAAAGGGTGTGTATGTCTGAGTGGGGTGGTGGGGTGGTGCTGGAAACATCCCTAACCAGGCCACTTAAGCAAAAGGAATCCCAAAAGAAGGCCTTACATTTGTGTTTCTTAATTTATGCAGCATGACTTGTTTATGGAGCCCCTAAGACAGAATGAATGAGATTCAGATGCAGAGGAGTTGCAGGTGGGCTGCTATTGACAGGAGCTTCTCAGTACAATGTCTCCATAGTTCTGGAAAGACTTCAAAGGATGTGGATTAAAGTCTGGGCCTTGGGCCTGTGTGTGCCAGGTCCAAAGGGTCAAGCAGGAAAACTGGCCCATGTGCACCAATAAAATTCCATACAAATAAATGTGCACCTGTGAAAACTCTGTGACCTTCTCAGATGAGAGGGGATAGATTTTTCTCTGTCTGAAGCCACAGCAGCCCTTAAGGGGGCTATGACTATGACTGGGGGCCGCCATATTGGGCTGTGTAGGGTTATCCTCTTTCTCTGTATTTCCACACCCAAAACTCTCTGCCAGAAATGGCTCAGCTCCACATCTTAAGCTTATCAAACTGCCAAGCCACCAAATATGTTCCAAATCTATAGATCCAACAAATATATCCCAGATCTATAGATCCTGAACCATGTGGCTATAAGTGGCCTGACACACCCCAGAATTTCATAGTAGTATCAGCCCAGTAGGATATCTTATGGGAAAGTTATCTAGAAATATAACAAGCTCAGTGAGCCTAAACAGTTACACAGTTAACTAGAACCAACCACAGCCCAGTAAATCCTTAGACATTGACTTTCGTAACACCATGTAGAGATATGACAATCATTTCAAATTGACCCTTTTTGACCCAAGTTTTGATAATTCCATTTGCCTTTATGTTGTAACAAGAAATACAAGTACATTTTGGGGGCCTGCAAGGAAGTAGGCTAGAGTGGTAAGTGGGAAACTGGGAACACTGGTAGAAAAAAGGTCACATTGATGGTATGATTGGTGTTTGAACATTTAATGCTTGAAAAAAAAACTGTATTCTGAACAACATGGTAAAACATGGTGTTACAATAATTTTTTAAATGTGTATGCCCGGAGCAAGCTTTCCCAGCTGACCTGAGCACTGTAGTGGTTGTCTGGATTCCCCACCTGCAGGTGAGAGATACTGAACAGCTGGTGACACACAGCATGAAGTACAAAGGCTCCCAGGCAATCAGTATAATCAACCACCACTCCACAAAGTGTAATTCTCGTTGGCTCTTGTGATTTCGTCAGGCTCTTGTGGGTCATTGTTTCAAAGAAGAAATGTAACTCAGCAGTGTCCCAAACTTAGGACCACACTCAAACACCACATGGGATAAGGTAGTGACCGAAGGATAGTGCTGATCTAATAATTCACTTGACAACTCCCACTAGAATCAATGCTTTTTCCTCTTCCATATCTCCAACAGCTCCTAGCCCTAATGCAGACAGGCTGCTACAATTCTTGGGACTTTGAGAGTCAGTTTCTATCTTCTGGGTTGTCTCTAACTACTCTGCAGGGGCACCTGAGACTGAAGTTCGTGTCTGGATCCCCAATAGCCTGGCCCAAAAGGCTGAGTAACTGTTAAACATGTTGGGTAACTGTTAGTTTTCCAGGGGCTCACAGCAGTGCTGGGTTTGCTGACACACCCTCCTAAGTTGTCTAATTGTCTTGCCATCTTTGCTCTCCTGTTTTCGGCTCCCTTAGAAAGCTCTAGCACTCAAAGAACCTGACCGCAACAACTGTGATTGTAAAGAGCTTTTACTGGGACTACAGCGAAAGACTTTGGGGTTAGACAATTTAGTATGCCTCAAGCCTGTGGTTGGTCTTATGCCAGGGTGCTTTAGGGTAAGGTCTCCTTGTTTTTAGGCCAAAGGTTTTTCTTTCTATTTTCATCATATTTTTCTGTGCCTATGCAAAACACATACATACACAAAGCACACAAACACACAAACACCCTGTCATGCACACTTTTTTAAAAATTATTTATTGTATTTTTTTAATTTCTTATCTTTTATTTTATTTTTTTTAATTTCTTATCTTTTAAATCTGGGCTCCTGCCTTCTTCATAGAACCTTGGGCCACACATTATTTTATTTTGCCACATATTCCCACATTTTTCTATAAAACAAAGAGGAACAGAATAAAGAAAGGCTGGGGACCAGGGGCCAAGTGGTCTCGGATGCATTGGTATGGAAAAATAAGAACAGAACTAAATATCCAAGCAAAAGTCAATGATAATAGAATCAAGGGACCTAAACTTTAACAATCTAAACTCAAAGGGGCCTATTACACTGGCATGCCAGGGGCAAAGGGTGGTGGGATAGGATGCACTCTGTGACCATTAGTGGAGGGAGGTTGATACTGGTGTTGGGAAGAGCCCTGACTCATTGTATATCTGAAATTTGACTATGGAGGACTCTTAGGATCACAACTGTTTCAATAAAATAAAATTTAAGAAAAAAAGAGAGATAAAGCTCTAGCATCAAGGTCTGTGTCTGGGCTATTCCCCCGAACCATATTGAAAGCACCAATAAAAGTTCAGAGGAAGCCAAGGCTACAGCTCAACAGCACAACACTTGCTCCACATGTGTAAATCCTGGAGTTCAATCCCTGGCACTGCAGAATAAGCACAGCTCTGATGTGCAGGCGACTCTCCTACTATTCCCATACAGTCCTGTCCACTGAGTCCAGAGAAGCCTTCCTGAGTGGCCTGTGGCCTTAATTTCTTCCTCCTCCCTCTCCTCTTTGCAGATGTGTGGGTGATTACAACGTCTAATGATTCATTCTCATGATTTGGGTGAATCCATTTGAACCAGCTGACTGCCCTCCACTGTGCTGCTTAGCAGGTGTGTGTGCCTTGCTCTGCTGTGAAGCAAAGCTGGCAAACTAGGGTGCTTGTTTATGAGTGAGATATGAACAAGAAGCTCTGCACAGCAGAATCTCTTTAAGCAGGATTGTTGAGGGTGCATGGAGTGGTGTGGGGACTATTCTTTAGGCAGCCTGGCAGATACAGATGCCAGCAGTGAGCACTGATTGGGTCCGGGAATGTGCATTTAAGCCACTTCTCCATTCATCCACTCAAGCTGCCCATGAGACAGGTCACTAGACTTGGCTAACATTTCTCTAATGAGCACAGGGATTATATCAGCTCATCAGGCACAAGTTTTATTATTATTGCTATTATTACGATTATGATTATTTTTGTTTCAGCCATGCCTAGACTTTATGCAGTGCCTGGGATTGAACCCAAGTTGGCTGCATGGAAGGCAAATGCTTAACCCTTGATATTGTCTCTCCAGGCCATCAGGTACCAGTTTAAAACATGCATAAAGATAAAGAAATGCCAGGGCCTTTGTAGGTGAAGAGGAAGGTACATTCTTCCATAAGACTTTGGGGCCTGTTCCCTTCTTTTTAGGGCTTAAGGGTTTTAGAATGAGTGAAAATGCATGATAGGGTTTTATACTTAAATCAGTTTAGATCACAATTTCCTCACTCTATCATTCCTTTAGTTAGTTTTTTTGTTTTGTTTTGTTTTTTTGTTTTTGGGCCACACCCGTTTGACGCTCAGGGGTTACTCCTGGCTATGTGCTCAGAAATCGCCCCTGGCTTGGGGGGATCATATGGGACGCCGGGGGATCGAACCGCGGTCCGTTCCTTGGCTAGCGCTTGTAAGGCAGACACCTTACCTCTAGCGCCACCTTCCCGGCCCCTCTATCATTCCTTTAGAAGGCAGCTTTCCTTCCTGATCCACATTTGTCTCCTCAGGGCGCAACATGACCTTTGACCTAGGCTCCCTTACCCTCCACCCTGAAACCTGGTCTACAGAGGAGGGTAAAACAGGTAGAGGAAGGTGAAATAATCTCAGATATGGTGGTCACACTATATGATTCGAAAATACTAGATAATGCCAGAAAAAAATATCACAGTGTGCCAGGTGGGAGGGTTTACTTTCTTAAAAAGCATTCCTCTGAGTGAGAGGTGACTGAGATAAGACTGCACAGGGGATTAATAAGCAGCTTCTAAAGTGCTTTGCCACCCGCTGGTGAAAGTAGAAGGAGCACAGAAATTCAAGTGAGTGGTGTGAGTCATTTTCTCCACTCAGAAGTGCAGCCTCACTCGATCTGTTGGGCCTCACCTGCCAGTCATGCAGGTCAGGGGCATTGAATCATTCACTCAAAATATCCAGAAGAAGGCTGAGTACTTCTGGACTCATGTGTTTGCACGGTGTTTGTGAGAAGGGAGAGCTTTTCCATTTATATGATAAAGTTAGCATAACCTCAGAACCATAGATAATGATGTGTTGTGAAAATCATCATAATAAGTCTTGACTAAGAATTCCTTCTAATAAGAAATGTAGTTTAATATTAGAAGATAATAGAGTTCTACCACACTGATTGATCTGAGGAAATGAGTTTTCTCTGTAGGTGACTAAAGGTTTTTCATAATCTAAGATTCGAAAAGCTAAGAGTAAATAATAGTTTCTTCCTGTTGTCGGGGTATGTGACTCTAGCTAATAATCAGCATCCTATTTAATGATGAAACACTTGAGATGTACCAACTAAATTGAGGCATAGGAAAAAGTGGTCTGTCTCCATTACTGTTCAAATTATTCTGGAAGTGTAGCCACTAGATAAAGAAAGATAAATTGCTGGATGGCTGAGAGATGGATGACTAATTGGATTAACAGGATTAGTGGACAGACGGATGGAAGGATAGATGAAAGATGGATGATAGATATTAGAAAGAAAAGGCCCAAACAGTGATTATATGAAAGATGGTGATTATTGCAGAAAGCTACAAGGCAAAGAATACTGTATAATACTGATAATTATATGATTAATTGCACAGGCATTTTTATTGAAAGGAAGGGCTTGGATCACAGCTAGTGGTGCTCAGGGATCACTCCCAGCAGTACTTGAGGAATCATTTAAGATGTCAGAGATTGGTCCCATAGTGGTTACATGCAAGGCCAACATCTTACTTACACTATTTATCTAGACCCCTGTACAAACCTTTGAAGTAAAATACTACAACAACAAATGACAAAAACAAAACCTCCTTTGGGGATGGGCATTTGGACCTCATCTGATTATGCTCAGGGTTTCAACTTGCTTCTGTGTTCAGGGATCACTCTTTATATCCTCTGAGGACTATATGCCATGCTGAGTATCAATCACACTGTACCAGCATATGCAAGTCAAGATTATTAACCCTCATACTCTTTCTCTGGTCCAAAAATCTTTTTATACTTTGTTTTTGTTTTGGGGCCATACCAGTACTGCTTCTAGCTCTGTACTCAGGGATCACTCCTGGATGGCTTGAGGGACCATATGAGGTGCTAGGAATCAAACTTGGGTTAGCCATGTGCAAGGCAAGCATTCTACTTTTTGCACAATAGCTTGCTCCCTATACCTTTAAAATTATGACTAGAAATACATTTTGGAGAATTCATCTGAGATGCACAGGCAAGTACTATGTTCAAAAATGTTTAAGATTATGCTTTATGATGTATTAAAGTACAAATTCATACGCAACTTGTATATTCAACAAAAGAGAACTAGGTAAAGAAACCTTGATTTCTCTAGGAGATGGATGATACATGAAAATCTAGGATATCATGATGTATTCCTACATGCTAAAAAGGAAGAATGCAAACAGTATGCTGAGTCTCATTTGCTTTCATAAAGTACAGCCAAATGTAGAGAAAACAGACTAGAAAGATCCCCTTCCCCATGTGTGAAAATGATGGTCCTGGCTTTTGTTTAACCCATCTTTGTGCTTATTAGTGATTAATTTGAAAACAAACATGCTAATTAAAACTGATCTGACACACTACTTACAAGTAGTAAATGTTTGTGTGTTTGGTAAAGACATGACTGGAGCTCAGAAAATGACATCTGCAATAGGTACCCAAATGTCAGACCCAACAAAGCCTAGCCACAAACCAACTTGGGTTAACAGCTTTCTCTGCAGTATGGCTGCCCTGAAGCACATCTATCAATGAAGCACCACCAAATCTATACAGTCATTAACCAAACTATTGTGCACACTAAGCCCTAAGGCAATGACCAAAATCTTATAGACTCCCATTCACCTATGGGAGACTAGTAGAATGTCAAGATATGGGCATTTTCCATGTAGCTGACCTTGCAACTGAACATTGGCAAGTGAGGACAAATACTGGAGCTATAGAGATCCCAGCCTGAAGGGTGAGGAGCCATTTGGGCCAGCTGAGTGGATGAAGACAGCTTTGATTCTTCATATACTAAATTTCCTACCTCTTTGTAAAGAGGATAGACCACGTAAGAGGATGAAAATGTAAGAATAGCAGTGGGTAAAGTGCTGTGGCTGACCAGTTGTCTAGGAGGATGGCAACTAAGTTCTTATTTCAAGTCTAAAGGAAGAGAACAATCTGGGGTATGGAATTGAGTTTCCAAAAGATAGAGGAAAGGAAGAAAAATCCAAAGAGAGGGTAGATTGTGGCCAAGAGTCACCACAGCTCAGGCTGTGGTAAGTGAACTCAACTAGTACAGTAGACAGGAGTAGGGTGAATGCCAACTAATTTCCGTACTTAAAATAAAAAAAAGCAACCCTAGGCCCATCCTCTGACTGTTTTCCCTCTCTCTTCCCTCTTTTTTCCAATATCTTGCCTCCTATTCTACATGAAGGCTTGTTCTGGTAACCTAAAACAATACAACAACCAAGAGAGTTACATTTAATATGTAACCTCCTCTCCCCCAGCCTGTTTCCTCATCTATGTCAGAGGACTGAAAAGAGCAACCCGTGTGTGTGTGTGTGTGTGTGTGTGTGTGTGTGTGTGTGTTAAATAAAATTCTTTGGAAGATATCACAGTGCCTGGCACCCAGCAAGCACTCACCTACCTTAGATTTTGTTACTTTTTTCTTAATTTGGCTTTTTTCCTATGCGCAATAATTCAGTTTGGAGCTCTCATCACACCCAATTAACTTTACGGCTTGGAACTGGAGGTGAGCCCTTGATTTACAGGGCAATTCTGAGAGATATTACAAGGAAATGGAGACTGAGATACAGGGATGCTTTCATGAGTGGGTTCTACTATGATCAACTGAGATGTAGCCTTACTGGGGACCCTCTGAGAGGCTGTGGAACACCCCAGCAAGAGGAAGAACTCTGAATATCTCCCCACCTGTTCCTATCCTCCACAGGCTGAGCATGACCCTTCTGGAGAAACTCTCAACACTTTGCAGCTTGGGCACAAGCTGAATGTCCTGGTGCCAGAGCATAAGCCAGACAGCTGTGCAAGAGAACTGGCAGGAAGCATAAGGCATGGGTGTGGTACCTACAGCACCATCACAGGAGGTGGGAGAGGTGTGCCAAACAACAGAATCTCTGGCTGCTGATTTGGCTAAAATCTATGAGCCATTTCAGTTAGCCAGAATAAGGCAGAGCCATCTTCCTTCATGCCATTCATTCTCTTGATCATTTTTGCTATCGTCAGTCAACCATACATCAAGTTTCTGTTGTGTACCCATTTACTGACTGTGGTGCAGTGAGATGCTATGGGGGCCAAAGAGGAAAAACTCTCAAAGGCAGAGGAAAACAGGAGAGACATTACAGGTGGGAGGACTTACTTGGACAAGACCAGGAGGTAGTAGAAGTCCTCCTGATGGTAGAACTGGAGCACAGGGAAAATGTGGTGGAGAAAATGAGGGTGAGTGGTGGGGCCTTCCAGAGAATTCTGCAGGTGCTAATCTTCTGGGAACATGGCAGGTACAAGGCGAACACTTAATCCATTCAAACTTTCAGAATTAGATTTTAATTTGTAAGGCCCTGGGAACCAGCCTACGTTTTCTAAAGAGAAAAGTATGAGGATTTCAAAAGGAGGCTGTAGTGTGCTAAACAATGGTCCCCAGGGAGGTCCATGTCATTATCTTCAGATCCATGACTTTACAGCCTTATGGCATAAATTTACTAGCAGGTGAGAGTAAATTCAAACTCTTGAGAGGTGATTATCCTGGATTATCTGGATGAACTAAATGAAATCATAGGGTTCTAATAAGGGAGATTCAGTAAGATGAAAGGGCAGAGAGAAGGCACCAAAGATAAGGTGAAGATAAATGATGCAACCACAAGCCAAAGAAAGCTGTCAGCCTCCAAGCAAAAGAAGAGGCAAGGAATGGGCTCTTCCCTGGAGTTTCCAGAAGGAACCAGAGAGGAGGACATTTGGCTTCATTTCAACTTTGGACCGCCTTAACCCCAGGAAAGGTGATTGCTCTGCTTTACCAGGCAGTTGGTGGCACCAATACTCTGTGGGCTATGGAAAAAATGGACTCAAGAATGGAGAATCCGGCCAGGTCTCAGGGAACAGTGGCTGAGAGGTAAAGCCACAGCAGTGGACTTGTGGGGCTGGCAACAAGGACTCAACCCTTTGGAAATTGAGCAGAGGAGGGAGAGGAAGGGGAGGGGATGCAGGCAAGGAACTGAGCAGGTTGTGAGTGGAAAGAAGCCAGGCTGAGTGTGGCTTGTGTGTGTGAGAGAGGGAGGGGGAGAGAGAGAAATGGAGACAGAGGGGGGGAGAGAGAGAGAGAGAGAGAGAGAGAGAGAGAGAGAGAGAGAGAGAGAGAGAGAGAGAGAGAGAAGGAAAGGCTTATAGGACTCCTTGCTTCAAGGTCAAGGACAAGGACAGCCAATGTTCCTATTGACACAGGCTGCCTTTCTTCTCAATCATAACCCTCGATAAGGCCAATGCATGCATAAAACTTAGGATGTGCTAGAGACCTAAGTGGGGGCTGCTAGGAATAAAGGGAGGGATCCCCCACAGAGAGGAGACAGCATGAGTACAGGAAGAGAAACCAGCAGTGCCTCTAGGTGAGAGCTTTGGGGTCGACCCTGCCACTGTGGGTACAGTTCCTACTTCAGGCATACAATTGGAAGCAGTCCAGGCAGTGATTCCCAGAACAGGGCACTAGAGGAAAGGTTGGGGTGTCCCCATCCCTGTTCCCTGTCAGCTTGCCCAGGCACAATGGGGTCAGTTGGCTGTTCCCAGATCCCATTCTGTCCTGAATCCATCTAAAATGCTCCAAAAAAAAAAAAAAAAAGGCACATGGCCAAGCTGTGAAGTGCTGACAGTGCAAGACAGGAAAGAATAGTAAATAAAGGAAAACGCCCAGGAGAGGCGCTGAAAGGAGGTGCCATCATTTATGTAACTAGGACAGAGCTCCCAGAGTCCCCTCACTGGGGGACAGAAGAGGGTTTAGAAAGTCAAAACTGGAAATGCAGATGCTTTCTGCAGCCACAGGGGTACACACTGTGTTGTTGGGGATGCAGGAAGCATGGTCAGAGCCTAGGATGAGGGCCTGGAGTTGGCCATGGCCCACGAAGCCATGGGCAGTGTGTCATGCCATCTGAGCACCATGGTGCTTGTCTTGTGCTGGTGGCAGGGATTGCATCTCTTGTGCAACAAATGCACCACTGGATCCAAGCACTGAATTGTCCCATCCAGTGGGTAAAGTACCACCACAAGTAGCCTTAGGGATTCTTTGGGAGGTCTCTCAAACCTCTGCCTCCCACAGAAAGACAGTTGGAGACCCAGCTAGCCCTACTCTTTGCTTCCTCCTGCAACATCCTGGCCTGAGGTGGCCAACAACCCCCTCTCTGAGAGTTTGTCTCCTGGGTCTCTCCCAGGGAACCAAACACTCCCCACTTAGTATTTAGTGGTTGATGGTGGAGGACATTATGTTGCTGCTGGTATTTCCCTTTATTTTTTGTTTTTATTTGGGGGCCATACTTGGCAATGCTCAGGTGTTACTCCTGGCTCTGCATTCAGAAATTACTTCTGCTGATGCCCATGGGAGCAGATAGGATGCTGGGGATTCAAACCCAGGTTAGCTCAAGTACAAGGCAAATGCCCTACCTCCTCGTGTGCTATCTCTCCAGGTTGCATTTCATTTCTCTGTATGTCAGGATCCGAGAGGTGACTCTTGAACTGATCCTGAAAAGTGAGTATTGTGTGTGCAAGCCAGGGAGTTGCCAGAGAGGAGGGAGACAGGACCAAGGCAGGCTTGCATGAAGTGGGACATCAGGGGAAGTACTGAG
Source organism: Suncus etruscus (assembly GCF_024139225.1). Taxonomy (NCBI): domain Eukaryota; kingdom Metazoa; phylum Chordata; class Mammalia; order Eulipotyphla; family Soricidae; genus Suncus; species Suncus etruscus. The sequence goes on from NC_064858.1 coordinate 40,112,508, forward strand.
GGCCACAGAAGGCAAATGAAAGCATTTGTAACCAAATCTGCATTATGAAACCAGTTAGGGAAACCAGTTAGGTGGCTCCTAGCCAGTGAATGGGGTGGGAGAAGAGGCTCCACTGGGACAGGAGGTACCAGGATGGGACACAGCAAAAAAGAACAGGCAAACTTGGCCAGCCTGGCCCACCCAATAGTGTTGGGGAGCAGGATGGTGGAGAGTAGCACCTTAGTTCCGTAGAAGCTGCCTGTGGGGCAGGAATGAGGAAAAGGAGGTATTGTGCTGGGGGCAAGCTCACTTTGGGGGTTCTGTAAGTCATCCAGGCAGTCCACTACAGCCCCCACTTAGGTGGGGGTTCTGGTAAGAGAAAGAAGGTTCCCATATCCTATTTCATGCACTCCCGAGGGAAGCCTGAATCTCAGCAGGGTTGTGCAGATGAGGAAACGGAGGCCACAGACAGACTCAGTGATCACATAGGACAGGCTGCTCCTAAGTGGCAGACCTGGATGGAGCCTGTACCTCTATTCTATTGTGCTTTCTGTGAAGCCAAGGGGCCTCTTTCATCCCTCCTCTGCAGCCCCACCACCACCATCAACGAACCCCTCCTCCAACTCCAAACCCATTCAGAGCTTCCATAAGAGAAGGAAGATGGGTGTAACCAGAACACAGAGCAGCAATTCTGCCATTTGATGTTCAACTGCAGTAGGGGTGAGGGATGGATAAAGGAGAGGCAGCAGGAGAGAAGGGGCATATCATTTTCCAAGTAAACACTTAAAGCTCCCCAGGATGGAGTGAAATGGCCACTGAACCTGAATGAGACCCCAGGCAGTGCAGCAGGAGGAGAAAACAGCCTCAGATAAGGTAACCAGGGAGATGTCCCAGTGGCAGGTTGGAACCAAATCTTTTCTACACTTACTTAAGTGCTGGCTTGGGCCTCTCTATGCAATGGCAGGAGCTGAGCCCTCCCCTGTCATGTCACGTGGCCCAGGCACTATGCCTGGCTGTGGTGGGGAGGGACAAGTTAAGGATTTCTTGGGGAAAATTGGGGACTGGAGAGTAGAGATGCTTAAAAGGCAAGAATAAATCAGCCTGGGGCAAGTAAAATACAGGCAAGAGCTCAACCACCCAAGGAAAACAACTGCAGGACGTGATCAGGTGTCTTTGAAAGGGAGAAAGGGGAGTGGGAGGAAGGGGTGCTGGAAGGAAGCAGAAACTGTGTCTTCTGGGAATGCCTCTATAAATGAGTCCAGCTGGCCATCAAGGCCCAATAGAACAGGCCACTCTACTCTGCTCTGGCTGTGCTGGGCAGGAGCCTTCTCAAGTGTCCCTGAACTTGCATCTGAATAATTCAATATGACAAAACACTTTTGGGGGGGTCTTAAATAAACACAGCCCCCTCATGTTCTTTGGTCATTGGTTGTCCCTGGCTCGGCATCTGAACTTGAGATTGTGGTGCGGGGAGCACTAGCCCATGCCTTCCCCCATTATCTCCTGTTCTACACCCTACCAGCTGCTTTAGGATTTTCTTGTCTCCTGCACAATGGCCAGCTAGTGTCAGTCCCTCCCTTGAATGTAAGAAATATAGTGTGACTGTTCTGCTCCTGCCCATTCATTAGGTGACCAGAGAATGTGGCTTTTTAGCATTTCGGGTTCCAGTTCCTTTGCTTGGCATGGACCCAGGCTCTGCAGTGGAATCATGGGTGGGGTGGCACTTTGAAAACCGTGGCTCTCGTTGCTGCAATTACTTTTGTGTCTCCAGGAAAGCTTAGTTTGTGACACAAGAAAAATGAGATAGCAGAATTCTCATTTATTTAAAAATAAATTTTTCTTATTATCCCTAGGTAGTGTAAATCACTTTGCCCCCTACACAGCATCTATTTCATGCACAATTATTTGAGGTGGGGGGCATGTTTCTTCTCTGCCACCATTCCTAGGCTGAGCACATGACAAGGGTCACTAATCAGTGTGTTTTATGTCCCCACACCTGGAGATTTGGGGGCAGTGATGTACAGATGACTTAAGGTAGGTGAATCACCAATTTTTATTGAAACTATTAAGAATGAAATACCGTTTCCTGTGCCATTAGGCATCTATAAGGTTTGTACAGGCCTGCAGCTGCTGGGAGACAGCACAAGAAATAAAATGATGTCAGCTATTAAGATATGAATCGAGAAAGTAACTAAATCCTGAGGAACTACACACTTGCACCTGAAATCAGCTGTGCCTGAAGCCCATGCATGGCTAGACTGTTCAGTTACTTATGGGAGCCTACTTGAGTTAGATTTTAGTTCTTCTGAGTTCCTGACATAAAACCTATTGCAGTGCTTTAAACAAAGGTGTTAAAGAAGCTATGTCTTCATTTGATGCATTAGCAAATCACACTTAAACATCTTCAAAGCAGGTCCCAAATCTTACCACTTCTTATCACCTACACTGCTAACAAGATCCAAGTCACTGACACCTACCTAGGAAATCTCAAGGAGTCTCCCTGCTTCCCCTATTATGCATTAAATAGGCAGGTAACTTGACCCAGGCTCTCTCCTAGAGATCCCTCTTGGCCAGTCTCCATTATGCTCCATTAATTTACTCAAATCCTAAATTCCCTCTTGGGGTTATACCACCAACTCTGCCCTCTCATCCTCATACTCCCACCCCACCCAGCCTCCTTTTATTCAGTACCTTCTTTGTAATTCTAGGCAGCTGTGTTACCCCCTGTTGTGTGGGGGTAGAACCAGAAGAACCAGGGTTTCCTCTTTCACGCACTGCCATTGCCCAGAGCCCAGAACTTGTAATGTTGGTAGAAGGGGCCTGGTTGAAGATTATGTTTGAACAGAATTGGCATCCATTGTATCTATGAAGTCCTACCTTAAGAAGCAGAAGAGGGTATGGGAGGGCAGAAAATGGGTGACCTCTGTCCCCAACTCAAATCCCCAGACAGGTCTTCTAGTCCTGAGAGGACCAGTTCCTTTGCAGGGAATTATGTGGGTGCACACCTGGAATGACAGCTAGATGTATACCTGGAATGACACTTAGGATGCACACCTAGAATGCACGCCTGGAAGGAACACCTGGACAGAAATGGTGATGAGTCAGGTTCTATATAAGGACCAAGGCCAAACACTGTACTGACCCTCCAGAAGACTACAACTCACCAAGAAAACTTAGGGGTGATGGTCAACCCTCAGATCAAAGGGTGTGGCCAAGATGCCCCTCCCTAGGACAACAGGAGAGTCCCAGAGAGCAGTTTCAGCAGTGTGGGGTCTTCTCATATAGGGGTTGAGCCTTATGTGGAGGACAGAGTGCAGAATGATCTTAGAGTAATGGCCACCAGAACTGCCTCTGAAAACCTTCACTGATTGCCCAGTGCCACCCCCAAGCTCATCCCCCATGTCCCCACCTTATCCCTGTCCTGACTCATCTAACAATGCCACTTAGTTCCCCTCATTGGGCTGGTTCACTTCAAGGCAGAATCTGTGACCTTGCTCGAGGGTCCCCCTCAAGGGGCTCCTCTCAAGTCTAATCTTGCAATGCACCTGGACCAAGTGTTGGTGAAAGCCATGAGTGGGACCAGGAGAACTATAGGGTAGCAGAACCTCTGGGGCAAGACCAGTGGAACCTCACTCAACCTGTACCTGCCCTCCAGGGAGAAGCAAGGCCAGGTTTCCAGAGTTGACAGGCCATGACTCAGACAGGACAGACAGTGGCAAGGGGAGAATGATGGACTGAACATGTGTATCCTCCAAAAATCACATGATGAAGCCCAATAGATTCAAAGCTCCGACTATAAAAAGGTGATTAAGTTCAGAGAAGTAGTGAAATCCTAAGGGAGAAAGGGGTTGATCTTTCTTTCTCTACCTTCATCTCCCTCTGTCTCTACTTATCTCTCTTTATCTCTCCCTCTCTCCCCAACCCCAAGTACATAACAGAGCAAGAACCCATGATTCTGCAGGCCAGGAAGAGAACTATCACCAGAAGCCCAGTCAAATCAATCAAAATCTTAATCTTGGAATTGCAGCTCGCATAAAAATGAGGGAATCAATGTTTAAGCCCCCAAGACTATGTATTGGATTGTGGTAGTCACCAGACAGATAAGAAAGGGAGCAAGGAAAATAGGGGTGTATTGATTTCTTCCAGAGGAGCTAACACTTATGGAGAGCAAACCCAGAAGAACTGAGGAAAAGTCATAGACTATGTGGGGGAAGAACAACGCAAGTGGGGGCAGAGCACATTCAAAGGTCCTGTGGCTGGAATCAGTCATACCAGGGCAAGACACAGAAATATAGAGAGCAAAGGGAGAATGGGGAGAATAGGGTTTGGAGAGACAGGCAAGAGGGGGACCATAAAGAGGCACAGATGTGAGAAATGATGGGGATTCTCTTCTGCTTCTGGCTTCTAAGGATATCATGCAGGTGAGGGTACAGAAGCACAGAACAAACTGCTCACTCCTTGGGGGAAGAGACTGTTCACCTGGGCTCTACAATTACGTGAGTATATGAGCCTATTCCCCTCACTCACCCGACCCTCACTTTGTCTCTGAGAGTAAGCTTTCTCAAAGTAGTTCTGTTTTTTTAATTAAATTTCAGAGACCTGCTCCTTTTAACTGCATTAAATTATCAGGCCATCTGCTACCTGGGAACAGAGGAGCAAGGAAGCAGCCTGTGTTGGGAAAAGTGGTGACTCCAGAGAGCAGCCTGGCTTTTCTCCTGCAGCAGATCATAGGGGCAAAACCCAGCCTCTCTCCTCAGAGGGCAGGAGAGAAAAAGCTCTGCAGAATCACAGGGAGCTCAGCCCTGGCCAGTGCCCAGAGGAAGCGGGTAATAGAGGAACCCAAGGCTCAGAAGCAGAACAGCACAAGCTCTGATTCTGTGTCAATGTCAGTGTCAATGTCAAGGATGAGTCTGACCAGGAAACTGCATCTGAAAGTTAAGTCCAGGAGAGAAACACATCAGAGGCTAGAGAAAGCTGTCAGCTCTACATAGAGACTGAGCCTTGTCTGCCCTAGGACAGACCTAGTGTGGGCATATCCAAGAGACGGAATTCCTTTGAAAGGAAAGGAGAGAGGGGGCTGGGGGAGAGAATGCCAAGGGGTAGAGTGTATGGTTTGCATCCAGGAGTGTGCCCAGGTCTGATTCCTGAGCAGCTCCTCACCTGCATCCCTGTAGCATCACACCAGGAACAACTCTCTAACTCCAGCATATCCAGGTGTGACACCCTTCTCTCCTTCTCTCTCTCTCTCTCTCTCTCTCTCTCTCTCTCTCTCTCTCTCTCTCTCTCTCTCTCACACACACACACACACACACACACACACACACACACACACACACACACACACACACTAGAATTGTACGACCCTCAAGCTGGCACTTGGAATATGCCTCTTGAAGAAAGACACGTGTACAAATTCCTCAAAGCTCTGCCTCTGGAAGATGGTGATAAAGCCACAGCCTTCTGCCTTCCAGAGCTAGTGGCTTAGATTTGTCCAGGGAGCAGGAACACATAGAAAGGACACAAGAGGCAGTAGGACAAGGCCAAACTAAATGAGGCCCAGATGCTAGGGAGGGGAGAAACACAGCACACAGGCGCTAGAGAGGGTGGAAAGGCACCCAAAGGACTTGCTCTACTGCTCAGACAGGCTCCTGGGGGCCCTATCCTAAGGCCTTGCACTCGAGACTGACAGCTTACAGGGCCAAGGTGACTGTGAGGCTGTGATTCAACTGAGGATCCTGAGAGAGGGAGACTATCCTGTATGAGCTGGGAGGGTTTCATGTCATCCTAAGGTTCTCAGAAGAGAACCATCTTGAAGATGGTTAAAGGAGTGACACCAGGCAAGTAGAGAAATCATCTGCAGGAGAAAATGAGGCTGAAAAGGAGGTGACATCTTTCTCAGAGTGTCCAAAACCACAGCTGGGCCACCTGTAACTGCCTACATAAAACCCACCTCAGATGTCTGGCTCCTGAGCTATCAGATAATAAACTTGCATGATCGTAAGCCACTGAGTTCTGCAGTGATTTGTGATAGCAGCAATGTGGGGTGAAGGAAGGACAAGGAGATTGGGAAAGGGCATTTCAGGCAGCAGACCAGCACACAAGGAGGCAGTGGGGTCAGAACAATTTCTAAACATTCACAGGAAAATAGGTACGGCCAGATATAGACAGGCTTGGGTTACTGGGCACTTGTCAGGGTGGATTTGATGCCAGAGGGGTACGAGCTTAGGTGGCAGACCAGTGACTGAGTGGGAAAGAGAGGGACAGTCATCCATGTAGCCTGAGCTATGTTTGGGCACTGGAGTCCTTTCCCATGTGTCCCCTGGGATGTGTATTGGGATCCCCTTCATGTCACAGCCACTAGTACGCAGGGACCTCATCTAAGGTTGTCCTGCAGGTGAACAAGTTGGTGTTTCTCAGTTATGTGGCCCTGTGTGGGTTCCCAGACTAATCCAAAGGGTCCACAGGTGAAGATTTCATAAATGGGGGACCCAACCTCAAGAATAGAAGACCCAAGTAGAAAGACAAGAGGCCACAGAAAGGAAAGAGGAACTATGTGTGGAGAGAAGTGGAGAGACACTGGACAAGTGTAGCCACAAAGGCATCCTTCTCTGAGTGGAATATTTGCTGATAAAGGTATGTCTCCAGAGGGGGCTGGAGAAGTCTGGAGCCAGAAGGTGACCTTGTGGAGCTTCTCAAAGCTGAAAGAGGCCAAACAAGCATCTCTAGAGTGGGGAATCCTTGCCCATGACACCCAGGTTTGGGTTATCCAGCCTCCAGCCCTAAGAGAAAATATCCCAGTGGTTTAGAGTCCATGTCAGTTTGGGGGGTCTCTTTCTTACCCCAAAATCTGAGTTCTGATCCACAGACAAATGGAGACAGGCTAGGAGGGGCAAATGAATGAGGACCCACCTACTACTATGGCAGAGTGGCATGGAGAGGGCTTTGGTGACAAGAACCCACATACCCATTGTTCATTCCTTGCCTTTAGGAGTCAAACTGGAGCACTTCATTCTGTGAGACTCATCTTAGAGTCATGACTTTTTATTTATTTTGGAGGGGCATGCCCTGTGGCTCTGGGGGCTACTCTTGGCTCTGTGATCAGGAGTGACCCCTGGTGGAGCTCAGGGGACCCTATATAATGGTGGTTGTTCTTAGCTCCTGATCCTTGGCTTCCAGGCCCTGTGGCTGCCCTCAGTGTCAGCTTCTAATCTGCTCACTTCCTCTTTGCAGAGTATTACCTCAACTATTTCATAGTTGGGAACGTGTCCCAGCTCCCTGGCCCAGCTGGCTGTGAAACAGAGCGTGACATGCCACTCATTCTGTTTTCCTTTCACATCCCATCGTTCTCTGACATCAAAACAAATATGAGACTCTGACTGTCAGAATCTGGACCTCTCAGGAGCCTTCTGGGAGACAAGAACCATTCCATGGCTGGTGTTCAAATTCTGGCTCTGCTGATTACCAAAGGCCTGGCCCTGACAGGAGTCTTACCTCTGCATTCAGTGTGGGAGATTTCTCCAACTCTTCCTCTCTGCTTAGACAACAGAGACCAGACAGAAACAAGAAGAGCATCAGATGCTAAGTGTGGCTCTCAGAGAATAAAAATGGGCAATCAGTGTCAGAGATTATTATCTGGAGGGTAGCTTCAGATACAACCATCATGGAAAACTTCTTGAAAGAGGTCACACTTAAGCAGTCACAGAAAGCTTCTGAGAAGACGTGATATTAAAAATAAGACCCAAGTTTGGGCTGGAGTGATAATACAATGAGTAGGGAGTTTGCTTTGCACATAGCCCACATGGGCTTGATAGTTGGCATCCCATGTGGTTCTCTCAGCATCACCAAGAGTAATTCCTGAATGCAGGGCCAGGAGTAAGGCCCCAAAACAAAATTAAGACCCAAATGACAGAAAGCCAGCCACATTTAAGAAAGAAACAAGGAAAAAATGAAGGAAGGAAAGAAAGAAAAACAACAACAGAAGAAAAAAAAAAGAAAGGGAAATGTTACAGGAAGAGGAAATTACCACCAAGGGAAGAGACACTGAAATTCAAAGAAAAAACACATGGTCGCAGTGCAGGTTTCAGACCAAGCCAGGGACTGGAACCCACTGAGGCTACAAACCAGGATTCAGACCACCAACCAGAGTGTAGAATAAACATCAGGATATTTACCTGTCTTTACTTTTGAGCCTAAAAGCATAAGAAAGAAATTAAACTCAATTATACTCTCACTATATTATTGCTAGTAGTCAGGCTTTTAATTTTAATTTCCCTTCCTTACTCCCTCCTCTTCCTTTCCCTCACTCACCAGAGATGCTCAGGGCTTACTCCTGGCTCTGCATTCAGGAATTACTCCTGATGGGGACAGACAGAAGAAAGGGAAGGAGGAGAAGAAGTAAGCAGTGGCCTTCTACTCTTTCAGGTGGGCAAAGACAGCAAAGATGGGGGTGGGGTGATATGACAGAGATTCAAAGGGTAATCAGAAACTACTTTGAAAAACTCTACGCCACTAAAAATGAGAACCTGGAAGAAATGGATAAATTCTTGGACTCTTATAATCTTCCACGGTTGAAGGAAGAGGATGTAGCATATCTAAACACCCCCATCACCATTGATGAAATTAAAACAGTAATCAAATGTCTGCCGAAAAACAAAAGCCCAGGTCCAGATGGATTCACTAATGAATTCTATCAAACTTTCCAAGAGGAACTACTGCCAATCTTGGCAAGACTCTTTCATGAAATTGAACAAACAGAAACACTTCCAAATAGCTTTTATGAAGCCAACATCACCTTGATACCTAAACCAGACAGAGACGCTACCAAAAAAGAAAATTACAGACCAATATCACTGATGAATGCAGATGCAAAGATCCTCAACAAAATCCTGGCAAATAGGATTCAATGCCTCGTTAAGAAGATCATCCACTACGATCAAGTAGGTTTCATCCCAGGAATGCAAGGCTGGTTTAACATCCGTAAATCTATCAACATAATACACAACATCAATAACAAGAAAAATAAAAACCACATGATCATATCAATAGATGCAGAGAAAGCATTTGATAAGGTCCAACACCCATTCTTGATCAAAACTCTCAGCAAGATGGGAATGGAGGGAACCTTTCTCAATATAGTGAAGGCCATCTACCACAAGCCAGTGGCAAATATTATCCTCAATGGAGAAAAACTGAAAGCCTTCCCTCTAAATTCTGGCACAAGACAAGGCTGTCCTCTCTCACCACTCCTATTCAACATAGCACTGGAAGTACTTGCTATAGCGATTAGGCAAGAAAAGGATATCAAGGGAATCCAGATAGGAAAGGAAGAAGTCAAGCTCTCACTGTTTGCAGATGACATGATACTCTACTTAGAAAACCCTAAAGACTCTATCAAAAAGCTTCTAGAAACAATAGACTCATATAGCAAGGTGGCAGGCTACAAAATTAACACACAAAAATCAATGGCCTTTCTATATACCAATAGTAATAAGGATGAAATGGACATTAAGAAAACAACCCCGTTCACAATAGTGCCACACAAACTCAAATATCTTGGAATCAACTTGACTAAAAATGTGAAGGACCTATACAAAGAAAACTATAAAACTCTGCTCCAAGAAATAAGAGAGGACACACGGAAATGGAAACGCATACCCTGCTCATGGATTGGCAGGATTAACATCATCAAAATGTCAATACTCCCCAAGGCATTATACAGATTTAATGCCATCCCTCTAAAGATACCCATGACATTCTTCAAAGAAGTGGATCAGACACTTTTGAAATTCATTTGGAACAATAAACACCCTCGAATAGCTAAAGCAATCATTGGGAAAAAGAATATGGGAGGAATTACTTTTCCCAACTTTAAACTGTACTACAAAGCAACAGTTATCAAAACAGCATGGTATTGGAATAAGGATAGGTCCTCAGATCAGTGGAATAGGCTTGAATACTCAGAAAATGTTCCCCAGAGATACAACCATCTAATTTTTGATAAAGGAGCAGGAAATCCTAAATGGAGCAGGGAAAGCCTCTTCAACAAGTGGTGTTGGCACAATTGGATAGCCACTTGCAAAAAATTAAACTTAGACCCCCAGCTAACATCATGTACAAAGGTAAAATCCAAATGGATTAAAGACCTCGATATCAGCCCCAAAACCATAAGATATATAGAACAGCACATAGGCAAAACACTCCAGGACATTACAGGCATCTTCAAGGAGGAAACTGCACTCTCCAAGCAAGTGAAAGCAGAGATTAACAGATGGGAATATATTAAGCTGAAAAGCTTCTGCACCTCAAAGGAAATAGTGCCCAGGATACAAGAGCCACCCACTGAGTGGGAGAAACTATTCACCCAATACCCATCAGATAAGGGGCTAATCTCCAAAATATACAAGGCACTGACAGAACTTTACAAGAAAAAAACATCTAACCCCATCAAAAAATGGGGAGAAGAAATACTTTGACAAAGAAGAAATACACATGGCCAAAAGACACATGAAAAAATGTTCCACATCACTAATCATCAGGGAGATGCAAATCAAAACAACAATGAGATACCACCTCACACCCCAGAGAATGGCACACATCACAAAGAATGAGAATAAACAGTGTTGGCGGGGATGTGGAGAGAAAGGAACTCTTATCCACTGCTGGTGGGAATGCTGTCTAGTTCAACCTTTATGGAAAGCGATATGGAGATTCCTCCAAAAACTGGAAATCGAGCTCCCATACGATCCAGCTATACCACTCCTAGGAATATACCCTAGGAACACAAAAATACAATACAAAAACCCCTTCCTTACACCTATATTCATTGCAGCTCTATTTACCATAGCAAGACTCTGGAAACAACCAAGATGCCCTTCAACAGACGAATGGCTAAAGAAACTGTGGTACATATACACAATGGAATATTATGCAGCTGTCAGGAGAGAGGAAGTCATGAAATTTTCCTATACATGGATGTACATGGAATCTACTATGCTGAGTGAAATAAGTCAGAGAGAGAGAGAAAAACGCAGAATGGTCTCACTCATCTATGGGTTTTAAGAAAAATGAAAGACACCCTGGTAATAATAATTTTCAGACACAAAAGAGAAAAGAGCTGGAAGTTACAGCTCACCTCAGGAAACTCACCACAAAGAGTGATGAGTTTAGTTAGAGAAATAACTACATTTTGAACTGTCCTAATATTGAGAATGTATGAGGGAAATGTAGAGCCTGTTTAGGGTACAGGCGGGGGTTGGGTGGGGAGGAGGGAGATTTGGGACTTGGGTGATGGGAATGTTGCACTGGTGATGGGTGGTGTTCCTTTTATGACTGAAACCCAAACACAATCATGTATGTAATCAAGGTGTTTAAATAAAAAAAAAAAAAAAAGCAGATTCAATTTTGGACACATAAAGCTTGAGTGCCTAGCCACACAAGGAGCTAACTAAGGGGGATCATCAAAATACTTGTTACTTGAAATTGTCAAATTTCAAATAAGGCGCTTAAGAAATACATGATGAGGCTGGTCCGATGGCAGTGGTTTATCAGAACTTATTAACGTTAGTATCACAAAAGTTGGTATATAACCCCCCACTACTCAATTTGACTGGCTTAAAAAAAAAAAAGAAATACATGATGAGGGGCCCTAATGATGGCTCAAGGCGTCTGCCTTGTACACACTAGCCTAGGATGGACCACAGTTTGATTCCACTGCATCCCATATGGTCCCTCAAGCCAGGGGCGATTTCTGAGTGCATAGCCAGGAGTAACCCCTGAGTGTCACTGGGTCTGTCCCCCCCCAAAAAAAATAAACCAAACCAAACCAAAACAAAACAAAACAAAAAATATATATACATGAAGGAGGAAATAAAAAAAAAAGATGGGGGTGGGGTGGCAAAGACTGGGGAAGCATGGAGGCTCATGGTGGAAGAGAGCCTCTGGCTTCACGAAGCAGCCTACACACTCAGGATCCCCAACTAAGACAATGCACATAACATTTGTATTGTTCACGGACCTGCTGTCTGGCCAGCTGAAAAACATTAGAAACTATGACCTGCTACCAAATTATCCTCATGAGTCAAGTCATCTAAATAAGCACAATCATGCTCCTCCTGGAAACTGCCCTGGAGCTCCGGGTCGAATGGGAAGATGAGGGCAGCTCGGGTCTAATCCATGGTGGGAAGATGGAGCAGAGGAGGAAGATAAAGCCTGGCTCTGCGCAACAATGTGGATGGACCTAGAAGGGTCTTGAGTCTGGTTCAGTGAAATTTGTCAGAGAAAGAAACTAGACCATCTACTTCACAGGAGTAAGGAGTCAAAGCAAGGAGGAGCAGATAAGTTTGACTCCTGACCAACTGCTCAACTCAGACCACAGGATGGATGTGTCCCCAGGAAAAGGGGAACCAAGAGATGGTGGTTGAGGGTTATGGACACTTTAGGGACAGGTGAACAGACTTTTTGTTTTGTTTGGGGACCACATGGTGGTACTCAGGGATAACTCCTGGTTTTGCACTTGGGGTTCACATCTGGCAAGTTTGGGGGACCATATGAAGTGCTGGGGGTCAAACTCAGGTCAGCTGTATGCAAGGCAAACATCCTACCTGTTGACTATTGCTCTAAGCATTACAGCTGAACATACTTTTGAAGAGATGTGAAAAAGCACTCCTAAAGCATACAAAAAACTGGAATCCCTGTTCCCTCCCATGGAAAAACTGAACCTGTTTCTACTGGCCTCAAAATTACATGTGTCCCCCAGCGTGGCCTCTGGTCTATGCACACAGTCTTGTCAGGGTCACCCAGCCCTGCCTGGCCATGGGGCCCTGTTCTCTCCCCTGACCCTCTTTTCCAGACTAAAAACCATCAGTTTCTTCTCCATCTTTGAAGCTTCAATGTCCACAGTGTGTGAAAGGCCCAGAGAAGGTCTGTAGTTAAAAAAGAAAGATCAGTGGCAGAGAGATAGTTAAGTGTGTAAGGCACATGGCCAATCAGAGTTTGATCTCTGGCATCCCATATAGTCCCCTGAGAACTGCCATGAGAGATTCCTGAGTGTGAGGTCTTCCTCCACTTTCCCCAGAGGCACCTTGGAACCTTGACTCAGAATGCCTGGGGAGGATGCTTAGCTTCTATGAGACCTCCAAGGCACCCCATGTCTGATTATAAGAGATAAAAGGGGTTCCCCTGGAAAATGGTCTTTGTCAGTTTCACAGGGGACAAACAAGCAGCAGTGCTGGGAACCCCAAGCTCACTAGCCTGGAAGGATGTGTTTGGATGGTTTGTTTTGCACAGCACCTATCCTCATCTCCACATCACTGAGCCCATGTTTTAGGTGAATACTAGATCAAGATGGCAGTTTCTGAGTCTGTGCATTAGCATCAGGTGGGGACTTTGTATTTTTGTTTACTTTAGTTTTCTTTTGAGGTCACTTCTGCTGGTGTTTGGGCACTAGTCCTGATCTGTGTTCAGACTAACACCCAATGGTGCTCAGGGGATTGGGCAGTGCTGGGATTGAAACTGGGTCTCCTGCATGAAAAGTTTGTGTTCAGTCCGCTGAGTTCTTTCCTGGGCCTCTTATCCAGAGAATTTAAAAGACATTCCATGTCCCAACTGTCAGGGCTCAGGACCTAAAACTTCAGAGCTTTATGGCATGGGAGTGTGAGGTGCTCATGGGTTCTCCAGAAGACCATCTGGTGAGTTTGGGAACCAGTGAGTAAGTAACTGATGGGAAGAGTGGAGGGTTGGGACAAGCAACAGCAGATGAAGTCCTTCAATCTAGCTTCCTGAATGTGGGGTTTTTGACCTTTGGTCACCTAATTCCATGCAAGAGCACCCCAGTGTATGGGAGATATGAGGCAGAAGGCTGCAGTGTGGGAAGTTAGAGAAGGGATATCTTCAATCACCCCTGTTCCCTGCCAGGCACAGCCTTAGGCTCTCTGAAAGGGCTTCTGAAGCCCAGCTCCTACAGCCTCCACTGAGGGCTCCTCCATGGCGTGAACCCCTGGACATCCTGGAAGCCATGGAGCACAAACAGTCACACTAACTGCCTCTTACTCAGATGCCATTGGGCAGTTGGGGGCCAGTGTCACCTCCAAAGCTACCTCAGTTACATCTAGGTAACTGTAGCCAGGACTCCCTTGGCCGGGCCAGCTTTTAGAGCCTTCAAAAGGCCTATGCTTGGCTTGACACATCAGCTACAGAGTCTGGGGCATTTAAATTTTTGTTTATCTGTTTTCTGGCCATACCCAGCAGTACTTAGAGCTTAAATCCAGGCTTTGTGCTCAAGTATCACTCCTAGTTGTGCTTGAAGTGCCATAAATTGAACTGGGGCTAGCCACATAAAAGGCAAGCACCCTATGGGGATGTGCTACGGCTCTGGCCCTTTTCGGTCATTTTTCAAGATCAGGCTCTTTATCTTGCCTTTGCACTAGACCCCTTTGCCTGAGGGCTGTCAGCTGTCAGCATCTACTTTGGCCTTTCACATGAGGCTCTGGGCCGAATTACAGCAGGACAGTGTGGCTGTCAAAGGGAAAGTGAGGAAGTGATACAGACCCCTCACCTGACACTGTGACTCCTCTGGAGAGCCACATTGAAGCCCTTGCTGAAAAATCTCCCAGACAATAACAATCTTTCTGGCCAGAAGGAAGACAATTCTGCACCAGCCTTTGGGAGTCCACAAAGCCCAGGAGACAAGAATTTGGGTTTTAAGCCTTTTTGTGCTCTTGGTGTCCAGAATGGAACTTGGCACTTAGTAAACACCTCATTATCACGCAAGAACAAGAGGAATGAACGAAAAGTCATTGAGCCCAGCTGAACTCTATTCGAGCTTCCAAACCATCTGAGAATAAGGCACATGCTCTTTCCCCGAAGCAGAAAAGCTGATTCTCTCCCCCCACCCTAGGTCCCCAACTCCCACTGCCATCTTTGTCTCAGAGGAACTGGGTGCCCTTGGGAAGTTATTTCATCTTCAGGTGCTTCTTTTTTATTTTTATTTTTTTTGGTTTTTTTGGGCCACACTGTTCGATGCTCAGGGGTGACTCCTGGCTAAGGGCTCAGAAATTGCCCCTGGCTTGGGGGGGACCATATGGGACGCCGGGGCCATGGTCCTTCCTTGGCTAGCGCTTGCAAGGCAGACACCTTACCTCTAGTGCCACCTCTCCAGCCCCTACGTGCTTCTTTTACCCTCAATTGCAGGAAAGAAAAGCCTGGTTTTCACAAACGATACAAAGAATGTGTGGATAAGACTCTGACACTAAGTGCTCAGCAAATTCTATTTCCTAGTCCCCCAAAATCCAGCCCCGCTCGCTGCCCCCACCTCTGTCATCTTCCCAGAGAGATGAGGCCCATCTCCAGCCGTCAGAGCGCTCCCAACCATGCTGAGGTTTAAACCGTTTTCTGACAATCTTCAAATTAGCAAATTAGAAATGTCAACACTAGCCTTGAATGAGCGAGAGAAGGCTGGAACAGCAGCATCCACGGAGCCCTGGGTCGAAAGCAAAGAAAATAAGCAACAAGATGTATTTTTTGCAGAAGCACCTGATGTACCATTTCCAGAGGAGGTGGTGCTCTGCCCGTCCCACCTTTGTGTGTGCTGCAGCTCAATTACCTTTCCTGGAGCAACCCGGCTGCACGGGCTGCCATGTCCCCACCGAAGCTGCCCACATTCTCCGTGTCCATGCAGGGTTTCATTGTGGAGAGGACAATGCACAGTAAGAAATGGTTTATCATATCGGTTTGGCTTGTGCTCCTCCCTGTCCCCCACCATTTCCAGCTGACACTTTTATTCATTTCTTTGTGTGGATGGTTTTAAGGCAAGGGAGGAAAGAGGGGAGAAGAAACACAAGGTATTTTAAGGCAAGGGAGGAAGAGGGGAGAAGAAAGACAAGGTATTTTCATCCATCTGTGGACAATACAGCAGGGAGACAAACACCCATCATGCCCTGAGGAATCAACCACTTGTAGCAACCACTGCTGTTGGCACTTGGAGCCTCCAGGACCCCCGACTGTAGCTCCCTGGCACAGAGAAGGAAACTGAGGCTGCAGAGCTATTTAGCTTGCCTAGGTGGTACAGAGTCAAGGGAAGCCCCTAACTTGGAGGAAGCAGATTCATAGTTCCTGGGCTGCCTCAGGACCATCAGCAAGTGCCCATGAAGGAGCACAGGATAAGTGAGTAGAAATCTCAGTGCACCTGGCCGTGGCCCTGGGTTCAATCTAACTGCCTAGGACCATAGGGGTTGCTTGGGCAACTTCTCCTGGGCAATCTGAAACCTGGTCAGTTCCAGCCCAGTCAAGGATGGCCTTTTTGGGGACTCTTCACCCCAACACTCAGAGCAGGACTGCCCCGAGCAGAAAGGCCATCTCTCCCCAAATCTGCTGGTGGGAGTTCTGGGCTATGCTGTCAGTTGTCAGGAACCAAAGCCAGGGGAAGCTTTAGTATCTAGTTGAGATGTTTCCTGGATTCCTCATTTATTTATAATTACCAGTCTTCATTTATTCAGTCTCCCCAAAGTTCTCCAAATAGAAACTCTGGTGGGGAGTTTATGGAACCTACTGAGTTTGCAGAGAATAACAAAGGCTCAGGGCCCAGAGAGATAAACAGTGGGGAGGGCGTTCACCTTGCATGTGATCAACGCTGGTTCATTCCTCAGATCCCCATATGTTCCCTGAGCTCATCAGGAGTGATACCTGAGCACAGAGCCAAGAGTAATCTCTAAGTACTGCCAGTGATTACTGGCAAAAAAAAAAAAAAAAAAAATCCCCACCCCACCCCCCCAAAAAAAAAAAAAAAAAAAAAGCAATGAATGCTCAGTGAGATGAATTGACTGACCCGAAGTTACCCAGCAAAGGCTGACCATGCTGATATTCAACTGAGCAGCCCCTTATTCCAGGACAGAAGCAAGATCAGGCCAAGTGGACACCTGGGTGGAGGTGGAATGGTAATAAGAGGCTGGTACATATGGCAGTACCCCTGCTTCCAGTGCTGTGGCTTTCAAAGAGCCACTCCCAGGGTGTCAGTGTTTGAAACTAACATGAGTGTTTATGTCCCAGAGAGCTGGTAGAGAGAGAGAGAGAGAGAGAGAGAGAGAGAGAGAGAGAGAGAGAGAGAGAGAGAGAGAGAGAGAGAGAGAGACTCAGTGTTTCTACACTAGGGCAACCACTAACTGCATGTGGACAAGTGTCACTGAGTGTCTGTCTGTCTGTATCGCACACACATCCTTCTCATTACATTCTCACTTAGCCCATTTGGGATCTGGGAGCCCACCCTTTCCCAGGCATCCCTGCCCACCTGCTGGAAGAGTGGGCAGTTGAATCCTCAGCTCCAGCTCTGGGTAGCCCAGACACAACTGTGGACAGGCCACATGATACCTGTTTTCCTCCAGGCCCTCAAGCCCTTCTAGTCATAAGTACCATCACTCAGTCTCTGGTCCTGTGTTCCCTCCCTTGCAAAGAGTAAAAAGTGAATCCTTTTAGCTGCTCAATTGATGTCCCTCCTCACCAGGAAAGAGACGACAGCTACTGGCTAGCACTGAGCAGAAGTGTCCACTGTGCTGGCAACTCCAGAAGCCTCTTGGGGCTCCAGGAGGTAGATCCTGGCACCTTCACTGCTTTCTGGGCATCCCTGTCCCACCCTGGACAGACACCCAAGTTTCCTCCATCCCATCAAATCTATGGCTATGTACCTGCAGACACTTCCTTAAATGGAGGGGGGGGTGTAATCTCTTGGTAGTCCAGAAAGATGGGTGCTGGTGGAGTCAGCTGAGACATAGGTGGGCTAGAGAGCTTTGTGGTTATAGCCATGCCTGCAAGGCCTACATAAATTTAAGGGGAGCAAGAAAGTGGCACCTCCTATCCATGGATTCACTTGCTCTCAAAGGCAGTAACAACGGGCAGGGAAGAGCCAGACACTCAAAGGGGAAACGTTGCAGACACCATTCTCCAGTGCTGCATTTGAGTCAGTGCACCTCTGGAGGCCCCCATCAGATCTGTGGGGATGAAGGGAGTGAGATGATAATAGCAGGATGCCTGCCTAAGCCTGCATTGAGTGGGGTGTCTCCATCATCAGCCTCTGCCACATACCCTTCCCATGTGTTTCCTTCTCCACAATGGAGGTACCTGGAGCTTGGAGGGACCAGCAGTATGAGAGATGAAGGGCACAGGTGAGGGCAACGGGCAGCTAGCAAGTGCCATGGACTGCAGCTGAGCCAAGAACAACCCAGAATGCCCATCAATGAATGGACAGACACCCCCATATGGGGCTGTGTAGGAAGTCCCCTGGGCAAAGGGCATCAACTGAAAGAAGTCAAGTCAAGGCATGGGTAATCCCAGTTAAAACATGACCCAATGAGGACCTCCCAAGACAGAAGGGAAATGGGGGTGGGGTGGGGTTGCTAGAGGTTGGGGAAGCAAGATACTAAGTGACCAACCATTCACAGGGGCAGGATTTCCTAACAGAGTCTATAAATGTTCCAGAACTAGAATGTGAAGTAACTTAACTTCATTAAGGAATGAAAAAGGGTTGGGGATAGGGATGAGGCTCACCCTTTGGAGATGTGAGAGTC
The DNA here is from genome assembly GCF_024139225.1 of Suncus etruscus. Taxonomy (NCBI): domain Eukaryota; kingdom Metazoa; phylum Chordata; class Mammalia; order Eulipotyphla; family Soricidae; genus Suncus; species Suncus etruscus. The sequence goes on from NC_064858.1 coordinate 40,131,038, forward strand.
TGAGCATATAGCGGAGGAGACTGAGGCATAAATGGGCTAAGGAACCTCAAGGCCAGTGGGAAGTAGCAGAGTCAATCTCTCACCCAGAACTGATGGGTCACTGAGAGAGCAGTTGCAGCTGCAGGGTTGCTGTGCCAGTGTTCAGCCCGTAACGATACAAGTCAAGAAGGTGCCACAAACAAGAGTCAAAAGCTCTACATGTGATCAGGCCCCTCCAGAATTGTGCACAGACTAGCCAACTGTGCTCCAGACAGGGATGGCCCAGACAGAGATGATTTACAGCTTAGGAAACTCAAACCAAAGCTTTGTCTACATCCCTCCTCAGATGGGCTCAGACAGAATATACAGCAACCCCACAGCAGGGACCTGGGTTCCCAGCAACCAGGGTCTGCATTCTGGACCTGTCCTCTTTTTCTGATATGAGACATGGGGTAGTTTTTGCAGCTCCCAGACCTTCATGTCCTTAACTAAAAAGCAGACAATGATCACAGAGCCTTCTCCATGGGCGGCTGCCCACAAACTCTGACACAACTACATGCTTCCAGCACAGCGCATCAGGAATTCTGCATCTCCTCTGCTGAACAAGGCCTAGAGCTGCACAGTTCCAGAGAGTAGGAGGCCTGGCGACAGCAGCCCCAGCCAGGGAAGAGGCCACTTCATCCATCAGGGCATGGGTGGCAGTGAAAAAGTGCCTGCCTTGCCCCAGTGTCAGGACGCCATTAATCAGTGCTCCCCAAAGCGGCAGGAAATACTGGGTATACATTATTCCTAGAAGCCAGCGGAAGTCCCAGGAGAGCCCAACCCAGCAAGTTGTTCATGAAATACTCCATCTTTCGGGGTGCTCCAGGAAGGCACTCAAGTGGCTTTCTAGGGTAGTCTTGAGCAAACGAATCTCTTTTGTGCAATTTTTATTTTAAAAGCCAGCCTGCTGTGACAAGGATGAGCAGGGGAGATGGCATGGCTATGACAGTCGGCTACTGGCAGAGACAATCTTCAAAGGGATCCCTCCTCAGAACTGTAATGTCATTGGTCCCTCTCCCCTGCTCTGTGGGACTATTTCACAGCAGAAACAAGTTCTTCCTGGTCGATGGGACAAGTGTTCTTGGAGTAGAATATTTTTGCTTGCTGCTCTTTCTTCCACAAATTCCTAAAATAACAACCCTGATGGATTTGTGCCTTTGGACTTGGGGGTGCTGAAAAAGGAGGGTGTTTGGCAGCACCCCTCAAGGTCCTAGCAAAAGGAAGCTCATAAAGAACTGCCTTTCTGGCCTCTAGGCTGACAAAAGACTCCCTGGCCAGACAGCCTGTGTCCCCAGGGGACTGAGCTAAGGCTGTGACACTGATGAAAGATTTTGTCAAGGATCTGGAGCGACAGTTATTAAGTTTCTACTGTGGGTACACATTTGGCAGACACGATCTCATCTAATTCTCTTAGGAGGGCTTAGTAGGTCCCTGAATGTCCACTGTGGGGATGAGAACAGCCAGGCTCGTTGGCATGGTAAAGGCACACGTGGGCAGAGGGAGGCACTACTGATGGAACCCCTACCTTCCAGTGTGGCTGCCAAGATTCAAGTGATTAGCATTTAGGCTGAAGCTAACTGTTTGGATGATAAGCACCCTTTGTTCCCAGCCTCATATTCATGGACTTTAAAATAAGCTGGGCCAATAGGCAGGAAGGCTTTCCAGATCAGTTCAGGGTCGGCAAGGCAGGAGGAGCAGGAGGGACTCCACAGCAGTTCTCAAGATGGGCTGATGAGGGGAAGGCTCAAAATGAGATGCATAAGAAATTTACAAAGCAGTTTCTGGGGACAGAGAGATAGTACAGAGGGTAGGTGCTTGCCTTGCATACAGCTGATCCCAGTTTGATTCATGGCACTACACGGTAGCCTGAACACACTGCCACAAGTGACCTTAAGCAGAGACCAAGAATAAGCCTTGAAGACCACTAGGAGTGTCCCTCCGCATCCCAAATATTGGCTCCTGGGTTAGGAATGTAGCTTAGCAGTAGAGCACTTGCCTTGCATGTGTGAGGCCTGGGATTTGATTCCCCTAAAAGTTAATTAAAAAGCAATTCCTTATCATTACAAGTTGTTCATTATACAGACAGAGCAATGTTTCTCACTGTCATTGGACAGGAATCCCCCAAAGCAAAAACCAATAGTAGGAACCAGAGCTATTGTCACCATCATTTGGAGGTTTTATTTTGTTGATGTCATTTTTACCTCTAAGAGGGGCTCAAAGGACCCTAAGTCACTCAGGACCATTCTCAGCTAAGCAGGCTACATGGTTGAAAGCAACTTCCTGACACTTTCCAGACCACACAGTGCTAGGGGCTGTGATGGGCACCTCATCCATGCTCAGGATCCTTCAGAGCTATGCCGAGAAATGCTTGAGGGCCATACGGTACAAGCAGTTGAACTTGGGGCCTTGCCTATGTAAAGTCCATGTCCCTGGCCCCTACATTACCTTCCCCTCCCCCAGGTCCACATTTGGGTTTCTCTGAACTGACATTTGAATACCAGCCCAAAGTCAAATGCCAGCTTTTGAACCTCTGGTTGGGTGGGCAAGTCCCTGACTGTGCATTTATCTCATTTTCCTGCTAACTGTAGAGAGTCAGGGCCAGCTCTCAGGAGTCTGATAAGATGGACTATGGCTGATATTGAGCATCCCCTATCCTACCACTTGGGAATGCTAGGGGCTGAGTGGTGTGGGTCTCCTATCATTATCCAGTGTCACTGTAATTACTGAAGTGGGGATCCAGCTGGGAGGAATGAGTCTGCCATCCCCAAAAGACAGACAGCCAAATAAGTCAGACAGTTGCAGATAGTCTGGCTGCTAGGGTTATGTAATTGCCTCCCTGGCTCCCTCTCCCTCGTTCCAGTTCTCTGTCTGGCCTCTCTGTGCTTTTCCTTTGGCTGCTCTGAAGCCCAGACTCCACAATAGGCAGAAAAAATACTGGACATGAAAGAGAACCCATTTGGAAACTGGATACAGACAAGCCACCTCGTTTGTCTCTGGGCTCATAACCAAACCGCAGGTTTCCATGGCAACCAGGATGCGGTCACAGATCTGTGGGGTCCCAGGTGTGACTGGGGCATGGCTGGAGGTCTGGCACATGTGGGCAGGGGCAGGGCTGACCCCAGATGGCTAGTGGCTCCTGGACAAATGCAGCGACTGGGTTTTAATCTGAATAGGGCCTTTTGGAACAGGGATGTGCTGGGAGGCAGGAAGTCATCAATTCTCTTGCTAAGCCATTTCCCTCAAGGCTCTGGATCAACATGTATGAACTAGCAAAGGATTAACTTCAGTGGATCCCAGTAGTAAAAAGGGGAAAGGTACAGGGGCTGTGACTTTGCTAATCTCTGTGGCCTCCAAATAAAAGGAGTCATAATAACAGCCCTAAGGGACCAGACAAGAAGCTTCTCTGCAAATTTTTACCCACAACAAATTAGACCCCACAACCAACCATTCTGATTTCACTTAGAGATTAGGATTTTAGAGTGATGGGAGTGTAACCATCACTTGGAAAGTGGGGCTTGGAAAGTGACATGGGCTGCTCCATCAGCTCAGCATGCAAACGCAGATGAGAAAAGCAGTATCTCCATTCCCGAAACTTTTCTCCATCAAACTAAAAGGTTATCTGGAGAAACTTCTAAAAACCCAGCTTCTTGGGCACTGACCTGGATCCACCCAACTAGACACTCAATCAGATGAGCCTGTGAGCCTGTGTGGTTAATGAGGCGATGCCCTTAGGATTAAGCTGGCCACAGAATAATAGCTGCTATAGTCCCAGTGGTAAGATCATCTGGGGGATGACCATACTAGCAGCTCTCCCAGTCAATGAGATCCTGCCCTCAGTTCTGCTGCCTCTTCAGAGCTTCCCAGACATGGGCTTTCCTCCTTGTCCTGAGCCTGAGTTTAGCCTGAGCATGGGCTTTCCTCCTTGTCCTGAGCCTGAGGTTAGCCTGAGCATGGGCTTTCCTCCTTGTCCTGAGCCTGAGGTTAGCCTGAGCATGGGCTTTCCTCCTTGTCCTGAGCCTGAGGTTAGCCTGAGCATGGGCTTTCCTCCTTGTCCTGAGCCTGAGGTTAGCCTGAGCATGGGCTTTCCTCCTTGTCCTGAGCCTGAGTTTAGTGGTCAGTGCAGAGGCAGGTTCTGACTGTAGAGGAAAGCAGGTTGAATGAAGAAGCTTTGGAGGGTCTTATTTCCATGTTGTCTTTATCTTCATGGTCTTGAAAAATCTTTATGCCTCCCTATGACTTAAAGGCATCTCAGAGGCAGCCTTAAGAAGCTATCTTTGTACAACCTATCCACCACTTTGCATCTATCAGCAATGTTTCCTGTTTCCAAATGCATCACCGAAACACACAATCACCTCCTTGTCTGGCACCCTGCCAAAGAAACAGCAATTCTGTGTGAAAGGGGAAACCCAATGAGGCAGGACTGTCTGGGATTTCGGTCTATACTTTACACTTTATAGACAAGGTGGTGGTGGTGTTTCAGAGTCACAGTGGCCTTAGGCTTCATCCCCCTGCCCATAGCTGGCAAAGGGGGACGTCGAATTTTTGTTACCCAGGATCACACAGACCTCACCCCAGGGCTTACTCCAGAGTCCAGCCTCTTAAGGACTGATTGCTTTGCCAAATGCACATTGCTCCCTGGAACACCTTTTTATTTATTTTGTCTTTTGGAGAAAACAATATTGGATGCTTTGGGTCCCATTTCCTTTTTGGGGAGGACCATGCAGTGAGAGGGGAGAGAATCAAACCCAGAACTCCTTTTAACTGTCTCCTATTCTTAGAATTCCTTTCAAAATGAGCTAAGTTTCGACCCTCTGTGTAGATGGCATTTAAAAAAAATCATATGACCCGTCTCTTCAACCCATTCCTTGCCCTGAATGGATGTCTCCAGAGTTACCAACACTGGCATCTAAAGTGTGACTGAACGGGAGCTGGGCAGGCAGCGATTCTAACCCAAGAATCAAAAGGGCAGATGCAAAGGCATGTCTCATGCCCTTGGGTGCAAGCCATGAGGCCCTGGAAAGCACAACATTCTGAGCAGCTTCTAGCTGCACTATGGATACATGTGTACATTTATGTACACATATGTACATGTGTATACATGCACCTTTTGACCATCCGACTCTCTTCCTGGTACCTGGAGAGCCATCTGGGGATCTACCTCTGACATTCTCTTTTAGACAGAAGATGCTCTGTCCTGCCATGGAGTCTGGAAGCCCAAATGCACAGCTGTGTCTCTGTGTTATCTAATCCCAGCAGGACAAGCCTGCAGCTATGGTCAAATTGTTCTGAAAAATGTGAACGCAGCATGGAGAACAGTGGGCAGAGTCTCCACACTGTGCAAACCCACCTGGGCCCTGCCCAGTCACAACCACCTAGTTAGCAGGGCTTGCTTACAAAACACACACACACACACACACACACACACACGCATGCACACATGCACGCACGCACACACATTGATGCCAGGGCAGAGAGACAGTTCCCACAAGTGGCCAGGATAGGTCATGGTCCAGAATTCCTCAGCATTAAGAAAGCAGAACTGGCTCCAGTGTGGCGGCTCACCAACCCTGTGTTCTCTCTTCTTATGGCTTTCAATGATGATTAAGTCCAGATGGAGCCATGGTTTTCCATGGCAGGGCTCGGGCTTGTATCACCCCACAGGTGCAAAAAGGTTGGAAAGCGTTAATCAAGAGCGAGTGAACAAAAAACCTAAAGCCCACAGAGAGAGGTTAAATAAATGCACAACAGAGGTGGTCCAAAAACAATGGGAAAAGGATGGTTGCTGGGAACAAATGGCTCTCTTCAGGACAAAAAATTTTAATGAGATCCACCTCATCTATTATACAAAAAAAAAAAAAAAAAAAAAAACAACCTAAAAAATCAACCATACAATCAAAAGCATTCCAAAAGGGTGAACAAGTCCAGGGAACTAGAGATTCAAACATTCATAATTATATCAGGGGTATCATAAAGATAAGGCATGTCTTCACAAACTCCTGGACCTAATTTAATTCTAATTCAAGGCAGGAAAACTAGCATCATTAAAGAAAACAGCAAAACTTTTGCATGATAAAAAGTCTCATATGAGAAAATTTCACTGATGACCAATAAGTTGAAATTGGGTATTTGCATTGTTCACTGCGGATAAAAGTTTGTCCTTAAGAGATATTGAAAATGCACCAAAAGTGGGTGCTGAGCAGAAAGGACAGGAATTTTGGTGTGGTTTGTCTTACATTCAGTTGGCTTCAACCGAATTCCAAGAATCAAGTAGTCTTCTAAGCACCACAGGCATGATCCAATTCTCCCAACCCCCATTCAAGAAGAAAGGTGGAGGTGGGGACATAGCTCAAGTGTAAAGTTCTAGACTTCCCTGTGTGAGCCTGGGATTCAATCCCAACCATCATCATCATCATAATAATAAATAATAACAATAATGATAATAACCACATAAAAGAAAATAACAAGCAGCCTAAGAGAAAACAAAACAAACAGGAAAAGAATTTAACAAGCATTTCATTGAAGAAAACCTCAATACTCAGAAAACTAGAAAATCTCAATACTCAGAAAACTAGAATAATATTCGACTCACTGAAGATTAGTGAGGCAAATAAAGGAAATGAGAGCTATCCTTCCATACTGTGTCAGGTTGGCAAATACAAGGAAGGTAACTAATGGGGGCCTGAGATATAGATAGTGTATCAGGTAGGGCACTTGCCTTGCATGCTACAGACATGGGTTTGATCCCCAGTTTTCCAGATGGTCATGGGTGTGCTGCCAGGAGTGATCCCTGAGTATAGAGCAAGGAAATAAGCCCTAGCACTGCCAGGGGTGACCCAAAAAATAGACAAAATAGACTAGAGCTGTGTCTCAGTGAGACAGTGGAGAAGGAAGACCTATTCTATTGCACAGGAAGTCAAGCTAGCACTGTCCAGACATGCTAAGAACAAGCATACCTGTGATGCAGCATTTCTCCCTCTAACAACACTGCCCATAAGAGCCCAGGGAGAGACCTCCAGCAGGGTCCCTGCAGTGTGGGGACAGAGCAGAGGTTAGAAACTGACAGGCACACACTTGGCAATCCAAAAGAATGAGTAAATGCAAGGTGTCAACATGGAAACCCACTTCAAAATGGAAAACTCAGGGGACAAATCCACAGGCTGATGGTCTGTGTGTAATGGCAGAGAGCAAAAGAGGCTCTCTGTGATCAATGAACACACAGAGAGGGCCACAGAGAAAGAGCTGAGAACTGCCCACATTCCAAAATCATGGCAGCCACTAGGGAAGAGGAAGAGAGTGCCCAAACAAGATGGATCTCCCTTGGGCTAATGTTTTCCTCCTCTGGTTTGAGGAAAATTAGGTAAATATGGGAATTGACTAGCCACTGTTCATTCTACTGGGTGGTTTAAGATTCTCTCACATTTTTAATTACCAAAAAGAAAAAAGGATTAATTCTCAAAAAAAAGAAAATTAACATTCATCCTCTGTGTGTATCTGTGTAAATCTCTGTTATTATTTATTCCATCCACCACCCTGAGAGTGGAGCTGAGGGTCCCTTTTTGCTGCAAATCCTGCCCAGAGCAAACTGAACTGAGCAAACTGAACTGAGCTGCTGGATGTGTTTCCCTTTCACAGCTTCTACATTCTTAAATATACCCCTTCTACCACTTTTTTTAACATGGTACCAAGCATTAAACCTAGCACATGCACTGCAAATTGCTCTATTGCTATACTTTCTCCCTCTTATTCCCATTGCACAGCTTAGAAAGCTGCAGTTTTGAAAAGTTAAAACAGCATTTCTCTACTAAAAGCCAGAGGCATCCATCCCTGTGGGGCCCCAGGGGATTACAGGTGAAGATTCCATCAATGGGGGTTCCTGAAATGGAACTAGAAGGACAGTGAGAGCACAGGAAGGGAGCAAGGTAAGAAGAGGACCATAGTTAGAAAAATTAGAAACATTGGGTTCAACAATCTGTCTAGTCATATAAGGCAGTAGAATCTGAATGTTTGGGGATAGACCAGGGTAGTGGGAGGCTGGGAAAGAGGTGCCAAAAAGTCAGATTCTGGATTTTCCCACACATAGCATGATGAAATGAACACAAGCACATGAGGAGGATCACAGCATGGGGACTGGGAAGAGGATGAAGAGGGAAGCTGGAGTGCAGTGGGCTTAGCATTCGTGGCTTAGAACCTCCTAGGCTGAAAGAGGGCAGTGCCAGGGGTAGATGGTGGTGCAGAATCGAGAGCCAACAGGAAGCCCCTGTTCTGCCGCCAGCCAGGCCGCCTCAGAGCCTCTACCCACTGAGTGTCTGAGCCCCTGCTGCACTGCCCCACTGGCACACGTTGTGCTCTAAGGGTATCTGGGCACATCCCTATGGCCTGCCCTACCAGGGCTTCCCAGGTGGTTCAGGGAAGAATTGATCTTCTCCCTGCCTTTCTTTTTGGGTGCCAGAGCAGGGACTTGGGGGCTCAGTGCTAGAAGAGGAGAAGCAGATGAGAAGACAGACCTAGAGGGTGGTGTGGTAATTGCTCTAGTACTCAGGCAATGAAGCCAACTTGGAGGACAGTGGGCAAGCACAGAAAGATGCTTTGAGGGAGTAGGGTTGTAGCCCCCCTGGCCCAGGAGTGCTGGTTAGCTGGGAAGGTTCTTGGACACAGCTGGCCTCAGAGCACAGAATAGTTGCTCTATAAACACAAGGCACCAAACTAGTTTGGAGCTTCCGATTACTAACTGCATGGGCGAGTAAATAATGTTAGCAGGGAACTTTAGTGCCAAGCCACAACACCAAAGCAGGATCCCTGCGCTGAGAAACAGGCAGTGGCCATCACAATATGGCAGAGTAAGGATTCATTTGTGCATGTATGTTTGTAAGGGGGATAGGAGGGATCCAGTGCCCCTGATGAGCAGGTGAGCTACATGGCCCCTTCCATCACAGTTATCATGTTCAGAGTCCAGGCTGGGCTGGGCGAAACCAGAGGAAAGAGTCAAAGGAAGGGAAGAATGAGGCCAATGCTGTGCTCAGAGCTGACAGGTGCTCCTGGCCTCTGGGTAGCCAGCAGTCCCTGAGGGAAGCCTCAGAGCAACCTCTATTTGAGGAGCCTAATAATGGTTTTGATCCTCCTGACAGCAGTGGTAATAAGGCACCCCTTGGTGAGAGCCTGACACTGTTCTCAGTGCTTCTGGCAGAAAATGACCTGCTCATCCCACCTGTCTGTCCGACTGTCTTGCTGAGAAAGAAACGGGCCCCAAGAGGCAGAGGCCTGCATGGCCAGAACAGAGAAGAGAGCAGAAAACTGCAACTAAGCTGGAAACTCCTCTACTAACTGTGTCTGCCAAACCACACCAGCACCTTCATAGCTTGTAAAAGCACTTCTGAGACTGTTTTCTTGGCAGAGCCCTAGAGGTCTCAGAGCTGTCATGCTCTTAGGGCTCAGCCCCCCTTTCTGAACGAAGCAGTGTCAGGACGAAGATCTGGAGACTTGGAGGAAGTGGCAAGTTGATAGGATACAAACTTTCCTAACGTGGTGTCTTTGACATTGTTTGACTGCAAAACTCTGTCCCTTACTATTCTGTGACAGCAGATAAGTTAATTGTATTTACTAAACCTAGTGTCCCTCTCTGAAAATGGGCCCTGAGCACATTCTTGTGAGAACTGTGTCAAGAAAGTACAATTGCCTGGAGAAATTCCAGTGTAGGTAGAGTTGTCTGTGGGTCCTCAAGAAGAAGCAGTGCAGAAGGTCTTTGCAAAGGGCTTGATGAAGCAATGGAAAGAGTACTGGCTTTGGATTCAGACCTGCCTGAATGTGGGTTCTGGAAGCTGTGTAACCTGGGGAAGTGGACTTACCTTTCCATGTTTGGGCTTTATCTGTCATTCAGCTAACATATGGATGTCTACTATGACCCAGGTATCGAGTCAGCTATGATTCTATAGTCAACAAGATGGAAGTGACATTCTCCATGAAGGCCACCAGTGGCCCATCAGAGCCAGGATCATAGAAGCAGTGACTCTGAGTACGACAGTCTAGGGCACAGGACCCCTTCTGTTCACTTGTGTATTTCCATTTTCCTGACTTTCCCCAGCACCCCTACAGTCCAAGGAGCCATTCTGAGCTATGAATTGGGACCCAGCAAGTAGCCTTCCTATGAGAAAGCATAGGGTGTCCTTTGGATGACCCTGCTGAAAAACCACAGATTTACTTTTAAGATAAGAAGTGATGACTGTATTCTGCAGGGCAACACCCTACCCCACAGTCAACCTCAAGGGAGCATTTCCTGAGATCTATGTGCAAAACACCCACTTCCTCAACATAGGCTGATGAGGCACATGTGTACATACATACATGTGTGTGCAGACACACAGTGGGAAAAACATATGCATGGACACATAAATGCACACACAACACATGTATACTTGCACACTGAGACATACCTGCAAACATGAGTGGGTATATACAATGCATACACACACACAAAGTGATGAAAGGGCACATCCACCACACCTGTTCACAAGGTCAGGTCCTGAAATAGGAACTGCCTCCCACCTCTCTTCTGTGGATCTGTAATGGTGCTTCCCCAGGGAAGCAGGAACTCTGAGCCAGACACAGTTTCCTGATGCCTGAAAGAGAGACAGCAATCTCTGTGAACACACTCGTGCTTTGCCCTCCAGTTCATGTGGGCAGCATGTAAGAACCACCTGTTATGTATTTCCTGCTTGCCTTGGTTCATGAAGAGATAGAATTCTGGGCCAGAGAGGTGATTGAAAGGGCTGAGCAACTGAAGAAAGCCTGGGTTCAATGTCCAACACCACATGGTTCTCCAAGTGCTTCAAGGTATGGAACCAGGGATAGAGTAGCTTTACTCTCTGGAGAACACAGCTTACAGGAGAGCTGGGTGTTCCCCTGGAACTCACTAGACCGATGTGCTAACCACTGTGATGCACAACCATCCACAAGTACTCTCCAATTGGTGCCAAGAGCCCTCCCCCAACAACAATTTCCCATGTAAGAGGAAGTGAAGGCCATTAGATTAGGGGTTACCTTGGATGGTTGAGTGCCTGACCTTAACCAGCTCCATGTGAGAGTTGGGCTGAGATACTCAACCCTTCTGCACCCAATTTCCTCCTGTGAAGATGCAAGAGTGATTGAGGGTCCCATATCTGTGGGTTGGGATCTTAAGTGAATCAGTTCAAAGAAGTAGCCTGTGTCTGTCTGTGGTATTTATTACAGATCTTAAACTATTATCCCGCCCCCCAGAAGGCTGGTCTTTTTTCCAAAATTCTCATCTTCCTAAGGTCCAACCCCATCCCACTTCCTGTAGCAAGTACTTCAGAAATGACCAGGCTGGTGGCTCTAACCTCTGTGGTCTCCCCTCTCTGGAAAAGGGAAGCATCTTTGAGATGTCAGCACCTTGTTTAGTCTCACTCTACATTGAGCTAAACATGAGTCAAGCCAAAGCAGCTGCTGCTTCTGAGCTTCTGAGCACCCTTATGGTCCTCTCCTCCTCACAAGAAGCTGCTTATTCTGCTGGAAAGACCACACAAGAGATACAATGGAAGCAGTCCCCAGCCTGCTTCCCAGCATCCTTCAGCCACAGACCCACAGCCATCTTCCACAGACACTAGGTATATTCAAGATCCATCCTCACTATGCCCATCCTATCACCCATTCTACTCCCTTAACAATTCCTGGAGCAGAAGAGTTGCTCAGTTGAGCCCTTTTCACACACACAATTCTGAAGACTGAGCAACAGAACAGCAGAGAGGACATTTGCTTTTCATACGGCCAACCCAGGGTCGATCCCAAGTCTGCCGTATGGTAGGTTACCCTGAACCCTCAAGGAGTGATCCCTGAATGCAGAGCCATGAGTAAGCCCTGAGCATTTCCAGTTGTGTTCCCCCAAAGAATTCTGGAGTGAGACATAGGCATTTGAAACCACTGTATTTTGGCTGTTCTGAAGGTTTTGGCGAGCTTCTAAAATCATCAAACTGGGTACAAGAGTGGGAGGGTCAGTCAGGAGGGGGATTTGCAGCTTTAGAATGTTATTGGGGGCAGAATCTCACTTGAGCAAGTGCATGGTCTCAGGGTGAATTAAGTCTCTGTCATCCTTATATACATACATACATAATCAAATATCTTGTATGATTCTTCATAAGTATGCAGAAACCTCAGAGCTCTCTCCTGTAAAATGGGACAATATAGTTGTTGGGCTAAAGATGCAAAGTGCCCAGTACTTAAGAATTAAAAAATATTTTTTGCTCTGATGGGGAAGGCGAAAGTGGAAAGAGTAGCACCCTGGCTGGTTACAGTCAAAATGATATTATTTCTTTCCAGAAACTTCCCTTAATTAAAATGTTTCTCAAATATTGTTGCAAAGGTGTTGAGGTGATTCTATTAGTCCAACTCTATTTCCCAACCTCAAGCACGCAAACAAAGCTGATCTGTAACATGGGTGTGAGACATGATTATCAAGAGCCAATATTCTCCAGAGGCACATAGGAAACTGTAGCAACTGAACTGCCGTGTTTCATATTGATTCACTACAACAGGGAAACCAGAGAAGTCTGGAAGCTTTTTCTCCAAGGAACCCAAAAGCAGAGTCAATGTATTTGCTTCATCTTAGACACACGGTTCCTGGAAGAGCTGAAGAGGTGAGCTGGTTCCAAATGTCATTACCACCATCCAACCACTGAGTGTGGCAGCCATGGTGAAAGGCAGGGAGAGGCTAAACATGACCATGTCTTCGGGGATGCAGGCCTGCTGAGAGAATCACTCCAAACATGCGGGCTTCAGTGCCCAGGATGACTCACAGGCCAGAGCCAACACATGCTCTTGTGGGTACCAGCCAAACTCACCCTAGTCCCCAAAGACACCGAGATGTTTACACAGGCCAGTGCTACAATCCACTTGAAAACTACACATCTCTGTGTGTTAGGGGCCTACATTCACAAAGGCTTCCCCTCACTCATCTCTGAATAGGAGCACTGGAGCTTTGCACTTATCCTACTTGGTTTCAATTGGGCAGTGAGAGACACACACATAGATGTGAAAGACCAGATATTAAAGGTACAGGCTATGTTTTGGAGTAAGGAAGATGGACCAGCCCCTTCCCATTCCCAGTGTCTCTTCCAGGAGCTTTGCTGCCTCTATTCATGATCGATATTTCCTCAATAAACTGCATTTTGGAGATTTCTCCTCTTTTCTCTTCTGCTTTATTTTCCCTTCTCTACTCTTCAATCTTCTTCCATCTCTCCTTAGAGACCAGAGCTGGGGGTTGGGCAAGTATCAGCAGAATGACAGCAAAGATCCTCCTCACCCTGGCCTCTTCTCTCCCCTGCTTAGCAGTAGTGAGTGTAGGGCTCTGATCTTTGCAGAAATTCTGGCCACTAAATGCCAGCTGGAAAGGGACTATTTTATATGGTGCCTTGAGTGTGGTGGATGGGGGCTGATTTGGATTGACAGACTGACTTCTAAAAGAGGAAAACAGCCCATTAGGGGAACAGAGTCCAACAGAGGTAGAGCCTGTATCAAGGTCTTGAGGCAGGCTAGAATGACCTTGAGAGGTCACCAAAGCCCTGCTTTTTCTGCCAGAGAACCACAGCTTAAAATGAGCATCGAGACCCTGGTTTTGAGAAACCCTATAATATTGCCAGCAAGATGAAGATGGGTATTGCCTGGCCATGCTTTTGGCTTATGTTAGTGGGACATTGGGGAAAAGGTAGAGTGTGGGACTGTGGATGTCTCCATAGATATTTAAGGTCTTAATGGAACAGGAAATGGTAGTGAACATCCTTTCTCCCAAGGTTGGAACTTAAAGATGGTGGTAGGGAGGGTGTCTGTGACCCCCCCCCCCCCACAATCATCACATGCAGGGGACCCAGGGAATGGTGGAGGTTTATAAGAAAACTTTCAGTCTTGTGGGGCAGAGGTCTTGTTAATCACCACACCTGATTGAGCCTTGCCCACACAGCAGGAAGAAAGGCTCTCCAAGCCTGACAAGAACAGTGAGCCCAACCTGGGCTCCAGAAATGACAATCACTCAAATGACAATCACTGTCAGGCCTGTAGCACACGCCGAACTTCCCTCTCCATATGTCATAGGCTCTGTGGGGTGTCATCCCACAGATGACCCTCTAGAGACCCCCCACTATCTTTGGCAGTGCTATGGCAGCACTCATTGCTTCTGAAAAGGCCTTATGTGCAGCCTTGCCCCTTGTACGCCTCAAAGGAGATGGCTGCTCATCATCAGGAAGTATTTGCTTGCCTCCTCACTGTGGCTACAGGTGTTCTACTCAGACAATGATGGAGGGACACAGGGAAGGAGGGAGGGAGCACTGTCTCCAGGAAATAAAGTGGGCCCTCCTCTGCATTGTAGTTGTACTTCTGGTTTGTGTGCCATACCCAGTGGTGCCGTGGGTTACTCAGGCCTCCCACATGCCAGGCTACATTCTGGGACAGGACTGACAAAATACATCAAGTCCTGGGTTAGGAGCTTTAGGCCTGATCCCACTAACTCATGTCGACCATGAGAGGCAGGAGATGAGACCAGGAACCAAGTTTAGGAGCCACACAAAGGCTGGAGGCAACTGGAGACCTGTGAGAGGAAGATAAGTCTTGGCAACTCTCCTGCTGGCTATAGAAGGAGACTAAGTCCAAGTTCCTGACTTCCTGACCCCAGGGTTCACAGTGGCCACTATAATGCACACTATATGATTCTAAAAGTATAAAGCCTAGGGCTAGGAGATAGAAGCTTTTAGTGTGTGACCTTGAAGAGGATCCTAGGCTTCCTTTCCCTACCATTCCAAGCACCCTAAGTTGTTGCCCTGCTAGCCTCCATGAACCACTTGACTGTCCAGCAGCACCAAATGTGGCCCCTATGTAAGACAAAACAAAACAAAACAAAAAAACAAAAAACAAAAAAATTCCATCAGCATCAGCTATGCTTCAAACAGTGGGATTTTTCCCAAGTGCCCATTTCCTGCCCCATCAGCCCCTTTGAGATTCAAGGCCCTGTGCCCTTTGTTGCTGAGTCCTTTAGTCCCAACAACCAGGCACAACTCTGTAGAAACTGGCAGCTGGGTAGATCCAGTGGCCCTTGGTAATTGTGTCTGTTGCTTTGTTATCTCCCCCTAAACCTCCTGCATTGAATTCCAGCTCTTTCAGTAGACTCAACCCAAGATATTTCCCAAACACACTTTGTTTTCTGTTGTTGTTTTTTTTAAAGAGAAGTAAGTCCTTACCTACAATTTCACAAATAGGGGCCAGAGTGATAGCACAGTAGTAGAGTGTTTGCCTTGCATGCTGTCAACCTAGGATTGATCCTGGTTCAATTCCCGGCATCCCATATGGTCCCCCAAGCCTGCCAGGAGCGATTTTGCAGTGCAGAGTCAGGAGTAACCCCTGAGCACCAATGAGTGTGGACCAAAAATAAAAACAAAAAAAGTTTCACAAATAAAGCTGGCTTCGTTTGATTGCTTTGGGGGGGGGGGGGGATTAGTCAGAGATCAAATCCTATATCCTATCTGACTCCTCCAACTAAAGAGCTTTCTTGGCAGCAAAACAGGTACAGCAGGTACAGCAGTGGTAATCTCAGCCATAGGGACAGCAGTCACAAAGGCAAATGGATCAGCCAAGAAGGCCTTGACCTTTTTAGCAAGTGAGAAGGTTTACTTGGTCTCCACAATGCCAGAACCCACTGCACCCATTGATGATAGAATGAGGCACTGAGGCAACAGTTGGGTAACCAATTTGCAGACAGACACTGGCAAATTCTGGATCCCCTCCAGGAAGCAAGAATACAGAGTCTGCTTCGTGATTCCAGCACTTCCGGGTTGTAGATGCTGCCATTGTCAAACACTTGCTGGATGAACAGCCCAAAGGAGAAGGGGAAGATATTCAGCATTTTCAGCAGGTTGGCTTCACTAGTACCTACCATGTCTCCATTCTTGATCAGCTGCACATCACTTAGGATTTCGATGATGCCCTTGAAAATTTTGATGGTGATGCCTAAAGCCTGGAAGGAGGGAGGAGGTTTTCGTGGGGACCAGCCCTGTATTTTGGGCTAGCACAGTGACCTAACTGGGGGGCAATGACACTTGCATGGGCCATTGGTGCAGGAGGCACCATATTGGCCAACAGTATGTCCCTGATCTCAGTAAGGTCCTCTTTGGTGAACACGAAGCCCACATTTCCTTGAATATGTGGCAGCAATTTCTCCAGAGCCGAGCTGTTGTCCAGGTGCCCATGGATGGTCTTGTGCATCATGGTATTCTTGCCCATTGGCACCACAGCCTTCCCTTGGAAAGATATGAGGATCTGCTGCATCTGCCTTGAGCCCACATTGTCAGCTCCCACAATGAAGCATTTGAGATAATCATCCGAATGTTTGATGACTTCCAGGTTGCCCTGTCTTCCCTGGGCATCACGATGGTGCAACACAGCTTGCCATGTGGGGTTTAAAGACGATGTCACTCTCACGAGGATGCATGAGAGCCAAGCACACTTTGAAAACTAAGTCAACGCAACCAGGACCTTGATTTTAGGTCTATACCTCCAGCTTTTGGACATTCTGGTTTTGCAGCTTCTTGCTGGAAACACGAGGCATTTTCAAGTCCATTGTCTGCAAGAGGAGCATTAGTAAAGGGGGTAGCAGAAACTGCATAAGGCTCCTAAATTCAAATCCCTTCTTTTGCCTTCTTCACTCCATAACCCTAAGCAAATATTTTTGTTTATACATGGGGAGGAGTAGGTACCACACCTGGCAGTTGCTCAGAACTTATCCTGGCTCTGTGCTCACAAATCACACCTGGCAGGGCTTAGGGAAACATATAGAATGCCAGGGATTAAGCCAGGGTCATCTGTGTGCAAGGCAAGCACCCTACCCTATGTGCTATGTCTCCAGCCCCAACCCTAAGCAAATGTTTCTTACTTCTGTCTCTGTAAAATAGAATTTGGCCTCATGGGATGATGAGGCTCACACGTGACAGGAATGTGCAGACTTTTATTCTCCACTCCTGCTGCCTTTCCACCTTTACAGAGTGCTTTGATAGTAATCTCTCTCCCATAAAGACTTCAGAGGTGGGAGTGGGGGGCTTCCCTATGAGCCCAGCCTAAACCTGAGCAGAGAGTGGATGGGTAAGGGATGTCTGCAAGCCTGGAGCACAGGAAATGTCCTGGATAGACAAAACACAGCATTGTCACCTCCCCGAGCCCTCACTGATATTTTCAGAACGAAAGTCCCTGAGCAGATGGAAGATACTGTTGTTATCTGAGCCACTCAAATTTGCTTATCACTAATGCACATCAACCCTGGGACAGCCATTTCCATATATCAGCCCACCACACAATGATCCCCGCCTGGCAAAACCTAAAGCTGACAATAATAATCATGTGTATTTATGCAGCACCTTTGTTCGGCAACTGCTCCAAACCATCTGACAATCATTAGCTCATTAATCCTACAGCCATCTCTGAGAGGTGGGCAGAAAACAGGCTTCTGATGAAAAGGCTGGACCACAATACAAAGATGAATAACAAATCCTTATTGGCCATTTCCCTGTGCTGGACCCAGTTTCAAGCACTTTATAAACAGAAACACTCTTATTACTGCATTAGATTGTTACCACTGTGATACTCTTTTTACAGAGGAAGAAATGATGGAGAGAGGGAAAAAAGTGTGTCCAGCTCAGCAGGTTTCTATTGCCTCAATCTCTATAACAAACTGTTTCCTCAAATCCATGAGTTGATGTATTGTTGGGGCACATGCAAAAATCAGAAGTAAGGATGGAAGACTTTTAGCCACAGTGATGGAGATGGTCTCAAGCAGTGTACAAAGTGGGAGGACATTGAGAATGCTAACAGTCCCCAATTCTGGAAGCATTCTGCAACTCAAATTCACTCACCCCACAACCAACAGCTATGAAATAAACCACTGTGTATTGTGAGCCTGTCCCAACACGGATTTCCCAGAGTGACACAGGAAGAAGAGACACTTAAGGATACTAGTGGTTGTGACCGGAAGGCACATTGGAAGGGTGAAGGAACACAGAGCAAAAACCCAGAGAATTCCCCTTTTCTCCATCTAATTTTTTTTTATTCTTGTTTTGGGGCCTCACACTATAGTACTCAGGGCTTATTCCTGACTGAACTTTGAGGTCACTCCTGGTAGAGTTTAGGGGGGCATATGGGGTACCAGGGATAGAAACTGGGTCAACCACATGCATGGCAAGTACCATCCTTGCTGTGCTATCTCTCGGGCTCTAGGAGATGTTGTTGATTTGTCTCTGATCTTCACCCCTGCTGGCCACATCCACACCACTCACCCTTCTGATCCTGCAAATTATAACTGTGCTTAGGGAGTCCCTTATAAGATTCTATGCTGGGGTCCTCCCTGCATTACTGCAGACACTGCCTTTCCCAAACATGAAGCAGAGCCCACTGTGCAGGTGTTATCACATGTCTGCAGGTAAGCAAACATCCTTGCAAGCCCACATATGAACCAGGAGCTAAGGAAGCAGCAGCCATCAACTATAGTCTCCAGGCACACAGACTGGACTTAACATAAAGTGAGGTGGTCAGAACCCAACACAGAACATGGCATATCGGAGGATGGAGACAAGCACAGGGGAAGGACAGCAGTGGGTTCAGTAAGTGGCCAGAGCTGTGTATGCATGAAATCACAGGTGTGCAAATTTTGACCCTACTCCCTGGAAATTCCAGAGAACACCTCCTAATATATGAACACAATGTAAATTTAGACTGTACCTCATCATTACTGTATACTTTATTAGATACTTCACTATAAATGTAAAACAGAAATACTGAAGGAGTGACGAAAAATCACTAGAAAAAGATGATCTGAAATGTTCTTTTCATTCCCCTGGAGCACTGTCTTGCCAACTTGTTCAAATGGCCTGCTTTAGAGACCTCATTCCCAGAATGCCTGTTGGTTCGGTGCAGAAAAGGTAAGAAGCAAAGAATCAAGACCATCCCCACTCCTAGTTAATTACACACCACAGACTTCCTGAAATCATATGTCCAGAGACTTGGGGATGGGGCTCTCCAGACACGCTAAGCCAGTCAGCCCCAGACAAGGCATTTCCTAATGCCTGGTCTCAGTTACTCCAGCTGTAAAAACAGGGTGTGGTCATTACCCCCAGGAGTCTACACTGGTGGCCCAGACAGGGGTTCAGAATTCAGCCTGTACTGTGCCACTGATCCCTGACCAGGAAGGGGGCCTGGCCTGCCCTGGCGGCCATGAGGCGACCCACAGCTGAGCTCACGTGTGGCTGGTCTTTCGTTTCCCGGCTTCCTATTGATTTTTTTATGGGTTTACATGGGAAAGAAAAACCTGCAAACAAAGGCATTCCATCTCGAACCCCGGTGCATTAAGTAGAGATTCGAGAGTCTAATGAAAGCCATAAAGCATCTGCTGAAATAAGAACTCCCCACCGTCCCTAATCTTCAGTGATGAAACGCAAAACAGCAGGTCTGTGACACCCATGCATAAATCCCAGGGCCAATCACTAGCACCAACAATCCCATCTTTGCTCTGCACCCAGGAGTAAAGGGAAACTTTTCTAAGGCCTCCAGGGTTTGAGGCACTGCAATGCCAGGCCTCAGAGTTCAGAATTCAGTTCTGTCTTTAGACATACAGTGGGGACAGACTGTATCTCTCAGGTCCCAGCAGTACTGGGCAGGTTAAGAGAGATGAATACCCATATACCCAGACACCAGTGCTCAGATATATCATATAGTCCCATAGTGACACAACTGGAAGTGATCCATTCTCATTCTTCTGGGAGCTTCTATGGTTCTTTATCACCTGTCTATATATCCCAGGATTTCAACATAAAGCTTTATTGGTAGTAGATGTTGATCAACAGTGAGGAAAGAAGGGAGAAAGAGGACAGGAAGAAGAAGAGGTGGGATTTTGTTTGTTTGGGACCACACCCGGCAGCACTTGGGTTACTCCTGGCTCCATGCTCAGAAATTACTCATGGCAGGCTCAGGGGACCATATGGGATGCCAGGGATCAAACCCAAGTCAGCTGCATGGAAGGCAAATATCCTACCCACTGTGCTATTGCTCTAATCCCAAGGAGGGGGTATTTTGCTGGCTACCCAGTGCTAACTGAATGGGGGCATTCTCAGAAGCAAGGGGGTCTAGAAGCCTCAAGTACAGTACTTCATCTCTGAGGAGGTACCTTTGTGATCTCTAGTGCAGAGGAGGGTTCAGAGAAGTTCATAACTTGTCCCCAGGTCACTCAGTGGGTGGGTATGACATCCAGAACGTCACAGTGGCTTCCAATCACCTCAATCTATTCATTGGTAGGAGCAGAAGCGAAACTTCTTGGTTCTGTCTGGCACTTGTGCTGAGAGCAGATGAGGTTTCACTCAGGTGACTCTTAGGTCACCTCCTGTCAGAATTATGTCTTCACAAGAGACAGATCATCAGTTCTCCTTCCCCAAGACAGAAGAAACAGGAGATTGGGGGTTGAATCGTCAGTGTTGGAGGCATAAGGATAGGTTAGTTTCTGAGGTAGAACTTGGACACCCCAAGGAAAAGAGGGGCTGGTCAAGGGGCCAGGTGGAATCCAGAGAGATGTAGGATGGATATCCCCAGAAGAAGCTTCCAGAAAAGGACCCTACCATGGTAAGCTGCTCCCCTCTTGCTTCCCTGAGTCTAAGATAGAACATCTGTCCTCCCAGGACTCAGTTTTCCAAAGATGAATGGGAGGTAATAATAGAGCCTGCAGGGTAAACATCTTAAGGGTGAATAAAATGGGTGTTGCTCAGCAGTAGAGCACTTAACTTCATGTGTTCACCCTCCTTAGCCCCGCAAGATCAGATATATTTATTAAGAAGTGCATGCAAGGCCCGGAGAGATAGCACAGCGGTGTTTGCCTTGCAATCAGACAATCCAGGACCTAAGGTGGTTGGTTCGAATCCCGGTGTCCCATATGGTCCCCCATGCCTGCCAGGAGCTATTTCTGAGTAGACAGCCAGGAGTAACCCCTGAGCACCGCCGGGTGTGGCCCCCCCCCAAAAAAAAAAAAGAAAAAAAGAAAAAAAGTGCATGCAGCCAGCTGTAAGCATGGACCTCTCCTATTGCTCTCAGAATGTGCTTGCAATGAGGGGCAGTGCAACCTCTGGGGCACAAAGAAGAAGGAACAGCAGTAGAGACAGGAAAGACCATCGTGTGACCCCTCTGACCTCTAAGAATGTGGGCTCCACCTTCTTTGACTACATATCAGGTCCGAGTGCAGACAAAGAAAGTGGTGGAGTGGCAGGTCCATGGCTGCATTCCACATATCTTCCAGGCAAGAGCATGGATGCATCGGCTGGTCATATGGCTCTTGGCATCAGCTGGTACAAACAGACCATGGCACTGCTGTTTAAGAAGCACCCCAGGGGCTCCCTGTGTGTGACACCAGGCGGGGAAAATCCGCGAAAGTACACCGGCCCAGTGGGGCTCAGCTGTGAAAGACTGTGAGTGTGACCTGTCTATGTCTGTCTACTGTCCTCTTGCGTGAAACTCTTGCGAGTGGGGCAAAAAGAGCCTCCAGAAACCTCGCTCGCCCAGACGCCATTTTCAGGGAGGGACTTCAGAGCATAAAAACCGGCTATCCTTTGCAAAAGCTGGCTCCCTGTGTGTGACACCAGGCGGGGAAAATCCGCGAAAGTACACCGGCCCAGTGGGGCTCAGCTGTGAAAGACTGTGAGTGTGACCTGTCTATGTCTGTCTACTGTCCTCTTGCGTGAAACTCTTGCGAGTGGGGCAAAAAGAGCCTCCAGAAACCTCGCTTGCCCAGACGCCATTTTCAGGGAGGGACTTCAGAGCATAAAAGCCGGCTATCCTTTGCAAAAGCTGGCTCCCTGTGTGTGACACCAGGCGGGGAAAATCCGCGAAAGTACACCGGCCCAGTGGGGCTCAGCTGTGAAAGACTGTGAGTGTGACCTGTCTATGTCTGTCTACTGTCCTCTTGCGTGAAACTCTTGCGAGTGGGGCAAAAAGAGCCTCCAGAAACCTCGCTCGCCCAGACGCCATTTTCAGGGAGGGACTTCAGAGCATAAAAACCGGCTATCCTTTGCAAAAGCTGGCTCCCTGTGTGTGACACCAGGCGGGGAAAATCCGCGAAAGTACACCGGCCCAGTGGGGCTCAGCTGTGAAAGACTGTGAGTGTGACCTGTCTATGTCTGTCTACTGTCCTCTTGCGTGAAACTCTTGCGAGTGGGGCAAAAAGAGGCTCAGAGGAGCACGGCCGCTCCGCTTCGCTACGCGGCCGCGCACTCTTTCTAAGGAAAGAACTCCATTGCAACAAGAAGGAAAAATCACACTAAGAACGGCGCTATATCACAGAAGCAAACATTTCTCTCTGGACTGTCTTCTCTGTTACATGCTCGGGCCTAAGATTTGACCCAGTGTGAGGCTTCATCCACGGAGGACTCCCCTCCCTTAGAGGCAAGTCAGCCCATCCAGAAAGGGAGGAGCCAGAGGAGTGTGCTGCCTACATCATATAGACAATGAATACCACTACAACACGTAGAAAAACCCACAATACAAATGTGACAATGGGGAAACAGCGCAGGCCAGCATCAGACATAGAGAATGAAGATGACAATTCTGAGGACCAGATAATGACTGAACAACTAATCAACCTCTCAGATAAGGACTTTAGACTAGCAATATGGAAGGTGCTCAACAGACTCCAAGAAACCATGGATCGAGTTGAACAGAACACTAATAAGAACCAAGAAAATATGAAGGCAGAAATGACAAAACTCCAAACTGAAATAACATGTCAACTAACAGGCCTGAAAAACTCAGTAAACGAAGTGAATGACAAAATGGATAAGCTCTGGGACAGGGTATCAGAAGCTGAGAATAGACTTGGTGCTGTGGAAGATGAGATACATAACAATTCCATACAGCAGGAGAGATTGGACAAAAAACTTAAAGCAAATGAGCAGACAATGGAAAAATTAGTCAAAGAATGGGAACAGACGAAAATAGAAGTCTATGATAAGATCAACAGAAACAACTTAAGAATCATTGGAGTCCCAGAGACCCAGGAAGAAAATTTCCAGGAAGAATCAATGGTCAAGAACATCATTAAAGATAAACTTCCAGAGCTAAAGAATATATGTGATCAAATCCTGCATGCCCGAAGAGTACCAACCAAAAGAGACCCCAGAAAAACCACCCCAAGACACATCCTAGTCACAATGACAAATCCCACAGATAGAGACAGAATTCTGAAAACAGCAAGATCAAAAGGGGAAATCATGTTCAAGCAAGCTTCCCTGAGATTTACAGCAGACCTGTCACCAGAAACGCTCAATGCCAGAAAGCAGTGGTGGGATATTGTGACAAGACTGAATGAAATGAATGCTTCACCCAGAATACTATACCCAGCAAAACTCACTTTCCGGTTTGATGGAAGAATACATGGTTTCACAGACAAAAAACAGCTCAGAAACTTCACAGACACAAAACCAGTCTTAAGAGAAAAACTGAAAGACCTAATCTAAGACAAGACTACCCAAAAGACACACCAAATTTTGAAATAAAGATGGCGTTAAATCCCAGGACAATTCTTTCTCTCAACGTCAATGGACTAAATGCACCAGTTAAGAGACACAGAGTGGCTAAATGGATCAAAAAACTCAATCCAACCTTCTGCTGCCTACAAGAAACGCACCTGAATAGTCAGAACAAACATAGACTCAAAATAAAAGGCTGGAGAAAAGTTATCCAAGCAAACAACACCCATAAAAAAGCTGGAGTGGCCATACTAATATCAGATAATGCAAACTTTATACTCAGGAAGGTTGTAAGGGACAAAGACGGACATTTTATATTAATCAAGGGGTACGTAGAGCAGGAAGAATTCACTCTCCTAAACATATATGCACCGAATGAGGGGCCAGCAAAATATTTAATACAACTGCTGACAAATCTGAAAAATAATATCAACAACAACACAATAATTGTGGGGGACCTAAACACGGCTTTGTCAACACTGGACAGGTCAACCAGACTGAAACCCAACAAGAATATACTAGACCTGAGGAGAGAAATGGAAGAAAGAGGCCTAGTGGATATATATAGGACACTCCATCCCCAGAAACCTGGATACACATTCTTCTCCAATGTACATGGGACATTCTCCAGGATAGACTACATGCTGGCACATAAAACATACCTCCATAAGATCAAGAGGATAGAAATTTTGCAGACTACCTTCGCTGACCACAAGGCTCTGAAATTATTTGTGAACTCCAAAGGGACTCAGAAGAAACACTTTAACACCTGGAAGTTAAACAGCCTCATGCTCAATAACCAGTGGGTCCGAGATGAAATCAAGGAGGAAATAAAAAGGTTCCTGGAAACAAATGACAATAAAGACACAAACTCTCAGAACTTATGGGACACAGCAAAAGCAGTACTGAGAGGAAAATTTATAGCTTTGCAAGCACACATCAGGAAGGAAGAAGGAGCTTACCTGAGTAGCTTAATGACACAGCTAATAGAACTAGAAAATGCTCAACAAAAGGACCCAAGAACAGGAAGACAGAAGGAAATAACAAAGCTGAGAGCAGAAATCAACGAAGTGGAAACTCAAAAAACAATCCGAAAGATCAACGAAAGCAGAAGTTGGTTCTTTGAAAAAATAAACAAGATTGATAGACCACTGGCAAACCTAACAAAGAAAGAGAGAGAGAGAAACTTGATAACTCGTATCAGGAATGAAAAAGGAGAGATCACTACTGATATGACAGAGATTCAAAGGGTAATCAGAAACTACTTTGAAAAACTCTACGCCACTAAAAATGAGAACCTGGAAGAAATGGATAAATTCTTGGACTCTTATAATCTTCCACGGTTGAAGGAAGAGGATGTAGCATATCTAAACACCCCCATCACCATTGATGAAATTAAAACAGTAATCAAATGTCTGCCAAAAAACAAAAGCCCAGGTCCAGATGGATTCACTAATGAATTCTATCAAACTTTCCAAGAGGAACTACTGCCAATCTTGGCAAGACTCTTTCATGAAATTGAACAAACAGAAACACTTCCAAATAGCTTTTATGAAGCCAACATCACCTTGATACCTAAACCAGACAGAGACGCTACCAAAAAAGAAAATTACAGACCAATATCACTGATGAATGCAGATGCAAAGATCCTCAACAAAATCCTGGCAAATAGGATTCAATGCCTCATTAAGAAGATCATCCACTACGATCAAGTAGGTTTCATCCCAGGAATGCAAGGCTGGTTTAACATCCGTAAATCTATCAACATAATACACAACATCAATAACAAGAAAAATAAAAACCACATGATCATATCAATAGATGCAGAGAAAGCATTTGATAAGGTCCAACACCCATTCTTGATCAAAACTCTCAGCAAGATGGGAATGGAGGGAACCTTTCTCAATATAGTGAAGGCCATCTACCACAAGCCAGTGGCAAATATTATCCTCAATGGAGAAAAACTGAAAGCCTTCCCTCTAAATTCTGGCACAAGACAAGGCTGTCCTCTCTCACCACTCCTATTCAACATAGCACTGGAAGTACTTGCTATAGCGATTAGGCAAGAAAAGGATATCAAGGGAATCCAGATAGGAAAGGAAGAAGTCAAGCTCTCACTGTTTGCAGATGACATGATACTCTACTTAGAAAACCCTAAAGACTCTATCAAAAAGCTTCTAGAAACAATAGACTCATATAGCAAGGTGGCAGGCTACAAAATTAACACACAAAAATCAATGGCCTTTCTATACACCAACAGTAATAAAGAAGAAATGGACATTAAGAAAACAACCCCATTCACAATAGTACCACACAAACTCAAATATCTTGGAATCAACTTGACTAAATATGTGAAGGACCTATACAAAGAAAACTATAAAACTCTGCTCCAAGAAATAAGAGAGGACACACGGAAATGGAAACACATACCCTGCTCATGGATTGGCAGGATTAACATCATCAAAATGTCAATACTCCCCAAGGCATTATACAGATTTAATGCCATCCCTCTAAAGATACCCATGACATTCTTCAAAGAAGTGGATCAGACACTTTTGAAATTCATTTGGAACAATAAACACCCTCGAATAGCTAAAGCAATCATTGGGAAAAAGAATATGGGAGGAATTACTTTTCCCAACTTTAAACTGTACTACAAAGCAACAGTTATCAAAACAGCATGGTATTGGAATAAGGATAGGTCCTCAGATCAGTGGAATAGGCTTGAATACTCAGAAAATGTTCCCCAGAGATACAACCATCTAATTTTTGATAAAGGAGCAGGAAATCCTATATGGAGCAGGGAAAGCCTCTTCAACAAGTGGTGTTGGCACAATTGGATAGCCACTTGCAAAAAATTAAACTTAGACCCCCAGCTAACATCATGTACAAAGGTAAAATCCAAATGGATTAAAGACCTCGATATCAGCCCCAAAACCATAAGATATATAGAACAGCACATAGGCAAAACACTACAGGACATTACAGGCATCTTCAAGGAGGAAACTGCACTCTCCAAGCAAGTGAAAGCAGAGATTAACAGATGGGAATATATTAAGCTGAGAAGCTTCTGCACCTCAAAGGAAATAGTGCCCAGGATACAAGAGCCACCCACTGAGTGGGAGAAACTATTCACCCAATACCCATCAGATAAGGGGCTAATCTCCAAAATATACAAGGCACTGACAGAACTTTACAAGAAAAAAACATCTAACCCCATCAAAAAATGGGGAGAAGAAATGAACAGACACTTTGACAAAGAAGAAATACGCATGGCCAAAAGACACATGAAAAAATGTTCCACATCACTAATCATCAGGGAGATGCAAATCAAAACAACGATGAGATACCACCTCACACCCCAGAGAATGGCACACATCACAAAGAATGAGAATAAACAGTGTTGGCGGGGATGTGGAGAGAAAGGAACTCTTATCCACTGCTGGTGGGAATGCTGTCTAGTTCAACCTTTATGGAAAGCGATATGGAGATTCCTTCAAAAACTGGAAATCGAGCTCCCATACGATCCAGCTATACCACTCCTAGGAATATACCCTAGGAACACAAAAATACAATACAAAAACCCCTTCCTTACACCTATATTCATTGCAGCTCTATTTACCATAGCAAGACTCTGGAAACAACCAAGATGCCCTTCAACAGATGAATGGCTAAAGAAACTGTGGTACATATACACAATGGAATATTATGCAGCTGTCAGGAGAGATGAAGTCATGAAATTTTCCTATACATGGATGTACATGGAATCTATTATGCTGAGTGAAATAAGTCAGAGAGAGAGAGAAAAACGCAGAATGGTCTCACTCATCTATGGGTTTTAAGAAAAATGAAAGACACCCTTGTAATAATAATTTTCAGACACAAAAGAGAAAAGAGCTGGAAGTTCCAGCTCACCTCAGGAAGCTCACCACAAAGAGTGATGAGTTTAGTTAGAGAAATAACTACATTTTGAACTGTCCTAATATTGAGAATGTATGAGGGAAATGTAGAGCCTGTTTAGGGTACAGGCGGGGGTTGGGTGGGGAGGAGGGTGATTTGGGACTTGGGTGATGGGAATGTTGCACTGGTGATGGGTGGTGTTCCTTTTATGACTGAAACCCAAACACAATCATGTATGTAATCAAGGTGTTTAAATAAAAAAAAAATTAAAAAAAAAAAAAATTAAAAAAAAAAAAAAAAGAAGCACCCCAGGAATTTGAAAAAATCAGGCCCCTTCCCCATCACTTTTTGCCACACCCTCCCAGGGTCCATCTGCCCAACCTGTGATCTGAAAACCAAGATGGTTGGATCAGAGGACACATGTCATTGTCATACTGCCAAGCTGTTGCTGTGTCCTACCACCCACTCCACTAACACATCTGCTTCCTGCCTCAATGGGCTCCATGTGACATTTTTCTGTATTTCTTGTCCCCAAACTGTGAAATTTCCAAGGGCATTTGCCTAGGCAGCCTCAGGCATGGGCACAGGATGGTCTAGTTCAGTTGTCACCTTAGCAGACGGTGTGGGGGGATTAGGGATGGGAGGGACCTATATCATACATCAGACACTCATGTCTTCTCTATCCAATCTTCCTGGCACTCAAGCATTTCCCAGATCCCACATAATACAACCATTATCACTTAATCATCTGTGTGTAGTGCACTGCTTTTGGGTGCCTCATGGGATACTTTACATCACCCCTCAACTGGTAACTGCTCGGAGTCAGAAGGAAATGGTGAATCTTGGGAGTTGCCTTCATGAAGCACAGGGTAGACTGATTGAATCATGAGTAAGGGCTGAATAAACTCAATTGTGCTTTTAAGAACAGTTTTTGGGGGATCTATGGTTCAATCAGAAGTGATTCTACCCCTTACCTAGAAGACTCGAAGAAACTCCTGGAAACATTCTTTTATGGGTGTGGAACTCCAAAGCAGAGGATGGGACAGGCTTGGCAGCTCAGCATACTCAGTCAATGATCCAGACAGTTCAATATCCAGGGGTCTGGAAGCTCTGGAGGACCACTAGGTCCACAGTCAATGGTGTTTGGGAGCTTCTAGGGTTACACATAATTCTGTTGGAGGTGGGGTGTGGCATATGGTCTGAAATCGCAGCCCTAACTCCTGAGCTATCTCCCCCACCCCTCGGGATATTCTTGGAGGATGGGCAGGTACTGCTGACATTCAGGGATGAGGACCAGGGATGCTGCTCAGCTTCTTACCATGCACAAGACAGCCTCATCCAGAGAGCAATCAGGTCCCAAATGGTGCTAGAGCTGTGAAAGCTTTGGCACCCCAGGTCGTCATGTAGCCAATCACATGCCCAGAAGCCATGGCCTAGGACACAAATAACAGGAAAAAAATGGGACCGGAGCAATAACACAGTGGTAGGGCATGTGCCTTGCATGTGGCTGACCCAGGACAGACCTGGGTTCGATCCTCATTGTCCCATATGGTCCCCCAAGCCAGGAGCTATTTCTGAGTGCATAACCAGGAGTAACCTTTGAGCATCACCGGGTGTGGCCCAAAAACCAACCAAACAAACAAACAAACAAAACCAGGAAAATGTGTGGGTTTGTGGTTCTTGGGAGGAAACTAAGACAGAACAGGGAAGGAAGGGGATTGGGACACTGGGAACACTAGGGGATGTTTGAAAAGGGCCCAGAAAGAAATGAGATTTTGAGAGTAGGGCTGCCTGAGGGGCTGGCTTGGGAGTAGAACTCCCCACCTCTGGAACAACAAGACTCCCCCACTATCCCAGTCCAGGAGATACAGAAATGGGCAGTCTGGAGTGTGGGGAAGCAAGTCCGGAAGAGATCAGGTGGCTGAGTGAGCATCATATGCACCTATAGGTGGGAAATACAACTCTGCAATGACACTACTTTCACCATCTCCCGGTGTCACGCACCTGCTGACACCAAGCAGAGGAAGACACCAAGTTGCAGCTCTGGCTCAGGGCAGGCGTCAGTTTCCATCTCATAAAATTAACATGAGACAAACCGTCCCCGCTTTGTTCTGGTTTGGGGCAGGAAATGGGTTTTTCAATGTACTGTCAGCTTTTATTTGGTCCTGGCAGGCTGGCTTTCGTTCACCTCAGGAGAATATAATATCACAGTCCATATCCTCCGGGAGAAAGTCTCCAGACACCGGCTGATCCTGAATAGAATTTCAACACTGTCCTCAGTTCTTGGGAGAAAACCAAGAGTTTCACGAATTCCATGAGTCATAACCAGGACAATGCAGAGATGGCACAAGCACAGGTGCTTCTCTCATGCACTGATGGGACTTCAGGAAAATTAAGACACCCCCAACTAACTGCTGGAGGGGCAAAGTGCCAACTGGAGAGAGTTAACCAAGCACTGAGAAGACCAGATAACTGCTTTAGAAGGTAGAACAACACATAGCTTTCATGTCATGCCAAATCTGACCATGCTGGTTGTCTAGGACAGTGTTGAAAAGGATTCTTATATATCATTCCATCTGTGCTTTTGAGGAGAAGCCCAGTTGTCCATTACTAATGTAACAGGCCAACTATCTTTGATAATAAAGCTCAAATAAACCCCAAGAAAGCATAAATGGACTTTGACAATACACGATAGCTTTCCTTTTTATGTCTAATATAGAATATAATTAATAGTCCTGGAGAGATAATACAGGGGGGAAGGTGCTTGCATTGAAGGCAGCCAATTTGGGTTCAATTTTCAGCATCACACATAGTTCCCCAAGCCCAAGAGTGATCCATGATCATAGAACCAGGAATAAGTCTTAAGCACTGACAGGTATGGTTCCAACACCCTCCTCCTCAAAGCAAATAATAGATGCCACTCTTAAAGTGTAAATAGAGGACTAGAAAGATAGTATGGTAGGTAGGTAGGGCACTTGTTTTGCACATGCCCCACCTAGATTTGATCTCCAGAATTCCATATAAATTTCCAAGCCCTACCAGAGTGATCCTTGAGCACAGAGCCAGCAGTAACCTTGAACACTGACTGTCAAGTATGGCCTCAAAGCCAAACAAAATTTAAAAATGTGCAAATTGAGTATTTCATAATGCTATGAATGTATTGGCTGACCTCCTCAACTCGAGGAGAATTTAAGAAGAAAATTGAAGGGGCCAGAGCAGTGGCATAGTTATGTAAGATATATACCTTGCATGCAACCAACCTAGGTTAGACTCGAGTCATCCCAGAGCTTGCCAGAAGTAATTTCTGAGCGCAGAGCCAGGAATAACCCTTGAGCACTGCCAGGTGCCCTCCCCAAAATAGAATTCTCTCTTCCTATATGAATAACTGCATAGACTCAGCCAAGGTAGCTGGCTCTGAATTTGGGTTTGATTTCTTGGCTGGAGACCCCTCCCTGACCTTCCTCACCCTTCCACCCTTTTTTCTCTCTACAGAACACCAAAGGAGCCATCTTGGAGAGCAGTAATACATCATCCTAGAACTGGTTTTGCCACATTCTTCCCTCCCAAGGACAAGATGGTCAATACTCCCGTACCCTTCTGTCCCTGCTTACTACATTGTGAGACTCTGCAGCTACAGGCTTGAGTCTGCTCACTCCCTTCTCCTTTTTCTGCCAATACCCTTCTCTGGGCTGCTTAAGAGTACCGAAGGCCTGGCAGAAGCCACCCAGAGAAAGGATTTTGTCTTCTAACACAAAAGAGCTCAACAGTGATCTTTTTGCTTGCTAGTGAAGCTGAGATGGAGACAAAGGCATCCCTCTGATCTGGATCCAGAGAGAGAGAAAAAGAGGGAAATGCTTTATGAATATCTCAAGAGCAGTGGACAAGGAAATGTGTTCTGGATCCATGGTGTTGGCAGAGCTTCAAAACACAGACCCTGAGAAGAGGTCAAAGGAATAGTCGGGAGGGAGCCACAGAATAATGGTACTCTGAATGCCACCATTTTGAGAGGAGAAAATGTCCCTTTATGGCCTATGAGCTGAGGCCTGAGGAACTGTCATGAGCTTCTGTGTCAACTAAATACCTCTGAGAAAAATAGGTGACAGAACAGAGCTACATCCTAGGGGCTGAAAGCTTGACCACAAAAGTACACAAACAAAAGCAAACCAACGGCACATATCATGGGGGAGAAAGATAGCTGCAAAAAGTGTCTTGCATAGCCCTTAATCCTAACTATCTTCAGCAGCCTGGCAGAGTGATTCCTCTGGGCTGTCTGCCTCAGTGCCTGGCAGGGAGGCCTCAGGGGTTTCCTATACTCCTATGACCAGAGAGCTGACTCGACTTTGTTTTTAAGTTATTTTCATTTCAGAGAGAAGAGCTGAGATGTTAAAGGGAGTCTAAAAATTATTCTATGCTCCTGAGTAAAACCCAGGAGCAGAAATGGCTGGGTGAGACCAGCATTCTGATTTTGAACTAAACATCAACTAGGTGCCTAGATTAATGGCCATAAGCCGAATGGAGTTGGACAGAGCAGGACTCCAGGAAGATCTCAGCAGTGTTCACTGGGTTTGGGTAGAAAGGTATGTGGCAAGCAGCCTGGAGTGCAAACTAAAAAGGGACCTCCATAAATAAATGAATAAAAGTTGTGAGTTAGCAAATAGGAGCATTGTGGGGGAGGGAATCAGGGTTATATGTTCGACCTATTTAAACCCATATACAGGCAGCCCAGGGAAATGGCTTTGAACATCAGTAAAGCTATCAGCATAAGCATAGACTGATATTCTGCATTCACCTCCATTACAGCAGCTGGATCTCACTACAATCTAGAAACAGTATATTATCCTCCCTGTGACACATCCAGACAGAGCAGGTAGACTCAGAGCTCAAGAAGCCTCTCACACCCCTGTAGTCTCTGAAAGGCAGAGCTAGGGCTAGGGCAGGCCCTAGTTCTCAGGTTCCTGCTCGGTCATCAACACATCTCAGCATGACAGGAAATCAGCTCCTGCTCAGAACACAGAGCCACAGCTGCAAAACAAAACCTTGTCCTACCTTAATTCAGGGAGTGGAGAATAGAAGCAAACACTTATAAACAAACCCATGAACAGAAGGGCTGGAATTATGGTAAAGGTTGCACTTCCAGTCATGGAAAACGTAATGATTTTTTTAGCATTCTTTAATTTTATTTTAGGCACTGTGATTTACAAGACAGTTCATGATAGACTATTAGTGACTACAACATCCTAACACAACATCCTCCACCACAGTGTCTACATACAAAACATCAATAATCAGGAATTGCTACAGAACAGTAGTCTGAATGGGAGCAAACAGTTCTTAAAAATGCACAAATGCTAGCTAGCATCAACAGACATTAGATGTTAGTGTTCACTAGTCATAGAGAAAGGAAAAATTGCAAGCAACATGGACCTTCAACCCATTGGCAAAATCAGAAAGCTGAGTAGCACTAAGGATTGGAGTGGGGGGAGGGGACAGGGACCTCAACCCCAAAGGACCACAGTTGGGAATCTATATAGAAGGAGCTCATATGATGGCTTAAATTGGGAATTATAGACCCTACACTAACCCAAGCTTGGGAGAGAGCTCAAAGAAACACTTAAAAAGGGGATCAGCACCTGCTGGCATTGTAAAAAATAAGAGACTAGTCATTGTCTCTCACTAAAGAAGAGAAAAATGTGAAGTCTGTGGGCATTCTAATTGGTGATAGCCATTCACACCATGCACCCGTTATTTCTAGTTTTCTCTAGATTCCTGGCAGGACTGCAGTCCCAAGTCCTTCTGAAGCTAGGAATAGCTATGAGGCTTAGGCAAGCTACTTCTGGGTGAGGGGGCACTCTGGCACCTTCCAGAAAGAGTCTATACTGGGGCTGGAGTGTTAGCACAGTGGTAGAGTGTTTGCCTTGCATGCAGCCAACCCAGGACGGACGTTGGTTCAAATCTCGGCATCCTATATGGTCCCCCATGCCAGAAGTATCTCCTGAGCACCACCAGGTGTGACCCAAAAATACAAAAAGAAAAAATAAGAAACCAGAAAGAGCCTATATCAGTCAGCGAGGGCTCTGAAAGGGGAGTGCTCTCACAGCCTCTTTCCCCCATCGTGACATGAAAAGCAAAGCTTCTACTGACCCAACAGATTCATCATCTGGCCAAGCAATAAACCCTTATCAAGTTAACCTGCTGATGTGCCAATGTTTACAACAGTGTGACTTAGCCCACTTGGCTTCACAGAATGATGCAGCTATTGGAAGCAATAACCAAGATGAACATGGGCAGATCTGAGTGAGAATCTGAGTAGGAATGGTAGACTAGAGCAAGCTCCTCACTGCTTATATATCACTGTATAAATCGGTGTCCACACTGATTTTTACACACACACACACACACACACACACACACACACACACCTTTTTACAGACTGTTTTACAGTCCGTTTTATAGACACACACCTGTTTGAGGGCATACAGAAGCACCTTTGCCGGATGCTATGGGGAGTTGCGAGCACACACGAAGATGAAAATGTGCTAAAACAAAGAGAGAAACTTGCATTTATGATCCAAGACTTCAAGTATTCAATAAAAGAATTCAATTCTGAGAAGCCTAAGTGATAGTACATTAGGTAGGGCACTTGTTTTGCATGCAGCTGAGCCAAGTTTGATCCCCAGCATCCCATATGGACCCCTAAACCCACCAGGAGTGATTCCTAAGTTCCAAGCTAGTAATAACCCCTGAGTATCTCCAGGAATAACCCCAAAACCAAAATAAGTAAATAATTAAGTAGAAAATAACTCAACTCTGCTATAGCTGAGATGAAATTTTAAAAAGGAAAAGGGGATGATGAATCTCTATGCACCAGCCCTTCTACAAGCAGTTTCTGTAGTCTTGCCAACTTTTCACGGTCTCAGACAGGCCTTATCCCCAGGGCCACCATGATGCTTGGGGAGGAAGGAGCAGATGACAGTCACAGGTCTGCCTGTCTGTGTCGAATGGTGCTGGGATCTGAGGGAAAGTGCCATGTTCAGAGGAGGGGTGGCCCACAACCTGTTCCAAGAAAGTGAACCTGCACCTTTAGTGGCTTTGATTGATGTAGCTCCCCCATAAGGGAGCAGCTGAGCAATGTACCCTGACTCTTGACCAGATGGAATGGCCAAAGCACCAATAATAAACCTCCTGCTCAGGGCTGCTCTATAGGAGCTGGTGAAAGCTCAGGTGATCTGACAGCCTGACTTAGCTGGATTCTGGCAGAATGTGAGGTTCAGAAATAGGCTGTCTTGGAACCCACTTCAGGATGCTATAGCCATGGCAGTGTAAGATATACTTGAGAGCAGTCCCAGCTCAGCCCAACACTCACCAAACATGCTCTGGACCATTTTTTCTGTCATTTGGGGAGTCATGCCCGGTGATTGCCAGAACTTATTCCTAGCTCTGTGCTCAAGATTACTCTTGTTGGTGCTTGGAGAATCATATGGAGGGAAGGCCAGGAATCAATCCCAGGTTGACTGCATGCAAGGCAAGCATCCAACCCACTATACTCTGGCTCTCTGGTCTGTTTTCTGTCCTTGGTGCTATAAAGGGGACAGGACTTGGCATCAGACAGGCTGAATATCAGGGTTCTCTTGAGTGTCTGAGAGAAAGGCTGTAAGTCTCTTTATTGGATTGTTGGGGCATTATTTGATGTGACACCTCATCAAATGTTTATGTGGTTCAGTGGCAGAGTGACTGCCTACACATGAGAGGTTTACTTCTTGACAGACGTCAGTGGGGAGTGGGAGGTCGGCCAGAAAGATGGATCAAAGAGCTGAAGAGCACATTCTGCAGGATGTGGAGCCCCAGGTTTGAGCTCCAGCATATCATGGCTCTCCATGCAGTGTTAGGAGCAGTCCCCAACAACCCCTGAACCAGAAGGAATATACCTCAACAGCACCAGATATGGCCCCCAAACAAAGCCAAAACAGAAAGGATAATTAGAAAATTAGTTTTCTTCCAATGACCTTTTTAGGAACACATTCTCGCCTCCTAGGCAAGACACTAATTCAAGGCAGTCCGCTGGTTATCTCATGGCCAGCACTGTGCTCAGTGAAGAGCAGAAGCTGGGAAATATTTGTAGAAAAGAGCTGCCCTGTTTACGTGCTTCTCCCTTATTTCCCTTCAAAAACCACCGACGGAACACATACATTTGATTTGAGGCACACACACCCCTATGGCATGTGAATTACAGTAATTCCTTTCAGTTATCAAATATGTTCTTTCCTATTCATTATCAAGATTAATCCTTCTATCAGCCCTCATTTATTATGCTCTTCAGAGAGATAAGTAGGGTGACACTGCAAGAGGGTAACTCATCAGCCTACAGTTTTCAGAAATGCAAGCTAATCAATGTAGAAAGAGCACGAGGAGAAAAATGACTGTTTAACCAATCCGAGGTGTACTGGATTCGGGAAATGATCAGCCACAAGCGCTTAGATCTCTGGAAGAAAGAAGTCTTGGTGTTGAGTCTCGCTCACATATTTCTGGATAGTGAAAAGAGAAAGGTGGTGTTTTTGAAAGGATGCAATATGTGCATCCTTTAACTGCAGGATCAAACTTAGTGTCTCCAGTGTGAGACAGACAAACAAATGAGCTCCTGGATGCCAATCAACAGTGACAGAATGGGCATGTTCCTAGCAATCACACAGAAGCTATCAGAACAGACCCAGAGTTGGGGCAGCCAACAAGATACACCAGCAGCTTTCCTTCAAAAACATTCCAGTGTGGGACTGGAGATGGTACAGTGAATAGGACACTTGATTGCATGAAGCCAACCTAAGTATGATTCCTGGCACCCCGTATGGTTCCATGAGCCCAGTCATGAGTGACCCCTGATCTCATAGCCAGGAGCAAGCCCTGAGCACCACCAGGTATGGCCCCCAAAACAAAGATCAACAAAAACAAAACAGTCTATCAGAGAAACATAAAAGAGACAGGCAAGCTTCTAAAGTCAAAGATGGGGGAGCAAGAGAGAATCAGATGCTGTGTGCTAGTTCTCGGACCTTAAAAGCATGATATGTTGGACAAGAACTGAGTGTTGAAAGGAGGTGAAGTGATAGGTATGAAACCCCTTGTAACAATATTGCAAACCGAAGTGCAAACCAAAGGGAGAAAGGGAGAAAGGAAATGTGTGTGTGCATTTATGTGTGTAAGAGAGAGAAAAAAAATGTCTGCCCATAGCTGGCAGGGGTAAAGGGGAGGGAAACTAGGGACAGTAGTGCTAGGAAATGTGCATTGATAAAGGGTGTTGTACATTGATTGCATGACTGAAACTCAATCATGAATAACTTTGTATCTGTGGAAAAAAAAGCAACTGTATCATGAACAACTCTGTAACCATAGTGTTTAAATAAAATAAGTTTTTTAAAAGTATGGCAAGAATTCTTGGTATAGAAGAAGAGGATGACATCAGGACTGATGGCATTAGGGAGTTAATAGTCATTTATCTGACATGAGATTCTATCAATGTCACATCAATGTGCACTCTGTCTGTGATTAAGGTCTTCTAAGTATGTAGCAGAAGGCCCAGGCTCTCAGAAATGCAGAGAAGCACTTTGGGGGATATTTGAGCAAATAAATACATTTCTTCTCTCTATACACATGCTTTTGTGCATGTCTATGTGTAGGTGTGCCTGAGTTTATGTGTGCAAACATCATCAATAAGAATAAGCATGTGAATATGTGCATGTTAGATAGAAAAGGAGAAAGAGCACACAATATATATGTATGTATGTATGTATGTATGTATGTATGTATGTATTCAGATACTAGTCCAAGTTTTCTATAGGCTTGAAAACTTTCAATAAAAAACAGTTGGGTGGGAAATGCCACTGTTCAAAGTTTGAGGTCATTGCTAAGAGGGGCACTGGCCCATTCTAAAGGTGACCTTTGGTCATCAGTATAATCCACTCTTCTGTTGGCCATTGGGTAGGAACCCAATTCTGGCCAGAAAGAATATCACCAGTCATCCAGAGAGAGATGGCTGTTTTTTTCACTCATTAAAAGATCTTTTCTGTTGATATGGTTCCAATATATAAATTCAATATGGATTATAAAATCAAGTCTATTTTCCACCCCATTTTCATTTTAATAGTCAAACACATTTGCTAAATATTCCAATTAAAGGTTGGCAGAAAGGCCATACTTCACTGTTTAAGCTGTGTTTTCACTAATTTGGTTGCTAGTTAAGGGGTGAAGAGAGATGGCAGCTGTCAGGCATAAGTGTGCCCCCTCCCTCCAGCTTACTCCCTAGCAGGCATGACTAATCAATCACCATATTCGTCCCCTCCTCTAAAGCCTGAATCTCTTCTGCAGTCTCAATAGTAACCCATAGAGTTTCTTTTTCTTATTCTCCTTTTCATTTATTTTCTTTTTCAGACATTGGAAAAGAAGAAAAATATTCACCCTTGTCTTCCTGCGGAACTCATTATTCCAAAGGGCTTATATAAGATTATTTTTTCCTGGAAAATAGCTGTTTTCAAAAACCCTGATTTCTTTTTCTTAACAATCATCTCAACAACCATTTTGCAAGTGCCTACTGTGTGCTGTTATCTGGGATGCCAGGTGAAAAGTTAAGCTCCCTCAAAGGTTACTAATGGACCCAACCACAAATGCCCATTGAGGCACAAAGAAAAGCATAGCCAAAGGGCTGGGCAGATACCAGAAAAAGCTTCAAAGAGATGTTTGGTCTCCTGAATAGAAGCTTCTAGAAGAGAAAGTGTGGCCTGAAAGTTGCTAGCAACAGCACCATTGTCAAGGATGTTCTCTGTGTTCTTGAGATGCATGAGGTTTACTTGAGTCTCTTGACTCTTGTGGGCACTGCTGGAGCACCTCTGTCACTGATGTAGCTTTTGGTCTTCCATTGAAGATGGTCAGGTTCCAAGGAGGCCACTCAGCTATGAGTTTATCTAAAGGTCCATCTTGCTCTGATCCATTCACTGCAGCAGGAAAACCAGGCAGTGGTTGGTTGAGATCTAGGTGGAGTCAAACTCATCTATCCAAGGTCCTGAAATATCTGGCTATCCTATATCAGTGGAGGGTGGAGGAAATGCCATAGTGAGGAGAGGACATGGTGGGAGAGGGTAAGAGTGACGCAAAACAAAATTTACCAAGCCGTTATTAGGAACCCATAAGAAGCAGTCTCATGAGCCCTGTTAGCACCCTTCAAACATGGATTGCAGTGTCCAGCTCCAAAAGCTGGTTCCAGATTAATGGCTGGTATAAAATAGAAAGCAGAAGAGGAAGAAAACCTTTTTGGTTTTTACTTTTTATGTTAAGTGTCCATGTATATGATCTAAAAATCTCTAACAAGGTGTTTGCTCCCATTTTACAGATCGACAAGGTGAGGGTTCAGTAAAGTCTGTTCCCCAACATCACATAAATAACTATTAAAATCCACAAACTCTTACTTTATATGCAGCTCTGCATTATCTTTAATTCTCACAACTACTGGTGAATTGAGTACTATCATGATTAGCTATGACATCAATGAGTCTAGGAAAAATTAAATCACCCCATCAAGATAAAATTTATGTACAAGAGTGGCTTCTGGGATTCTGACTCCAAACTCATGTCTTGAAACAGCCAATGCTGGGGGCTGAAGAGAGAGTACAGTGGATAAGGTGTTTATCTAGCATTTAGCCAACCCTAATTCAATCCCCAGTATATTCCTCTGAACACTGTCAGGAGTGATTCCTAAGTGCTGAGCCTGGAATAACCCCTGAGCATTGCCTAAAACAAAACAAAACAAATCAAACAAAAAAACCAGTCAACACTAACTTTAATAGTACTTGTTACACCATCCACCATGATAGTGAGCAGCACTGCCCCACCTCCAGGAAGGCTGTTTTGGGGCCTGATTAAGTATGTGACTTCATTCCTTAGACCCAATTCAGAAAGGAAGGGAAACTGCTTCAGTACCAAGGAAAACTATACAGACAATTCCAGTTTTAAAAACAGAAGCTTAGACTCATTTCATGCTACATGCCATGCATATACTAATAAGCATGTTGCTGCAAAGCTCTGTCTATGGAAAGAAGCCTTTGCTTTGCTTGCCTGGAGTCTTGGATGTTCTGTGCTTCTGGGCACTTTGCACCAGCTTGAATGCATGTGTTCTACACAGTTTGCTTTGCCCCGTTGAACACTAGTAAGAGTGATTCGTTTCACCATACTAGTAGAAGTGATTCGTTTCACCATCTTTGAGAGCCAGTGCATTTTCTCCTATGATCTGTCTTCTACAGCCATAGCAAGCATAGAGCATGTAGATATGAAGAAGCTAGAGAGAGAAAGTGGCCTGAAATATGCTGAGTCAACACACGAAGGGCAACTGACCCTAGGAGTAAGCTAGATCCTTGGAGGACTTTGTAAGAGTGAAAAATATTCTCTGGCTGCGTCAAGCTGACAAGAGTGGATGCTTGCTATCACCACAGCAACATTGAGG
Source organism: Suncus etruscus (assembly GCF_024139225.1). Taxonomy (NCBI): domain Eukaryota; kingdom Metazoa; phylum Chordata; class Mammalia; order Eulipotyphla; family Soricidae; genus Suncus; species Suncus etruscus. Next base: position 40,170,974 of record NC_064858.1, read on the forward strand.
CTAGCTTAATTAATAACTGTATGCTCACCCTTTAGAACTGCTTTAGGAAGGGGGCATTCTTGTGATCCCCATTTTACAGATGATAAAGCCAAAGCACAGAAGGGTTGGGTTACTCACCAGAGCTAGCACAGCTAGTAAAGGCAGAGTCTAGAATGAACCTCAGGAATACAGACTCATGATTCATTCGTGCACTGCATTTTCTCACTAACATTTTTGCCAAACAGATAGACTAATGCATAACCTTTGCCAAGAAATTCTTCGTATTCTCTTAGCCAGTGTGTAAGGAACACAATAATTATAGGAACATATAATTAAAGAAACACCAACACTGCTTATTTAAATAAGTCTGTTTTCTGCTTGTAAAGCAATTAAAACTGGAAATGGGAAATCACAATTGGAGAAGGCTCTTCTTGGGGGAATTGCCTAGAATTGAGGGGCAGGAGAAGTAAATATTCAGCTTCTCATTATTTGCATGTTCTTCAGTGCTTACCCTAAGGGGCAATAGGTACAATTAAAAAGTCTAATTAGTGTCCTCACCCTCCCCCAATTAGATCTTTTCTTTCTAGTTAAAAAAAAATCTTACGGATTTGTTCTTTTTTCCTAAGCTCAAGCAAACCCTAATGAGATGCAAAGATACTTGAGATAAAAGGATTAATCAGAAACATACATCAGGGACTCAAGGGTCCCTCTCTCAGTCTTCTCTGGGGCAAGGCCACTCAGCGAGGTCTCTCTATCCTGTGTGAGGGTTGCCAGAATTTCCGCTGGCTGTAATTTAGGCCACTTGGTTAAGTGTTCTTTGAAAAGCAATTAATGTATTTCAGAGGATGAGGGCTGGCTAGCAGGTTTTCAGAGCACAGTATGGCATTTCATTTGGGGGGCACTTGACACTGGGGAGCTGTTGTCAGGTCTGGCCCTTTGCAGGCTCCTCCTCTAGGCCCAAGGGCTGTTGCTCTTCCCAGAGCCAGGAATGTAGCTGTGGGTCATTAGTGACAAGTGGCTGATCTGTTTCCAGCATCCAGATTCTAATCCTGGCCCCTCTACTTACCAACCCAACACTAGAGCCTTCACAAAAATGCTCTATGCTTTTGCTTTGTCCTCAGCAAGACCACATTGGTCAAAATTTGAAGTTTGCTGTTGCAAGGCTCAACAGAAAAGACAGATGCAAAAAATCTAGCACCATGCTCAAATCAAATGAGCAATTATTTTTCCATAATTGTTATTAGGGAACATTTAGTACCCAATCTTGCTTTCTGCCACAGAGAGGGCCTGAAAGGCAGATATTTGCAAGAATTCTTTCGCTGATCCATTTTCGAGCTATGACTTTCCAAGGTAGAGTCTCCAGTGACCCAACACAGCCCTCAAGGAAATGCTTGTACCCAATGAGCTGTAGAATATCAAACGATGATGAAGTCAGACACATGGTACTGGAACATCCAGGCAATGTTTTGCAACTTTGTCCATCTCAATGACATTAGAGACCTTTATCTCACCTGTTTACCTCAGCTAGATTGTAACATGAAGGAAAAGATTCCCAGATTAGCAGGGGCAACTTCTGGGATCCCCTCTAACCTCCTGCATTTTGTTGCTTCTTCTGGCAGGCATTCAATAGTCTTTTATGAGCTGGTCAAGCCAGCCAGCTCCTATTTAGCACGGGAGACTTAGGACAGAGTCAACCACATAAGAAAGGGCCGGAGGGCCGGGCGGTGGCGCTAAAGGTAAGGTGCCTGCCTTGCCTGCGCTAGCCTTGGACGGACCGCGGTTCGATCCCCCGGTGTCCCATATGGTCCCCCAAGCCAGGAGCAACTTCTGAGCACATAGCCAGGAGTAACCCCTGAGCGTTACCGGGTGTGGCCCAAAAACCAAAAAAAAAAAAAAAAAAAAAAAAAAAAAAGAAAGGGCCGGAGAGATAGCATGGAGGTAGGGCATTTGCTTTGCATGCAGAAGGATGGTGGTTCGAATCCCAGCATCCCATATGGTCCCGCAAGCCTGCCAGGAGCGATTTCTGAGCGTAGAGCCAGGAGTAGACCCTGAGTGCTGCTAGGTGTGATCCCCCCACACACCAAAAAAAAAAAAAAAAAAAAAAACAAGAAATAAAAGTTGCCTTCCAGGATCATTCAAATCAGTTATTTCATGGAAGTGAGGAAGAAGAGAACCCGCTAAATAAAAATATCTGACCTTAGAAAACCATCCTCAAGACAAAGCATCAGGCAAGCATTCTTGCACAGTCATTGGACCAATGGAACAGTGACCAGATAGTCCTGAAAGTCCCCCTGACCAGCCAGCTCCATTCTAGTGAAGCTCAAGAAGACTGAGGGCCCTGATAATGTCTTGACACGAAAGGATGGTCACAGTCTGATTAGTGCGAAGAGCAGGCACACAACAATTCACTCACCATGAATGTTAGAGGAGGTCAAGAGGAAATCCATTATTTGCACAGCAAAGGGGTTAGTTAAACATAGTCTAGAAAGATGGACTGTGGGACACTGATGTGGTTTCTTTAAATGCTTATGTGAGTTTTCTAGATTGGAATGGATACAGATTTCCTCAAAATTAAGAAAATCATTTTTATGTTTACAAAAAGCTTGGTGTTCTAGGGTCGATGGCAAGGACTTGGAGTGGAGAGATCATTTCCACCACTGTGTCCTAACTTCGGATTGGTCTGCATCCTCAGACCACAGTCATTGAACCAATGGAACAGTGACCAGATAGTCCTGAAAGTCCCCTGACCAGCCAGCTCCATTTTAGTGAAGTTCAAGAAGACAGAGGGCCCTAGTGGGTCTAGGAGACAACAGCCAAATCACAGAACTTAAACTAGCCCAGGCATAGCACTAAGAAAAAGGGTTGTCTATGATGGGTCGTCTATGATGGTTAGAGTTAGGCCGCTTGCAGACCACGGGCTCAGCTCCAGACAGCCCAACTCTTACCACTTTCAGAAAGCCAATTCCTGGCCTCTGGAAGTCTCTAAACACCAACCCCATCTCTTTCTGATGAACTCTGGTGTTAACCTTCTAATACCTGTCAGCCCCTTTACTCTTTTACTCACTGGTCTCAAGTTACAGCCAGTCACACAGAATCAGCCTTTGACTAATGTGACCAGGTCCCCATCATTCTGTGCCCAGTCTGGGGTGGACAAAGGGGCGCTCTTTCTTATCTATCACTGTTACCCATAGATAACCTCGCCTAAGTCTGGTACCTGGTGGCACTTAGTAAATATTTTAAATAGGGGTCACTGCTGCAGTGCTCAGCTTGCAGTGCTGTCTGGGGTCTGCTGGCACTGCAGGGGATGGAGGTGCCAGGAATACCATGTAGTACTGGAGGATGGACTCAAGGCCTCACATATATCAGGCACAAGTTTGAACACTGCATCTACTGCTCCTTGGTAAAGCTCTTCCTTGGAAAGAGAAGAAGATCATATAGAGGCAGGAAGCAGAAATGAAGTCAGCAATGACCCAGGGTGCCACAATGGTTCCCAAACACAGGCCGGCAAACAAGCACAAAAGTGTGGGGTAGGAGGAGATCAAGTTCCTGCCTTTTGGCTTTGTTGTTTGTAATAAAGGATGAAAATAAACCCTTCACCTGGGAAGATTGGAAATCAAAGCCTCTAGCATCTGAGGTTGGGTGACACAGCTCTGGAAGCTATGGCCTGATTACTCATGGAGTTTGAGTGGTTACTCAGCATAAAAGTGAGTCACAAAAGTGAGCTGGTGGGTCACAGTTTGTATAGCCCATTCCTGAACCTTCTATTTGCATCAGTTACTGTTTAACAGGGAACTCTAAACCTATGTTCCCTTCTGATCGGTAGCTAGTTCCCCACCAATATCTCTCCACATATGCCACTACCCCCAAACCAACTCACGTTTACCCCCCATGTTTACTACCACTCTACACATTACCACCCACACCACCAGTTACCATTCCCCACAACCCTGCCACACCTACTACCACCCCACACCACCAGCATTTTCCAAACCACTAGCCCCCACATTTACCATCTCCCACACCCTCCACATCTACCAGCATCCCCCACACCACCAGCAAACCCCAGATCAACAGCATCCCAGCCCTCACAAGACCAACACCCTCCACCTCTATTCAGCAAGTGTGTCATGTGGGAGCAGGAAGCCCCAGTTCAGAGGTCACCATCTGAGAAGTATCCAGAGGACCCACAGACACGTACGTCTTTGGTCCTTTCTCTGCTGCAGGCTTCTAGATCCTCTGACAAATGAGAGACGGGACTTCTGTCCTGATGCCCATTGTCAGCTGATCATCTTTCCTGAGGTGGAAACCACACAGCTTTGCCTCCACGCCCCTCCTGTCTCTCACTCCTGGAGCATGCCCAATGCTTGAGGATGCCCTTTCTATTTGATGCAGTTTTGCATGAGTAATCAACACTGTGAATTCTGGAGTGTAATCTGAAGCCAGGCACCCTCAGGAAGTGTGGGCGAGGATCCAGGAGATAACCCCCAGCCAGGCACTTAGCACGTTCAGATCCGTTACAAGGAACAGCAAATGCAGTAATTAAACAACGTTTCTCAAGGCCCCAGGATGCACCTGTATTTGAAGGCACACACTCCACCCAGCCTCAACCTTCTTCCTCTCTCTCCCCTGCCAACTGCCATAGCATAAATCATACCTTAGACTCCTTCCCACCCTTCAGTGTAGTACAGGGAAGCACAAACCTCACAGGGCTAGGTGGGGTGTCACCAGTCTGAGCTTTCTGGGTTTCTTCAACAATGTAAGCATCTGCTGCCTGTTTGGGAAGGGAGAGGGAGCCTTTGGCAATGCTGATTAGCTCCGGCTCACACCTGAGCCACACTTCTGTGCCTGGGAAGACCAGAACATTTGGCACACATTACCCCCCCCACCCCATTTTTAAAATGGACTCCCAGCCCTGTTCTCCCAGCAGTTCCCTGCCTGCAGCTTTAGACTTTGGGAACCTGTCAGTTGAGACTCAAAAGGCTCCTGTGAGATTTCCCAGCTGTGTCTGGCAAATTTGCCTCTAGATCTCCAGGGAGGCAGAACAATGAATTATTAACATTTTTATCAGAGGCACATTCCATAAAGTCAAGGAACAATAAAATTGTTTCCCCTATATTAGTTTCATTTTATTTTTAAATGACCTATAGACAATGAGCAGAAGTAATGAAGTGTTTCCTGGTCTACAGGAGGGAGGCAAATAGCACTTTCTCTGCCTGAAATCCTCACAAAGTGCCTGTGTTCTGTATCCTCCAAGAGTCCAAGATGGGCACCAGGGACTTGGGCACAGATGCCAGGGGTAGGAAAAGGTGGATCCAGATTTCTTTTCTGTAGAGTTCAAAAACAGGAGTATCATTACCCCTGAGTTTGTGGGTGAGTGACCTGCACAGGAGGAGCCCCTACACCTCTCCACCAGCTTCCCCAGAAACAATGACTATCTTTCTGCTGTCCGGCATCACCTCCTACTTCCTCTCTTTGCCATTTTCCATCTCAACATCTATTTCCTAGAGCTTGCAGATACTGAGACAATCCAGTTCAGTTCTCTAGGATGACCATGTTTTGGAGATGCTCTGTTCCAGCAAGAATGACCACCACAGTATGGTCTTCCCCACCACTGCCTCAGAGCCAATGTTCATCCAAGCTGTTTCGGAGCTGGTTCAGAAAGAGCAGTTCTTTCTCTCTACAGTGTAACCTAAGGAGGTCAGGTCAGACATCTGGCACCATTGGCGCTCAAATAAATGTAAGCCAGCCCTCTCTGAAGGAAAAGAGCTCAAAGGTGCAAGAGAAGTGGAGGCAGGGTCAGAGCGCTAGCAGGTAAGGCATTTGCCTTGCACATGGCTGACTAGGGTTCAGTATCTGGCATCCCATATGGTCCCTGAGCCTGCCAGGAATAGCCTAGAAACCGAAAAAAGGGTGGAGAGGAGAGAGAGAGAGAGAGAGAGAGAGAGAGAGAGAGAGAGAGAGAGAGAGAGAGAGAGAGCCAAATCCAAGTCTACCTTTGTAAAGAACTACAAGACCATAGAATGGAGTATTGACTTGCTTTCCCGAGTGGCCTCAAAGATACATATTGAGGGCCAAGTAGAGGATCTACTGATTTATAAAGGCATTTGGGTTTTTGTTTCTGTTTTTGCCTCCATCACTCCACTTCCTCCCTTTTTCTAAACCTGAAATCATCCATGATGATTCATAAACATGATATTTCAAGAACACCTTTAACCACAACTTTCTGAAAACAGAAAGTGGAGGTGAACAAAAGAACTCTCAGGCAGAAGAAAGCCCAGTGAGGTAGGCATTCAGTTGAAGACCAATCCAGTGAACTGGTACAGATGGTCAGTCAGGCTGGAGTATCCTTACTGCCCAATGGGAACAGTCAAGTTGGATGCAGAATCACATGAAGTTGAGTACTTTCTACTATGACGTTCATCTTTTTCTAAGTTCCTCGATCCAACTGGGTAATTTGGACAGCAAATCAATCACTTTAAAAAATCAATTTAAACTCGTGTTAATCAGGTTGCTAAATGAAAGTCTAAAATATCGGACTCAATCCATGTTGCCACTTTAAGTGGCTGAGAATTAAAGCTGTGTTTATAATCAAGTACAAAAAACAAGAGGGTCTGGCCTGGGTCCACCTTCTTCAGAGATTTCAAGAATAAGTCCTGTTCCTTGGTATTAAAGGATGAACAGACATGGTATCAACCACCATCCATTTAGGAAAGTAGTTGTAATTCAATGGCTGTGGGATGCAGGATGATTAAAAAACAAAAATAGAACAAAACAAAACAAAAAAAAACAAACAAGAATACTTGCGTGAAAGACTAATAAAAGCCTGGATATACAAAATACAAAGTTCAACAACATCAACAAAAATAAGAAATCCATGACAAAAGCTAGGCGAGAAATTGAACAGAAACCTCCTAAAAGAAGATATGTGAATGGCCAAGAAGCAAATAAGAAGGTGTTCATTATCAGTGATTACCAGAAAAATGCAAATAAAAACAATGAGCTATCTCAAACCCATGCCGGTGGTATAATCAAAAGATTAGAAACAGGTGTTTTGGGAAATGTGGTGAAAAAGGAACCCCCTCATTATTGTTGATGGGAATGTTGTCTGGTTCAGATTTTATCAACAATAGTGTGGAGACGTCTCAAAGACAAAGAACAGAACTTCCTTCCATATGAAACAGTGAGTTCCCTCCTAAGTTCCCCTCCCCAGATCAAAACCAATATAAACTTTAACCTGAAAGAACATATGCATGGCACTATGGTCGTCTCACTATTAGTGTTCAGTAAGCATTAGTCATACCAACCAGCCAAGATCTGGACACAACCCAAGTGTCTGACAAGAGATGAGTAGGTAAGGAAAGTAAACACTATAAATACACAATAGAATACTATGAGTAGAGATGAGATCATGCAACTTATTCCAATTTGGATAGAATTAGAAAAGATAATCTTGCTCATATGTAGAGCATTAAAAAAATCTGGTTGTAGAGTCTTGTATCTGTGAGACCCCAGGTTTAATTCCCAGCCTTTAATTCCCAGACAAATGAAGAAAAGGTTGTGCTGGAGAGACAGCTCAAGGAGTAGAGCACAAGACTTGCATATAGGAGGCCCAGGTTCAATTCCTGGCACTGGATGGTCCCTTGAACATCACTAAAAGTGACTCCAAGCACTAAGGAAACAGTCCCTGAGCACCCTTAGGTGTAGCCCAATGCCCTCCATCTGGGCCTAGGGCTGTAACTCAGGTAGAGCACATGTGTGAAGCCCTGGGTTCCATCCCCAGCAAGAAGGGCAGGCGGGAAGGGAGGGAAGTTGAATAGTCCCCAAGGAAAGAAAGCTCGAAAATACTGCCAATAGAAGAGTTGAATGGAGCTGCAAAGGGGTCAGAAGGGAAATTGGGACAGCAGAGGGTTATTGACACTAGTGAGAATGTTACAGCCTTGTAAGTAAGAGACAATAACATGGAAGCTATTATAAATCACATTATCCGCAATAAAAAATAAGTGGGAAAAGAAATACTTGTCTGCACATGAGATCTTGGAAAAACTCAGCCACTGAAGTTCTGGGATTGTCTAGCAGAAAATAGTAAAGCATGGACTGGAGATCTATTGCCATCTTGACAGGCACGTCATCAGCCTGACCCACAGCAAGCACCACTAACCAGCTACTGTTTGGACTCCCAGACCAATCACAAATTCTTCCTGACTAACTAAATGAACTCATACTGGGGGTAAGGGCAATATGTCAGGCTAAAGGAATTCTTAACTTCCCTTGGAGAAAAGGTGATGGCAGTTATGTCTTCATCAGAGAGAGCACCAGGAACTTCAAAAAACATCCATGGAGTTTCTCAAAAGGGTACCTCCAACCTTGGTCTTTCTTGTTTCAAATGAAGAAGTGATGTAGAAATGACTTCCATTCCCACTTCTAAACTTCTACTCAGACTCTACTTCACCTGGAATATCTCCTCCCTCCCCTTTCAGCCACATGACACTAAGTCAAGCCCTATATCCTCCCTAAACAACAACTTTTTGGATGTGATGGCTGGCACTAGAATAGCCATTCAGAGACCATGAGGATATCTTAAAGACATGAACCAGGTGCTAAAAATAGCCAAGAAGAAAGGCAGCAGCCTGTGAGACCAGAACCATCTCCTTGACATTAGATTTACTCCCTGCTTTGGAATGCCACCACTCACTGTTGGTTTGGATCTGATATTTGCTGCCAACCAAAATCAGACATCAGGCTAGCCAATTAAAATCAAATGTTCTAATTGGCCAAAGATGGCTCCTTCAACTGTGGCTACCTTTAGCAATCACAAGACACTAATAGAAAACACAGTTTGGGCTCTGATTCAGGGGGTGGGGGTGGGGGATGACTTTACTGAGTACCCAGAGCAAGAAAAGAGATAAGAGCATGGAAAAAAAATCCAAACTCTACCCTTAGAAAGCTTGTGGTATTAAAGGAAAGTCAAATAAAATCCATAGGAAGTATCTCAGGGTGTCCTGGGGATCAATCCTGGTGCTATCTACCAACCAGGTAACAACTAAAGCTTCAATGCTTAGACTTAGCTCTGTAACACTGTTGAGGGGCTACCAGGGAACTTGGGGATCAAACAACACCAGAAATAAAAGAGGCTCTCCAGTAGGTAAGTCATATATGCTCTAGTCCTCTGAGTTACCACCCCAGACCCTCAACTCTGATTCCTTTTATTTTATTGGAATTTATGTGACAAATTTCCAGTTCTGTTACCATTTATGATTTTTATGCTCAAAGTTACATAAGTTAACTTCACCACCACTGTCCTTGGTCACTTCTAGTTTGCCTTTTCTCCCCCCACCCCCGCCAAAACCCCCACTCACATACACATTGCTTGGTCACTTTATATACTTGCTTTCAGGATGTCACAAGTTCAAGGACCAATTTTGTTACCACTCAGTTTTCCCTTACATTATCTGCAACCTGAAAAGTATCCACTGGTTTCAAAGTAGGAATTACCAGTTCCAGAACATGAACTCTACAAAGCCATAGGTAATAACTGTGTTACTAGGTCAACTCCAATATGATTTATTCCTAACCCAAATCCCATAACATTTCTATCCTGAACTGCTCAAGTCAACATTCATAACATTCTGCCTTCTCTTAGAGGTGGGCCCACACAGATCTTCTCATTCTTTAAGAATCCCTGCAGAGGTAAGGTACTGGCAGAGAAATCAGGGCCTCCTATCTGAAAGCAGATACAAAATATGCTAAATGCAAAACATTTATAGAGTTTTTCTAGTCATTAGGTAAACATAAAGGGGCACATGTGGGGATGACAGCCTAGAGCACCTCAAGCCACAGAGTTTAGGGAATGTTGAAACTACCTGAGTTGTTTCAAACTTGTATCCATATCTGGCTTCTGAGAATTAGATAGAACTGATTGATGCATGTGATATATGTAATATATACACGTGTGCATACAAAAAAAAAAAACATTTCCCAGGTACTACTGCAGAAATACACTTCCCCTTGCTTGATACAAATAAAAACAAGTGGAAGCATCCATTGCTTTATGATGTACAATCAATATTTGTCCTTTCCTGGAAAATTCCTTTCCTCTTATGTGGTTTGTTGAAGAGCTGGGGTCACATCTGGAGGTGTTCAGAGTTTATTTCTGACTCTGCATTCATGGATTACTACTGGTGGGGATTTGGGAGGCTATAAGAGGTGCAGAGTGATGAGCCTGGGTTGGCTGCATGCAAGGCAAGTGCCCTACCTACTGTATAATCTTTGTGGCTCCCCAAAACTCCCTTTCTTTTAAGGAAACCTTAATGAGTGATTGAGACCCATGGTCAGGCTCCTGGAAGGGAAATGCATAACGATTTCCAGATATCATGTTCCCCATAATAGAAAACTCTTAACTAAAACAAACCAGGAAGGAAACTTAAGCCTCTAGAAGTACATCTCCAACTGGCGTATCCGAACTTTTCAAGTATTCAGTGAAATACAGGGTGACGTCTTTGTGTGAGAACAAAAGGAATTTTACAGCTAAACTGTAAAATACACATAAACACACACACACACACACCAGGGGGGACTTGAAGCATGTAATATGCACTAGGCACACAGAAACAGCACTGAAGCAGACAGGGACTGGGAGCTGCCCCCACTGGTGACCTTGGTGAACATTTTACCAGTCTCCCAGACCTTTCAGGAGCCACAGTATATGGTAATTGATGAGACTTAATAAACCATGAACATGGGAGGAATATTCATAATAACAACACTAAAATGACAATCAGTGTGGCCTGGTAGATAGTAAGCTCCTCCAGCTTTCCGTGCCCCTCACAGTACAAAGCGCCACCCCCTTCTCTGGTGATGTGGTTTCCTGGGGAAGAGGGAAGATGAGGCAGCTCTGAGCTCATCAAATACAAACATTAGGTTACGCCAGTGCAGATCAAACATTTGAGTCAATGAGCGCAATGTTGTTCCGGGGGGGCAGAAGAGGGATGGTTCTGGTCTTGCAACAGACAACCAGAGAGGAGCTACTGACAGTTGTAAAGGTGTCTTCACCTGTTACACGAGGATCCGAACTCTTCCCCAAATGAAAGACCAGCAGGAGAGATGGAGGAAATGACAAGTAAGTCCAAAGAGGAAGGATGAGCCGAGTGGTGGTTTTATCTTTCCAGTTCTATCAGCTCATCCATTGATCATTTAATGATTCCCTGCCTCCACTGTGTCCAACATGAACATCCTCGATGGAATTTTCCCTGTGTCATCTGGTGCCCTTGCTATAGATGTCCAGCACAGTAAGCTCCTCACTGGTTGTGGGTTCAGGGGTGTGGGCCAGACTCAGCAACATCTCTGTAGCTCAGGACCTCCCTTCTTGCTCCTCTGCCACTCATTTTGCCACCCCACACAAATCTACATACCCCCTACTGGTATAAGGGGATCCAATTTGCAAACCCAGGTTGGCACTATGGCAGTAGGCACACCCCTGAGATCCAAAGTCTATACCCCCTTTCAAAATCTAGTGGGAGAAAGAGGGAACTAAGGAAGGAATGATTAGCATTTTTTCCCTCTCTGTTCTTCCAAGAGCAGCCAGATTCAACAGGGCGGGCAAGCTTCAGCTCTGGGAACAGTCCAAGAGAAACCTACTGGCCAATACGTAGTACCACACTGCCCATGGGAGGTGGGGCTTATTCCAAGAGGACCCATTCATTTACACAAGCTCAGTACCCAATGGGTGAAGACTGTTCTTGGTTGGTTCTAAGGCTCCCCCCAGGTGAACAGGACAGATAAAGGTCTTAGCAGTGGCGGCACTAGAAGGGAAAGGAAAGCAAAGAACTGGTCTGTACAGGCTAACTGCAGAGAAGTTGTAGGCCAGCCTGATACATGCTGGAATTGATGTTACAGAGGATGGGAGAGTGGGGTGCCTCCAACATCTCAGGAAATCACAGCCTTAAATCTTAAGTGCTCCCAGACTTAGTCCTTCTAACCTGCCCCTCAATGGACACTTCTAGAGGGCAGGATGCAGAGGTCCAGAGGCTTGGCATAGGTAGTGCAGCCAGACTGAAATGTCATGACAGATGCTGGTTCAACACTGTACCATCCCATCAGAGGGACACTGTCAGGACCCACCAGGAGCCACCGTGTCCCAGCATCATTCCTTCTACCTCAGGCATACTGGAATTCTGAGGAATTCTGGACTGAGTCACTATATAAAATGGTGACACACCACCTCTTAGGAAATGACAAGCCAGTTTTATTTGTTTATTTATTTGTTGGTTTAGGACTATGTCCTGTGGTACTCATGACTTACTCCAGACTGTGTGCTCAGGGGGTTATATCTGAAGGTGCTGGCATGGGGAGAAACCCTATGTAGTACCAGAGTTGGCTGAATGCCAGGCAAGCAACTAATCTATGCTACCGTTGCTCTGGCTCTGCACCAGGGTTTTAAAATGCAGTCCTGTAGGAAGCACAGATAGATGGGACAACCTATAGGTGAAAGCACATAGAAATGGAAGGCAGGTTGGGTGGATGGAACAGGATTCTGTCTGGGGTCAGAGAGGACTTGGATCAACTCCACCTCTGTTCTCTTTGCATCAGAAAGGTCACCTGGGAGGGGAGGCAGTGACATAAATAGAGAACAAAAGGAAGAGCTTGGCATCAGGGGAAAAAAAGTAGAATTGTAAATAATTATGAGAGGAGAAGGAAGAAGTTCTTGGACCCTGAAGATCCAGGAGCTGTCTCCTCCCAACCCCAATCCCCAGTTCTGCCTCCTAGAAGGGCACAGCCAGTGCTAGTTCACTTCATTCCCTCCCTTCGCTCATACTTCTCATACTTTCATACTTCTCATACTCAGCCCTTACCTTTCTCTGCCCAGTGGTCCCATCACAGCTCCAAGCTGCTCACGTCTACACTCCCCTGGGCTGCCTCCAGGTTTATGGTTCCGGATTGCTGAGCAGCCTAAGCTGCCCAGGTATGTTGAAGGAAGGACTTGCTAATTACTGAGGCTAGCACTTTTCAAATTCTAATGAGTGCTTTCAAACTCCATCTTTCTCAAATCCAACTTATGCCAAAGTCCAAGACATACCAAACAGACCCAAAGATAATAAGTTAGGGTGGGGACCGGTGCCCCCTCTTTTATTTAACTTGGCTCTCCAAATTAGGTGAGTCCAGACTAAAGGCACTGATTTTTTCTAGTCTTCCTAGAAGGGAGCTATCATACCAATGTCATTTTCTTGTTATCCCCTTGAGATTTAGGAAGTCTCTTCAATTCACTAGGATTATTGTGGATCATGAGAAGGGCATGCATGCCTCTAGGTTCTGAGCCTAAAACCACTGCAAGATTAAGGGCTGAATTGCAACAGCCGAGAATACCTCCTCACTGCTAAGGGCACCAGAATAGAGGAGCAACTGGTTGGAGAAAACCAGGACACAGTAATGGTTTCTACCTCCCAGGCCAGGCCCTTTCTTCTGCTAGACAAAAGGGCTCCATCCTGGTCTTTTTTCTTCTTTATTTGGCCCCATCCCATCTTGTAGCTTTAAATACTATCTGCATACTTGTCAAGCCCCAAACTGCCATCTCCAACCCAGTCTCTCTCCATGTCAGGCAGACTCTATCTCCATAGTGCCCATCTCCACCTGCACAGCAACCTTTGCATACCCCAAACAGCTCTCATGACCTTTCCATTCTCTCCAACCTTGAACTTGCCATGGTCTTTCCTTTCTCGAAACCCTAGAGTTATCTCTGACTTTCACTGTTCCCTTCTGCTCCATCTTGTTGTTTTTGTATGGCCCAAATACAACCACTTCCAAGGCTCTTATATCCCTGCTACTATGTTGACAATGCAAAACTTCTGTTCAGGATCATTATTATTATTTTTAGCCAATAGCCAGAGGGACTCTTTTAAATTTTATAAAAAAGTAAATCCTTTGTGCATGCTAGCCTAGGACAGACCTTGGTTCGATCCCTCAGCGTTCCAAATGGTCCTCCAAGCCAGGAGCAAGTTCTGAGTGCATAGTAGGAGTAACCCCTGAGCGTCACTGGGTGTGGCCGAAAACCAAAACCAAAACAAAACAAAAAAAGTAAAACCTTACGCAAATCCAGCTGTGGCTTCATGGTTCTCTAAGGAAACTTGGTGTTTACCATAGTATCTGAGGAGCTCCATAGCCTGGCTCCTCTGCTCTCGCCCCTCACCCTCTTGGCTCACTCATGATTTGCCCACCACATGGCTTCTTTGCTATCTTGTCATAGGGTCTTTGCATTGGCCATCCCCTCTACCTGGTAGACTGTTTGCAGGAACTCAGAAAGCTAAATCTCTCATCCCCATTACCTCTCTGCATCACTGTCACATTCTCAGTATCACCACCTGATCAGAGCTCTGCCAATCCCCTGGAAGCTGTTTGCCCATGGGAGATGTCTATTTCTAACATCCTAGATCACTCACTTAGGCTTGCTATATCATTAATTACATTTTCTATTCATGGCCTCTCCCTGCCAGATTGCAAGTATCATGAAGCCCTGGTAGTTGGTCTTTCTAGGCAATGGTGGCTGTTGAGTGCACAGAATGGAGCCTTATAGACCTTGGTGCTTGGTTAAAAATGCAGTAACCCAATGAAAGAATGACATTCACAAATAATTGTCATTCACATCAATAGTGCCTAGAGCCTTGCAACTCCCCCTGGATTTTTCAGAGGTAAAAAGGAATTCCAGTGAGGTTCAATTACTGCTTGTTCTTAGCCTGTTCCTTAATCCCTGATCTCATGCTTAAAGAAGGGGAACTTGGCCTTGTAGCTAGATCAGTAGCAGACATAGGTGGAGAGAAGTGGGAGTGGGCATGTGAGGGGAGTCTAGAGAGAAGATAGCTTTCCACAGCTGGTCCCAGGGTGCACCTTTGACCACTGTACCCCTTGTTGTGTATGTAAATATTTTGGGGATCATTATGTTACTGACCCTACCCTGATCCAGTGATTGTGCCCTACCCTAGGGTGTGACCTGGCACTCTGCCCCCCCACCCTAGGGTGGTACCTGATTCTGCTTCCACCATTGGGTGATATCTGATCCCACCATTGGGTGGTACCTGATTCTGGGGGATAAATCAAGGGTCTGTGGAAGGCGAGGGGTGGTTGGCTGGAACTGAGGCTGAGACCTTGGACTTCAGTCTTGTCCACCTAATAAAGCTAATATTTCCACAAGCCTGACTGTCTGCGAGCTGTTTACCTTCCGTTTCACCTCAGAACTGTCGGCTGGACAGGGTGGCAGACGCGTGTTCCAAGCTGGAGGGGAAAGACCTCATCCTCCATCCCTCCATCAGTCAACCTCTTCAGGGGCTGACTTGCAACACCCCTGATCTGAAGAAGAGGCAACAAGAGACTTTTCTCAAATGGCAGTCCCAGGATAGGGGGAGCAGAGGGAGTTGGCAGGGAAAACTGCAACCAGAGATTTTGGCACCAGGGAGATTCTCAGCTCTGTTTCCTGACCCCCAAGACTCCAGCATGGGCAGGACAATCACTCATTGTGATCCCCAAGTCCACACCACCTCCAAATATCTGATGTCCTAGAACCAATTGCAACTGCTCCTAGAAGGAATGAGAGAAGCATCTACATCACAACCCACAATCTGAGAAATGTCCTATGACCCTCCCATGTGTCATGTGTTTCCCCCATATGCTCCCCCCATATGCCGTGGTGGGGGGCTTATGTGTGAATAAATTAAACCCTTCTCAGGTTGGCTCCCTTGGGAATGTCTAGCCCCTACAACACCTTCAGAATCAGCACAGAAAAGGCTGTACCACAGCACTGAGGGGAAAGGGAGGGGAATACCTACTTCCCATCCATGAAATTTAGAGGCATCCAGAGATGGGAGAGTGAGATTTAATCTATATGTTTCTAGACATGCAAGGTACATGCCTGCCTCAATTCCTGTACTATCTCCCTCAACCTGGACCTGGTTACTTTCAACCCCAGGCTGGTATTTGAAGCTGGGATTAGAAAGAATCCTCAGAGGTTGATCCAAGCAACATCAACCTCTGAGGCAAGTAGAGGTTTCTATGACTGATTGATTTCCATTCAGAAGCTCAGGCATGGGAACTGTAACATGGATTTAGCCATGCTCACCTGGTTGATGTCTGGAAGTTCTTCCCATGACAAAAATCCATTCTGCTCCTGACTGGATCCTAAAGGAGCCTATCCCACAGCTCACCCACTGACCACTTTTCTACTGACTGTGCTCCTCTTCCTCCTAATGTTCCCTCTGCCACAGCCCTTTGTACCTCCTGTTTGTAGTCAGAGACCAGGCTTTACCTGTCCAGCTATCCAGACTTCAGCCTCACTCAAGCTGTGCCCCCTTGTTTAGCTATTCTTGCTAAGCTATTATTCTCATTAAACAAAGAGGAAGACTGAGCCACAGAAAAGAAGCCAGGCTAATTCCCTGATACTGTCAAGCTAGGAAGCTGCCAAATCCGCACAGCTGCTTACTGACAGGCTAGTTGAAGTATTTTACTAGATAAAAGTGAAAGTAACAAGGGCCAGGCCAGGGAGATAGTACAGGGATTGAGGCATGCACCTTGCATGGGACAAACCTGGTTGAACGGGATCAACTGCCAGAACCACAGATGGTTCAGTCCTAAAGCACTTCCAGGAGTGATTTCTGAACACAGAGCCAGGAGTAAGTAAGCCCCTGAGTTTTGCGAAATGTGGCCCCAAATGAAGAAAAGAAAAAGGGGGAGAAAAGAAGGGAGGGGAGAGAAAGGAAGGAAGATATGTAGGAGGGAGGGAAGGAGTGAGGGAAGGAACAGTATGAGAGGGAGGGAGGGATGAAGGTGGAAGGGAGGGAGGGATGAAGAAGGGAGGGATGAAGGAGGGAGGGAGGAAGAAAGGAAGGAAAAAAGGGAGGAAGAAAGGAAGGAAGGAAGGAAGGAAGGAAGGAAGGAAGGAAGGAAGGGAGGGAGGGAGGGAGGGAGGGAAGAAGGGAGGGAGGAAAGAATGAAGGGAGGGAGGGAGAAAAAAGGGAGGAAGGAGGGAAGGGAGAAAGGGAGGAAGGAAGGGAGGGAGGGAGGAAAAAGGGAGGAAGGAAGGAAGGAAGGGAGAAAGGGAGGAAGGGAGGGTGGGAGAGAGGAAAAGGGGAGGAAGGAAGGAAGGAAGGGAGGGAGGGAGGGAGGGAGAAAGGAAAAAAGGAAGGGAGGGAAGAAGGAAGGAAGAAAGGAAGGAAGGGAGGAAAGGAGGGAGGGAAGAAAGAATGAAGGGAGGGAGGGAGGAAAAAGGGAGGAAGGAGAGAAGGGAGAAAGGGAGGAAGGGAGGGAAGGAGGGAGAAAGGAAAATAGGAAGGGAGGGAAGAAGAAAGGAAGAAAGGAAGGGAGGGAGGGAGGAAAGAATGAAGGGAGGAAGGGAGGAAAAGGGAGGAAGGAGGGAAGGGAGAAAGGGAGGAAGGAAGGGAGGGAGGGAGGAAAAAAGGGAGGAGGAAGGAAGGAAGGAAGGAAGGAAGGAAGGAAGGAAGGAAGGAAGGAAGGAAGGAAGGAAGGAAGGAAGGAAGGAAGAAGTTATAGGGAACATATCTTAAGGCTAAGGGTAATCTACATAATACTTTCTCAGAGTTAAAGAAATTTTTATCTTACCCCATCCAGTGACTAATCCTCCCTCCAGAACTACTGAATCAACCCATATCAGCCTTCAGATAATCCTGAAAGGAAGTGCTACAATTATCCTCATCCAACAAAGGAGTAAATGCAGCTTCAGGAATTCACTGGCTTAGCCAAAGTCATGGGCTTAAAAAGTGGTGGATCTGGAATCTAAATATTGGTCAACCCAACTCGCATATCCAAGAGGCCCTAGTTCTATGATTCCAGGAGGACCAAGAAAAGTTTGATAGTATTGCTAACCTCTACATTCAGTTTGAATAAGAAAAGTTGGGTTTACTCAGCTAGGCAGGGTATAGACAGAGAAGTTCCCTAGAATTACAAAATTATACACTGCTTCAGGGCCTTAGAAGAGGAGGGTATACACAATGACTCCCAAAGCAGCCAGAAAATTTAGGAAGTCAGTGGTTAAAAATAAGGGTGGGACCCAAAAGATACTAGAATAAGCAAAACATTTACCTTGTATATGGCTAAACTATGTTCAATCCCAACTCTATATATGGTCCCCAAGTACCACCAGGAGTGATCCCTAAAAATGGAGCCAGGAGGAAACCAAGGCACTGGCTAGATTTGGCCCTAAACCCAAAATTAAGTAATTAACTAATTTGTTAAAAGGAGGAACTCTTCAACCATATATTATATGTTTATATGTGCTATATCCATACATCAGCCAAGATGACCAGCACCGACACAAACCCTTCTCTCCACTTCACATCCCTTGGGCTGCATAGAATATTTCTGGAATCTTCTAAAAGGCTTAATTACTTAAACTAGAAACACACCATCCTATATTTAGAGGCCCAACCCTTAGGACCATCTAGAACCAGTTGTTGAACTTTCCTAGGCCTCAGTTCTGGCCCCCACCCACTCCCTCTGCCATGGTTAACTGGGGACAAGCAATGACCTTTCACAAGCACAGGATGAAGATTAAACAGTGTTGTGTGTAAACCTGTGCCTGGCTCAGTGACTGGTTGTTCCCTGTCTAGATACAACTGGGGATTATGGAAGCATGAGAGAAAATGTACACAAGTTACAGTGTGCCAGGAGACCATTCTTGGGGATTCATGGTTTACCCGTGTTTAAGAGTTTCCCATGGTCATACTCTACTTCCTGTATAGGATGGTAATAATAATCATAAATATAAAGGAGAAAATTATTATCTAGGGACTAGACCTGAGATCCTGATGCATCCACTATTTTTATATATTTCAGATCCACTGGTATATATACTGGGAGTGTCACGCCAGGCAGTGCTCAGGGGTTACTCCTGACTCTGCACTCAGGCATCATACCTGGCAGGCTTAGGGGACCATATGGAATGCTGAGAATCAAACCTGGATTGGCTATGTGCAAGGCAAACACCCTAATACCCTCTGTACTACCCTCTGTAGTAATAACTCTGTAATACACTTTGTACCCTCTGGTCCCTCAGATTCACTGGCTTATTTTTTTAAGTATATGTAAAATGTATTTTTACAGTTCCAGGAATTGGATGCAGGGACTCTATACTTTACAATTATGCCATATGCCTCACACCTCTAAATAATGTTTGTAATTATTCTGTGGGAAAGTCCAGAGTCAAATCTGAACCAACCTCTCGCTAACCATGGTACTTTGGAAAAATTCTTTGAACTTTCAGTACTTTAAATTCCTAAACTATAAAATGGGAATTTTAGTAGTAGCAGTAGTGGTGGTAGTAGTGGTAGTAGTAATAGCAGCAATAGTAGTCATAGTAGTAGTAGTAATTAATTCTGGTTTTATAAGATTGTGGTACAGATTAAAAGTTACTATTAGTGACAAACTATCCACCCCTCTAATGATGTACAGTTTTTACCAGAAGCAGCTGCTCTACCAGAAACCATAATTCCTATTGCCCTTGTACCTGGTTTAGGCCACATGACTGAGCTCTGGGTATTGGACCATGGAAGGAATTCACAGGCACATGTCCAGGATTTTCCTACAGACACTTTCCATATAACTCTACATGCTTCTCCCATAGCCCAATCAGAGGCTCCTGAAAACCATGTGTTTTAGGAAGCAGTCCTCCCCCCAGCACTTCCCCTCGCATCAACTAAACTCAACAAGATTAGAAACCTACTTTTGTGTTTCACCACTAAAATGTTAGGCTTTACCTGCTGCAAGAGCTAGCATTATACTAAGTCAAAAGAAATTGTTAGCAAAAGTGAAATGGTGATATATGACTTGGCTATGACATATGAAAAGATGGACTATTATATTAGAGCTGGTGAATTAGTGGGACTAATTTTTTTTAGGGGGTTTGTTTTGTTGGTGGTGGCTGATTTTTGTTGTTTTTTGTTTGTTTGTTTGTTTGTTTGTTTTTGCTTTTTGGGCCAAATCCTGTGATGCTCAGGGGTAACGTTACTCCTGGCTATGCGCTCAGAAATTGCTCCTGGCTTGGGGGACCATAGGGGATGCTAGGAATCAAACCGCAGTCCATCCTAGATCAACCAATGTGCAAGGCAAACAACCTATTGCTGTGCCACCACTCCGACCCCTGTTGTTTCTGAAGATAGAAAACTTCATTGGTAAGTACAGAAGAAGAAAATACACCTATATGGGCAGGAACTTAGCATAGTTTAAAGTTCAAGACTATGTTGTTTTAGCAATAAAATATTGAATTGAATTGCCATGCCTGATAATTTAAAAAGAAAGAAGTTTGAAAATGACAATAGTTCCTGGCTGGATGGATTTAATAAAGCATTAGGGAAAGAAAAGAACCGTAGTATGGATTAATCAGTTTGCTTGCAAGCAAAATTGCAAAGGAATGGTAGAGAAGATGAAAGACTATGTCTGGCTCCCAAATAGGAATAAAGACTGAGAAAACTAACAAATGAGGGTAAACTTCTCAGTTAAGCCTAGTGGCCTCAGGCAATAATGATTAAATTGAGAGAAAAAGATGGGCAGGAGATTAAAAAAACAAAAACAACATAAAGGCTTGAGAACTAGGGCTAGGAAATCACTTGAGTATTACTACTGGCATACTAAATGTCATACATGAAAATCCTACAGAATTGTAGAAGGAATTGCATTGATAAAAATCTATAAAGTTTAGAATTTAAAGTCCTTTACTGTTGCTGCCTTACAACAACTTAAAAAAATTACTTTGTCTTTAGGTCACATCTGGTTATGTTCACGGTTACCACTCCTGGCTCTGCACTCCAGAATCACTCCTGGAAGTCTTCAGGGATCACAGGGGACACCAGGGATCAAACCCAGGTCATCTGTATGCTAGGCAAGACCCCTAACTGCTGTACTGGCTCACATTATAACAATCATTGAGAAAATAATAGTTCAAGGGCAGGAACTAGATTACAAAAGATTTAGAGAACACAGGAAACCATATTTCCGAAGATCCACTTCAGGTAGATCCACTAAAGGAACATAGAAATTTCTCCCACAAGTACAGCAGGGGAACAAAGACTTGAGAGATTCCTCCCAGAGAGCAAAATCAGGGCAAGAGCAAGAAAGAGCAAGAAAGTTCACCCACTCCCATGGCATGGCCACAAATAGGCAAGATTGGATAATTACCAACAGCTTCAGTGTTTCTTCAATCTGTGGTCTTTCAAGATAGGTTCTCCTCCAAGATGGGAGATGGACAGAGTGGTAGATGATGTGTCTATTGGCTCCTTGGCTTCTGAACCAAGTGGAGTCATACTCAATGAACAGGTCAGAACTTCACCCAAAGTATTTGAACTACAATGATTATCTACAAATGCGAGTTTCCTCCCTGGCAGAAAGGGAAACACAACTATGTGTGAGGTCCATTGTGGTGACCAAGGGAGTAATGACACATCTGGCAATGACATAAAGGCACAGGAATGGGGATTCCCTTCCCTTTGGTGCAAATAGGTTTGGTCCTAAAACCTGAACCACACTCTATTATTCAATCTATTAGTGGATGAATTTTTCCAGAGGTGCTGGCACACACCTGCTGACAAAAAGGAAGTCAATAAAACTTTCTTGTCTCTTATTAACAATAAGGCAAATATACCACCAGTCTCGATGCCTTCATGCACCTTTTCCCATGGCTCATTAGACAGAAAGATTGGGCCTTGTATTGTGTTCAACACAAGATTTGGGAGCTTTCTTTTGGAGTAACTAAGGTAACTAAAATTTACAACAGGAGGCTCTTAAAACTGGGTCTGCAGGAATGTGGTTCTAGTAGAAGGAGTTCATGCCTTGCACATATAAGGCCCTGGGTTGGACTGCAATTACAATACCCACTTTACTGGAAAACTGCAAGTAATAGTAATGCTTGACTGCAAGGTCTGTTACTGATTTCTCAGTAGAGGATCAGACACTTTTTATAAGTGAATTTGGTGCTGGGTTCAACATCATATCTTCTAGTTGGCTCAAAGTTAGAGGTCTACAATCCATTCATAGATTATCAAGACTCCTTCCAGACCCCAGATCTTTAGGGGTCAAAGTGGAGCCTCACTATTTTATTCAGTGGTTATTCTAGATGTTTCAGGAAACCTACTCCTTGCAGCTGCCCCAGCAGTAAACCAGAGAGTCTGCACAGAAAACCCAATCACTCTCCACTGACCCAAATTCTAAGTTGTAATTTACAGTAAGTCTGTTAATTAAAAATGTGCTCTAGGAGCATAGATGCTATTCTGGTGGGCTCCCCCGATAGCTTATTCTGTTCTTTGCCAGTAGCTCAGTTTCTTCTGAGACTTATTTATTTATTTATTTATTTATTTTATTATTTTTTCCCAGCCCTGTAATAAGGCTCCATGAAACAGTACAACCAGTTTAGGGACAGATAGGGCTGTTGAGAAGGCAGAAATGCAACCTCAGAATCTTTGGAGTACCAAACCCGAAACCCAAGCAGCCCACCAAGCCACTGCTGGTGAGATGAGGGCTCATGTTAATGGATGTTTACAAAATGAGTTGGGATCCCTGCAATGAAAGAGACGATTGATCCCCCCCAAAAGTATAGTTATCATCACTAGTCTGAGAGCTGTTTGCTTGAGGAAGCCATTAATAGCAATGTAACAGGTATTTTTCACACACTATATCTGATGTAATACTTCTAATCACCCAATGTGGCAGGTTTGGGCTTTCTTCCTTGATCATCTTTTTTTCTTTTTGGTAATCCTCATTTGATTGATGAGAAAAACTAGATTCAGCAAAAGCACTTGAGGCAGAGCCAAAATTCCAAACTGATCTTTTTCTTTTCTCTTCTTTTCTTTTTCAGTGTGAGGTTTCAACTTAATAGCCTCCAACAGGCCTGGCCTGCGTTCTTTAGGGAACTACTTACCTGCTCAATACAGATCTGCCCTACTGGAAAGTTCTTCATCTTTCATCCCACCATCCTGCTTTATCCAGCTTTTCCTTCAAATTCTTTCAGTCTTTAAAGTACAATCTCACTCCCTTTAATTTAAATTATATTAAAATAAATATGATTGTATTTAAATGTTGTGTATGTAAACATTTTTATGGGATTATTATGTTACTGACCCTACCCTGATCGGTGCTTGTGCCCTACCCTAGGGTGTGACCTGGCATTCTGCCCCCACCCTAGGGTGGTACCTGATTCTGCTCCCACCATTGGGTGGTATCTAATCCCACCATTGAGTGGGATCTGATTCTGGGGGATAAAAACAAGAGTCTGTGGAAGGTGAGGGGCTTTTTTTCTGGGGCCTATTCTTAGGCCTTTTGGCTTCGGCCTCTTCACGGAGTAAAGAGCTGTTTTCTTCAGAAGCCTGACTGCCTGTTGGCTTTCTTCCCGCCACATTCACCTTAGACCGCCGGCTGAACCAGGGTAACAGACGCATGGTCCGAGCTGGAGGACCATCCATCAGTCAGCCTCATCAGGGGCTGATTTGCAATATTTAAGTATATATAAGTAATCATGTATATAATTATATTTATATATTATGCTTTTATTTAAAATTATATTTTATAATATAGGGAAATATACAAATCCGATTTATAATGCAATGTGGTTTTAAAAAATGCGTAATATCTCTAGACCCTCACTCTTACCTGTGCTGGGGAAATTTCTACCACCCTAGAAAGTTCTACAGTGTAAAGGAAAAGTTTCCCCTGGATTTGCTAACTGCCCTGATCACCTACCCCCCTTCACAATTCTGGGAACTTAAGTTTCCCCTGAGTTTCCTGACCGCCCTGATCATTCACCTCCCTTCACAATTGTGGGAACGTGTAGACCCAGTTATAGTTTAACTTTCTTTCTGTTCCTACATGGTTTTAACCTGGTCATGTTAACCCTGTAAGCTTGCACCTGCACCTTACAAAAATGTGATTGAGCAAATGCCAGATGTCATGTACTTCCTAAAGCAAATCAATCTACTGTACCTTTCTATTGTTTGAATTCCTATATACAGCTTGTAAGCTCATGGCTCAGGGCTGGCAGTTTCTGGCTAATGCTGGATTCTAGCGCAGCCCCTGCATGCTTGTAAGAAAATAAACCCCCTGTTTTTGCATGAGACTGTGGTCTTGGTGTCTTTGAACGGCGCATCATTCTCCTGGACTTAACAACAGTATCTCTTTACTGATATTTTTTCTTCACCAAAAGAGTCTTGTGGTAGAGTCTACAGATCTGGTTCAATTTCTGATAGGGATACACTGAATTATTTGATGACAATATCAGGAAGGAAAACCGTATTAAAGTCCATATTCTAATGGCTCTAGCCCCACTATCCAGCAAGAAGAAAAGTTTATTTGGGGTATGAATCCCATCTACAAACACCATTCAGACACCAGATAGTAATGCTCTATGAGTATGAGCTCATTTAATCCTCAGAATTAGAAGGTGTACTTGAGAGCTGTGGAAATGGGTTCAGAGAAGTTAGATAATATGCCCAAGAACACATCGTAAGAAAATGGTACCTTGACATTTCATGTCAAATCTAGGAGGTCTGACTTTAGAGGCTTTTCCAGCTGTTGATTACAGAAGTTGATGGGCAACCTTTGAATTCCCAAGATTTGAGAGGCTGGTTATATTTATTCAACAAACAGCATTTAGCAACCACTAAATGTTGGGTGCTGTGCTGAGGGCTATAAAAGGAGCAGCAAAGAAGAACAAACCACAGTATGGTGGGGAGACACATCTGGGCAGGATTCCCAAGCAATGGGGCAGGAGCTGGATGAGACAGAGGTTGGGAAGATACAGCAAGAAAGCCCTCACAGAAATGCTGGGAAGATCCTTCTTATTCTGTGTCTGCCGCATGAGCAGGAAGGGCCAGCTCCAAAGGGGTTAGATTTATGGAATAATGAGTGACATGCAAGGGTAGGGGAAGCACTTTATTTCAGAATCTCCTCCCACCTCCTGCTCTGCACCCCTTCCTTCCCACCCAACTTGGTTTGACTAAATCAAGTCAAATGTGTAAAAGTTCCTCAGAGGAGTGTCTTCCTTAACAGAAACCCCAGCTCTTATAAACAATGAAAAAAGGGGCCAGGCAGTGGCACAGGGCATAAGGCCTTGTATGCCAGCCTAGGATGGACCTCGGTTAGATCCCCTGGCGTCCTAATGGTTCCCCAAGCGATTATTGAGCACACAGCCAGGAGTAACCCCTGAGCGTCACCAGGTGTGGCCCAAAAATAAAATAAAATAAAATAAATTGGAAAAAGCAGACCAGAGAGAGAGCTCAAAGGGTTGAAGCACATGCTTTGCATGCAGGAGGCCAGGATTCAACCCCGAGTATCACATAATTCTTCCCAACTTCACAGTGTAAGCCCAAAACAAACAAAGCAATTTAAATTCTGGCATTAAAAAAAAATCAAATAAAACTGGTTCAAAACAGAAAAAACAACCTCACCCCCTTAATCCCCTCCCACAATTGGGGCCCTAAATCTGCATATGGTTTCTCAGCACCCCCAAGGCCTCTCATTCAGAGCCTTTGTTTAGATCCTAGATAGCTAGTTTCAGGGAAACAGCAAATGGGAACAGCAGCAAACTTGATGAGTACCAAGGTGGCAGTAAGATGGGCATACAAGGCCCAAAAGACTTGGAAATCTTCAAGAAACATCAATTAATAGCTTCTTTCAGAGCATCGCTGTTTAACAAAGGGCCATAAGTTCCCGTTTTGTACCAAGACCTCCAGCTTAACAGGAGATGGAACACTACCACCCAGGGCAGTCTGGAAGGAATAGAGGGTTTATCCAAGAAAGAACACAGGGCCATGCTGAGTCTCTGTTTAAACACAGGTAAGGAAGGGCTAGGAGGAAGTGTGAATGCATGGAACTCCTGTTCTCTTACAAACAGTACACAGAAGGTCCCTGTAACTCAGTCCTCTCGTCTGTATAATGGGGATAACCATAGCATCCTTTCAGCTCAAATGGTTCAACATACAGCATCCAGTGGAGTGCATATTAATTACTGCCTCTCTACCCCAATCTCTGGATTCAGCAACTGCTCAAGCGATTCGTGAAGAAATGAATTTATCAGTGAATAAGTGATACTCTGTGTTGGGAGTGGGTGGTGGGGATCAACTATGTAAGCCATGGAATCCTTAAGACAAATTAGAAGGATTGCTGTGCAAAGAGTTTAATAGGTATGGTATTTAATGTATGCTTCAGATACCTGAAAAATGAATCATTCATTCCTTAAAACCTCTGCATAAGGGATTTGCTATTTAAAACACAAAACGGTCAAAGAAAGGAGATAAAGATACCACAATGTAGTCACCATTCATCCCAAACCAAGAGAAAGCCCATGGGGCCCTGAAACCCAGAAGTGAAGTTCTGTGGTGTAGGAAGTCTGGAGGGCAGAGATGCCCACAGCCACACTAGGCCAATCCCAAACCAGCGCTGCTGTCTGCAGTCTGCTTCTGCCTTAAATAGTATGTAACCCAAAGAGGATCAACAGAAACTGTTCAAGATGCTCAAGATACTAAAAGCAAAAACGCACTGGGGAAAAAGAGAGGCTACTAGCCCAAACAGAGCCTACATTAAATACATCTGGGCCTTTCTATAGATGGGAAAGGAGAGAAAAGGTTGGGTTGGGGGGAAAAGGGGGAGGGGGAGTCCACAGGAAAAGGATTTCCTGAATGCAAGAGAGGAGCAGAAGTAATGGGTTGGCACAGGGAGAGAAAAGGAAGAAAGTTAAGCCTGCGCTTGCTTTTTTTTAATTTTTATTTTTTATATTTTTGCGCACCCGGTGGTGTTGGTGGTGGTGGATATTGCGGGTTGATTTGGGGGAGAGGGTTGGAGTGGGGCAGGGTTCCAGACAAAGAAAAACCTCTGCAAAGCTCTAGCGTTTCGCAGGTGCCTGCTAAAGTGCACACAAAGATCAATACCTCTCCCATGTATTTCCAACTAGGTCAGGATTTTGCCTGGTGGAGGAGGGGAGAAGGGGTGCCTCTCAAGACAGTCTCTTTTTTTAAGGGTTCCCAGGTCGGTGAGGGAAAATAAAGGTTCTGGCCCAAAAAGATGTCACAGAAGTCTCGATCTGGCCCCAGCCACGCAACACGCTTGCTTTGCTTCTTCCTTCTCCTCCCCCAGTGGTGATCAAAGCCAGGTGAAAGCACCGAGTGCGGGAGGGTTGGTCTCCCTGCCGGGCACACTGGTCCTATGCACGAACACGCACGCTGTGCACTGCACGCTCTTGGCACCCCCAGAGGCCGGGCCGCGCCCGCTGCATTTCTGCCTCAGGGCGCAGGGGAACTAACAGGCAGCGACATGAATGAAATGTGCCCAGGAAGCCTGCTTTCAGCTCCCACCACGCCACCCCGCGCCGAGCCGCCGAATATGTGCCAAAGTTTTATTTCGTCTCCAGTTACGCTTCTATACCATTTCCGGGGGAAAATTGGAGCTTTGAAGTTGAGTGTCTAGCTCCGGCTCTTGCACACAGTCAGGACCGCCAGTTCAAGTTACCCCAACGGGGGCCTTTGTCCCCCACCCACTCACCCCCTGGGGCGCCAGAATGACAGGTTCAAACCCACCCCACGACAGAATCTGCTGCAAGCAACCCCCTAACTTGACAACTCCCTCCAGAACCACGCTCCAGACCAATCCGGCCAGAGTCCCTGGTGACACTCCGGGGGCCGGAGCTATGGCGCAAGCGGTAAGGTTCGTCCCCCCCACCCCCCCCACCCCGGCCTCCCAGATGGTCCCCCAAGCCAGGAGCGATTTCTGAGCGCATAGCCAGGAGGAACCCCTGAGAGTCACCGGGTGTGGCCCCAAAACCAAAATAAATAAGTAAATTAGGTAATGTGGCCGCAGATCCAGCCGACAGAGCTGGGAGGGAGAGGGACTTAGGGGGAACTTAGGAGGTTTGTACATTGCGCAGCACCCACTGACGCTGCGCTCTGGGCCTTAGAAACTGTCCTGGGTGTGGGGGAACTTGGGTCCTAGAGCAGCCAGCCCTCTCACCTTCCCCACCCATTAACTCCCTGACTGTCGCTACTATACCCCGCAAGTTCTCGGCCTCTCCTTTCCCCGCGCACCCACAAGTGCCCCCTGGCTGCGCAGGGCGAAGCAATAATGCCTCCTCCAGAGTTCCCGCGAGCCAAACTTGTGCGCCCAGGAATTTGGCACGTTGAAGGTCAAAATAAACAGGGCTCTGAGCAGAAATATGTACAGGCTTCAACCGATCGCCAACCATCACCACTCCCGCCCCCCGAAAAGAAACCGGTGCGGATTCTTCCCACGGCCTGCAGCAGGGTCAGCAGCCGAGTGTGCGCGCCCCAAAGTGGGGGCGGAACCCACACACTTTGGTGATCTGTGAGGCGCGTGAAATCAAGCCTTGGGAAAAAAAAAAAAAAACCTACTGGCTCCCCTGTATTGGAGAGAGAAAACTGAGAGCCCAGCGACGCGGTAGGCAGGCGCAAGGCAAAAACTTCGCCACGGAGTTGGCAAGGTCTTGGTGTGAGGGGGCGGTCCCCACGCGAGGCCACTCACTCACCGCTGGCGTTCTTCCCGCAGATGAGGTGCTGGTAGGGCTGCAGGAGCCCCCAGATCTCCGAGTCGTTGCTGACCGTGTGCTCCAGGGTCTCCAAGGTGAACTTGGGCGTCTCGTGGAGCGCGTGGTGGTAGTGGTGGTGGTGGTTGGTGGCGGCCGGCGGGGCCGAGGCGGCCGCAGCGGCGGCGACCGGCGGGGCGCAACAACTGCTGCCTCCACTGGCGCTGCTGGCCGCGCTGCAGGCTCCGCCGCTGGCCGCTCCCCCTCCGGGCGCCTCTCGTTCCTTCTCCGCCGCGGGGAGAGCGCCGGAGGAGCCCGGCACCGAGCTGGGGCCGGAACCCGGGCCTGGCCCGGAGCTGGAAGCCGGGCCGGAGCTGCCGCAGCTCCGAGGCAACCCGGAGGCCACGACCCGCGCGTAGATGTCCCGGAAGAGGCTCTCCATGCAAGCGGTCAGGTAGATGGCCGCGTGCTCGTGGATGCGCAGCGCCACGCGGCTGTCCACCATCCAGCGGTACACGCGGCCCACGGAGAAGGTGAGGCCGCAGCGTGCCGACTTGCCGCGGCCCAGGCGGTCGCCGCCGGCGCTGCTCATGTTGTAGAGGGACAGGGCGGCCAGCGCCGCCGCTGTGCAGTGCGCCGCCAGCCCCCAGGACAGCACGATCTCCATGGCGCTTTGGATCTCGTACTTGGTGCACTTGGCGAAGCGCAGGCTCAGGCGCTGCGCCTCTTTGGCGATGCGCACCAGCGCCCGGCTCACCAGCATCGACAGCTTGGCCAGCGCGTCTTTGGGCAGGCCGCCGCCGGGGACCGCGGGGCCTGCCCGGGGATCCCGCGAGCGCAACAGCAGCGCCTCCAGCTCCTGGAGGGTCCAGGGCACCTCGTCGAGGTCCGGCAGCAGCCGCGAGCAGTGCTGGCCGGCGCAGTCCAGCCCCTCGGAGTCTTCCACCAGGGCAGTGTTGACGGTGTCAAAGCTGTTGTGCCGGCTGTGCATGGAGTCAGCTAGAGGCGGCCAGCAGCTCCCGCCATACGGAGACGCCGGGTGCGAGTCGGAACCACACAGGGACAAGTTGGAAGAGCGCACCGAGTCCGCCGCGCCACCATAACCCGAGTCCAGCGTCAGGTCCTCCAGCGTTCGCACTACGGGCTTCTTACCTCTTCTGGCCATCGCTGCGCCACTTCATGCTGCGGCCGCCGGGAAGCCGGGGGAAGGAACCGAACGACGAGAAGCAAGCCAGCGGGCGCCGGGGCGCTTAGGAGAGCCGCCCCAACGCCCCGGCTCACTTTTCCACCGAAGATCAAGTAGTAACTACTTTCGGCTGCCACTGCGAGCCGCTGCCGTGGGCACAGACGAGGCAGACCCCAGAGTCATCTTCCAGACCCCGGGCCGGACGGAAGACGGGAGGTGGCCCCAGGCAGGCAGGGTGGTGGGGGGCTCACGACGGGACTCACGCCCTTACCTCCCTCCCAAATAAAATCAAAAGTGTCGGATCTGCTCTTCCCTGGGCCCAGCTGCAGGCACAAACCGCTGGGCGCCGACCTCCGGTGTTCGCAGGCGGCAAAAATGCGGCTGAGATCCCGCCGTCGCCGCAGCTTCGTCGTCGGCCACTGGCTGCTGCTTCCCGGCTCCCGGCCCCCGGCTGGCTCAGCGGAGCAGCTGCAAACCCAGCCGAACCCCGCAAACCCTGTGCAGCCCAAGGGGCGGGCATATGTAAAGGAGACAGGCAGGGAGCCAATTGGATAGGAGGAGGCTAATTACCTCTCCTTTTTTTTCCATCCTTGAGCTCCTCGAAGCCCCACCCCTGCACACGCCCCTGGCTGGGACCGAGGCTGCAGGAAGTGGGGAGCAGAGGCCTGGGAATTGGGGGAGGTTTGGGGAGGGGAGGTGGGTTGTGAAAGCAGAGGATGCGGATTTCTCCCGCTTGCGGCACGGCCCCCTGTTCCCCCACGGTCCCGGCGTTGGTGCCACATCTGCCGGGGGTTAGGCTTACGGGTAGGTGATTCCCTCCGTCGCCCACCAAGATGGGCTTCCCCTAACGGTTCATAAAGTGGCTGCCTGGGGTCGGTTTCTGTCCCGGTGTGTCGGATTGCACTTTCCTTCTTTGAAACGCAAAAATCTGCCCCCCACCCACCCACCCATCCACCCACACCCTTCTCTCCGCTATTGCCGTCCACCTCGGTTTCCTAGCCTGAGGAATGCAAGCCCAGGTGAGCAGAGGAGCGGAGCGAGGGTGCGGGGCACCACTCGATGGAACAGCTGAATCTCCTGACATCACCTAGCTTCGGAGAGGATGCGTTAACTAGGCTTCTTTCAGTATCCAGGCGGACCCTGTAAGGTCTGGAGTGGACCCTGAAGAATTAGATATGAACCCCCCACTTCACTAGTCCTGATGGCTAGATGCCAGGCAGCCCGACATTAAAATGGGTACTTTTGCATGTAGAGGAGTTTCCCCCCCTAACAACAAGAGAAAACATACATGTTTTAGTGCATTTGTGTCAAGAGGCATTGCCTTTTGTTTGGGGGCCACACGGGGCTCTGTGTTGAGGGGGTGAGGGGGCCTTCTTCCTGGTGGTGCTGAGGGGACCACACTCTTCTGGAAACAGAAATGGTCCTCCAGTGTGCAAAGCATTGCTCAGTTTGTGCTGTTTCTTCAGCCTTGTCAAAGGTGGCATTGTCTTCTGTGTTCTGATCCACCAGGGCAGAAAATATCCTACTTACCTTGGGTCGCTGGGCCATGTGTGTATGGGGTAGAGAGGGTGGGGATAAAGAGAATCCTCAACTCCTGCTGTCTCTGCTTGAGTGGAATGGGGATCCTCTTCTGCTGAATTTTCATTTAGACAATTGCTCCTATAGGAAGAGAATCCAATGCCTCAATTCCAGCATGGGTACTTAGTTCTCTTTTTCTGAGCTTATTATTTCTGGGTCTTTGTAACACAGTTGCTCCTTGCATAGATAATGTACTGTCCCCTGGGTTCCCTGTGCCTGTAGATTTGGCACAGATGGTGTAGATGCCCTGCAGATATTCACATATAGGGGGCAGTAAGAAGAACATGCTTCATTTTTAGTTTATTGATTATTTTTTGTTTGGGGCCCCACCCAGCAGTGCTCAGGGGTTATTCCTGGTTCTATACTCAGGAATTACTCCTGGCAGTTTAGGGATATCATACAGGATGCCAGAAACCAAACCCAGGTTGGCTGCATGCAAGGCAAATGCCCTACCTGCTGTGTTATCGCTCTGGTCCCAAGAAAGAAGGACACGCTTCTGAACTGTTTGGTTTGAGTATCTGGAAAAATGGACTTTCCCAGATAATCAATCCCAGAGTAGTTGGATGCCTTACTCACCCATCTCTCAAATCAAATCCACAAGTACTCTTCAGTCCACCACAATAAGCTGAATCACCAGTATTTCACTTTGAAAGTCAACCATCCCCTCAACCCAGTAAACAACCACCACCCTGTAGCTTTCATCCTGAACATGTGCTCATAACTTGGACCACTTCATTATTTCACTACCTGGTTTCCTTCTCACTATTTCTTTTTGCTCTAAACCACCCAGAGAATCTTTTCATAGTCCAGTTCCTATCTTGTCATTCTTTCCTGAAAAAAAAAATCACCAAACCAAATCCCTTTGTATATATTTTATTTATATGTATATAACTGATTCTCATATATTACACATATATAATATATGTTGTTTTTAAAAGACTCATATATATGGAAATATGTTTTCCAAAGATCAGGTTTTTGGACCACACCTGGAAGTGCTCAGAACTTATTCCTGACTCTGCCATTAAGAATCACTCTTGGCTAGGCTCAGTTAGACCATCTGGTATGTAGGAGATAAGAACCAGATCATGCACCCTACATATTGTACTACCCAGATCTCAAATAAATATATTTTTGGGGGGTCACACCCGGCAGCGCTCAGGGGTTACTCCTGGCTCTATGCTCAGAAATCGCCCCTGGCAGGCACAGGAGACCATATAGGATGCAGGGATTCGAACCACCGTCCTTCTGCATGAAAGACAAACACCTTACCTCCATGCTATTTCTCCGGCCCCAAATAAATGTATTTTTAAAATGTTTCCCTTCCTTTCTCTTTGTTGTTGTGGTTGTAATGACTGGGAGTTGCAGCTTTGTTATAGTGCTCAAACACACACACACACACACACACACACACACACACACTTGTTTTCAGGGCATTGAAGGACATCTACCACTGAGCCACATCTCTGGACTCATACACAATATATACACATATATGAGAGAAATATCTCCTGAATGACACTAGCATAATACAGAATACATGGCTTTAATGGTTTGACCACTGCCTTTTCTCTGTTATCACTTCAGTCTCCTGAATATATATTCACTCTTATAGAGACACAGAGACAAACACAGAAATGCACATGTATATGCATGCCCTCTGCTATAGCCAGACCAGACTAAAATCCTTGTTGCTTTCCAGATTGGTATGTTCCTTGCATTGGCAGTGCCTTTGCAGACATTGTCCCTCCGTTCAGGACACATGTCTTCCTCTCCTATACCTGGAGAGCCTCACCCTCTAATATCTGACTCCAAGAAAATACCACTGTGGTGTGTTTGTTTCCTGTAGGCCCCACCAACCTCAGTTTGGACCTGGAAAGATGTTTCTTGTTTCATTGCTCCGTGTTTGTTTTGGGCTTTCCCCCCTTCTGCAGGTTTCCCTGGTGATTTCATCCTGTCTGTGTCCTTGATTTCTGCCTATGCTGATGACCCTTAAGTGATGACTTCTTAGTGGAATTCTGGCAGCAATGGAACTCCAGGCATAGCCTCATGTAGGGAATCAGAGGCCAGCATGATGGATTTAATATTGATTAATTTTTATCTATGGTACCAGGTCCACTTAAATGCTTGTCTCTGCCAGCTTTCCAATCACGTGCCACAGATCCATACATTCTCTTTGAGGTTCCTTTTCTGTCTTTTCAAACACACGGTAAGTAATAGACCTTTACAGATCTGCTGTGGAGGTAGATATGCATTTTTCCCCTATACAAGGTTATCTCCCATTCATGATAAACATATGACTATTATTTTACATTTTCTTGTTATTACACTCTTGTTTCTTTGTTTTGTTTTGTACCACACCCAGCTGTGCTGAGGACTTAATCCTAACTCTGTACTTAAGGATCACTTCTGGTGGGCTCGGGGGACCATATAGGGTGTTGGGGCTCAAACCAGGTTGACTGCATGCAAAGAAAGCAAGTGCCTTATTCACTGTAGTATCTCTCTAGCTCTTACACAGAGGCAAAAAGAAAAGGCAAATGTTAGATCTAAAATTCAACTTATCCTTTGGCTGGACTCAAATGCCACCTTCTCTAGGATATTTTGCAAAGTCTTCTCTCTTTTGCTACAAATGTATATTCAGCTACACTTCCCTTCCAGAAGATATCCACCTTGAAAGCCAAGGCTTCCCTTAATGCGTGCCACAAGATTGAGTTTACCTTAGTATTATCAGTAAACTGGGACATACATCTATTTCATCTATAGAAGTAAATAATTAATTTTTTTTTTTTTGGTTTTTGGGCCACACCCGGCAGTGCTCAGGGGTTACTCCTGGCTGTCTGCTCAGAAATAGCTCCTGACAGGCACGGGGGACCATATGGGACACCGGGATTCAAACCAACCACCTTAGGTCCTAGATTGGTTGCTTGCAAGGCAAACACCGCTGTGCTATCTCTCCGGGCCCATAAATAATTAATTTTAAAGTTAAGCTTCTAAAGGGTAGGTGACTCCAGCAATGAGAATAATAAATATACCAGCTAAATGTTACATATCTGCCCCATAATTTTAGAAAATTCAGTGGTTACAATATAAAGAATAACATTTAAATTTCATTCATAATTCTATCTCATAGAAATAATTTATCCAGCTTCTCTTTTCTTCTATTTTTCTCTTTCCTCTAAACGTCTCCTGATAAAGTGAACAAATCATTACAGACTGTTTGGTAAATCATTTTCCACTTTGCTTATTTTTCTCAAGAATTTTCTTCAAACTTTATAGGGTAAACACTTCCTAATGCAATTAAACACCCACCCCAAATATTTAAATATTTTTATGGCTTCAAAATATTTTAAAAAGTTTCTACTTTGAGTAATGTACAGTTTCTCCTTTGGTTTTTCCTGTTTTCTAGCTGTGTACATAAAGATGGGATGAATGTCTTTGCAGATAAGTAACTCTACAAATATAACTCTACAAGTTATATAACTCTATAAGTAATAACTAGAAGTATTCTATATATTATCTTCTAAGAAATGCAAATAGATAATCAAATAAACTGAATATTAAAAGTAAAGTCAGAAATTAAATTACTAAGATTATTTTGCCAATCAGATTAGCAAAGATTTGTAAAGACAGCCCTGATGAATGTACCACACTGGAACATAAACTAGATCAATGTTTGGGAGGGCAGTTTGCCAATATGTATGAAAATGTCAATGAACCTTCCATTTGACTTCCCAGAATCATATTTTCTGATATTATTATTTGAAACATTTCTGTGTATTTTTCCAAAGTATATTGTTGGGTGCTGTTGGTAATGTTTTAACATAGGACTTTGGAAAATAACCTAAATATCTTTCAATCAAGGCTAATGAGATCAATTATAATAGTTCATAAAGAGAATCCTAAACAGTAGCAATAATAATGAGGATGATATTTTTTCCATAATATATTGGTGAGGGAACTGTTTGAAGATAGCTTTTTAAAATTGCATTTATGCAATCCTATTTCTATAAAATGCTTTATGTCAAGCTTTATATGTATTTGAGTATGTAAACTTTCCGGAAAGGAATGGAAATAATCACTGTAACTAATTTGTTGGATTTCTGGTATCTATTAAATGGCGTTTATTGATTCTAGTTCCATTCCTGATGCTTTCTTGGTTTGCTTTTTTGTTTTGTTTTGTTTTGTTTTCCCATGTTTTTTCACTTTCTTTCTTGCTCTTCTGTACTTTTTATGATAAACAGGTGCTACTTTAATCAGAGTCAAGAAGCAAATTTCAATTTAGCAACAAATAAATTATTTTCTGCCCATTATTCTGAAGCCAGATTTTCAATCTAAGTACTAATAAAATTTGGCGTCCAGAGAAATCATACAGGGGTTAAGATTCTTGCCTAGCATGCAGCACAATAGGCTTCTATCAGCAGTATCACATATGGTCACCCAAACACTGCCAGGAATAAGCCACAAGCACTGTCAGGTGTGGTGCATCCCCCCCATCCTCCCAAAAGGAAACAAATGAAATAAGAATTTTTTATTCTTCCGTGTTCTGGACTCAAGGACAGGTACAGTGACCACTCAGAAGCCACTGGAGGCACCACGTCATCTTCGCTGTGTTCACAAATGCTAGAAGCTTCTTCATGAGTTAGCTAAACTGCTACCTTGTCTGAGCAGAAAGACCACTGAGATTAGGCAACTATGCCACACCTTTTTTACTGTTGAACCTTGAGTTTTATTAGTCTTTCTTGTGCCTTGCATCTCCATTTTTTAATTTTAATTTTTGTACCACACCCAGCAATGCTCAGGGCCCAGTCCTGACTCTGTGCTCTGGGTGTACCTAGAAAGGCTCAAGGGACTGAACCCAGATCATGTGCATAAAAGGCTAGTGCCCTACCTGCTTCATCACCTCTACCACATCCATTCCTCTTTACTCGGGGTTAATAATACCACAGTCCTCCATAAGTTGGCTCTGAACATTAGACAAAATCATTACACACTATCTAGCCAGTACTACATATGCTCACCCATGAAAGTTCCTTCTAATGCAGATCAGGCATAGTGCAGGGTGTCAGGGTCTTACTGGGACTCTATTTTCTTCTGGGTCAAGGGCTTGTTGAGCTTTGAGTCAAATGACAAACATTGACTGCAGAAAAGGGGAAGCTGGTTTACTTAAAGCTCAAAGACAAAGAAGCATGGGCACAAAATTTGAACCAAGATAGTCCAACCCCAAATCACCTTCCCTTAGTCATTGAGTGCCATTAGGGCATTGATAAGCTATTGTGTCATAGGGATCCCAGAAAGGGAGTCCCAGATCAGAGTGTGAGTCAAAGATGGCCTTCAAGAAGTGGTCAGCTTGAATGATAAATAGGAATTTTTTCAGTACAGAAAGAATTATTAAAAAGCAGAACTAGGGGTCAGAGAGATTGTACAGGGGTGATAATACATGCTTTTTATGCATCTGACCTTTGTTAGCTCCCTGGCATCATAGGGCACTCTAAATATTATCATATATGGCCTTAGAGGCTCCTCAGTACTGCCATGCTGAACACCAATGCATCCTTAAATCCTTGCATTGAACTGATGGCCTAGTTGACTAGAAGTGGTCCCTATGCACTCTGAGCTCTGAAAGCTAAAGAATTGAACGAGTGAATAAATAATCGGAAATAGCATGTCAAATTGGCCTGGGTAATAGAGAATTCAAGTCATTTGAAGGAATTGGCTGAAGGTCAGCATTGATGAGCTATGAGGGAGAGTCAGGAACTCAGAATAGGAGACTAAAAAGAAAGTCACAAGCCAGTGTAAAGGTTCTGAGGGTTTTTAGAGAAGTTTGGAAATAGTCTTCAAAAACAATCAAAAGATTATGGTTGTGGACATGATTTCTGTCCCTGAGATACATTGGTCCACCTGCATGGGAAGGCAGAGTCATGATCATTCAGAACCAATTTGCCCTGATGCTTATCAGAGCCAGGAGAAGCATATAAAGCCATCGAGTCTATCAGCAAAGTAAACTCTGTCTTTATTTTCCCACCTCCAAGATTCTCTTCTGTTTTCAGGAATCAAGCAATAGTGTGGGTTCAGTGACGAAAGTTTATGCTGTTTCTTCCTGTATCTAAAACCCAGCAGCAGTCTTGTGTGCTGTTGCTCCTAACTTCCACCTATGAAGTGGAAAACAAGCTCTGCGTCAAATTGATGCTAGGATATTTCACTAGCACTAGGTATGCCAGGGGCCTAAGGTTTTTTGTTTGTTTGTTTGTTTGTTTTTATTTATTTATTTTTGGTTTTTGGGCCACACTGGTTGATGCTACTGGCTCAGAAATCGCTCCTGGCTTGGGGACCATATGGGATGCCGGGAATCTAACCCAGGTCTGTCCGGGGTCAGCAGCGTGTAAGGCAAACACCCTACCGCTGCACTATTGCTCCGGCCCCTGAGTTTTCATTCTTATAGAACTTGGCCACTCATCAATGCATGAATGAGAAGAGGAAGAGAAACAATCAATTCTATATCATAAGACAAGCTTGGCTACACTGCAATAAGAAATAGTTCCAAAATCTTAGTGACTCAAAGAGCTTTGTTCTTGATCAGGTTACATTAATGTATTGTTGGTCAATAGGGTTAGTCACACTATCTATAATCCATTTTCTATACATATTTCCAGTACTGATGAGGCAAGAAGAAGGGTAGAAA
Organism: Suncus etruscus; assembly: GCF_024139225.1. Taxonomy (NCBI): domain Eukaryota; kingdom Metazoa; phylum Chordata; class Mammalia; order Eulipotyphla; family Soricidae; genus Suncus; species Suncus etruscus. Next base: position 40,208,900 of record NC_064858.1, read on the forward strand.
GCACACAAATAATACTCAAAGTTTTTTTTATTTGGTTTGACTTGGGGGGGATCACACCCAGCAGTTTTCAGGCTCTGAGCTCAGAAACTACTCCTGGCAAACTCAGGGAACCATATGGGATGCCAAAGATCAAGCCTGTGTGAGCCTGTGCAAGGCAAACACTAGCCACTGTGTTATCTCTCCAGCCCTGACTTTTAAAGTTTTTACCTGGATGTCACACACATATCACTTTTACTATGGCCACATCTAACTTCAAAGAGATATAAAGTATATTGCCACCCATACTCAGAAAGTGAATTGGAATCTTTGTGAAGGATCTTAAAGGCCACAGCCAAAACAGACTTCCAGTCCTTCAAAAGTGAGATTCCACAAGAGGGCAGTTTACTTAATTGCCTGACTCTGGAGGAGGTTCAGATCTTTTCAATTTCATTATCTGCAAGCAATCTGCTCTGTTAGTGTTTGAGAATGTTGGTGACAGTCACTCAGAGAACACTAAGAAAGTAGGAGACTAACTTCTTAAGTTTCAAGTCCTATGTATGGGTTAATATGATGGCTAATGAATCATGTACTATAACACCCACTCAGGCCAATCAGGGTTTAGTTGAAACACCACTTCCTTGGAGATAGGGGTGCTGCTTTAACTACTAAAACCCCTTACTAGGTCAGTTCCTGCTGTTAGCAGCTCCCCCAATTGCTTATTACTCCTTTTAAGGATCTTCTCCTATTTTAAGTTATTATGTGTTCAATTTCCACCTCCCTTCCTGACTAATCCATCCGGGATTGATGGGGGTGGAGACACAGTCTGTCTCATCCACAGCTGCCAGCCCCATCATCTAGCTAGCAGATAGTAGCCTCTAAGTAGTGCTGGTTGGATTGGATGCCCTGGTATCCTGAGAATCTGCCTCTTGAATGATACTACTATTAAAAATCTCCATCTGCTAACCAGATTATCTTTAGGTGGTAACATTAGGAAAAATGAAATGACTAGTTTTTCTTCTTTCCAGTAGTTAATTGGGGCCCCAAAGCCTTCTATGAAAAAATGAGCTCCACAAGCATGTTGAAAAATATCTGACACTTACTTGGCACTCAATGCAAGTTTGTTGTTTATTGAGTAGACAGGTGAAGAAATGCATGGCATAGGTGGGAACTATACCATAAGCCAAGCAAAGTCGCCTGAAGAAGGAATTAGAATTACTTCCCTCTTCTTTCATGTCTTCTCCTTTAAGATTACAGATGAGTGATTCAGTGCGAATTGCTGTTGGAATCTAAGGTAAAAAAAATCAAATGATTTTTTGGGAGAAGAGACCACACCTGGAGTGCACCTGGTGGAACACAGGACTTTCTCCTGGCTGTTTTTAAGAATCACTGTTGGCAGTTCTTAGAGAACCATTTATGGTTTTAGGGATCAAGTTGGCCACATGCAAGGTCAATGCCTTAACTCCTGTGTTATCTCTCTGGCCCTCAATAAAATGTTTCTTTTTGTGTATATGAAGCAAGATAGTTTTTATTGAAACTATTTAGAAAGATGTGAGGGTAGAGAAGAAGAGAAGTATGTATTTAAAAGAGAATACAGTCCACTACAGAGTAGAATAGGCAAGCAGAGAAATATAGAGACAACCAATGAGATATGTGTTCCAGGAAGTACAGGGTTTGAAGAGTAAGCCTCAAGTATTTCTTGAAAAATATTTTTATTCTTTTTTTTTCATATTCTGAAAATGGAGAGATGGAGCCTCTGCCAACGAGGCTCTTCGGCTTGAGGTGGTAAGTCCTATCAGGAAACAGAAATAACTCCAGGAATGTTGGTTTGAAGGAACCCAATGGAGAGAACCAATTACAGAGGAAAAGTGAGCTGAGGAGCTAATTGGGAAAGAAAGAAGAAAAGTAGCATGGGCAAGAAGCCTCTGGCATGCGCAGGATGGAGGGAAAGTGATAGGATAGGGTGAATGGAGCCAGGTTATCTAACAACTCAGTTGAGCCCAGTGAAGATGTAACTTCTTAAAGAGGGTCTGTTTGCTGCAACTTGGGCTCCTGACGTAGACAGAGAGGGACAGAGACACCCGAGGTTCTTCCCAACTCCTACTTCCAGCATCCACTTCAGCCTAAAGCCATCAAGAAACTTAAGGACAAACAAGTTTGGGAAAATGTAGTTCTTACCTACAAAAAGTGAACCTGATAGAGAAGAAGAAAGGCAGGTTTTGTATCAGTAAAAACAAAGGATGAGTTCAGACAGACAGGATGGCATTTTTAGACATCTGTCAATGAGGAGAGCCCCAAGGAGCTACCGACTTTCAGGGGAGGAAACTTTGATTCTGTTCTCTTTCTTGTCCTTGCCCAGCTCAAAATCGCTTCTTACCTTCTGTTGGGACTGTTCCCCAAAGCCCTGCTACCTGGGTCATTTTTCAAAAACAGCTCCCAGCACCTTCACAAAGGAGTGCTGGTCTCTGTCCAACCTCATTAGCAGCCATCTGCCCTGGAACCAGCCCCATGTTCCCTAAAAACTAATTATAGTTTCACAAAGACTCTGTGTCTCTACTCATGCTGTCCCCTCGGCATTGAGTGGCTTTGATATTTGTGTGTTTATTTTGTGCACTCCTATGCATCCTACAAAGCCCATCCCAAATACTATCACTTTGGTAAGAGCTGTCACTCTTCCTTGTCATCCGTGACTTGCCCTATAGAACTAACTAGCCTTCTCTTTGCTTTGCTTCTTTATTATTATTTTTTTGGGGTCATACCTGGCAGTGCTCAGGGGTTACTCCTGGCTCTATGCTCAGAAATCGCTACTGGCAGGCTCGGGGGACCATATGGGATGCCGGGATTCGAACCACCGTCCTTCTGGATATAAGGCAAATGCCTTACCTCCATGCTATCTCTCCAGCCCCTGCTTTGCTTCTTTAGAGCATTGAATAAGAACTATCATTCCAGTCCATATAAATTAGCTATAGCTGGGTCACTGTCAGCAGCTTTAGTGGCCTGTTTCTTTTTCATTACAGACTGTTATAGTTCAGAGTGTCAGCTGAGTGTTGACATAGACATGTGTTAAAAGTGTGGTGGTTGATTGAATGATTTTACAATGATCTTAATCTCTGACCTTTGACTTTGTCATATATATGACTTGGCAAATATAAATGAATTTGCTTATCTTGATTTGGAGGCACATAAAATGTGTTCAGGACTTACTGCTAGCTCTATGCTCAGGGATCGCTCCTAAAAAATAAAGGGGCTCAAGGGACCATATGTTGTCACAGAGATTGAATTTGGGTTGTCTTGTATTCAAGACAAGAATCCTAGCAACTGTCCAGCTAATAATAATAATATATTGTTTATTATCACAATGTCTCAAATGTCATAGGATTTACCTCCATGAGAGGATGCAGTGGTGAGGGCTTACTCCCGATTCTATGCTCAGGGGTCACTCTGGGAGATGCTTGGCATGCTCAGTGCTGAGGATAGAACCTGTGTTGGTCATGTGCAAGGTAAATGCTTTAACCTCTGTACTATTTCTTTGACCTGATATGATGCATTTAATTACTAAGCACACTCCTGGCATGGAATAAAGGGTTCTAGTAAATACCATCTCTAGTTATCTAATCCTCAATAAAAAGAACGATGTCATACTGTATTGACTTATAAATAACTTTATCAAAATATAGCACTTTTTCCTGTTACAGCAAAAGATAACTAGAAGATTCTTTTGTTTATCCAAAAAAATATTTCCTAGTACTTGATACAGCATTTGAGACACATTAGAGAGATAAAAGATGGCTTCTTCCCTTATGGAGTATAGACAAATTGGAACACGTTTCTATGCAAATGTTCCTCACTCTCTAAGAGGGGGAGAATGGAGTTTTAACTTTAAAATTTTTTTACTTAGCGTTTTATAGAAAAATTGTTTTATGAAACACATGTCATAAAATTCTCTATATGATATTAATTCATGGATAAAAATTGTCATTTTAAAGGATTTTGGAGTGGAGTTGGGTAAGAGCCAGCAGTGCTAAGGATTACTCCTGGCTCTGTGCTCAGGGTGCATTTTTGAAAGGGTTGAGGGATCATATGTGGTAATAAGAATCAAACCAGGACAATTACATGCAAGTGCCTTTAACTTTTGCACTAGCTCTCCAACCCAAGGGCATTTCCTGTATTTTCAATTTTGTAATTAGAAGATTTTCAGGCTGAAAGGTTAATTGATTAAAATAAACAATGATCTGTCCTTCACCTATCTTTCCCTGTATGGTCTATAATTTATTTTTTTAAATGATTTGAAAGTAAACTGCCAACTTCATGATGCTTGAGTGTGCATCCTACATCCTCCTAAAAGTGCTCTCAGAACTTTAGTATACCGACAACTAGCATTGACATAATAACATTATCTAATACCTAACATGTGGTTCCAATATATGTTCTACATTTCAGGTATCTCTCAAATGCCTTCTCTAATAAATTTTTCTCAAAGCATCTGATGATTTACATAGATTTCTGTAACCCTTCCCCCAACTTTCTTGTTTTCCTGACCTCTTCTTTTGGTATGTAAAAGTCAACCTGGATTATAGGACCTTCCTCCACGCTGGTGGGTGGGGTTCTATATAGAAAAGAAAAAGTGATGGTTTGGGGCTGGAAAAAGTAAAAGCACATTGCGCATAGGCAGCACATGGCAAAATGAACACATGGCAGAGAGACTCATGCAAAGAAAGGCTGTGAGGAATAAAGTGAACTGACTTCAATGAATATCTTTTCTGACTGCTGTGTATTATTTCTTTACCACTACCCTGCTTCATCAGACTTGTCCACCTGAGGGATTAGAAACATGGTGCCTGGAATGGCCTCACCCAACTCCTGGACTTTATTTTACTTTTATTTTTTATTTTTTTTTGGTTTTTGGGTCACATCCGGCAGCACTCAGTGGTTACTCCTGGCTCCATGCTCAGAAATCGCTCCTGGTAGGTTTGGTGGACCATATGGGATGCCAGTATTAGAACCAATGACCTTCTGCATGAAAGACAAATGCCTTACCTCCTTGCTATCTCTCTGGCCCCTATATTTTTTTATTTTTAATCTACATATTTCTAGATGAATGTACAATAATCTGTCCAGCTATTCAATTATTATGGGGCATGTAGGTTTTCTTCTCATTTCATTATTGTTTTTGAAGAGTCTTTACAGATTTTTCTTTCTATAATTGACTCCCTTCCTTGGGAGCAATTCTTCCAATGAGATTTGGTCCAATGCAATGTGACATTCTAAGTTGATGCCTATTGCTAATGCCCTCCAAGAGGACTGTACTAGTATACACTTTGCAACAGCTTGCCAAGTTACCTGTTTCCACTTCTTTGGTCTCTCTTGCTATGATCATTTTAATTTGTATCAGTATAATGAAAACAATAATAACAGCAAACATGCACATATTATTTTTGATGTGTAAGACACTATTTCAAATTTATGACATATGTCAATTTGCTTCACTATACAAATAACACTATTACCTTCATTTTACAGACAGGAAACTGAGATACAAGATTTTAGCAACTGCGCTGCTTCTTCTGCTACTTCCAGAGACTGCATTGGTGTCCGCTTTATCTCTGTAACATTGACTTGATCACCCCAAACATTGAATTTCTTTATATATTAGTTTTTTTCATAGGGTTAAGGGCAGTTTAGGGTTAAACATGGTGGTTCTCAAATAGACACTTCTGTCTCTGTGCTCAGGAGTGCCCCTACCAATACTTAGGGGACCATTTATGGTGCCTGGGATTCAGTCTGGCATTGGCTGCATTCAAGACAAGCACCTTAAACCCTGTATTCTATTTTTGGTCCATGGATTTGTCTTCTTTGTCTTTGCTCTTTGCTTGAGACAATTCCTCTTCTCTGCCTTTCCTTTTTTTTTTAAATGGAGGTATAAGATGTTTATCTTTTTCTTCATGATTTTTAAAAACTAGTAAGAAAATACAAATTACTATTTCTCTGTCATCTATATTGCAGATAAATCTCCACAGGCTGCTGTTTCCCCTTCTAAATGTTTCATTTATTTAGCTAGCAGACGGTTTAGATTTTCTCCTAGTTAACTTGGTCAAATCTTCCATTTAAGGCTGATAAATTTGAAAGGCCTGCCATACTCCCAAGAGGATAGATATTCACTTACATTCTATAGCTTCATGTTTTACTTGTAAACTTTCCATCCATCCCACTTCTCTGCCCTGTTGCCAACAGCAGCTCTACCTTATTTCGAAACCAGACGCCAAGTACTTTGCAGGGACAGAAATAGGAGAAATGTGCTACTTCCTCCATAGATGAGGCCTTCGAATTCCAAAGGAGCAGAACACCCAAGATGTAAGAGAATTGCCTTCCAATCTGTTTCATAAGGCTGTCCCCATCCTGCTTCCTCCCCCAAATATCAGATACTTGATACCTGTCAGACAACCCAGACAAAAGCCCAGCTTCCCAGCCTCTTCTGAAGCAGGCTGGTGTACAGAGAGCAGAGAGCGCTAGCTAAGGGGAAAGCATGCCAAGAATTCATTTCAATTTGAAAAAACCTTTTCAGGGCTTTATTTGTTCCAAGAGTTCTTTAAACATTTTAAATACAGTGAATATGGTGAATCTGTCTCCTCTCCTTGAGGACACAGTCTGTGCTTCAATACACATTACTGTTTTCGGCAAAGCTTTTGATTTTCACATTAGCCAATCTGTTCTTTCTCTCCTTTGCTCTTTGCCCAAATATTGTGGCTGAAACCATTACTCACAAATTGAAACAATTAGGGAATTTCCAAATATACTTGGGAGAGACGCAGTGGTCCCATCACCCCAGCAACAATTCAGAGCCCGCAGTGCCTTATAGCACAGTGGATGATCAGTGTTTGCTAAGTAAATTAGTGAAAGTGTGCATGGGGCTCCGGAAAAGAATAACATCTATTAAACCTAGAATGAATCAAGGGAGGGGGGCAGACTTTGAAAGTGTTGCCAGGATGTAAAATTACCACTTTAATTCATTTACTCATTTAGCTAACAGAGACTTTCCAAATATGTGTTCCATAAAACATTAGCCCATGAAATGCAGAAAAAAAAAAGTTTAATAGTCAGACACCCACTCTCCCCTCTTAGAAATTCAGGATGAACATTCGCTTAATAAAAAGTCTGGAGCACCGAAACATGTTTAAATTCATTTAAGCTCCATAAGGGCAAATGCCAGATTTGTTCCCACTAGCATGTCCCAAGAGTTTTAGATTGTCTCAATAGATATTCATTGAATGCATGAAGGAATGTTCTAGTTCTCTCTCACTGGAGAAGCATCTTCCCTAAATATAGTGGTTACAGCGAAAGCCAGGTTCCTGCCACAGGAAATATTTCCCATTTTTGTATGTCATCAATAAGAATATGGCAACATGAGTAAACTAGGCTGATGATACCTTCAACACACCATATCTCATGCATAATAACGACCCATCTCCTCTCCAAAGGGGAGGTGCTTGGGAAAGTGCTTTGCAGTTTGATTTGACTGGAAGAACATGAAGGAGTTTGTGCTTAATTGGAACAGTGGGGGGAGATTTTAAATAGGGAATGTGCAATAATCCAAATTAGAATAGACACAGGACATCAGAGCTTATGTATGTGCAAAAATCAAAATAAATGCAGCCCAGCCCTGCACTCCAGGGATTGGCAAAGACCCAGGACAGGGATTTCGTGGGCATGGAAGAGAATAGGCACATCGTAGATGTTAAGAATTATGTATTTATTATTATTAATTATTATTATTATCATTATTATTATTATTTGTGTGCGGAGCTACACCCAGTGATTGTTGGGAAAAACTCTTGGCTTTGTGCTTAAGGAATCATGCAGTGCTGGGGATGGAACCTAGTCCTCCTACATACAAAGTGTGTGTTCAAACTATTGTGTTCACAAGCCCCCACATACTGAGATTTTTCTTAGTTATCATTTTGGGGATTCAAACTCAACCGTTCTCAGGGCTTATTCCTGACTGTGCTCAGGGGTCTCTTCTGGAGAGACTCTAGGACCCTATATGGTGTCAGGAATTGAGTTGGCTGTGTGCAGGAGACATGCAGGAAACCTGTTCTTTGAAAAAGGGTCCAAGGCTGGATGGCTGGCTCATATTTGTGGAGCTTATTCAATTTGAAGGTCCTTCTTTAAGTCAAAGACTTTGTTGTGGAAAAATATCACAAATAAAGGGCCATAGAACATATTTATAGGTATTGAAGAGGCTTGTAGAAGTGAGGGACTCTGAAGCTTAACTTTCATAAGTATTTTGTAACTCTATTCTTCATGTTTCAATGGGTATATGATGACTGGCACAGAAGCAGCCATCCTAGCCCCATGAGAGTATGTGTGTCACTTCAGAGGATGAATCAGCTTCATGAATGCCTTTGTTGTCATTAATCAGAGGACCTGACTCTGGAACCAATGAACTCCTGAAATATGAAGGGTTTTGTTGATTCCAGTTGCAAATTAATATACAAATATATGTTCTTATTCCTTCAAGCACTTTTAGCTGGGTTTTCCTCTCCTCTTGTCTCCTTCTCTCTGTCCCCTTCTCTCCCTTCCTCTCACCTTTTCTTCCCACCTCTCCCAACCTCTTCTCTCTTCTCTCCTCCTCTCCTCTATTCCCATCCTCTTCCCTCCTTTTCTTTCCCTTTCTCCTTCTTTCCTTTCTTTTTTGGTTTGGAGGTACAGCCACTGATATTCTGAGAATATTATTCTCTCTATGCTCAGAGATCACTTCTGGTAGGGGATCATAGCAGTTTCAACAATGGAACCAGAGTCAGTCACTGCAAAACAAGTGTCTTTATGCCTGGAATTTCTTTTATTTGTTGCTACAGCATTACAACAGATACAGATTTATTTTTGAAAAACTATCTCCTGTCAGGTCTATCTGCTCCTATGTTCTGAAGGAGCAAGTGAACAAAGAGAAGAATTGAAAAAAGGGGCAAGATGACCCAGCCACTGGAGACACTGTGTTTTCTTAGAAAATACAGAAAATTGGGGCTATAGAGATAGGACACAGGCAGAGCACTTGATTTGCACTCCACTAAACTGACTTTAATTACTAACACTACATTAGGTCCTCTGAGGTCCTTTGGGAATGATCCCTGAGGGAAGAGCCAGGAGTAAGCCCTGCCTGACTATTGCTGAGTATGCTCACCTCCAAAAAAAAGAAGACTTTTAAGAAGATGGGTCAGGAGCCAGAGAGTGGTGGCATTTGCTTGCATGCAGCTGACCTAGACAGATCATGGTTCAATTCCTTGGCATCCCATATGGTCCCCTAAGCCAGGAACAATTTCTGAGCACATAGCCAGGAGTAATCCCTGAGTGTCACCGGGTGTGCCTCCCCCCAAAAATGAAGAAGATGGGTCAATGGATCAACTGAGTCAGAGAATTTCCTTGCTCTGGGAAAATGCAGAAGGTCTTGAGAAGAAAATGGACTAGACTTGGGTTGAGTTAGAGTATAGGAGGATGGTAAGTAACCATACCACCAGTGTGCTGGCTATCTCCTCTGGAATACACCAAGGCCTTCAAAATGGAGAAAGCAGTAACCAGGAACCCCAGGCTGTGGCCCAAATGCATTCTTCTGTCAGAGTCAGCACAGCTTAACTAAAGCTCAGCAGTTGAGAATGACCTTGGACTGGCATTCTGCCCAAGCTTCACCCCACCATCCCACACAGACACTCCTCTCATCCTTGAGCAACTATATGATAGCAGAACTATCATCTTCAATAATAGATAGAGAAATTGAAGTTCAGGGACATGGAAGAAATTGTCTACAAGCTCATGGTGACAAAATCCTGGCACTAGTGTTACACCCCAAAGGCCTCCACCTACCAGGAGCCTCTTCTTGCTTCATTTTCCTTTACTTCACATCCTTCTCCACAACTTTTTGTATGCTTGGTTTTCATTTTTGATTTTTGGTTTGAGGTCACACCTGTCTGTGCTCAGGGCTTGCTCCTGGCTCTGTGCTCAAGGATCACTCCTGGCGGTAATGGAGTACCATTTGCAGTAGAATCGTAGATTAGCTATATGCAAAGCAAGCACCTTAACCTCTGTACTAGCTCTCTGGTTCTTTGGCCATACCCGGTGATGCTCAGGGGTTATTCCTGGCTATGCACTCAGAAATCACTCCTGGCTTGGGGAACCATACGGGATGCCAGGGGATCGAATCATGGTCTATCCTAGGCTAATGTGTGCAAGGCAGAGGCCTTACTGCTTGCACCACTGCTCTGGCCCCTCCCCCAAATTTATTTTTGAAAAGTTATCTCTTGCCAGGCCCACCCCCTCTGAGATTTTATCTTGCCTAAAGGGGCATGAGAGAACAACAACAAATACTTTAAGGTTTGGGGGCCAGCCAATGTCTAGGGTAACTAACTATTCCACCCTGCTCTAGATGCATGAAACTTGCCCTGGGAAGAAACTTGCCCTGGTTGAATGAGCAGAACTTCTCTCAGGAGAATGTGCTGGCTACAGCCTTGCCCACTGATCCTTAATTGTACCATCCTTCATTTATTTCTCCCACCAACTTGCACAGCTACCTTCCTATTGCCTCCTGAAGGCAACTATATCAGCCCAGGCAGATTCCCATGAAGAAAGTTAGGCTGCTACAACACATAGCCTCTTGCACAAGCTCTTTCCAAGACCCTCTGTGGTCCACAGTAGCAAGAGGACTAGTGAGATATATTAATATAGAGATGGATTGGTGGGATTTGCATAATACAATTTGCATGTGTGTAATTTGCATGCATAAGTTATTTGCATCGTATTTCCTTTCCCTCTGACTTGCAGGTGGCATGGAAATGACACTGGGGTTTAAAGGCTTTGGACCCTCATTTGGTTTTAGTCCAGTGGGAGGTTATGGGGTTCCTGGTCCAGCTGGTTCTGTATGTAGTTAGGCTAGTGTTTGACAAGTATGCAGGAAGGGCTTACTGACCACCTCCAGACTCCACAGTCCTTTACCATCACCCAATGAGGCTTCTTAGAAAGTGCCAAGTGTCAGAGTAAATCCTACCAAGAACTGTTGCTGGGAGAGGGGGAGGTATGGAGCCCATCTGTAGAAAATTCCTTTAAGCATCAGACATGCAAATTTCTAAGTGGAAGATCAGGTTCTCATTCCTGCCTAATCAAAACAGAATTTCTCTCTTTTCAGGAAAATACTTGATAAGGCAAGCACACACCATTTGAAAGCAATGTGCTGTTTTAAAGGCGCATTGCACAAAATTGCAAGGTGCTTCATGAATGCCAGCAATTTCATTTCATTTTGTCTTGGTCCTTCTGAAAAAAGTGGAAAATCAAAAAATTGATCATGAAGGGATAGAAACCAAGACACACATAGTCCTGAAAAACATAACCTTATTAAGCAAGAGAAGAGGCGGCAGGCACCTCGGTTATCTCTAGCTTCGCTTGGTCACTCACTGACCCAAACTGGCTAAGTTGTTTCCCCTTCGAGGGAGAAGGACAGAATGAAAGACCAAGTGCAACGCAGAGGAATCACAGCCTCCAAGATGCTGTAAACCAGGGAATCCATGGGAGGAGGGTTGTAGTTGGGAAGAAATCTTCCTTCCTTCACCTCTTCCTCACCTTTCCTCACACTTTTTTGGTTGTGATGGGTTGGGGATTACTCCTGGCTCTGCACTCAGGAATTACTCCTAGTAGTGCTTAGGTAGGGGACCATGGGAGATGCCAGTATCAAACCCAAGTCTACTGCATGCATGGCAAATGCACTACCCACTGTATTATCTCTTCATTCCCTGACAAACACTTTTATCTGGAGGAGCCAGTTCTGGATGAAGACACTTGATATCTCCAAGCCTCAGTTTCTTGATCTGTAAAATGGAGATGGCGATGGACCTTACAATAGAAAATGACTGGGAAAGTACCCTGACTGGGTCCAGCTGCAAGGGGGATAATTAACGCATTTTATTCTCTCCTCCCAAACCAGGGGTGGCCCATAGAGAAACATGCAGGAAAGCTTTGGAAACCTGGTGGAGCCATTGTTAGCCAATATCCAGATTTTAGTCTGACCATTGGCTCCAGAAAGATGTGAATACATCCTTCACTTATTCAGAAACAAGGAACAAGTTCCAGATGGGGGGCCCAGTCCTGGAACAAGAGTATTTGACCTCCCTGTTGTCTAGGAATGGGACCATAGGGATGAGCATGCCAGAGGAGGGATAGAAAGAGCCTGATTGGGAAATAAGAAATAATGCGGGGAGGGCCCCTCTTTGATTGAATTAGTTCCTCAACTGAGCCTCCAGAAAGGTGCTTGCCACAGTGCATGCCATTCATCTCTTCTGCAAGCTGGGCTGCTTATTAACCTTTCACAGATGAGGAAACTGAATTATGCAACATCTCAGGATTTGCCTAAAGGAACATGAGAGGACAAAAGCCAAGTGGGACTAGAACCCCTAGAACCAGCCCCCAAATCTCATCTCCAGTTCTCTGTGGCCACTGTCGCTCATCTACATTTGTGCCCCACCTTGCTTGTGGCTCAGGTTCTGGGATGGCTCCCTTATTCTCTTATTCCCTACTGAGCAAGATGAAAGGCATTCTAGGGTATTGTTTTGGTGAAACTGCTCCCAGGTGTAAATGTTTAGAAATTCAAAGTTCATAGGGATGACAACTGTATCCAAAAATTTATATGAAAGTTAAAATACACTGGTTCAGATGGAACTCACTCAGTTTTGAATGCCCACTCTGTGTTGGGAATAGGGCAGGGGAAGTTGCAAACTTGGACTTAATAAGCAGCACCCTAGTCTTCTGAGACTCCTTCAACCAGTGAGGAAGATGGGGCAAAAAAAATAGGCAAAAGATAAAAAAAATTTTACAGGGGCTAGAAAAATAGTGCAATGGGTGGAGCACTTATTTTGTACATGGATGAACTAGGTTTGCCCCTCCTGACCCCTTATGCCTGGTGTCCTGAGCACTGCTAGGAGTGATCCCTGAGTACAAAGCAAGAAGTAAGGCCTGAGCACTGCTGGGTGTACTCCCCAAACAAGCAATATTACAGTAGAAGATGGGAGTTAGGTAGGAGTCCAATTAGGAAACTGAGGGATTAGAAGCTATTTCTAAAATTAGGGGCAAGGAGACCTTTGAGTATGTGGCATTGAAGTTAAGTTCTAAATGATGACAAGGAAGAAGTCAACATAGGGGAAAGTGCTTATGGAAAAGTCATATGGATATGAATAGCTGAACCTGGACTGAAATGAGCGTGTTGGGTCTGTGTGAAAAAACTGCTAAGGCTAAAGTGGCTGGAGCACAGGACAGAAAGTAATCTGCAAGGGGAATCTAGGAGAAATTGTCAGGGACACGCTAAGGAAAAGTCTTTCCAGGGGCAAGGAACTTGAATTTGAGTCCATGGGAAGTCTCTGATCTTGAAATATATGGCTTTATAACTGTGTTCTCATGGAGTCTGAAAACATGAGCATGTATCAATTTGGCTGCTGGCATTAGTGGCTCTATTCTTCAACCCTATCTCTTTCCCATGCCCTCTTATCACAGGACTTGCTAACTCACTCCTCTAACCTAGAATTTGGGCATGGGATGCCCTTTGGCCACATTAGCAAATTAGATACAAATAGATTTGTAAAAGTACTTGCTCTGCCCTTGGCCTAAAACATATCTGCTCAAATTGGAAGAAGAAAGATCTGGACACATCTGAGACTGGGTCATCTCACTCCAGGCCCTCCAGGATCGGCCCACAGCAATTCCTGGCAGACTAAGCAGTGAATCTGGGCTCAGTCAGAGCATATAAGCCTGAGATACCAGTGACCACAGGCACATCAACCAGCTCAGCCAAGATCAATCAGCTGAGCCCATACCAGAACAGCTGAACCATGCAGCCCCATGAACTAAACTATATTATTGTTAGATGTCTTTATAGTCTGTGGCTGGTATGCAACATCTCAATGGTCATTGATAAATTACATACACCAAAAACTCAAACTGATTATATCTAAACTCCTGAAACATCAAGATTAACAGGGTTTCTATGGTGTGATTCTTCCCACCACAATTTCTGGAGTTCTGCGGTCTTCAATTCATATTTGAGCTTCAGTACCTATTATCTCTCAATGTTTGCATAGCAGATTTCACGCCTCTGAGTCTCTCAGTCTCCTCTACAGGATGAGTTTGACAAGTATCCCCATTTAGAGTATTGTGGAAGAATCAAATGATAAAACACTGGGTCTCTCTGCAACTTTAAGTTGCAATTCACAAGAACTTCATAAATGAAGATAAAAGGCAAAAAATGAAAATGAAAGAAGGTCGGCATCCCATATGGTCCCCTGAGCAGGAGCGATTTCTGAGCATGAAGCCAGGGGTAACCCCTGAGCTCTGCTGGGTGTGACCCCCCCAAATGAAAGAGAAGTAGTTGTGGAAAGCATGATCTGGGGAAGGGCTGTAAGAACTTTGCCTGGATTATGCACATGACAGTATACTTCAAGGTCGGAAAAACCCTTTATCTCTTAGGCCAAGGGAATTTCCTTTCTAATCTCCCCAATGTTTACTGTGCCTATGCAAAAATAAAAAACACACACAAATTAATTTTTATGGTTATTGTTGGTTTATGTTTTGCTTTGTTTTGATTTATGTATTTGTGCTCTGTTTTGCTTTTATTTTGGGACTGGGATTATTGTTTGGCTATGGCCTTTATTGCTGTGGTGCTTTTTGGGTTTTTAGTTTGATTTTATTTTTTGTACTGTTGTTATGCTTTTCTTCCCTTTTCCCTTACTTCTGGTTTTTTTTTTTTTTTTTTTGGTCACAATCGGCAACGCTCAAGGGTTGCTCCTGGCTCTAGGCTCAGAAATCGCTCCTGGCAGGCTTGGGGGACCATATGGGATGCCAGGATTCGAACCACCGTTCTTCTGCATGAAAGGCACATGCCCTATCTCCATGCTATCTCTCCGGCCCCTCCCTTTCTTCTCTTAAACCAATATCTATAGCTTCTAGAAGGACTCCTCCCGTTTTTTGGCTTTTTTGAGTTTTTCCCCCTCTTTTTTTCTTCTTTCCTTCAAACAGAACCACATAACTTGAACCATCTTGTTCCACCTCACAAACTGAGGGGGAAATAATGTAGGGTACCAAGACCAAACAGTTGGATGAACATTGAGTAGAAATAAAAAATGATCAAACTTAGGTACCAAAACCAAAACCAATGACAACAGGATCAATATCCAAACTACAACAAGCTAGACACAGAGGGGACCACTTATACTAGCAGGTGGGGGGGGGGGCAAAGAAGGGGCGATATGGGATGCATGCTGGGAAAGGGGAGGGAAGGAAGGCAACATTGGTGGTGGGAATACCCCTGATTCAATGTCACTATATACCTAAAATTTTACTGTGAATGATTTGTAATTCACTTTGGTCAAAATTTTATATATATATATATAAAGAAGCTAAAAAACAAAAAAGAACTTTGATGGTGTCAAGACTCTATTCGGGTTAGTACATTGCAGTTCCAGAAGAATGGAAGGAACTGTCAGTTGGGGCATAAGATGTGCTGTGGATAAGTGGCTTTTAGAATTATGGATTGAGAAGGAGAATCAATTAAAACTCTTCACCCTCAGTCCTTAATCTATTAGGCATCAAGATCGACCTCCTACCCAACGAACCAGTACCCAGCACCCAGGCGAGGGGACACCCAGTCAAACCCACACCTAGTCTCCTGCAAGAAAAGACAGCCAACTCCCCTGCGGACTCATGCTGCGCGGCCCTCCCTACCAACTCCCCCTAACGTGGACTGTTTCTTGAAACCGGGCCTAGGTCCAAAAGTATCCCCAATACAAGAATTCTTCCAAGACCTCCCTACCACAAATTTTTACCAAACTGAAGAAGGCCAGGGGGTGGGATAGAAAGATGCCTGGGAACCCACACACCACAAGAAAAACCCAAAAGGCAATGGGAAAAATTGTACTTCCAACATAGGCATAAGACCTGTAATACACCACATCTTTACTGGCTTTCCCCCAAATGTAAGGTAGTTTTTTGCACCACTTTGGTCCTTTAAAAGCTTCGCTAATTCATTTTATTTCTTTTTCTTTTATTTATTTATTTTTTAATTTATTTTTTCAAATGCCTGTCCTACATATACATTTGTGAGCATATACATTGTCATTCCCTTTTTTTTCATTTATTTTATTTTTATTTTATTTTATTTTATTTTATTTCATTTTTTATTCTTTTTTTTATTTTTTATCGTTTTTGGGGATGTGACCTGTTTCTGTTATCCCCTCTGTCCACCCCCAAATACACCGACAATATAATGTAGCACCATTTCTCCCTGCAAAGGCACACTAAATAAAGGGGAAATCTTACATAGAGAAAAGAGCTCTTATCTAATAGAGATAGGAACTCACAGTTGTTAATAATACAGGGATATCTCCTACCTGGAAAATATGTCATGTGGAATCAACTTAGACCTCAGGTGATTAGATACCATTCATCCAGCCTTGAACCCTGGATCCCAGACATAGAAACGGCACAGCTCTTCACACAGCTGCAGGAAACAAATCCCATCCAGGACAGCCTTAATACTGCGGGGTCAACAACAAGGGCCAGCTCTAACATGATATCCTGACAACGAGGAAAATGTGAACAACTTGACCTTAGAGCTGATTAGCCTACTTTACCAGCTAACGACAAGACAAAACCAGAAGACTTGGCACCCTTTGGTAGGTCCAAAAGCCAAGATCGCGATTTACAGATGACTGGCTGATAGAACCACGGCCAGACTGTACACATCTTGGGACCAATAAAAAAGCCCTAGTTTAGGGTTTGAACTATGACCTGCACAATAAGCATGATCCCCAGTCCCAAAGGTCCTGCAGAGACAATTGTAACGGAATGGAGCTTCTGGAAGCACAAAGAAAGGCGCTAACCTAGGTGCCATCCTAGGCTCAGTGCAAAGCCCAAGACCACCAACCACAGAAGATGGATTAAAATGACACTGAGGTAACAGAACCTCTAGAATCACGAAGACTGACTTCATCACAAATCCCATCTCAGGATCTGTGCAGATACTGAGACCTCTAAACACAGAGCTCTGATTGTATCACCCTGGACAGAGCAGAAGTCTACCAACCACAAAAACGCCACCGGGAGAGTAAATGATCCTGAGCAAAATCTAGAGTTGATCCCCATGACAGTATACTCCAAGGACGGAGAAACCCCATATTTTTTTTAGGCCAAGTGAATTTCTTTTCAAATGACCCCAATATTTACTGTGCCAGGGCAGGAGGGAAAAAAACAAAAATACAAAAAGCACAAAACCTTGGTTATTTATATATATATATATATATATATTTTTTTTTTTTTACCTTCATTTATTATTAATATTATTTTCATTTACCTATCTATTTTGGTCGATTTCTCTCTTTGGGTGTGATTATTGAAATTGTTGTCCCCAGTTATACTTATTTTTTCTCTTCCTCTCTTTTCTTTCGTTATGTGCTATGCCATGTTTCTTATTTCAAGACCATGGTGTGTTTTTTTGTTTATGTGCTTGTTTTTGTTGTTTTTTTTTGTTTGTGATGTTTTGTTTTTTTGTTTGTTTTTTGTGGTGCTTATCGATAAAGCTGGAGTCCTCAATGGATACTTAACACTTCTTTTGATACTGGTGGAGTGTTTCACCTTCTCTTTCTTTTCACCTCCCAAATCGATGATGAGAGCCACTAGAAGGATTCCGCCCATTTTCGGGGTATTAGACTCTTACCCCAATTTATTACTTTTTTCTTTTTCAGGCAAAACCACGTAACTTGAAATAGCTGGTCTTGCCTCCAGTTAGAGGGGGAAATAAGGGAGGCCTCAAAACCAAACAGGTGCAAGACTACTAAGTAATAGGTTAGATACAGAGGGGACCACATATTCTAGCCACCCTGGGAAGAAGAAATGGGAGGGAAGACAAAAACGGACGGGTAGGGAGAACAATTTGGTGATGGATGGGAATCCCTCCTGATTTTATGTGAATATGTACCTAAAATATTATTGACACCAATATGTAAGCCACTATGATCAAAATAAAATTATATTATAATAAAAAAAAAAAGCTAAAGAAGCTGGCAGGTGAAGCTTCTCCTTCACAGCCTCAGTCATCACCAGGTAGAATGGAGACAAGCTCATTAGAGTCTGGAACTCTCTGCTTGTCTGAATGTTAAGGAAACTTATCTATCTCCAAAGTCATTCTCCTTTCCCTCCCTGGAAGTCTCCTGTGCTGAGCCATCAGTAGGTAGTAGAGAACTCCAAGCTTCCCAAAATTTGTTTAATTTCAGAGGCTATTCAGGGCACAGATTTAATGAACCAAAGTCTAGAAAAACATCCTCAGATCATCTACCATCACTCTTAGGTAACTCAAATAATACTGATTTTAACAATGACTACGTATGAAACCCCCAAGCTAGTTACTATTTAAAGTTAAATTCTAACAATCATGCATGGTAAATCATTGTATTACTTGCCTAATAATTAATGGCTAGAACATGACAACTCTGGTGGTAAAATACAGTAGAAATTTATCTCTGGCTTACTTATAATGTAGTGTGTCTCTGAATAAAGAGTATGTGTGTTTCATGCAAGATCCCCTGTGTCTGGACTCTTCTAGAATCTCAGTTCTCTCCGTGGAGAGATGAGGAAAAAGAATTCAGACTGCATGTGAAAGGTTTTTAGTATCCAGTCCTGGAAGGGGATCATGTTCTATGGATCAGTACTCAGTCACATAGCCATACAGCCTATAAATATAGTCAGGTCACATATCCAGGTAGAAGAAGGGAGATAGACCTTGGTGAGCTCTGGTAGTCTCCACCAATGTGGTCATTCTCTTCCTCTGAAGAGAAAAATGAGACTCAGAAGTCATATCATTTGTCTAAGGTCACAGTGAGGGGCAGAACTCACCTAAAACTTGATATTGATGTCCACTATTCTTCTGCTTTTCTACTGGTCCCTTTTACATGTCTCATTCCATCGTGAATTTCCAGTATAGTCTATTTACTGAATACAATATCCAAGATATGTAAACAACCCAAATAGCCAATTATGGATGAATGGATCAAGAAGTTGTGGTATATATACACAAAGGAATACTATGAAGCTTTAGGAAAGTACTATGTTCCTTGTATACACAATAGCCAAAATCAGGAAATAATCCAAGTGTCCAAGAATAGATGACTGGAGAAATAAACTATGGTCCATATACACAATGGAATATTACTCAGCCATAGGAAAAGATAAAGTCATGAAATTTGCTGCTACATGGAAAAACCTGTAAAATATCATTCTGAGTGAAATTAGAGGTAGAGAGACCATCACAGAATGATCTCTCTCATATGAGTATATAAAGAAACATAATGATGAAATAATGAATATTCAAAAACAATCGAAACTAAGGATATTGAAACTGGTATTTAGTAGGAAATGCCATTTGAGGGGATTGGAGGATAGGACAGGGAGGGGGCAAAGATTATGATCGAGGGAAGCATTCAACCAGGAGGAGGAAGTGATGCTGAAAAAAGGTAAAGTGCTAAGTATAAAATTCTTTCAGCAACAGTATTGAAAAAAATTATCTTTCTATCTATATATAGATATAAAGTGCCTCATAGCAGCAGAGTGGGAAGAGGGAGGCAAAAGGGTGTAATGGTGGACGACATTGGTTGAGGGAAGTTGACTCTGGTGAAGGAATTAAAATATTGTATGCCTAAACTTGATTATGATGAACTTTATAATTTAATAGTGACTAAATAAAATTAATTAAAATGAAATAAAATAATGCTATTTAAGAAATATGGATAGATCTAGAGGAGATTATGTAAAGTCAATCAGAAGGAAAACAGCAGCTACAGAATTCTCTCTCTCAAGTGTGGAATTTAAAATATACAGCAAGGTAGCAACAAAGGTAGCAGCATAATAGGAAAACTGATCCACCAAAATGAAAGGTTGAGAGAAAGGAGCTTTGGGGTCCTTGGGGGAGGAAAATGAGTAAATTGTTTGATGGTATGGTGTTTGAATTATGTACATGAGAAACAATCATTAACTGCCTTGTAAATACAGATCCTCAACTAAAAATTAATTAATTTGAGGGGGTCAGAGTGATGGTATAGCAGGTAGGGCATTTTCAAGTGGCTGACCCTGGTTCAATTGTTGGCATCTCATTGTGTTCCCCAAGAACACCAGTAGTCATTCCTGAACACAGAGCCAGAAATAACCCCTGACCACTGCTGGATGTGGCTAGAAAAACAAAAACAATCATTTTTTTAAGAAAAGAATAAAGTCTACCCTCTCTTCTAAGCCTTTTTGCATATGGGCCAATTTGACTGGGCTATCAGAATGTTTCCTTAGCCAGAACTTTTTGGATTTTCTTAATGAGGTATCTACCTATGTTTTCACTTAGGATAGGGAAAAGAGAGCAGCAGGTTGCCAGGAATGTACCTTAATAGCCTTTGAAGTTCAGGGGGTCCTTCTCAGACTGTAGGTTGGACACTTCAGATTGTTGGTTTTCTTGGACTTTGCTCTCACTGCCCCAGCAGCTTGAAAACCATTGGCTCACATACTTCCTGAATATTTGAGTCCCATGATGGGCCTATCAACTTCATAATTATATTATCAATTATTTTGGAAAGCTGATATATTTGATTTAAATAGAAGGTTGATCCATATGTGACTATGTTAATTGTGTGAGAAAATGTGAGGGTTTAGGGAGTCACAAATGAGAAACTTCAAGTACTACTTTTCCAGAACTAGCTTCCCACCAAAAAGATGTGGTTAGATGCTCTTGTTCCACACTCTCACAATCTCTATATAAGATACTTCTCTTGTGACAGTAATTATGATTATAATATTTAATTGCTTGTGGAATAATTGTATTCAAGTCTGCATCCCTTTCTCGACTGTAAGATTCATGAGGGCAGGGATAAGATCTTCTGTGATTATCAATGGTATTTGTCAGTTAATGCTGCGTAATAAACAACACTTAGCAGCCAGAGATATGGTTCAAAGGGACAGAGCACATACCTGGCATGTTTGAAACCCAGGGTCCAATACCCAACATTGCATATTACTTATTGCATTGCTGGATATTAAACTCTGGTGACCTTTGAACATTGCCAGGGGGATCTAGTGATCCCTACACAACCAGGTTCCTAAGTCCCCAGCAGCATGTCCGAACATTGCATGAGGCAACTTCAGAGTCACATAGAAGAGGGTGTAAATAGAAGATGGATGAGGTGGATCTGATAGTGCGTTGTGCCACCTGGCTTCCCTTCAATAATCACCCTGCTGCACAGCAGCAGAGAAGCTTGATAAATATTATTGGCATGAATGGATAAGATCTTCCTGGTAAATTAACCTTACTAGGTTGAAAAAAGACCACTGGTGAGTAAGAATGAACTGCTGTGTCAGAATAACAGATTAAGAAGTTAATTTGTGTTTATTCTTCCTAAATCTTCTTTTTGCAGGGCAAGCCAGGAGCTGCATGGATTTCCTGGGCAGCCTGCTGACTCTGGAAGGGGCTGAGGGGAAGAACAAATGAGTATCAAGAGCATTTCTGATCTTCAGGTTGGGGCCATTTGAGGAGAAAAACATCAGTGTCCCCAAAACAAAACCTTAGGACAGGGAAATGTTGAGTGCCAGGAATGAAAATGTGGGCCAATGGTACAGGTACCACGTGTAGTTTGGGGGCCTAATCTGGGAAGAGGGGAGACTTCCAAAGGGCAGTCGCTTGGGGTAAAGACCAGAGACAGTCTTATCCTTGGGAGAGATCCCGGACTGCTTGAACCTCCCAAATCCTATGGAGACTCCTGGATGGGGTCCCCAATCAGGTTTCTGATGAAATCTCAAAATGTCATAATTCAAATGATTTAAATGGGATAAAGCAATGCTATTTCCATTAAACCAGAGTAAAACAACAGTTATTCCCTCTCATTAAATGCTGCACATTGTAGTTGGGAATTGTCAAAGCAGGCTCTTTGAAAGCTTAATGTAATAATAGTGTTTAAGTATTTTGAGAACATTTATTCCCATTTTCATAAGAAGCCTCATAAATCCATACAAAGGCCTACATCAGGGGAGAGAAGCCAATAATAAAATCAGGGACCTCCCTTCCCACACACACCCTTCCAGGATTTGAGAGCTCTTTTGTAAAACCCACACAATCCCAGATTGTGAAGTTAAATTAGCAGTAATGTTTAAATTATGCAGGTTCCCAGCTGTGCAGTGATGTTTGCACACTTTCTAGGAAGTGACTAATTATAATTAGCGCTTAAATACAAAAGACATACTGTCATTAAAAGAAAAGGAGTAAAATAAATCTCACATGTTTAGACCCTGGTCTTCCAGTCCTGGCTGTTTTGACTGGCTCCTGTGGGGTGTGCTAGCTGAAGGACAGGAGGGAAATGAATGCTGGCGGGTTGCTGCACTACGTGATTTAGGCTTTAATGGGTCAGACAAGGACAAGAGACACAGCAAATCCCAAGATCAAGAACGTGATATCCCTGGTCACCTCACCAGCAAGACAACAGCAAAGACAAGAGATAGACCATCTACAAAGTGGGTTCTGTTTCAGCCTGACCCCTCCTTATTTATGGCAAGACACCTAGCCTATTTGGGCACCAATTTCCTTATCTATAAAGTGAAGCCAACAAAGCCTATCCTAAAGCTTTGATCAGGGTGTGTGTGTGTGTGTGTGTGTGTGTGTGTGTGTGTGTGTGTGTGTGTGTGTGTGTGTGTGTGTAACAACAACCCTGTAACAACAACCATAATTTTTTAAGGCTTACAAGGTGCCAGATGAGCACTGGGTAGATCACACGCATTTTGTGCTAATGAGGAACCCCTAATATCTCATATATGCCTTTCCACACAAATACTTCTTACTTATCTTTTCTAGACTGAGTTTTTCATTCATCTCCACCACTGGTCCCTGGCCATTAGAACTGGAGACTAGTTTTATTCAGATCCACAATCTCTACTGGTAAAATTTAAATTTTGGAAGGCCATAGAGCACCCCTCCGTCATACCAATTGCACAGCTGAGCTGAAGTACCAAACCCTAGAAGTGCTTTTAAATCTCTTAATTCATAAGACATATCCTTCTTTTAGTAAAGTAAATTGAAATGAAACATTCTGTTTATTGCAACCAAAGCAGCCCTACTTGACCAAAGCACTAGGAAAAACACCACAGTGAAAGGGAAAGGCATTTTCATCAAAATACTGGGGCGGGGCGGAGACAGTCAAAAGAAAATATGCAAATTCTGAAAGGTGTTGAAGATGACCCTGAAAAATGGAAGGGAGAAGACACCTGAGAACAAAGGATGAGCAGTGAGAGACCTTGAGGCATCAGAAGAAGTTTCATGAGACTGCTGGGAGCAATGAGAGAGTCCTGAGACAGACCTGGGGGAGGGGTGTAGACACTGAATCAAGGGCAGGAGGTGAAGGCAAGACTCTCAGGAAGCAGGAAGCAGGAAGCCTGGAGTTTTGCATGCAGAGATATTTATTAAGATTCACACTTGGAAACAATAACTTTGGAGGGGAGAGAAAAGAGCAGGAGTGAGTAAAGCCACGTGTTGGTCTTCCATGAAAATCCAATAAGCTACCCAAGTTGACCCCAAGGGGAATTTTAGATAAAGAAGAGCCCTTCAGAGTGGTGGCAAGATAAGTCAAAGTGACTAGAACCCCCCAACATAGATTTGTCATTGCATGCAAACAGGATACTCCAGCTAGCTTTGCAGCTGGGCTAAACCATGAAGCAGTTGACAACTTCCCTGGTAACTGAGAGGATCTGAGCAGTGTATCAGCATGGTCCTCCTTCTGAATTCCTCACTTCTGATACCAACTGTAAGGGGATTTCCATATCTATCTCACGTCCAATAATTTTCTAAGACTCACTAAATGCTCTGAAAGCTACTCATACTTATGGATTGCTATAGGAGAAGAGTGAAGTAGGCAGAAGGCAGAGGCATAAAAATTGGCTACTGGTAGAGTTGGGGAGATTTCCAAAGACAAAGCTTTTGTTGTTCTCTCCTTGTGGAATCTGAAAGCATGCTGCTCCCAGCATCAATCTATGACAGCATACATAGAGAATTTTCAGCCAGAATACTTCAAATAAAATCTGATGTCCAGAATTTTGACTTAGGCTCCATTACATAGGCATTATTGATTCAGTGAGAGATCAATTGTCTACAGTTAGTCCCAGCTTCTGAGTTGACTAATACCCATCTCAATGCCACTTCTATCCCTTTTGAATTCATAAACTGCATCTTTCCAACATGGCCATCCTCACTCTTCACAAAGATATTCTAATTATTTCTATTAACATGCATTGTGTCAACTTCTACTCCTGCAAACTATTTGCCTCCCACTGGCTACGTATTTCTTTCCTGAGATTGTGCCTCTATCATAGAAAAGTTTAGCAAACAGTAAGGCTTGTCTGAAAGGAGAGATGTTCAGACACTGAAGACTGGGCTTTGAAGTTGGGACCTTGTGAAAATTTTGGAGTCTCCATTGCTGCCTTCCTTATTAATAACTGTTCTTTCATCGTTGGGTGATCCATGACTTCAGGGTTTATCATGGTCACACAAAATAAACCAATAAGAGAATTTTTTTTCAGTCAAGGTAATTGGTTCAGTGATGTGCATGTGATCTCAGCTGGACCAATATCTGCTCAGTTTTGTCTCTGCTATCAATGGATTTTCCTAGGTAATGGAGATCAAAAGGCATTTGAGGCAAAGGGAAGGGTTTATATAAAATTCCAAAAATATGGTGTGGTGTGGGGATACAAAGAGTGACTGGTCCTAGACAGGTGGAATTCAAGTCACAAAGTAGACTAGAAAGGTAGATGTGATGAAGTAGAGGTATACTGTAATTAGTTTAAAGTCCAAGCTAGAATTCTGACATTGCCTTGTAGGCAGAGGGGGGAGCATTTGCAGTTTGCTTCGTAAGTGGGAGCTGAGTAGGATACTATACTCAGAAGGTAGAGAAAGGTGGCCAAGGCTACATTTAGAGGCAAAAATATATTTGAATGAGGAGTGATGAAACCCAGCTCAACAGGTGCAAGACTGGTGAGAAGCTTTCCAGTAATATGGCAGCCACATAGTCAAGCATGCCTTGGGAAGAAGTAGAAGTCACTTCACCAAGAGCAGAAGTTGCCCAGCTTGCCTTTCCTAGTGGGATTCTGCTGTGTGCATTACAGCTGGGAATCATCTCTTTATTCTGTGCCATTTAGTTAAAAATGTGGATGAGGGAAATTTGCAGGTGCTCCCCACTTAAATCTGCAGTTCAAGAACTCATTAAAAATGTTCAGTGAGGTCTAATTTGAGTCCTGTATGTAAAATAGATAACTACTACAAGGAAATAAGAATGCTCCTCATCCTCTCCTATCAATTGTAACAAACTCTAGCATCCTGTAATCACCATCATAAGCAGACCTCAGAGTAAGCTACACATCCATGCACACTTTTTACTCATTCAAAGGCAGCACAAAAGTGATTGAGGCAGAATATAAATGTATTGCTACTAATATTTAAGTGGTTAAGAATGGTGATCTCCAGAAGGAAGGATTGAGTCAAATTAAGGGTGAATAAATCGAATGATAATGTTATACCTGGATTTCTACAATGTTATAAGCAATGTCTAGTTAAACTCCTCAGTAAACTTAGATATGAGCTGCCATATGAACCAGCAATTCTCACTTTTGTGTATCTACCTCCAGGACTTAAAAAGACTAATTAAATAAAGACATTATAACTTGTAGATGGGCTCCTCCCAGTTTTTTTGTTGGTTTTATTTTTTATGTTTTTGTTTGTTTTTTTTTTGTTTTCTCTTTTTTCATTTTCTTCTTTTTTTTTTCAAACAGAACCACATAAATTGAATCATCTTGTTCTACCTCATAAATTGAAGGGAAAATCGACAGTACCAGAATCAAACAGTCATATGAACATTGAGTAGAAATAAAAAATGATCAGACTTAAACACCAAACCCAAAGTCAACGACGACAGAATTGATACTCAATCTTCAATAAGCTATACACAGAGGGGACCAGTTATACAAGCAGTCCGGGGAAAAAGAAAGTCTGAGATGCTGGGAATAGGGTTGTGGAGAGGACAACACTGGTGGTGGGAATACCCCTGATTCAGTGTCACTATATACTTTAAATATTATTGTGAAAGACTTGTAATTCAAGTTGATCACAATAAAAATTATTTTAAAAAAAGACATGTACACCAATACTCATTGTTTCACTTAGTAAAATAGCTAAGATATGGAACCAATGACAGATAAATGGATTATGAAGATGTGGCATATATATACAATGGAATACTACATCACTTCAAGGAATAATAAAATCATGTAATTTCTGAAATTGGAAGATATCATATTGAGTGAAGTAAGTCAAAAGGAGAAAGACAGACACAAGATGAGCTCACTTACCTGTAGTGTATAGAGCAGTGGTCGGCAACCTGCGGCTCGCGAGCCACATGTGGCTCTTTACATTTTTAATTTGGCTCTTCTGTGTGCCAAGCAGCCGCTTCAGGAGTCAGGACTCTGCTCCTAGCCTCTGTCAGTGCACGCCCTGTGTGGCTTTCAAAATAAATTTCAATCATGGTTTTGGAGAGATTTGGCTCAGTTGAAAAAAGGGGTTACCGACCACTGGTATAGAGTAACTGGATGACAAAATGTAGTGTAGTAAAGGAAGGATGCCTCAGACACTCTTAACTCCAGAGCATAGGGAGAAAAAGGAAAGAAATCAAGGCAGAAAGGAAGGAGGTGAGAAAGAGAAGTAATGGGGGGGGGAATAAAGTTTGGGGTTTTGGTTAAATTGGTGATGTGGCAGAGTTGTATACCTATAAATCCAAAGCACATACTCAACAACACTAAAATATGAATTTTGTTTCCTAAACCACAACCACTAAATTTTGTAATGTGCCTGTCAAGGTGAAAGTGGGGATGGAGGATGATGGAATATGAACCGTTGGTGATCATTGGTGATGGAAGCTGACACTCATTGTGGGATTGGTGTTGAAATATTGTATATCTAAAACTCAATTATCAATCATGGTTCTTTAACTAAATAAAAATTTTATTTTAAATTTGGAGGGGGTATTAGAGAGGTATTACGGGGGAAAGGTACTTGCCTTGCATGCCCCACACTCAGGCTTTATCCCCAGCACCATTCATGGTTTCCAGAGCACAGCCCCAAGTGATCCTAAGAGCTGAGCCAGGAGTAAATATGAGCACTGCTGAATGTGGCCTCAAAACCAAAGTAAGGGACCAGAAGGATAGTACAGAGGGTAAGGTGCTTGCATGCATGTAGCTGATCTGGTTCAATCTCCAGCATCTCATATAGTCCTCTGAGTCCCACTAGCAGTTATCCTTAAGAACAGAGCAAAGAGTAACTCCTAAACATTGCTGGGTATGGCTCAATGTCCCACCTCTCCCCAAAAAATTAAAATAAAAGAACAACAAATTTTTAAGAGTCTAGTTATATAACAAGTTAAAGCCTTTCTGTGTTTAAAGCCTTTTAGCTTCTAGTTAAATCAGACAATTACTGATTTACCACAGAAGGATCCCTTATTGAGAATCAGTGTTGACTCTTAGAGAAACACTAAGAACCTTGTCAGTGCTATTACCTATGCCTGTGACCATCACTGGTGTTGCATTGAGTCCCTACCTGAGGCAGGCTCTGTCCTAGACCTCATCACACCACATGTATCTAAACAAGCCCATCACTCTTTCCTCTTTCATTTTTAGGAGGTTGAATCCTCCCCAGAGATACCTCCTGTTAGTCTTGTGCTGGGAGACACCCAGGGCCACACCCACAGTTCTTCAGTGGAACCATGAAGTATCTTACATACACAGTATTGCTCCAACCCTTTGAATTATATACTCTGCCATAAGATGTTTATTAAATGTAACAATACACCATGTTCTAGAATCATCTGTACCTTACATCTTGATTCCAGTGTTTCTGAAAAAGTCACAACCCTGATTCTTGCAAGGTTTTGAAAAAAGAAAAATATTAAAAAATAAGTGTATATCCAGAAGTGATTCTTAGCACAAAGCTAGGAGTAAGCTCTGAGCACTGCCAGATGTGGCCCCAAATATATGTAGGAATGAGCTCATAATTGGTTTTGTTCTGGGATGGTAAAACCACAACCAGAAATTAGCTCTCCATGATCTGTTAGTTTTAACATCCAGAGAAGTGCTCCTCTACCCACCTTGCAGAAGTGAGATAGTACGTATTCCTTGGGAGCTTTCAAATTATATGCCCAATACACAGGGTTCTGAGAAGAAGAAAAAGAATGGAAATGAGAGGAAACAGATTGAGCACTTGTTTTGCATGCAGGAAGCCCAGAGTCTTCCTTGGCAAACACAATCCATGAGTACTACATTATTGGGAGTGACCCATGAGTCCTCAGGCACTGCTAGGCACCCAAACAGAAACAAAAAGACAAATGAGGCAACTAGTTCATATAAGCTTTTCTTTCAGAGGCCCAATGTAATTCAGGGACTACACCCAGTGTAGCTCAGGGACCACTCTCAGAGGTGCTTGGTGCCAGGAATCCAATAAATCTCTTGCATGCAAAGCTTATTAGCAATATTAGCAAAGGATTCAAATAAGAAACACAAAGAACACAGCAAAATCAGAAAAGAAGAAGAAACATGAAGAACACAGCATATTCATCTCTCAATTGCCTACAGTTTCACACGGTAAGCCAAGGAAAGAAAAAATAGGTAGGAAAAACAAAGATCACAGCAACCTTTCTCAATAATCAGCAAAGAAGAATAAAGAAGAAAGCAGAAGAAACTGAAAGAACACAGCAAAATCAAAGAAGGAGATGAAGAAATACAAAGAACACAGCAATATTCACAAAGGATTAGAAGAAGGAACACAAAGAACACAGCAAAATCAGAAAAGAAGAATAGTCATTAAGAACACAGCATATTCAGCTCTCAAGTGGCTAATTTAGCACACAGAAAGCCAAAGTAGAAAGAAGTAGCAAAAACAAAAAGATCACAGCAAAACGCATCAGCAAAGAAGAATAAAGAAGCAAGCAGAAGAAACTGAAAGAACACAGAAAAATCAAAGAAGGAGATGAAGAAATACAAAGTACACAGCAATATTTGCAAAGGATTAGAAGAAGGAACTCAGCCCTTTGAGTCATCACCCTGCCCATTCTGTTTCCAGGTGATTCTACCAAATGTCCAGAGTCTGCTTCCCTCTCTGTTCAATGTGAAATTCCAGAGGACTTATGATTCAAAATGCTGTGTACAGTAGTTGGGAATGAAGGCGGGAGATGTATTACCACACTAAATGATTCATATGACTCTCACACTTGAATAAATTGCACAAAGTGTGATATCAACTGTTTATATTGACAGCTACATGGATAGTAAGCACTAGGTCTGCAAAACGTTCCACTTTACAGAATTGGATTCAATATAAATTCCAAAACCATAAATACATTCAGCCGTTTCAATAATTTCTGTTTAAATTTTGATGTCACTCATGTTCATTTATATTGCCATTTTAGTTTAATTAGTCCCTTCAGAAATCTTTTAGAGGAAAAGCCTTTTTTATTGTACGTTTTAATTTGTAGATTAGGTAACATGGTTACAATAGTTTTAACTTTTGTGGTTTTGATAAAGTTATTAATGTTCACCACTACTTTTAATTTATTATTGGAGGTAGGATGAAATTGAAGGATTTGTGTTCAGGAGTCCCTTAGGGACCAAATTCAGCACTGGGGATCAAACCAATGTTAGCCAGGTACAAAACAAGCAAGTACCTTATCTCCAGTGTCTCTTTAGCTCCTATAAATTTTTTAAAAATATATGAAAGGGATAAAGAGAGAAACCAATGTAGATAGTGTGATAAATAATATTATACTATATATGCATCGCCCTATGTTTCAGGACAGTTCAACTCATTTTTGGTGTTTATTTAATGTATTCAGTTACTTTTAGGAGCACTAATTTGGTTTATCTTTACAAAAGCACTAATGAGGTGCCCATTAATACAATCCCACTCTCCAAAAGAGGAGCTTGACATGCTACTAAATTCAGTGATTTTCCCTTAGTGACGATTAATCAGAAGTCGAACTCAGGCAGTCTGACTTGACACCCACAGCAATCCTTGAATTACACTCATTTTTCCATGCCATAGTCATAGGCAATCTAGGAATAGGGGTAGGGTGCTTGGTGGTGCGCAGAACAGTGCTCCAAAGATGTTAGGGTATTATGTCAGCAGTGAAGATGGGACCTAGCCAGAATCTTGTAATACTCTTAGGGATGAGGTGTTAGCTCGAGGTGTGTGGTCTGGATGAGAGTCAGATTTGGTGGATAAATTATTAGTTAAAAATGACCAAGCCTGGTGATGAAATACTGGTCTGTGGGATATAACCCACCCTTTCCCTGTCTTTAATAGTGAGTTATGGAACTGAAGACCAATCCCAGCATGGATAAAGGAGAAGTCTAACTAATTGTTTAGGACTTTCACTTACTTATGCCCAGCTTAAAAAGTATTATCATTGTCTAACTCTTTGTTCATGAATAACAGAAGAGCCAGTGCCCCTCTAGTTCAAAAAGGAGAAAGTCTTATTACAGAAAGAGGCATTTTTTATATTTTATATTCACTGTTCTAACAGTGAATATAACATTTATTGTATTATATGAATATAAATTCTATTCTTGCATTGGGAAACACTAATAATCATGTAAAAAATAGAGCCAATAGATATAACAAATAACAGGGACTGGATCAATAGTACAGCAGGTAAGGCACATGCCTTGCACATAACTGACCTTGGCTCAATATTCTGCACCCCATATGATCTCCTGAGCACTGTTGCTAGAAGTAAGTCCTGAGAAACCCTGGGGTGGTCCAAAAAGTTAAATAAAATAGATGAACCCAAAAGGCTGGGTGGGTGTCTAGACCTGACTCTATATTAACTAAGCTGTGAGCATTCATCCCTAGGTCTCTTGGTTTTCTCTTACCTTTCTGTTCTGGATCTCAATATTCTGTCCACTTCCAATATTCTTTCTAGGTTGGGTTTTAATCAGTGCCACATGGCTGCAGCTCTGAGTGAGCCTGAAAACTTGCACTATCTTCATTGTCCGCTCTATAATGTGTTCTCTTTGGGGATTAGATCCGGACAGTGAAGGTTGAGCTCAACAAATTCCTGGGTGGCATTTCTCAAATGAATATCAATATTATTGGGGTCACCTGAAAAGATGAGATGCTAGAATCTACCACCAGGCTCAAGCTCTGAAACTGATACAAAATTGGAAGGCATAAAAAGGCCACTGAGATTCCAGGGAAGGGATAGATATCTTCAAGTCATAATGATTTGTTGATGAGCTGGGCTATTGTGGATCTACATAAATCCAGGCTCAGGAGATCTTCAAGAAGATTTTCTCATCATCCCTCCAATCATGCCTGAATATCCCAGAGGGGAAAGCCATGATGAGAACTGGAAATGTTATAACCCTTTTTAAAGGTACATGGGAGCAAAACTTGGACATGTAAAACAAGACTGTATTCCTGCTATAGTTATAACAGCAGCATATTTTCCAGTGAAATAGAAAATAAAAACAAAAGGGATGATTCATGGACTCAGAATGTGGCTCTTTGGTGGACCACATATTTTGCATGTATGAGTCTTTGGGTTTGATCCTTGTTACTCTCAGAGAGATTTCTACTTTATTGAAGTTAGCCCAACCACTCCCTATGTGATGTGAGTACTTTGGAGGACACTTTCGTTTCCCTAGCAAAGCCAAGTGGAGAGTGAGTGAACATTAGGGAAATGCTATAAATATTTGTATTAATGAAGAAGCATGTTCAATCAAATTTAATATTTCTTTCAGTCCTGATATTTTAGAGTGAAAGTTTCCACGTTCTTTTACGTTCTGTTTTGACTCTGTCCGGCTCTAGCTTGTGGCACCAAGGAGTTCTGGGTACTCAGTGATATATAGTGTTAGGGGCTAACTGCTTTTCTCTCTCACTTCATGTTTCCAAGCAGAGGGACCATCATCGCAATGACACTTAGCTCTTCTTCCCAGAGATGGTAGGCCTTATCTGATTGGTGGATATAAGATAAGAGGCAGGCATGTTCCGTTTTAATCTCTGCCAGGACACGCTGCTCACACTAAGTTGCCATCAGCTCTAAGCAGAGCTGTTCCTGCAGGAGAGACCTATGCCTGGGGAATTAGGTTCACTGCTGGGAAGAGTTAGCAAGCAATTTGGCCTGATCTGAGCCTTGCTTATTGTTTTATCAGCAATAAAGCTGACATTTTTATCTCCATCTGTAGGAGTCCTTGGGGTTTTTCTTAATTAATTAGGAGTTTGGGCAGGGAACTGGGGTGTCACTTATTAGCTCCCTAAACCCCAACAGTAGCATTCTTTTACTTGCACACAAGGCTCTGCTCTGCTTGATTTGTTCACCTCACCAGCCTTGCTTTACACTCTCCACCAGGCAGTCTCTTCTCTAGGGCGGTTGTCATCTCAATCACACTCCTTGGTACTTCATGTTCTGATGCCTTTTCTTGTTATCCCTGTGACCTGCATATCCACTCACTCCATCCCTTCCCTCATCTATGAAGTCATATCTACTCATCTATGCTTCTTCTCAGGGAATACCTCATTCAGGATGTCTTTGACTGGAATTTTCTCACCACGAAGCTCATTTGAGGGAGTCTATTAAAAACAAATCTCTGGAGGCTGGAGTAATAGCGCAGCGGTAGGGCATTTGCTTTGCATGCAGCTGACCCAGGACATACCTGGGTTGGATCCCAGGCATCCCATATGCTCCCCCAAAGCAGGAGTGATTTCTGGGAGCATAGCTAGCAGTAACCCCTGAGCATCACTGGATGTGGCCCAAAAACAAAAACAAAAAAACAAGTCTCTGAAATGAGTATAATGTTTCTTGTGCTGGATGCTTCTGTCTGGCTGCAATGTCTAGGAGCCTCTTCTCCTAGAGGCCTTTCCTTCTTAGGAATCATCCCACACAAAGCCAAAGGGCTGAAGGGCCACATCATGATTCGTGAGCTGTCTCACACTCTTGTCACAGTTTAGGGAGAAAACTGACACTGATGGAATTTTGGGACCATAATACAATGGATAGGATGTTTGCTTTGCACAATGCCAACTTGGGCTCAGTTTCTGGCAGTCCATATGGGTCCCTGATCATTTCCAGGAGTGGCTCCTGAACATAGAACAAAGAGTTAAACCCTGAGCATCACTGGGTATGACCCCAAACCAACAGAAGAACTGGTATTGAATAAAGGTAAAGTGATATGCATGATACCCTTTCAGAAACAATACCACAAAACATAGTATACCTAGAAAGGAACAAAAAGGTGGGGTGGGAGGAGAAAGAGAAGAGAAGAGCTGGGGGCGAGGTTGTGGAGGGAAACTGGGGACATTAGTGGCAGGAAATGTACACTGATGAAGGGATGGATGATGTTAGAACATTGTATGAATTAAATTCAATGAGTAACTGTGTATCTTATGGTGATTAAAAAAATAGCTTGCAAAAATATTGACATTGAACATGGAAAAACTGGGCACAACTTTCTATGCAATGACCAAGGTATTGGAAGATCTAGTGAAGAGGGAAAAGAGTGAGAAGTGGAAGGGTGCTGAAGAAAGCCAAAGAGAAAGTTTTCTGGGTGAAAAGATGCTCTGAAGAAAGATGGAGCATCAAAAGGTGATGGGATATGGCAGGTACCTGGATTCCCACAGCACACTTCCTGGCTATCGGATGATAATTCTGTGATTTGGTTCTATGCCCATGATTTCAGTTGGACTAATTGAAGAGGCTTCCTGCTGGCGTACTAACCCTTACTGTAGAAAGAGCCTTGACCAAGGTTCTGTCCACAGTTCTTCTCCAGACTACTACTCACAAAAATTCAACTAGATGGCTATTATTAGCATATGATTAAGGAAGACAACACAGGAGGGTCTGTTTAGAAACACTTTTCCAGATTCATTCTCACAATACTTCAATGAGGTGGTTATTTCCACATTATTACAGTAAGTATTGAATATAGTAGGGTTCAAATCCAAGCTTCCAAAGACCTCCCACCTCCCTGAGCCTCTCCCAAAAGTCTCTTGGTTGGAGTGGAGTTAGTGGCTAAACTATAGAGCACTTTCTTTGTCACCTGCATATGGCATCTCCATCCCCAGTTATGCACCCATTACTCATGGGTGGTTTCTAGTATTTCTCACCTGCTCCCATGGAGGCTCAAGTCTAGATACTTCTTTAAATTCACTAGTTCAGAAGTTATGAAACTCAGGCTCTGTTCTCTGAAATGCAAATAGTCAGATTCAAAGTGATATTGTCCTCAGAGACCAACCAGCATTGAATGACTAGAACAAAGCTGTGAAATTTTTGCAAAGCAAGAAGATTAAGGAATGCCTTGGCCTGGGAATCAGTTCCACAGTTCCTTCATTCTAAGCAACACTCACTGCATGGTTGCCAGGTTTGACTCTATTTTGTTTTGTTTTATTTTGGGACCACACCCAGAGGTGTGTTCTAGCATTATAAAAACTTCTGGCAAGTGACACAATACATGTCGGGTGTCATGAATTGGATCCAGGACAGACCATATACAAGGCAAGCACCCTACTCATTTTACTCTCACTCTGGGCCATTGGCTTTCTATTTTAATCACCCCTTACAATGCATCGTTTTTATACAGTTTACAATTAGGTGAGTTTACAATCATCTTAAAGATCTTATTTCTCAATCTTCTATGCTTTGGCACACATAAAACTTCTGTCCCTCACCATCTATCTCTAAAGCTTCCTTTTTTCTGTCAGGATTCTGCCTTTGGCCACTCACTAAGCCCAGAGTAGTCAATAGTGCAGTTCTTCTGCTCTTAGGACACCCGACTTCTACCTTTTTCACTCTAGGTATAGTCTCTTCAAGGAGGAGAAGCCTCTCTCTTCCCTTTCAGATCACATTATTCCCTACCTCCAGCTCTTGGGAAAGACATCTCAAACCTGAGAAGCTGGAGATATTGATGAGCCATGTTTTCCCGAGAGCAAAGCTTCTGGCCTATCCTTTCCATAGTGCCAGGACACGCCTCAATTCTCTGCCACCTACATTGGGTTTGGGAGATCTTGGCAGTTTCTTTCTGCAGAGTGAAGGGAGAGAAGATGTAACTTGTGTGGGGCAGAGTCAGGCAGCCTTGCCCTGCAGGCCTAGCAAGTGGCTCCCCCGCTACACCAGTGGTTTCTTCAGTGCTCCTATAGGTGAGCCCGGTAAGCCAGTGTGGGTGCTCTGCAGCTATGAGATCTTCAGGAGGAAGTATCAGCTGAGATGGTGGTCTGGTTCTGCTCAACAGAAAATGTCCTATTTGACTACCTGCTTGTCCCATTATAGACTGACACCATGGTTCTTACTTAGGCCTCCATTTTCTTATTCTAGTTAACTCTTATACCTGGGAATCTTTGCTAGTGAAGTACTGCAACTTCTGATCCTCCCTCTCTCCTTCCCTCCTTCTCTCTCTCTCTCTCTCCAACTCTCTCTCTCTCTCTTTCTCTCTCTCTCTCTCTCTCTCTCTCTCTCTCTCTCTCTCTCTCTCCCCTTCTAGGGAATATTCTGAAGCCCATTTGGCCCTGAAATGCCAGGAGGGATCAAACTTAGGGCCTCACACATGCTCTACAACTTGAGCTTTCTCCCCTCTTCTTTCATCAACTGAGGGATTCTCAACCTCATCTGTAGAATGGAACAGCCTTTTCTACCAGAAATTGTGTTAAAGTGTGGCTGAATATGAGAACCTTTGCAAAGGGAAGCTTACCAGAAGCTTACCCTCCTCCTCCACTAAGAATGAGAAATACTAGGAGGCAATGAACAAAAGCCTCTGGAAGCAGTGGGTGTTAGCAGAACAATAAATAACCTTGAATGACTCCATTTTCCTGGGCTGCACAGCTACCTAACATTTGTAAAATAGGATCATGGGAGAGCTTTGTTCTGGTGTCATAAACACTCTGAAATAATCATAAGTGCTCTAGATATGTTCCCTGAGACAAAAAACATTCATCTATGTAAACATATTTGCATACAGTTTCTGAGGTGTTTGTACCCCTCCAGATGCTGACTGCAAAAGGTCAGGAAGGTCTTTCTCGCTTTCAGGCCTAGAATTTCAAACTCTTGAGTTTGTTATGTAAGTGTTTGACTACCACACTTCACTTCCGTTTGACTGTCATTAAAAATATTTATGCTGTCTCCTTAAACTTGAGCAACAACAGATGGTCATGCCAGCAGTATACAGCATCTGATGGCAAAGGGAAACCACAGATCCAGTATTTCTGTTAAATATTTACTCAGATTTAACAGGCTCTTGGGCACTGATGGTGAGCAAAACATACTGAAGACACTTACAGTCATGGTATTTATGTACCGGTTAGGGGGGCTGGTATTAGGGTACATATTTACTCACTGATTCCCCCACTCCCCCATGTTACTTAAAAAAAAAAAGCTCCTTGTGAGGAGCTTGGGCAGCTCAGTGACTAAACAACCAGGCATTTGGAAGCACAAGGCCCTGAATCTGATTCCTGGTGCTGCTCACATGAACCAAGCACCATCCTGGCTCTTCTGCTCTCTGGACTCTCAAATGCTCAGTAGACAAGTGCTGTACCCTCACAAGCTTTGTGCTGATACCACAGCAGGCATGTGAGTGAATGTCACAGATTGGCAAGGAGCACAACCAGAATGTGTACAAGCATCACAACTCAAGAAATGTGGAATCTGGTGAAGCCCACAAACAAGCATGAGTGACCCGAGGTCACAAAAACAACAAAGGAAGAGCTGCCTCTGTTTCTTCCTCTCCCTGTGCTTTTGTCTTTGTTTCTGTTTCCATGTCTCTGCCTCTCTAATGACTAAATGCACACTATGGTTTTTCTTTGATCAAAACATGCAGTTTGAGGCCTCTGAGATGCCTCAAAGGGCTAGAGTGTAGGTTTTGCAGACATGAAGCCTGAGTTCCATCCCAGTAGCACCTACCAGGAATGCTCAAAATACTAAGGGGCAAAAAACCTGCTAGTTTTTATTATCTTATTTATCCAGACTGCAGTCCAGATGTTTTCTTTTGAAACCCTCCCCCCCAAAAAAAACCCCAAAAAACTTCAGTTCACCTATCTGTTCTCAGCTCTTTATTAACATACTGATTATTTCATATATAGCTTTTCATTTTGGATACTGTATTTCTTAATTCTATAATTTTAATTGGGTCATTTTTATTGCTTGCTTTTTTTAATCCTCTACTAAAAATCACCATCCTGTAGAAATTTACAAAACAAAAAAATGCAACCCTTTCAAAAATGGGGAAAAGAGATAAGCATAACTTCCTCAAATAAGAAATATAAATGGCCAAAAAGAATATAAAAAAGAGCTTTGAATTGCTAATTATCAGAGAAATGAAAATCAAGATAATCAGATATTACCTCACATCAGAGAGACTGGCACTCATCAAAAAAGAAAAAGAGACCATAATTCAATGTTTGTGGGAATGTTAACTTGTCCAGCTATTTTGAAAGACCATATGGATATTCCCCAGAAAAAATAGGAATTGATCTTTCATGTGACCCAACAATTCCATTTCTGGGAATATACCCTAAGGACCCAAAAACAATGCATAAAAGACATCTGCACTCCTATATTCATTGCAGTACTATGTACAATAGCCAAAATCTGGAAACAATCAAAGTGTCCAAGAAAAGATGAGTGGATAAAGAAGCTATGGTACTTAGGTCATCGAATTCTGCTCTGCCTTAAGGAAAGAGGCAGGTATGCAATGTATGTTTGTATCTGGAAAGGATCATGCTGAGTGAAATGAGAGGGAGGGAGAGAGACAGACACAGAATGATCTCTCTCATATGTGGCATATAAAGAAACATAATAGGGGAATAACTAAAGTTCAAAGGCAGTATAAATGAAAAGCAAGAGTACTGGTCCTTAGAAGTGACTTGTCTCTGGAGTAGTGGGGGGTTAGTTGAATAGGTTAGGGAAGGACCACAACAATGATAAAAGTGGTAGCTTTAGACCAGGACTAGGTGCTACATGATACCCTATAAGCAACAATATTGGAAACTATAGTGTCTAAAAGGTGAGGGGAGTAAAGAAAAAAAAGTGCCTGCCCTAGAGGCAGCCTGGGGTCAGAAGGAAAACTTGGAACACTGGTTGAGGAAAGTGGACACTGTTTGGAATGAGGTATGCCTGAAACTCAAACATGAATAACTTTGTTACCTTGTAATTCACAGTAATTAAATAAAAAATTAATGTAAAAATAAAAACCACCATTATAAAATCTAATTTTCTGAACACACTAAAACACTTATTTTAAAGTCTTTATTAAAATGGGAATACAATCAGCTATAAGAAAAGATTGTGATTTGTTGCCATATGGATTGGAGCTGAAGGATCTTGTGTTCTGCAGGATAATTCAGAGTGGGGAGGACAAGGACTGACGTACTGAATGATCTCATTTGTCTGTGGAATATAGAGAAACGAAAGGTAATAGACAGTACCAAATGATGAGAATCCTTTGGCCTGGATTACAAAATTAAGATTTCCAAGTTAGGGTGGAGGCAGAAGAGAAAAGGGAGCAGAAGAAAGATATAGAATAAAGTGGCTTAAGGACAGTATGTAGAGGGTCTTAGGTACTTTGGTGGTGCTAGAGGTGCAGTAACTCGTACAATGAAATCATAACCACTAACACTACTGTAACCATAATAATGTTTTTTCAAAAAGATAGGAAAACACACACACAAAACCCCTGCAAAGTATGATATTGTGCAGGGCTATATTAGAAAAAGCACCTGTAGAAAGACATTTTGGGGAGAATACTGATAATTTAGGGCTACATAGTAAAATGAGAGTAAATGATAACCAATATGAGATTTTCCTTCACAAACTTCTGCCACAAAAAAAGAATATTCAAATATTGTTAAAATTAAATCTAAGTGTTCAGGAAAAAAGATTCTTTTCCTAAGTTTGTGTAGGTTATTGAAATTTTTCATAATAAAAATTAAAAGAAAGCAGCAAATAAAGTCTTTGTTAATTCAAGTGTATTTCTTTCCTTTTATTGTTTTGTTTGTTTGTGTTGGCTTAGGATGCTTTTTTTGTTTACTTTTGGGCCATGCCTGGCAGAATTCATAAACTTACTCCCTGAACTCAGGGATCACTCCTGGGAACCATATGGAATTCTGGGGATTTAACATGGGTCAACTGTGAGCAAAGCAAATGCCCTGCCCACTATATTATCACTCCAAATCCCAGAATAACTTTTAGGACACTTTGTGATCAGGAAATTTGGGATTCAACTATAGGTGCTCTAAGTAACAGTGGCCTATGTGCTATTTTTCTAGGAAGATTCTGCTTAGTGAATTCAGGCAGATCGCCCAACATTTATTTGATTGTGATCGGATAGTTTCAAAGACGGACTTCAGTCTTTATGAGGTTGAGGTACTAACTGTTCAATTCAGCTTGCCCTTGGGAGCTGAAAGCCAGGTAAATAACACAGAATCTCTCTTTTCCTAGGTCCTAATCCCTGATGCTTATCTCCCTAATTCTCATAGAAATGCCAGAACGATGCTCAGCATTGACCTGGACATCCATTTTGTTCATCTTGGTGCCTTAAATTTGCTTGTCAACCAACAGATAGATGTCTTGGGGGGGGGGGGGAGTTTCACACAAAGCAGGCTCAGGCCTTTTCTTCTCTTCGAAGTCTGAGGCTCATGAGAGTTCTTAGTCTTGGTTGTCTTCCAACACCTTTGTTATGATATTTCCCATTTTCATCCAGCCTTTGCATTTGTTCCTAGGTATGTGAAATGGCCTGAAAACAAACCAGTAATTATGTAAATTCCAGTAGATAACATTTATGAAGGGCTTTACATATGCTAATCTCTGCTCTTTAGTCTTAGGTGCAGCCACTCGCAGAACCCTCATCGCTGTTCCATGTGTGGGGCATCTGGTCTCCCCACTGTTAAAGAAGAGGACTAGGGCACAGAGATAAGTAGCTTGTTCTAGATCACTTGGGGCTAGGGCAGTGATCTGAACCTTGAAGCCAGGCCATTCTAAACCTCACCACACAACTAGAAGTCTATGAATGTTCAACTCTTCTTGCATTTGCATCCATGATGTAGACTTACCACCCCACATTAAACCCATTGTCACGTGAGCAAATTTGAGTAGGTGTCTGTTTCTTGCCATCAAAAAATTTCTAACCAAACTCTTGGACCAGCTTCCTTGCCCCATCATCACAGTGCTTTGTTAAAATAAAGTGCATGAACATCCTTCTCTCAGATGGATGTGTTTTCTTCCTAGAGCTACTCATTTATTAACCTCATGATCCTATTTAATTTCCCTGGTTTTTATATTATTTTGTTTTGGGAATACACTCAGGACTTATTCATGGCTCTGTGCTCAGTGGTCACTTCCTGGTAGTGCTCAGGGAATCATATGAGATGCTGAGGATGGAATCCAGGGCAGCTGTATGCAAATCGAGCATCCTCCTTGCTGTACTATTGCTCCAGGTCCACCCTGTGTTTTAAAAGGAAACTTGCTGGGATACTCACTTGTGTTCATGGTTCTAGTAGACCTAGCAAGGAGAGGAAAAGGACACAGACAAGCTAAAAGCAGGCAGCCTCAGTTTCAGAACAAAGTCCTCCAGCAAGGTCAGAATTCCACCAGGCTTGTGTGCCAAGCCCAAAGCACAGCTGGAATAGGAGAGGTAATTGAGGCAGCTGCTGGAAGTCAGCAGCCACATACCCCCAACTCATTAATCTACCTCCGGCCACCAGGAAAGGGACATAGAGCCTCTATTTTAGTGTCAGGCAGACTATTTTCACACTTAATACCACCGAAAACCCCTCCAACTTAAGCTCTCAACTTAAAATAATTAAAATGCTCAATAGAACAGTCTTTGTTTATTCTCATTGCTCTTTATTTTACCTCCTACAATTCACCCAGCTGTTTCTTCTTTTCATTATTGCCTAAACATGGTATCCAGGCATGGGTTTGTTTTGGTTTGTTTTGAGGGTAGGGTTTCTCTTCTTGCCTACAAGAAGTTCTAGAATGCAGGAGAAGCCCAAAGAAAGGCATTTGCCTGGAGATGAATTGGAGGCAGGAAGCAAAGTCACTTTAGAGAAAATAATCCTTCCATCAGGGTGAAATAATAAGTCTTCCTTGTCGAGACAGAATGGGAGAGGGTAATAGTCATCTTGCTCTTATACAGCAAATCTCCTGCTCTCTGGCTTTCCAGGAGCTGCTGTGAGTATTTGGTAAGAACAAAAGTAAAAGGCCACTATGGATTTGCTTGAGCACTGAAAGCTAGTTATATTAATGTATTCCACTAGAAACTCTTCCCAGATCCTAATGTGGATAATGAGAATGATGATGATAATTCATTTGATTGTCTATTATGTAGTGGAATTTTTTTTTTTTTGGTTTTTGGGCCACACCAGGTGACGCTCAGGGGTTACTCCTGGCTATGCACTCAGAAATCACTCCTGGTTTGGGGGACCATATGGTACTCTGGGGGATTGAACCACCGTTCATCCTGGGTCAGCCACTTTCAAGGCAAATGCCCTACTGCTGCGTCACCCCTCCGGCCCCTATGTACTGGAATTTTATATGCATTTTTCCTAAGCAACCTGAAAGGCAGATATTTTTATCCTAATTTTAATGATGAGAAAATGAGGTTAGACAGGTTGCACAATTTACTCATAATGGTGAAGCTGAGTTTCTAGCCTAACATTCAGACTCTTTGCTAAGCACCTCAGTACCTTCTAACTATTGCTAACCAAGATGGCAATGAGTATTGTAGATAAGATCAAATCTACATTATGAAAGAACTATTTTTCCATAGACACAGAAATACTATTAAGATATGATCCAAAAAAACTCAATTTATAGATTGATTTTTCTCTTAATCAAAAATTAAGTAGAGTAACTTAATTTTGGTAGGTTTATATTATTGTCTCGTAGGTTTGAAAATTGCATCCAGAGTACATTTAAAAAATTCCCACTACAAGAATAAAAGTTGTAACTATGTATAGTGATGAATGTTAACTAGATATATTGTGATGACTTCACAATGTATTCTCATAATGAATCATTATACTGAAATCAACATAATGTTATATGTCAGCTATGTCTCAATAAACTTGTAAAAGTTTTTGAATCATGTCCCATGATGCTCAGGAGTTACTCCTGGCTCTATATTCTATATTCTGGCAATATTCAGAGGATCAAATGGAATTCTGTGGATCAAACCCATATTGGTTGCATGCAAGGCAAGCACTCTATCTACTGTAATATCCTTCCAGCCCATCTCAAATTTTAAATTTAATTGGCTAACAGCACTCATAATGGATGTTTTTGGTCTCCCTGAGACATGTTCAGGGTGTTCTGGGGTCATCCTCTAGCATTTCTTGAAGGACAATGTGTGGGGGGTCCTGTCTCTTGCATGCAAAACACTCAGCCCACTGAAATATCTCTGTGACCCCACTCACAATGAATTGTTTATCCATGTCTTTCTGCTTTTGGGACCATACCTGCTGATGCTGGGGCTTCAAGGACCATATACAGTGCTGGGGATAAAATTTGATGAGCCACATGAAGACAAGTGTCTGTTATCTCTTCACCTTATCCACTTTTTGGTAACATCGTTCATGGAAATATTTGATGAGTTCTGAAGAATTTTTTCAGTTAACACATTTCAT
The DNA here is from genome assembly GCF_024139225.1 of Suncus etruscus. Taxonomy (NCBI): domain Eukaryota; kingdom Metazoa; phylum Chordata; class Mammalia; order Eulipotyphla; family Soricidae; genus Suncus; species Suncus etruscus. The sequence continues at coordinate 40,251,603 of NC_064858.1, forward strand.
TCAAAAATAGCATTTGTTATCAACCATGATGGCATCAGAAACATCTTTAAAGTTGGGAAGTTCCAAGATCATGTTTTCAGATGCAAATTTTACAAAGATTCCCAGGTTTGCTTGAGAACTTACATTTTATCAACATCAACAAATACTGTCATCCATTTTTTTCTGGAAGTGACAAGTTGGTTTTGCACATTTTCAAGAAAATAGCTGTCAAATATCCAAGACAGGATACCAATAGTTTATGCCATTCTTCCAAGTGAAAATGGCATTCCATGAAAGAGGTGATGTGTTGAGCTTACAACTTAGATGCAAGAATGTTTGATTTTACCACAGCCATCTTCCTTCAGCTCCCTGCCATGATGCCTTTTATGCACTTCCTATTCAGTCACACTCAACATTCTTGGTAAAATGTGAACTCAGATGCTAAGGTTGACTAATATAACTTTTAAAATTAATACATAATTGTCTTCAATAGTATAAATATCAAGGATTTAGCACTATACATAAAATATAGTATAATTCTCACATTCATACTACTAAAGTTCCAATGCCATCCCATCACCAAAAAAAATCCATCAAGTAAGACCAAGAATTTGGTTCAGTTGTGCAACTTATGGTTTTTGCATGTATGAGTCTGTAAATTTGATTTCTGAAAATTCTCTCTCTCTCTCCCTTTCTCCCTCTCCCTCTATTCATATTTCTCATACTCCTAACCTCTTTTCTCCTTCTGGTAAGCATCATAGTTTTCTCTGAATCTGAAATTTAGTTTTACTGGTCTCCCCACTCCAGTTCATTTGCTTTAGTTTTCATATTCTACATATATGTGAAACCATCAATTAGTCTCTCTTACTTCCCTATTCATAAAACATAGTATAATCACCTCAAGTTTCATCTATTATGTCCAAAAGGCACAATTTTGTCATCTTCTTTTTCAGGGCCTTGCATTCCACAGTTTCTTTATCCAGTCATCTATGTATGGCCATTTAGGTGGACTGCATATCTTGAATGTTTTAAATAATGTAGCTCTAAAAATCAGAGTGGTGATTTCCTTTGAAGTTGGTGTTTTCATACTCAGGGATCAATACTGAAAAGTGGATTCCTTGAACTATAGGGTATTTCTGTTAGTTTTCAAGGATTCTAAATACCATTTTCTACTGAGACTGTGTCAATTTACATTCCCACCCACTGTGTCCCAGCCCTTCTCCTTCACATTCTCTCTAACACTTAATCTGAGCCTATTGGAGGTGGGACTTTCTGACTGGCATGATGTGATGTCTCACTGCAGTTCTCATCTGCATTTCCCTAATAATAAGTGATGTGGAGCATTCCACTCCCATGCTTCTATGCCATCTGGATACTTACTAAATTTAATCATTCTTATTGCTTCATCAAGACCTTCTTCTGGGGGGTTGACAAGTTGTGCTCAGGGGGACCAGAGACTCTTCCTGGCAATTCCTTGCTAACCCCACTCTGGGTCAATATCAGAGCCTGAGGTTGTAGTTTATTCTGGTGAGTTTGTGGCAGTGCAGAATTCCATGTTATAAGTGAATTCAGGGATCACACTGTTTATAAAGCTTCTTTTATTTAATTTTGATAAATTGTTGGAGATATTGTATTTTATAAAACTACTGAAGTCATTAATTTATAATTACAGGGATCTCTGCCTTAATTAATGTGAAGGTACCAGCTATATTATACACTCATTATTTCATGCACTTGCCCAGCACAATGAAAAGGTAATTCATCTCAAATTATAAAAACATTGGTAAACACAGGCCCAAGAAATTGAGGCAGACAGACAGACTGACAGCAAGGTCCTCTTTGATTCAGAAGAACCATATTTACCCCAGGTTAGCTTTCTTTGAGACAGAGTGGTCATGCATTTCTTGTAGCTAATGAGCCCCATCACAACACATAAAAATATTACCACACTGCATAGGTTATAATGGGAAAGCAACACAGAAACTCGTCACGTTTAGTGTATGAAGATGGTAGTTTTGAAGACCCAACTAATATCAGCTTTTCTGATAAGCACTTTAGAGAGGACAATTTGAAGATGTTCAAGGAATTCAGAGAAACCTTGGAATGGACAGTCAAGAGGACTAAAGAGGATATGAGGCTAGAAATGAGAAAATTTCAAACAGAAATGACAGAACTGAAAAACTTGTTAGGTAAAATGAAAAACTCACTGGAAGGCTTCACCAGCAGAGTAACAGCTGCTGAGGACAGAATCAGTGAGCTGGAAGATGAACTGCATAACACTCACGTATAGCAACAAAATATGGAGAACGGTCTAAAAACAAACAGAAGATGGAAAAATATCCTCAAAATAAATTAACAGAATACATTAGAACTTTGGGATAAATTTAACAGAAAATATTTTTTACTTTGGTTATTCCCTGAAAGAGCCTTGAAGACCTCAGGAGCCCCTATATCACAGAATAAGAATATTAGCCTTGCAAATTGACAGAAGCTGAAGCTGAGACTAAATTTGAGTAGTGGAAGGTGGGGGTTGCATTTAACAAGAGTGGACATTGGCTCCCTCTATGGAAGTGTGTGGAATTGCAGGCGGTAGACTTTTCCAGAGGAATGTCAGGAGTATAAAGAAGCTCCCTACAAGAGTTTGGCTTTCGTGCTCTGCATTTGGGAGGGTCATAAAGTATAAGTACTGTATTCTGGCCTCTCCCATTGGTTTAATTTATGAAGCTAAGCTCACTTGGGTTTTGTTGTCTCTTATGAGCTAAGAGAGTCTGAACCCTAAATTTTAGGTTCTATGGTTTTTATTTACTCGTATATGAACCTGGTTGTTATTAAAATATCCATCTCTCATTTGTTCACAAGGAAAATCAATTTATTCGTCCCCTTATCACTTTTATTGAGAGTATATTAAGTGCTAAACAGCTCACCTTGGCTATAATAATAATAAATGGAACTATTTGAGTTTAAAGAACTTACAATCTTTTTATTTGTGCCTTAGCCTCTTTTATCATGTTTTTCTTTGTTTAACGTAAATGTAAAAACAAATTTCAATATTTCTCTCTACATGTACAAATCATTTTAATTCTTAAATCTTTTATGGTCAGACATGCAGAATAAAAAAATTTCCTGGAGCACAAACATTGATAGGACAGGAATAAAGGAGAATTATCTTCCTTTCTCTTTATTCCCCATTTAAAAAGTGAACATTTTTGCATTCAGGAGGAAAAATTAGTATAGAGAGAAAAAGATGGGGGGGGGTAAAATTTTTGAGATAGAGATAAAGAGGGAAAGTATTTAATCTTATTATTTTTGGGGGGGTCATAACTACTTATTCTTATTTCTTATTTCTGACTCTGCTTGGGGATCACTCCTCATAGTACTTTGGGGACCATATGTGGTGCTGGAGATTGAACTTAGGCTGGTATCATGCAAGCCAAATACCCTACCATTGTACTACTTACCACTTCAGACGAGGACAGCATAATTTAAAGAAATATTAATTCATTTTGTCTGGTTTTTAGAATTTCTTTTTTGATTTGTCTATCAAATAAGAAAAATAATAAAAAAATACCAAATACTTGCACCAAAAATATTAGACCACTTATAACACTTATTGGATTGCTAGGCAAAAGCATATAGTTAGATCTGCAAAATCTCAATACCCAGGACAATCTGGATCCACACACATAAGCAAAACCTGAGGGCTGATGGTGCCCAGACACAGCAAATACCTATTCTTTGTTTTCTCTCATCCTGCAGGACCATCTTACATGTTTGCTTTAAAGCACAAACAGCTACTGCACCATTCTTAAGAGTTCCAAGGAAAAGCTAGGCTAAGAAAGATTAGAAAAATTGTTTTCAGAATCAAGTTTTTAGAACAAGAAAGTAATGCCCTTATTTCCCAGAAATCTTTCATGCGATGATTAGGATACTCTGCAGGGAGTCTCAATTCTTGATGCTGAATTTCTCATCCTGGTACCAACACCAGGGAGGTAGGCAGGCCAGGATTGCTAGCAAACATAGAAAGCTTCAAATTCTGGTTCAGACTGGGAAAATGACCTTGAAAAACTTGCAGTGTTGTGGAGAGACAAAACAAATTGAAAATGGAATAACCACACAAATAATAGGTAAAATGGTTGAAAATGCAAGGGAATAGTGAGAAAGCTGTGTGAAAATGCCAGGCATCTTCCCATGTAGGTGTGGCTCATGACATGAAGCTCACCACATAGAGTGATAAGTGCAGTTAGAGAAATAACTACACTGAAAACTATCATAACAATGTGAGTTAATGAGGGAAAAAGAAAGCCTGTCTCGAGTACAGGTGTGGGTGGGGTGGAGAGTAGGTAGGTCCGGGAAATTGGTGGTAGGAATCCTGCACTAGTGAAGGGGGGTGTTCTTTACATGACTGTAATCATACAACTACAATTATATTTTTAATCACGGTGTTTAAATAAAGATAATTTATAAAAAAGAAAAGAAAAAGAAAATGCCAGGCAAGGCTTTGGGCTATATAATAGGTACTGAAGTGAAAGGGCTTTACAAACAGAGCTGAGAGTCTTCCACAAGATGGTTCTAGCATGGGGTCTCCCAGGAGTGAAAGGTCCACTCCAGTTGAAAGATTTGAATAGGGCCATATCATGAATTCTGCCATGCAATAGGAATTTAGCCTTCATCTAAAACTCATGATGCATCAATGAAGAATTTTCAATATAGGAGATACATGATAGGGCTTGAAACTTAGAAAAACAAGCACTAAACAAGTAGAAACCAGTTCTAGATCATTGAAAGGGAGCAGAGATGGAATCAGGTATGAGAGAATAAGGAAATTAAAGGTAGAATTATTGTATAGAGAGAAGAATTTCTGTGCTGTGGGCACACAGAAATATTACTTTGTGAGTTTCTGATGAGATTACTTCTTACATCTCTGGGTTTCTTTGGAGAGTCATGGGTGATTTGGAGAACTTCCTAGGAATATCAGTGTACATAATAATAATAACTAATGTCTACTAGGTTCCAGTCACTCTTCTAGAAGCTTAATATGTTTCCTTTATCACTGCAAACCTATAATTTGGGACCCATAATTTGGGACTTTGTGAGGTGACATTGTTTGCCCAAGACATAAAGCCAAACTGCGGTCCATATCATCTGACTCAAGTCCCATGACTGGAAGGCTCTGTACCCTAATTCTCATCCTGGGGATAGAGGGCTACATTGTCAGAATGCTCACAGACTTATTACCAAAAGCTCATCCTTTATTACATAAAGGCCCACACAACTAATAAAATGAAGAAATTCTCATCGATGAGCTTTGTGACAAGTTCAATGTCAGGGATTCTTCTTGATTTTGTGCTCCTTCAAACTCATCTCGCTTTTCTGTAACCAGAGAGGCCATGTCTAAACTCACTCTTATTATAGTCCTCCCCAAAGGAACATTTAAATGCTTTTCCTAATAGACTCCCCACAAATTTATAGCATAAATGGACCATTTATTTAGCTTACATCCTGCATGTGTGTCTGTGCTTTGTGAAAAAAATAATTCAATTCTTTTCCCACCTAGAATCAACTTTGTCTTGGTTGGGGCACACTGTCCCCCATTAAGAAGGTCCATCTGAATCTTAACTACCCATAAATGTAGTCTTTTTCCTGGTCTTTATGGGTTTATATAATCATGCCCTCTTCAGTGTGTAGGCTGCCTTAGTTTTTCTTTCCATTTAAAGAAGTGTGGTAAAATGCACTTAACCTAAAACTTACTGTTTCATCCATTTTGATTGTATAGTTTGGTGGAGTTAAGTGCATTCACATTATTATGGAACCATCATTAACTCTCATCCTTAGAGATTTTTCATCATCAAATTGAAACTCTGAACCCATTAAACTCTGACTCCTACTTCATCCCTCCCCACAGCATCTACTAATCTCTGATCTATCTCAATTCTGCCTGGTAGTTTTACCTATTCCAAGTGCCTCAAATCAGTGGAATTCTATAATACATAGCCTTTGGTGATTGCCTTATTTCATTTCACACGATGCCTTTGGCATTTATCCATGTGGCTACAGGTATCAGAACTTCAGTCCTTTGTAAGTCTAAATAACATTGTGTGTATGCACCACATTTTGTTTATCCATATTCATTTATCAATAAATATTTGGGTCATCAGCACCTTTGGATTGTTGTGACTCATGCTGCTATTCATCTGGATTCACAATCATGCATTGTTATGGGTTTTGTTTCATTTTTGCTTCCTATGAGTGGAATTTCTGGCTCAGATGGTGATTTCATTTTTAATGTTTTTGAGAAATACCATCTAGTGTTCTACAGTGGCTGGACTAGTTTACAATCTCACCTACTGTGCATGATTTATCAGGGACTGACTTATGGGCTGGTTTCTAATAAACAGAGCAAGGCAGAAGGGATGGCTTGTTCCTTGTCCTTAAGTTATAAAAAGGTTTGTCTCTAGTACTCCCTTGGTTGGTTGACTCTAAGGGATGAAAACTGCTGTGTTGTGAGCTACCCTATAGAGGAGCCCATGGAGCAGGAACAAAGGCTTCTTGCCAAAAACCACATGTATACTTAGAGAACATTTCTTATTGAACCTGAAGTAGACAGCACAACCCTGGCAGACATCCTGATGACAGGCTATAAGAGGCTTGAGGCAGAACCATCTGACCAGGTTATGTCCATATTCCTGACCCTTGGAATGAGCTAGCACTTGCTATTGTAAGTTATCTTTAGGAGACATTAAGTAGAAATATATTACTAGTATGGTGGGATAATCTAGGTTGATTAGAAGATAGAAATGAAACTTGGTTCCATTTTGCTGTGAATAATATAGGGGAAATCTGTGGTCATGAGTTTCAAGTGAAGCCAGCAGGAATTTTGTGTTATGTTTCTCTAGCTGTGTTTAACAGTGTGGATTTGGATACCAAGTAGGTGGTGCATGACTGAATTAGGTCTTTGTTTTTGCCTAAAGGCTTACACAGTAATAGAGCAGACAAGGGAATGGAGCATTTTGTGTGTGTGTGTGTGTGTGTGTGTGTGTGGTTTTTGGGTCACACCCAGCAGTGCTCAGGGGTTATTCCTGGCTCCAGGCTCAGAAATTGCTCCTGGCAGGCACGGGGGACCATATGGGACGCCGGGATTCGAACCGATGACCTCCTGCATAAAAGGCAAATGCCTTACCTCCATGCTATCTCTCCGACCCTGAATGGAGCATATTTTAAAGGGCATTATTACTATGTACCCTAATGGTATAACTTATATAGCTATATACTCTAAGGAATATAGTATGGAATATATATAACAGATGGATGTGAGTATGGTATTCCTAGTATTGGGATGGTTGTCAATATATAGGAACAGAACAGGAAACATAAAACTGGAGATCCTGTGGGAACAGAAGCTTTTTGGAGTTAGGATCCTTAGAGAAAGACCACAGCAGTTGAAGAGTGGACCCAAAGAATCAAGACTAAGGATGACAGATAGAGATATGACTATAGAAAAACAGCTGAGAGGAAATAAAAAATGGTTTTTGAAGGAAAAAATTTAAAAACTAAATGACCCCAAGGTATAAGGTGATGGGGAGGAGAGAATTTTATATCAAAATTGCAACATTGAGGAGTAGAAGAAATAAATCCTAAAGTTTTATACAGAGACCATTGGTAATTATTTGCTTTTATTCATTACTAAAATTATAATGTCACTCAATACTTTATTAATACAAATACTTGACAATATTTATTATTCTTGATTTTGATGCTATTATCTGGTTTTTGAGTCACACCCAGCAGTGTTCAGGTCTTATTTACTAGCTCTGTGCTTAGAATATCATATGAGGTACCAGAGTCAGTGTTAGCCACATATAAAATAATGCCTTAACACCTCTACTATCTCTAGACCTGGCTTGGCACTATATTAAACACTTCCTATACATTAATTTCTATACATAAGACTTCAAATTATTTTGGGAGTAATTTGAAAGTGGGACCAAGAGTTAAAAAGTTGGAACAAGAGGCCCAAATGAATTGCTGGTACTATTGTAATTTTAACTGTAGCAATAAAGTCTGGGGCTCTTATTTGTAATTCTGAAACTACATGGCTTCCCCTTTTTCATAGAAAGTTCCTAGGTACAGGCGCAGTTCGTCCATTACTGTATTTTGTCTTGAGTTAATCAGCCTGAGTGTCTTTGCTAGTCTTGCCATCATAACTAACAGAGCTAAGACTAACAGAGCTAAGATACCTCCTTGGTTCCCACTTCTCTCCACTAGCCCACTCTAAGGAACAAATTTCATGCACCTATGGTCTTCTTTGCCTCACTCAGAGCTGATTCACAGGGGAGTGCCTTCCCAGTGGAGGCGGAGGAGGACAGAGTTTGAGGGAACTTTGCAGGCTTGGTTTGGTTGTGTGGCCTTGAGAAGATTCCTTGGCTTTGCTGAACCTTAGGTTAGGGAATCCTAACCTTCCTCACAGAGTAGAGGAGAATTCAGGTTTCAATTCTGAACAAATGTTCCCTATAGTTATTATTGTCACTGCTGTTGTTACTGTCCTCATTACTGCCTGCACCTTTCCTTCTCCTGCCATCCAGGCCAGTGGCTTTCTTGCACTGCAGTGAATATTTTGAGCTTGCTCCTGCCTCTCAACCTTTGTATTTGCTAAACCCATGAGCTCAATTTTATTTTCTTTGTATTTTCAGGTAAAAACCACCTTTGACACAAATCTTCAGTCATCTGTCATATTTTCCTGAAGAACTGTATCTAATTGTCTCTTATCCAAAGCTCACATGGACACACACACACACACACACACACACACGTGCGCACACACACACACACGCGTGCGCGCACACACACACACAGAGCCTGTTCCTTGTGCAGGGTCAGGCATAAGAAAACACTCAAGGGGCCGGAGTGATAGCACAGCGGTAGGGCATTTGCCTTGCACGTGGCTGACCCAGGACGGAACTGGGTTTAATCCCTGGTGTCCCATATGGTTCCTCGAGCCAGGAGCAATTTCTAAGCCCAGAGCCAGAAGTAACCCCTGAGTGTCACTGGGTGTGATCCAAAAAACAAAACAAAACAAAAAACCAACACTCAAAAGATTCAAGTGGGTAAGGTGCTTGCATTGCCCACAACTAACCCAAATTCTATCTCCAGCATATCTCCCATATGTTTCCTGGAGCCTGCCAGGAGTAATTTCTGAGTGCAAAGCCAAGAGTAACTCCTGAGCACCACTGGGAGTGGCCCCAAAACAAAACTAACAGAAGCCACAACAAAATGGAGAAGCTGCACAATTCCTTATGATAAAGACCACCATACACTATGCTTCTTGCACAATTAATCTAAGTACTGACTATAAATGACTTTGAGTCACCTTCATGATCTAAATGTCATGTTTCATGGTGCTCAAATTGTCCTAAGATATTGTTTGATGCCACACCCAGTGATATTCAAAGTTTATTCCTGATTAAGTATTATTAAAAATCCTTTTGGTGGGCTCAGGGACCATATGTGGTGCTGGGAATTGAATCCTGGTTAACAGCATGCAAGGGACTTCAAGCCCCTGCTTCCTCCATTTGGTGAAACCTGCAGTCCTGAGCATCTCACAGTCCAAGACAATGACTTCTCCAGTCTTTCATTTCCTGTTTTTCACCAGCACACCTGTTGGCTCCGGTGTTCAGATCTGCTGTCTCCAGGCCCAACAGAGAATATCTTGGAAAAGACTCAGTTGCTAAGAAAGGAACCTATGCAGGGTGATGGTGGTGGTTCAGGGCCTTGTGCCCCTGCTGCTGGCAGCTCTACAGGGCAGTGAGGAGTCAGAGGATTCAGGCAGGTGCAGGAGCCACAGCTGCGCAGTCAAGCTCTGCTGCTCCTCCTTACAGCCTATCCTGGAGACCCCTTACTGCCCAGCTCTACCAGAACCTGGGCATTTCCAAAAGCAGTTGAAATTTCTCTCCACTCTACCTCCTAATAATCTTCTCTCCTGCCAGACATGCCCTTCCAACCTCCTTGTCCTCAAGCAAACTCCTGCTCATCCTTTAAGCCCCAGCTGTAGACTCTCACCTCCTTTTCCTCAAAAAATAAAATAAAATAAATAGAAAGCCCATATAATCCAGCTTCCAGATATTTGCCTGATAAATTAAAAAAAAAACCCTGAAGATATGTTTGTTTCCTTCTGTTTATTGCACCATTGTTTATGATAGTTAATGTCTGGAAACAGCCAAGAAGTTACCAATAGATCATTAAATAAAGATGTGGTTTATACTCAATGGAATAAAAAACAGAAACCTGTCATTTTTAACAACATAAAGAAAACTTAGTGGTGATTTGCTTAAAGAAATAAACCAGATGGAGAGATGAATACCAGATGAGTTAATTTCTGTTATGACAATAGAGAAAACAAATAGATGAACTGGGGTGGGAATGGGAGACTTCTGGACCAGAGGATCAATTAGTGACCCCGAAAGGATGGAAGAAGTATGTGAATAAATGAGAATAAAAGGGTCAGGGGTGTGATAGAGAATAAACTTGGGCTTTGAGAGATGAGTTTGATGGATGTAATGTGGAAACACATTGATTTCAATGAACCTTACCTAGGGTTCTACTGCGATATTACTGTAGATTGAAAAATAAAAAAAGAAAATCACTTCCTCCATGAAGCTTTCTCTGATTTCCTCCCAAGTAATTGGATTGTCCTAACTCTCCTCTGTGCAAGGGAGCAGAGGGATTCGGTAGGAGGTTTATGGAAAGGTGAGTTAGAGCCACACTGAGGGTTTGCTCCTGTTAGTACACTGTGACCTCAGAATTAATTTAACAATGCAGTCTGCAGTTTTCTGTCTGTAAATTTAGAGGTGTGGGGGAAGAAATAATGTTTCCTGCCCCATGGTGCTTCTGTGAAGCTTCAATGTGATAATTCAGGTCAAGAGGCTGACATAGACCTGGTATATACTAAGACTTCAGGACATTTTAGTGTTTCTTGTTGTTAAATTTCTATTTTGTGTTTGACCCACACCAGCTGTGCTCAGGGCTTGCTCCTGGTTCTACACTCAGGGTTCACTCCTGAAGGGCTTAGGGAATCATACATAATGCCAGGAAACAAATCCAGGTCAGCTACATGCAAGACAAACACCCTACTCACTGCACTATCTCTCTGCCCCAACTTACTTCCTTAGATATCTAATCATATGGTATAACAATCTGTGTCTCTCTTATTGACTACAGCCTTGTTAACATTGCCTTAAGCTCTAGATTTGTACTGTGCCTGCAACACATTACAAGATCCATGAAGTTTGGGGCACAAATCTGACGATTGGATTGGAAGAGATGAAGGAAAGTAATGTGTTTGGAAGTAATATAATGACAACTGATTTTTCTTGCTCATATTTTCCTTCACTGGGACCAAAATAGTCTTGTTGAGGTGAAACTTTAAGGATGGAGAGAGATGTCTAGACCCCCTTGGTCTGTAGCATCAGTTTCCCTCATCTTCTTTCATCTCCTTTGTCTTTACATTTACAATGGAAATCTCTCTCTCTCTCTCTCTCTCTCTCTCTCTCTCTCTCTCTCTCTCTCTCTCTCTCCTCTCAATATGGGAGATGTGAGCATCTCAAAGCACTCAGGACCCAAAGAAATTATGGGGTCTTTTCTGCAGAGATTTGTGCCAGGTAATTTTCCTGAAGATGGGTGGTATTATATCTTTGACTGCCTATTTCTCAGGATGGGTAGAATTAACTGGGATGAGCAGTGTTGAGGGTTCAAGTATCTGCTCAATTCCTGTGCTGTTGGCAGTTAATGATTCTATGACTTAAAGCACCTCATTGCAATGGATTTTTCTAGACTCAAGCAGGGCAGGCAGAACATAGTCTTCTCTGCTCATTTCTCTCCTTCCCAGAGACCAATGCCCTAACTACTTTGGGGCACTGCCTTACTTCCATTTGTTTACTACACCCATCTCCGTGCCTTTCCTGCTATTTACTTTTAATTGCAAAAAAAGAACCCACTTGGAACCAAAGTGCTTTCAAGAACTTCAAGCACCCTACATTATATAGTACATTAGTGCCTTTATTTTACTTTAAGAAATCATCTCTTCATTACAAAAATAATAAATGTTCATCATGGAAATTGTAAAAGACTTTCATAAATCACCCTTTATCTTGGTGCTCTGGGGAACCCAGGACTAGTGCTTTTGTACCTTTCCTACAGATATTATAAATGCTTCTATAGACAGTCTGAATAACTAATGTCATTGTGTGTTAAACAGATGCATGTCATACACTTTTTATGGACTAAGGTTGTGAGTTCCCAAGACATGTTCCCATAATTTCTCTTTTCCCTGGCCACCATCGTGAAGAGAAGAGCAGATGCTAATGTTTGGGATTCCACATATTTAAAACATAAGATGCAGAGAAAAGAGTCACTTTTTAAAAGTCACACAGATTTATAGAACAACTGGGATTCAAGCCCAAGTCATTTGCATCCTGGCCAAATCTCCTTTTCACTGGGCTTTGGATGGAATCTGTGCAGGAGCAATACACAGAAAAGTCAACTTTTATTGTTTGTTTGTTTCAGGGTCACATCCCCTTGTACCTAGGGATTACTCTGTGCTCTGTGCTCAGGAATTACTTTTGACGTGTCTTAAAGAGACTCAGATGGGATGCCAGGAATCAAAGTGAGGCTAGCTGTGTGCAAGGCATGTGTCCGACTCACTGTGCTATCTCTTCAGACCTAGAGTCAAGTTTTAATGTCAAATGTGTAAAATAAAGATTCAGAGATCTTAAGTTGTTTACATTTTTCAATGATGGTCCAAAGATAGAAATTTCTAAAATGCTTTAATGAGGCGAATTTTAAAATGCTCATTGGTAACGGAGGGAGGTGCCCGTCAGAGCTTTGACCTTGATGCTTGCATATTTTTGTCAGGATTTTAACTCTGTAGTCAGAACACACTTATTTCTGTGTTACACAACAACTTTATTTAATTTATTCAAGTATATTAGGTGCATCACAGAGCCTCCAGAAAAGTTATAAAGCAAGCAACATAGCCAGAGACAACAAGACCTAAGGGGAGATTGTCAAATATTTGACAACTATGACACAGGCCCTATATAAATAGAAGGAACTGGAGTGAAAAAACAGCAACTATGGTTGTTCTAGGACATAGTGCCCAGGCTAAATCATCCTTCGAAAGCATTCCCATTGGGATACTGGATTAGTCAGGGTTTTGTGATGGTTCCACAGAAAATTATTCTCCACAAAGACTTTATTTTTATCTGGGTGAGTCAGCCCTGGTTTGGCTCATCTTATCCCACTCAAGCTGAGCTCAATTGAGGTTTGGGTTCAGAGATCAGGTCAGTTTTATGTTTGTTTTAAGTATCTTCATACAAGGATCCTGGCTAGAGGGCAATAGCTCCATGGAGCACATTTGTCTGACATGAAGGTGACAGTCTTCAGGGACTAATGGGCACTCAACATGTTCCATAAACCCTTTGCCTAGATGGAATTCCCATCTGTTTTCATGAAGCTCAAGCTAAGCCATGTAGCCAAACTCAAGGTTGATGAATCTGGACGGTTAGATGGAAACATTCAGATAATGGGAGACATTCCAAGTTACATATGCAAACACAGGACTTCTATTATAGAGATAGAAAGGAAGAGAAGGAGACAAGCATCTCACATCCTTGCTGCTTTTACACATGGGCATGTTTGCCAGCATTCCATCTTGATAAACTCTACAAAGAAATTGGTTTTCTGCTTCACCAGTTTCTAGTTTATTATCTTTAGCAGGTATAGCCTATCGACTCCCTGGCTCCAAGGAGACTAGGAAAGCAGGAGCTTGGTTCCTACATGGAATAGGGTGAGGAGGTTGATTGATTAGGTGAAGAATTTGACATACGATGAATGTTCCAGTGGCTAGAAAGAATAGTCAGTGTCTACTACATCAACCTTCACCTCAGACCTCACAGAGCTCAGGGATGTGAGCAAAGTCCTGGGTGAAGCCATTCATCTGTGATTGTCCTTGTCTCATCCTGCCCTTATCACCCTGATTCTCCGATTCTCTCTATCCTCTCACAGTCATTGCTTGGACTCTTTACTCCATGAATGTTGGATAGACCCCATACCCTTACTACCCTTCTTTCTTCAAGCTAAAATTCTTTGAATTTGAGTTGGACCTAGAGACCACTGTCTGAAGACTACACTTCCCAGTTCCCCAATGGTTCTGTGCCAAAGATCTGGAGAATGGATGTGAGCAAAAAAAACATATGGGTAAACAATCAATGGATCATGTTCTTAGGATGAAGCTGCTTTCCCTTTCTATTTCCTGCAACCCATATGTTAGAATGAGCCCTTCAGGAGCTGATACCAGTGATGTAGGTAGGGCCCAGGAGAAAGCCATGTGATAAAGCAGAAGTAAGCAGGTCCTTGCACTAGGAGCTGATTTAAACATAGAAAAAAAAATGACTATCCACATACCGGTAGGTTACTTTTCATCCATAAAAAATTTTGAATCAATCTTCTAACAAAAACGAAGATCCAGTGCGTCTCTATCTTGGGTGTGAAACTCTAAATATAATGGCTTTGGAGATACTCCTTAAGATTTGAGTTCTAACTCTGCCAATTCCTAACTTTGGAATTTTGGACATAGTATTTTGGCATTTAGATCCTTTATATTTTCATCAGTGTGGCGCTGGGCAAGTGCCCCAGAATTAAAACACTTGCCTTACTTCTATGAAGCCCTGAGTTTTATTTCCAGTAGTGTGAAAAAATTAATGTATTTTAATCTGTGGAGATATATTTTATACTTCATAAGATTACTCTGTGGAACTGGAGTGATAGTGCAATGGATAGGACAATTACCTTGCATGCAACCAAGGTTTTGTTCATGACACCACTGAACAACATGTATATGGCTCCAAAACACCACTATACACACACACACACACACACACACACACACACACACACACAGAAACTGGGTGTTGGAAAGAAAGTACAGTAGGGAAAGCATTTCTCAAACTGGCCTAGGTTTGATCTCCAGCGCTATGTATGGTCCCTGAGAGCCACCTGGAAGTGATCCCTAAGCACAGAGCCAGGAGTAAACCCAGAGTACAGATCCAGGAATAAACCCTGTGTACAGTAAATTGTGGCTTCCAAACCAAACAAAAACAAAAACCACACAGAACAAATAAAATGAGAAACTGGGCCAAAGAGATTGTTCAACAGAATGAATGCATGCTTTGTGTGCAGGAGGCCTGGGTTTGATCTCAGGCACCACACAAGAAAAAAAAAACAACCTACATTTAAGAATTCTGCCATTTCATAAAAAGAAGAAAATGAGAATACTTCTCTAATCCATAGCAGAATAAAAATGTGTGTGTGGGGGGAAAGTATAGGTAAAATGGAAATAAGATAGGTTGTACCTAAACACAACTGGAGTAGTATTACAGATGAAATATAAGATATTTATCCAGAGAGATAATACTGGAGATAAGGTCCTTGACTTGCATGGAGCCTACTCCTGTTAAAATCCTTAGCCCGATAGTCCCCAGAGCAGTTTTAAAAGTAATCCCTAAGTACCACTAGGTGTAACCCAACCCCTTGCTAAAGTGTATTATAGGGTCCAAAGGGATAGTACATTGGTGAAAGTGCTTGCTTTGCACGCAGCCTACACAGTTTCAATCCCCAATACTATGTAATCTCCAAGCCGCACCAAGAGTAATCTCTGAGTACGGAGCCGGGAATAAACCCTGAGTACCAGTGGCTATGGCCCCCCAAACAAACCCAAACTGTGTCACATATACATATGTGACATATATATGGTGCCAATTTAAATTTTATTTTCAGATAATCAACAAATAAATTTTTAGCATACATATAGTCTATGAAAATTTGAGACACTTTTACATTATTCGTAGAGTATCTGAAATCAGCGTTTAGTGAAAACCTTTTTATTTTTTATTCGCTAACTCTAGACTTGAGAGGGTCAAGTAAAACTTGAAGAGAAACTGGCTTTTGAACTATGCCTGAAGGGATAATAAACAAGATTTCAAGGGCTGGATTACTTAAGATCACTCCAGGCTGAAAAGATAGCAAAAACAAAGCAAGAGAGACTGAACATATATATATGCTGGGTTTTGGTAGCTATAGTTTGGTGGGACACTCATGTACTTCTTATGTTAGTGGAGCTAGTTGATAGGGTACCTAGACATATACACAGCCATAATTAAAATAGAAAAACAAAGATATGGGATTCCTCCCATTATGTCCTTCTAGCATCTGAACATACTTTCTGAAGGTACAATCAATTCACAATGTGGAGAATTGGAGAGGAATTCATGCATACCTGATAGTTCTCAGGATCTACTGGCTCTGTCATCAGGAATCATTCTGGTGGTTTTCAAGATGGTTCCAAAGTTAGAGCCAAGGTTAGCCTCCTGCAAAGCAAAGCTTTACCTTTTGAACTACCTTCTGACCCCAATAAAAGTGAAGCAATTAAAGACTAGTGTTGGAGTAGTAAAATTCTATTTCATGAACAGGAAACACTACCCAGATCCTTTCTCTGCAAGACAATCATTGTCTTCATGACATGAACAAGCCCTGTGCAGCCGTGTCTATTCTGTTGCTCTACCCAAAGTTGAATGGACTGATCATGAATGCATGAATCAGACTGAGTCCTTTAGAATCTACATCATGGACACCTCTAAATTTTTCAACACCAACATTTCAGTAGGAATGCACCAAATTAGGTGTTAATGTAGCAAAGAAGCTGCCTAAGGTCAACAAAACCAATAACACAGAATCATCAACTAGCAATAACCAGTTTACAAAACCTAAATGATTTAATAATCCCTTTAGATATATAATAATTTTCACAAGTTTTCTTTTTGCTGAAATTTTTTTAATGGTTCCATTACCACTTAGTTGTACATAAGCAATATAAATTATTTCATGCCTCCCTAGGGGACAGGCTTGGGGGAGGTGTGAAAAACAGGGACAATAGTGGAAAGAATATTATATTGGTGGTGGGATTAGATTGAAATATAAAATGCCAGAAACGACTGTATTATCAACCACTATGCAAACCACAATGTTTAAATTAATTAATGAAAGAAAAAAAACACTCGATAGCATGAGTATTAGGAATTGAGACAAGATGTCTCTAGTTTATTCTGCACTGGTCTCTTAAAAATGAAGAGACATACGTGGTTCAACATGCTTCATGTGCTAGAACCTCAGGTGAGATCCCAGCATCACATGTTCCCTGAATACCACAGGCAGCCCCCTGAGCATGACTGGATGTGACTCAAAAGCCAAATGAGAGCGAGGGAGAGGGAGAGATAGTGAGGGAGAGGGAGAGATAGTGAGGGGGAGGGAGAGGGATAGAGAGAGGGAGAGAGAGAAGAGAGAGGAGAGAGAGGAGTGAGAGAGAAAGGAGAGAGAGGAGAGGAGAGAGGAGAGGAGAGAGGAGAGGAGAGAGGAGAGAAAGAGAGAGAAAGAGAGAGAAAGAGAGAGAGAAAGAGAGAGAAAGAGAGAGAGAGACTTACAGTTATTAGCAATCCTGACCATACAGCAGTCTTGCCTCACAATGGGGATGCTCACTGGGGTGTGATGGGACTGAGAACTAGACATCTGGAGTTGAGGAACTGAGGACATGACCAAGGGACTGACTGCCGCCTGCTTTCTGAATACTTACTAGTAGCCTTCACATTTATTCTGTGGAACTGCAGTAGGGATGTATCCTAATCTCTAGGAGTTCTCTGCTCTGTGCCTGCTCTAAGCTGCGAGGGCTGCTGTTTGCATTATTGATAAGAAGGCAGAGAATCTGAAAGGTCAACACAGCGAGCTTGCCTCTAATGCCTCAGTCAAGCATAGGCTTGCACAGCATGAGGGCCTCCTGATTTGGATTTGGTGAGTGTGGTATTTAATGAGACTCATCTTGGGTCAGAACTGGCTTTGATTTCATTCTTTCAGTTTCCCATTAAAAAAAAAAAAAGGACTTCAGCAGACTTATCAGGTAAATTAATTGGTTACAGGGTCTTGCACTTATGGTTAGTGATCTGGGGAGAGGTGGGGAAAGGGAAGGAGAAAGGCTCGGAATTTAAAACTGCTGCTTAGTTCCTAGATGTGGTTTTGAACTTTACCAACTTCAGTTTCACTGTGGATGGAGGATGCTTTGAATGGAGAAACAGGAAAGAAACAAGATTAGCTTGTTTCCTGAGGGCAGGGACATGGGGTGAATAGTGTAGGAGATGCTAGTTTTTCTCCTGACATTCTTGAGCCCCTTGTAATTGGATCCTGTTTCAAAAGTCCTCATTAAAGAATCTCATCTCAGTGCTGTTTACAGTAGAAATGCCAAACCAGGGATGATGTTACCCATCTCTAAGTCACACAAGGTGTGGATAAAAGGGATCTTTCTTTCTGTAAATCTGGGAAGGCGGTTCTCAACACCCGTGCCCCTTTTCCTTAATAGTGCAGCCAACTTCACCAAGGTGACCAGACTTGCAAGCAGTCCAAAACATTCACTTCATCCCAAATTTAGTCCTCCCCTAAGTGGTAAAACCTGAGAGTGGATTTATGGTTAAAAAGGTGACATACCTTTGGGGGAAAAAACCATGATATTTGTTGAAAGGAAATAGGCCCAGTTCCCTGAACTGAAGTAATCTTTCATCAGTGTCCATGTTTAATGCCTTTCTGGACCGATAGGGATTTTTAATACTTTTTATTTTGTGTGTGAGATTAATCTGATGTTCCATTTTTCATATCAGGCTCTAGGGAGCAATAGTAATTTTCCACTTTGTAAAGCTTTCTCCCAATTTTCACTCCACTCAAAGACAGCTGTTTTAAATTTTGAGCATCCTTTGTATAAGGCATTTATCGGACGATAGTGGATGGCTATTTAGACAAAAAAGGATCATTGCTTGACTAAATCAACTAAGAAACAGGTTTTATTCTTTTTGCGATCCAAAACTCAGTGTTTTTATAAACATGACCACAAGCCTAGCACTCAGTCAACTGTTCCGTATCCACACAATCTATTAGACAGTAATGCCTTCTAAATTATCAATAAATTGCTAAATAGAACAATACAACATCAAGCACACACACACACTTAACCTCGTTGATAGGTTCGGAGGAATCATGACTTTAAGTGAAACAAAATATTATTAAACCATTTTTTCAAGTAATGCCCTTTCATTCAGCATTGGCAGGACAAATTTTTGTTTTTTTCTTTCTCATCAACATTATAACAAAATGACATTGACTTAAAGAACATGATTGGAGAAACCATTATACAGTTTTTTTCATTCCTAAGCTCTTGGATATGGGGGTCATGAGAAAATGGTCAGGAAATACTCCTCACAGAAAAACAACCCCAGGATATTAAAAGGCACCCCTCCTTACCATAGGAACTGGTTATAAAATGTCAACGGAAGTTTCTCCAAGTATAGGTTACCCTTTCTGCCCCTCATAACTCTGAATGAAGGGCAGGCACATCTGGGTCTGTATTTGAGTATATGACCCAAGACAACATACTAAGTCTTCCTCGACTCCTCTCTCTTCTTTTAAAAAACAAGCTGGTGGTAGCACCTGCCTGATTATACAGTTAAATGAAAGACTAATATTAGCGTTTAATTCTTACAGCCAGGACAACTAAAATAATTTAATAGAGAAAATAGGATAACTAGAAGTAGATGGTCAAAGGTAGCCAAAGAAAAGCAGTTAGGATAGAGGGGCATGGGAGGAGACTGTCCTAGGGATTGAAAATTTCAGAAAAAGAGAAACAAAAGACACAGAGGAGATGGTGCCAGAAGCAAAGAGAAGCAATAAATAGAGGGAGTGTCTACTTCAATCTTGCCTTGCAGTTTTCAGCAGTCTCTTAGAGCTGAGCCTCCCTGGGAGCTCTGAGGTCAAGGACCAAGGAAACATCATTCCCTGGAATACAGAGTAGAGCAGCAGAGGCCAGAGAAGGACAGAAATGCAGGCAGGCAGGCCAGAATGGCAAATGCCAATATCCATATCGTGAGCAAGGTATTGGGCTTAATTTATTTAGACTTGTGAGTAACTTGAAAAATCCAGGCTGGGAGACCTCATTCTATTTTAGATCTATTATTGATGTAACTGAATATTACAGAAGTAGCACAGAAGGAATAATAGAATCTTGGTGCATCCACTAGAGTTGTAAAAACAAAGTGAGGAGAGACTATGCCTTTCTTGTCTTTTGGTCCCTAACATAAAGCCTGTTGTCCAGATCTTGAATACTGCTTGGCTCCTATTTGCAGAGCTAGATAAAGTGTCCAGGGACTTACTTCCCTCAGCAGAGCTTGGTCACAGGCTCTCCATAGGAGCTAGAGTTTGTGATTACAATATTATTACTTCCCATCAGTATTCTGGCCCTTCACCTCTCAACATAGGAATAGTGGGAGTCTCTGGAGACAGCACAGGGACAAGGTGCATGGACCAAGCATAGACAAGTCCCAAACTTGATCCTGACACTGCCAGCATTCCTGGATCCAGCAGCAATAGTGTAACATGGTCTCAACCATAGAACCACCTGCCCGGGTAATGAAGAATCACTAGTAAGGTTCCTGAGTATCTCTTGGAAGTTCCAGTCCCCCAAATAAAAAAAAAAAAGAAGCGTAGCATCCTCATTATGCAAATTACATCTGAAGACCTTCTTCAGATTCTGTTTCCAATAGACCCCTTTAAAATGAAATTGTTTCCAGGGGGCCAGAGTGATAGCACAGTGGGAAGGGCACTTGCCTTACACACAACCCACTTGGGTTAGATCCCTGGCATCCCATATGGTGCTCAAAGCCTACTAGCAGTGGTTTCTGAGTGCAGAGCCAGGAGAAACCCCTGAGTGCTGCAGGCTGTGGCCAATAAATAAATATTTTTTCCAAAAAAGATTAAACCAGTAGTCCTTTCCCTTAGCAGTGGATATGGTTTTCTCCACATCCACATCTACATTGGTTGCTTTGTTCTTTTTGATGTGAGTTGGCATCATCACTGGTCTGAGGTAGACACTCTTTAAAAGCCTAAGAATTGGGCTTCCATATAATTCAGCAAGTTCACTTCTTGATATCTTTCCCCAAGAATCCAAAAATTGCTAATCAGAAAAGATGTTGTGAAACTTTTCATTGCAGCACTATTCGCGCGCCCCAAACTGGAATGAGTAAATCTTAGACATCACATCATTTCCCCTATAAAGACTTTAGGGTGGATCTTTTACAAAACACACCCCAAAAATTAATATAAGATTTAAAATGTCTTAATATCAGCATTTAGGTATTCTTAAAATTAAATATCTAATATTCAAACTTTCTTGATTGTTTTATATATCTTTTCTTTTGTGTCTGGGGGAAGGGGAGTTGGACAGGAAAATTTGGAGCCACACCCAGAGCTGCTCAAGTTTTACACCTACTTTTATTCTTAAAGATTACTCCTAATCGGGACCATATGTAGTACAGGGTTCGAATTTGGCTCAGCCACTTGTAGGACAAGTGCCTTGCCTGCTATACTAGCACTTTTGCCCTTCACAATTTATTTTTATTTATTTATTTAACAATTTTACTTTTAGTCACCATGATTTACAATATTACCAATCACAGGGTTTCATGATAACATTTCAACCCACACCACACACCATAGTGTTCGTTTTCCTCCAACATGTTCTCAGTTTCTCTGTCACTCTCCTCTTTCCATCTCACTGCTATGGTAAGCTCAGCTCTACAAACCAGTTCTTAGATTCTGTTGGTTTTGATGTTTTGTTATTCGCCTATTATGCTTTTGGTTTTGTTTTGTTTTGGGCCACATTTGGTGATGCTCCGGGCTTACTCCTGGCTCAGTGTCAGGGATCACTTCTGGTAGGCTCAGAGGACCATATGGGATGTTACAATTTAAACTCAGGTGAGCCACATGCGAGGCAAATGCTCTACCTACTATACTATTGTTCTGTCCCCATTACGATGCTTCTTTATATGAGAGAGAACATCCTGCATCTGTCCCTCTCCTTCTAACTTCACTCAGCATAAAACTCTCCAGATCCATCCAGGTAGTGGCAAATCACATGACTGCATCCCTCCCAGGGCTGAATGCCAGGATCCTGGATGACATGACTTTGAAGATTCACAATAGCATTCTAATTCTGTGCATGCTTTATGCTTTCCATTATAAAATGATCTTAAGAGGATGTTCAAGTAATTAGAGGCAAACATGCTCACTTCTGATAATTCAACAAATGAAAATGTATCTTTTCACCTTTTAGCGGAATTTCAGTTAGTGGTGATTTATAAGACTAGGGAAAATAAACATTTGCACACATGTAGCAGGTATATACATTTTGGACATTTTTGGAAAACAGTTTTGTAGTAAGTAGTGACAATATTTATTTAAAAACATGTCTACCTGTTTAGAAAAAGAAACTTTAAAAAATGTTCATATCCTGGGGCCAGAGCAATAGTATAGCTGGTAATGCATTTGCCTTACATGTGGTTGATCCAGGTTTAATCCCATGAGCACAGAGCCAGGAGTATAACCCTTGAGCACTGCTGGATGTGTCCCCAAACCACACCAACATGTTCATATCATTTAAATTGATAATTTTTATTTAATTCTTTCATGGTTCCCCTATTCATGATATAAAGGAATAAGCTTTCTAATGAACAAATGGTTATTGTACCATTCATTATAGTAAGTAAACACCTAGAAGCCAACTGTAAGTCCACAATCATGTGGTTAATTAGAAAAATTTTATTAGTAATTAAAATGTCTGGAAGGTTTTTAGCTTAAGGCAAGCCTTACTTGATAATAAAAAGTTTAATATAATATGAAATATTTTTTTTTTGGTTTTTGGGTCACACCTGGCAGTGCTCAGGGGTTATTCCTGGCTCCAGGCTCAGAAATTGCTCCTGGCAGGCACAGGGGACCATATGGGGCGCCGGGATTCGAACCGATGACCTCCTGCATGAAAGGCAAACGCCTTACCTCCATGCTATCTCTCCGGCCCCAATATGAAATATTTTGTGATTGTTACTTCTGGTGCACTGAATTTTAGATCTAGAGATAGGGAAAAGGGAGAAAGGATGAGTGGATAGGTGGATGGATAGATAGATCAGCAGATAGCGGATCGATAGATAGACGGATGGTAGGTAGATATTTCCTCTCAGTGAATATGGTGCTTACCTGGAGGAACATTATAACTGCCTTTTCCAAAAAAAAATGTGGCAGGAACAATACAATCAACTCTCCAGACAACCTAATTAAAGACCCCTGTATTGATCTCTCTCATGAAAGAAATGGCTTTGGAATCTTCAGCTGCTACAAGATGTCCATGCTGGAGACTGGGAAGAGCATACACACGGAGTGGAAAGTCTGGGAGTCAGCCTACTATGTCTCTGGCCAAGAATGTTTATCAATCAAGAATGGTTTATCAATGTGATAAACCACTGTAAGGAGTGAGGAGCTGGGTTTCTCCTAGGTAGGTCCAAGGGCAACTCCCTTGGATAGGCTGCTCCAAGCCCATAGGTAATAAATGATCATTGCCACATATAAACCCAAGTTTGGGTATCATTTATTATTCAGCAACAAATAATTAGCATATAAGTATAATACATAACTATGCCAAATATACAATATTAATGCACATTTTTATAATTAAAATTATATAATTAAAGTGTCTATAGTTTAATTATATCAAAATGCTATAATTAAAAATATCCCCCAATATTAACAATGATATTCCTGTTTTTTTGGTATATATTTGTTTTCTCATTTTTTTGAATTGCTCAAATACTTTACTCGAAATGCTGAAAAAATAGCATTCATGCTGAAAAGTGTCTATAACATTTTTTCCAATTTTTCTTTAGTAGCTGTGATTTTTTTTAAATAGTTAACAGTGTTAGGCACACACTGTTTTAACACAACACCTACCTGCAGAATGTCAGCACCCCTTCACCAATGCCTCAAAGGTTCCCTCCTACTTCAATCCCACTTTCTTGGAAGACTCAATTTGTTAGACTAACTAATGTAATCTTTTATTCTGTTAGTTATTATTATTATTATTATTATTATTATTATTATTATTATTATTATTTTGGTTTTTGGGCCACATCTGGTCAGGGGTTACTCCTAGCTATGTGCTCAGAAATCACTCCTGGTGAGGGGGACCATATGGGATGCCGGGGGTTCGAACTGCGGTTTGTCCTAGGTTAGATGTGCAAGACAGATGCCCTACTACTTGTATACCACTCTGGCCCCATTAGTTATTTTTATTTTCTGTTGCCCCTATGAGCAAGACCATTTAATATTTGTTTTTCTCCCTCTGACTGACTTTAATTTTACTGATGATACCCCTCTAGTTCCAACCAGGAACTGAGTGAATTGCAGTGAGCTATTCATTCATGCTAACAAAACTGGCACAGATCAATAAGAGTAGGAGCAACCAGTTCTGGCGGGGAGGTGGGGGAAAAAGAACTTCATCCACTGTTGGTGGGAATGTCAGTTGGTTCATCCTCTATGGAAAACAGTATGGAGTCTTAGCAAAAAGTTAAGAATTGAGCTTTATGACTGAAACCCAACTATAAACATGTTTGTAATTTGGTGTTTAAATAAAAATATAATTCAAAAATAATTAAACTTCCATATGACCCCCTACTCCCAAGCTTCCCCAAATGCTATTTCAAAAAGACACTTATATTCCTATGTTCATGGCAATATCTTTCAAAGTAGCTAAGATTTGAAAACAGCTCAAGACTCAAGAACAGCTGAATGAATACAAATTCTATGGGAGATAAACAGTTTTATTTGTTTTATTGTTTTGGCATTTAGACTCTCAGCTAAGAGGCACTAAGAGGTACCACTAAAGTTTTGTGAGGACTGTGTGTAGTTAGATGGAACTGTGTAGTTAGATGGAACTGAGTCAGAAAAAATCTTATGGGATGCTGACAACCTCTTCCTCAGTTTCCCATACTGATTTAAATCTATGTACAGGCTCAGAAATGAATGACATTTGGGTTTTCAGTGAATTAAATACTTGCATAAGAGAAGTTTCATGCACCCAGAGCTGTTTTTTCCCCTCTTCATTTAGTCTATGATGATGATGGAAAGATTTTTATTTTGCTAAGGAACTAAAAAGTGACCCCTGGTATAACCACTCATTGGTCTTTTTCATGAAGTAGTCACAAAGCACAAAGCCTGCTATATATCAGTTATTGTAGGCTCTGAGATTGTACAGAACAGAAAAAGGAGCATAGATACTACACAAAAACCTATGTTGAAATCTAATATAAGGACCAATAGGCTAAGTTCTGTGAAGAACATAGATAGAAGTCACAACATGGAGAGGGAGGAGTGGGCCATGGCCAAAAGAGTGGTGAGAGGAAGTTTCAAAGAGGTGCCCTTGGTGGCCCAACCATAGTGAGAGAAAATATTCCATTGAGTATCTGAGGGAAGAACATTCTAGGAGGCTTCACTTCTGAGGTAAAGTCCTGAAGATGCCAGCTGGGCATATCTGAAGAACAGTTGGTGAAAATGAGAGAGAAGGGCAGGAAGGGAGAACAGGAACAAAACAAAGGCAAATCATGAACCCAGGAGGATAATGTGAGTGTTTCTAGTTCCCTTCCTGTGGTAATAATTTTTTCCAAAGTGCTGCCTGGCTCCTGGGAGAATCCAGAGAAAGGATGATGAGGGAGAAACAGAGGCCTGTGGATGGTGTCTGTTGCAAACCAAGCCACAGAGGGGTAAAAAATGGTTGTGTTTGTATTTGTATTAGAAGATGGAACCCACAGGACTTGTTGGATTAGAGGCAGGTGTAAAGTGACAGCTGAGACAAAGATGAGAATGAATTTCTTTTAAACTAACCACTTTATGTCAACCAGTATTTGTATATGATAGTCAGTCAATACGCCAGTCAATAATAAAACACAGTCATGTCCTCCCCAGCAAGAGAGAGATGCACATTCCCAAATCTCTAAATGTGTCTGGGTCTATGCTCTTTCTTTAGGCTCTGACATTTCAGGCTTACTGATAGCATTAACATATTTGGGGACCCAAAAAGAGAGCCTTTCCTTTTAGGTGTGACCTAAAAACAGATAAGAAGAAAGAAAGAAAGAAAGAAAGAAAGAAAGAAAGAAAGAAAGAAAGAAAGAAAGAAAGAAAGAAAGAAAGAAAGAAAGAAAGAAAGAAAGAAAGAAAGAAAGAAAGAAAGAAAGAAAGAAAGAAAGAAAGAAAGAAAGAAAGAAAGAAAGAAAGAAAGAAAGAAAAGAAAGAAAGAAAGAAAGAAAGAAAGAAAGAAAGAAGAAAAGAAGAATGAAAGAAAGAAGAAAAAAAGAAGAATGAAAGAAAGAAGGAAAGAAGGAAAGAAAGAAAGAAAGAAAGAGAAAGAAAGAAGAAGAAAAGAAGAATGAAAGAAAGAAGGAAAGAAAGAAAGAAAGAAAGAAAGAAAGAAAGAAAGAAAGAAAGAAAGAAAGAAAGAAAGAAAGAAAGAAAGAAAGAAAGAAAGAAAGAAAGAAAGAAAGAAAGAAAGAAAGAAAGAAAGAAAGAAAGAAAGAAAGAAAGAAAGAAAAGAAAGAAAGAAAGAAAGAAAGAAAGAAAGAAAGAAAGAAAGAAAGAAAGAAAGAAAGAAAGAAAGAAAGAAAGAAAGAAAGAAAGAAAGAAAGAAAGAAAGAAAGAAAGAAAGAAAAAGAAGAA
Source organism: Suncus etruscus (assembly GCF_024139225.1). NCBI lineage: Eukaryota > Metazoa > Chordata > Mammalia > Eulipotyphla > Soricidae > Suncus > Suncus etruscus. The sequence continues at coordinate 40,278,249 of NC_064858.1, forward strand.
AGAGAGAGAATCTGGAGAGGCAATGACCTATTGGGCGTCCAACTAACTGGCATGAGTTCTGATATCTGTTTCTGGGTTGATTGGCCAGAGGAAGTTGGACTTGCTTAAGTGGCTATTCCTGTAGGCATCTGGATCTGAAAGTACAAAGGCAAAGTCGGGGCTGGAACTAGAGATAGGCCTGGATTCTTCTATCCTAGGGGCTCTGTCAGTCACATCTCAATTACCTTTCACAGGCCATCTCTGAGATGCTTGAGGACAGTTAGGCTACCATCTTCAAACTTCATCCCCCTCTGGCTATAGCTTCTGCTCTCTTGACTTATGGTGGTCTCGGTCCAGCAGAGGCTAAAACCTTGCTCCTAGGAGTAAAGTCTGGTACCTTGAGAATCAAAGCTCACACACATCTCAGGGATATTGCATAGGAGCCCACACTTTAGCTTACTGTGGTACATTCCAACCAAGATTCCTTTTCTTTTTGGTTATTTGTTTGTGATATCAGTTTAATAGTATTAACATTGTTAAATAATAGTGGCAGAGCTACTCTACCATTCACTCCACCAGTGTTTCAATAATACCCCCACCATGGGACTGGAGAGATTATATATCCAGTGGAGGATGATACCATGAGTACCACCAGGAGTGATTCCTGAGCATAGAGCTAGGAGTAAATAAACACTGAGCACATGGGACTTAGACAAACACCACCTTCCCAAAGAATTGGTTTAGTCTTTTATTTTAAAGTACTTTACTTAAACATCATGGTTACAAGAAATAATACAGTTGATTTTTTAATCACAGTTATGAAGTTGTTCATGATTGAGTTTCAGTCATAAAATGTACATTCCCCTTCACTAGTGCACATTTTCTGCCACCAATGTCCCCAGTTTCCCTTCTGCCCTTTCCTTTCCCCTCTCCCCTGCCTGCCTCTGAAGCAGACATTTTCCTTCTCTCTTTATCTCTCTCCCTCCTTTTTTTTTCCTTTTAGACTCTGGTTTGCAATATTTGTTACTGAAAGGGTATCGTGCATATCACTTTACCTCCTTTCAGCACCAGTTCTTGTCCAGAGTGATCATTTCCAAGTATCATTATCACAGTGGTGCCTTCGCTGACCTAACTGCACTGCCTTGCTATTTGTGGCAAGCTTCTTACCATGGACTGGTCCTCCTGTCCTTCATCTCTATTGCCTCTGGATCCCAAAGGATCTTTTAAAATCCTTCCACCTTTATATCACAGCCCCTTTCAATCATTCTCCCACTTCTAGTTCTCAGTTCTATGGATCGATCACCTCTCCAATTTGCCTGCACTAGGGGTTGTCTAATCCTTTGCTTTGTTTCTTCTGTTTCTTCTACTTTTTTTTTGTTTGGGGACTACAACCTGGTGGGGAGGCAGGTGGGTGGCAGGTAGAGATAATATAGTGGGTAGGGCACTCACCTTACACCTGATTGTCCAGAGAGTTTGATCCCTGGCACTGCATATGGTCACCCAAGCATCTCCAGGAGTGATCCCTGAGCACAGAGCCAAGATTAAGTCCAGATGTGTATGGCTCAAAACTCAAACCAGACAGAAAAAGAACAGGGCTTGGAGCAAAGAAAGTATTCATTAAATGGGATATTTAGTCAAGTCTAGAGTAATGCTTTTCACAAAATCATGACCTTCTAGAGGCTCATAAATGCTGACATATGCCCAGCCACCAATGGAAGAGACAGCAATGTGACTGGTTATGTCTGAGGATTATCCTCACAGAGAGGAGCCTCAGGCTCTAGGAAGGGCCTCTACATGCCCATTCTGTATCACAGTCAGCTTGCACAACCAGCTCCACAGTGTGTGTGTGTGTGTGTGTGTGTGTGTGTGTGTGTGTGTGTGTGTGTGTGTGTGAAACTTTCCATTTCTACCTCAGAGTCTCAGAACCCAGCCATTTAGATGTTGGGTTTGAGGAGATCTACCATCTATAGCCAAAGAACTCTAATGTCTTTGGATGTTGCTTCAGGTTACTCATGGACTTTGTAATCACAACCATTGTGTGGAATTCATTTCAGTAAGAAGTAAATTTGATTCTCTTCCCCCCATTATGGCATTAGTCTTTTTGTTTTAGACCACACACATCAGTGCTCAGGGCTTATTCCTGGCTCTATACTCAGGGATCACTTCTGGTAGGGCTTGAGGGAATATATGAGGTACTGGGGATTGAACCTGGTCATCTTTGTGCAATGAAAGCACCTTTTCTGCTACACAATCATTCTGCCCCTTATAGTTTTTGTTTTGTTTTGTTTTTTTTCGGACCACACCCATTTGATGCTCAGGGGTTACTCCTGGCTAAGCACTCAGAAATTGCCCCTGGCTTGGGGGGACCATATGGGATGCCAGGGATGGAACCGTGGTCCTTCCTTGGCTAGTGCTTGCAAGGCAGACACCTTACCTCTAGCGCCACCTTGCCGGCCCCAACCCCTTATAGTTTTAATGAAATGCTGCTGGCAGGGATTTTGTCTTGAAACAGGGGCTAACTGGAGCCTTTCTTTACCTTCTCCATCAAATCCATCATTCTCTCTTTAAGGACTGGTGGGAAGTCAAGGTTCTCTTGTTTGCTCTTCTGAGTTTCCAGCAGAAAGAAGCATGGTGCTCTGTTAGGGGCACCTAACATGACAACATGAATATGACAATAGGATTATGTGTTTTAAACTCTTGTGAGCATCAGAGCTGTCATTACCAACACTCCCCCAAAAGATGATGCAGTAGATTAACACAAACCCATTAGCCAGTATTTGAGGATACACACACACACACACACACACACACACACACACACACACACACAATCCAATGCTTATATCTACCCAATTCAATGTAAGAAACACTGAAGAAATGTGCAGATGAAGGGAATAGTCTTTGTAGTTAAGTCCATTTCCTAGCGGGAACTTAACTTCTCTAAGCTTGTATCTCTTACCTTGTGATTTGAATTCTTGTGAGAATTTAATGAGAGGAAGCATATAAGCACTTGGACTTCCTATGTTAATAAAATGTGAACTCATTCAAAATAAACTCATTCTGTTTGGGTTGGAGAGATAGTACACAGACTAAGGTATAGATCGTGTGGGGGATTGAATCAATCTAGTTAGGAGTAAGCCTTGACCACCACTTGGTATGGCCCCAAACCAGAGCAAACTCATTCTCCTTGAAAAAAGCTTGTAGTCTTTTATTGTAGCCACAGATATTAGTATCCAACAGATTTGATCTCAATCTATTCCACCACTTACATTTCATGTTTTGGGTTTCCCACATTCTAAACAATGGAGTTTACCCAGTTTCTGCTGTTGATTGGGAAAATGGGAACAACAGAGGCCAAGAACTTTATACTATGACTAGCATAACCATCATTGTTTTTTTTTTGCTGTTTTTTTTTGGGGGGGGGCATACCGGCGGTGCTCAGGGGATAACTCCTGGCTGTCTGCTCAGAAATAGCTCCTGGCAGGCACGGGGGACCATATGGGACACCGGGATTCAAACCAACCACCTTTGTTCCTGGATCGGCTGCTTCCAAGGCAAACACCTCTGTGCTATCTCTCTGGGCCCTAACCATCATTGTTACTTCCCACACATTCCAACCTCTTCTCCTGCCAGGCTTGTGATTAGATATTTTCCCAAAGTTTTGTGTGAACATGTGATATGCATGGGCCAATAGAATGAGAACAGAATATACAGGCATTTCCCTTTTGAGTAGAAGATATAGGAGATGCTCTGCAAGGTGACCATACCCTTTGTTCTGCTAGGAGTTCAGGCACTCTATTAACCTGGAGCTTGCATGTCTGTGTGGACCAGAGATAGCCTGAAGAAAAATTTTGGTATGTGAAGCTCTTGAAATTATTTTTTAGAAGGTATAAAAGTTTACTGGAAGTATACAAGAGAAAAGAGATGGAACTCCTTATGTGGGGATGAACTTAGTATAGGACTTAGTAAGGCATTTAGTCCCAGAGTATATTGCTAAGCAAAGAAATTGAGTGGAAGTGGGCCTGAAGAGATAGTGCAGCGGCGTTTGCCTTGCAAGCAGCTGATCCAGGACCAAAGGTGGTTGGTTCGAATCCTGGTGTCCCATATGGTCCCCCATGCCTGCCAGGAGCTATTTCTGAGCAGACAGCAAGGAGTAACCCCTGAGCATCGCTGGGTGTGGCCCAAAAACCAAAAAAAAAAAAAAGAAAAGAAAAGAAAAGAAAAGAAAAGAAATTGAGTGGAAGTGATGAAAAGCAGGTAGAATTTAATGTGAGATAGGGGACAAGGGGACTCAGCTGTATTGGAGTAAAGAAAAGACAGAATGAATTATCTAAGCCATAGAACTAACAATGAAACTTTAACAAACTAAACTTAAAAAGGTACCTGTTATGATGGCAGGCTGGGGCAGGGTGGTGGAGTAGTGGTATGGGATGGATTCTGGAAACATTGGTAAATGAAGGTTGACATTGATGGTGGGATTGGTGCTGAAACATTGTATTCTAAAACTTAACTATGAATAACTTTGTAAATCACAATGCTTTAAATGAAAAAAAGAATTTTTAAGTAAGGAGCTTGAGCTCATTTCTTACAGTAGTATGACCCTCTGCCTAATAATATACCTGGTAGAGAGTAACCTCTCCAAATATTACCAGCTATGTTATTGTCCTTGGGTGGCTTACAACTCAAGCAGAACTACAAAAGGCATGAGAAGATAAAGTGTTAAATAACAAGGCTTTAGTGCATTGAGAAATGCTAAATGAATGAACTTTTTCAACAAAGTACCAGTTCTAGAAGGAAGAGAAGAGAAACAGTGCCTTCTAATAATTAGAAAAGGTCAGGTTCTATATTAAACTCAGATTTACCCAGACTTTAATTTGGGTCCTCTCTGAATGAAAAAGAAATTTAATTCCTAATGCGTCTTGTCATATCACCTAGACCTTGAGTTCTCATGAAGCATCTTGAATTGAATATTTAGCAATTGTAACACTCAGAGCCTCCCAGAGAGTTACCTGCTTTGATTGTCTCAATTTCCCAGACAGATGTATGTATTCCCATTTGACTTTTCATTATAAAAAAATAGAAAGAGAAATAAAAAAAGAGAAGGAAGTGTGTGCAGTGAACAGTTTTGGGATAAATTAGTGTTTTGTCCTCTCACTCATGGTGATTCTCCACCCTACCTCCACCCTAATTTTAAGAATATAACCTGCTGCTGGCTGCTAAGACACACAGAGGTTGGGCAGGAGGCTGGAAGAGGCTGCAGAGGGTGGCACTGTCAGGCATTAGTCTTCAAGGGGGGAGAGAGCAGCAACCAAAGGCAAGAGCCAATAGGAATAGGAGTCAAAGTCTAGAGTTTCAGGCTTGAGTTACCACTGGAACAGGTGGGATTAAGGGTGTCAAACCTGGGCAGATACTTCTCTTCTGCCTCCTGGGGTTACCCCAGCTCCCTTTATAACTCCAAGGAAGAAGGTGTTAGAGATAGAAAAACACCGCCAATAGGGAGTTTGAGCTTGGAATTAAGTCAGTTGATGAGCTAGACAAAGACTTTGCCCAGAGAAGAGGTACCATGATGAGGTCAGCTTTCCAAAACCAAAGTACTGCTTCTCACATTGAATGCCAGCCTTTGACTCTGAATTCGAGACCGTGTGGTCACAATGGCTACACCACATTTAAATGGGATGACAGAAGTGACCACTAGCAATGAGGTTCCCTTGTACAAGCCAAATGTTCCAACCACATTCATTTATTCAGGTGTCCTCTGACACTGAAGGCAGCCATCCAAATCCCTGAGGATGCCATTTACTAGGACCATACACCCAATTTGGATGTTTCAGGGCTGGAATGGAGGGGCTTAGAAACTTCATATCTAACAAGCTCTTAGGTGGTTGAGGCTAAGGCCACTAGTCTCCACTTTGAAACCACAACACTAATTCCTCTGACTGTCGTGTCAAAGTCAGTCTTATCTTCAGTGATTGCTCCAGTGGATATGAAGCAGCCTAGATGATACTTTGTGGCTCACCACAGCTGGATTCTCATGGTGCTCATCTCAGTCACCCATCACTATCATCACCAATAAAGAGGAGAATTGCTAGGGAAGAAAGAGAAAGCTATGTGTTCACTATTAGCCAGGCACTCCAGGCATTGTACAGAGGACTTTGCACCATTGATCTCCTCCAATTCTCCTAAGGGCGATCCCATAAGTTTCTAGGCAAAAGAAACAAATGAGACCTTGAGAAGTCAAAGAATTTATCCAAAATTATCACTGTCCCAAGAGTATTGCCTGGGGTCTGAGAGATTGTACAACAGGTAGGGCACTTGCCTTACATGGAGCCGATCCAAGTTTAATACCTAATAGTACCTATGGCCCCCCAATACCTCCAGGAATGATACCCACACCATCAGGAGTAAACCCTAAACACAAAAAGGAGAGAGAGAGAAAAGAATAAAGCACACACAAAAATCTAAGTAGGGGCCAGAGTAGTGGCACAAATGCATGCTTTGCATGCACCAACCTAGGACGGACCACGGTTCGATCCTTCAAGCATCCCATATGGTCCCCCAAGCCAGGAACAATTTCTGAGCACATAGCCAGGAGTAACCCCCGAGCATCACCGGGTGTGCCCCCCCCCAAAAAAAAAACAAAGAAAATCACAGCAAAAAAAAAATCCCAAAAAACCTAAATGGTGTCCAGAGCTCAATACTAATCCCCAGAGCTTTTATCCATGGTCTCTCTATACTGGGATCACAGGGCACCTAAAAAGTCTCATAACTAGTATACTAGTATGACACTAGTGTAAATTAAGGCAATGAAGATATAAAGCCATTCCTTACTGTCCTTTGGCCACTTTCAACTGTGGCACCTGGCATGTATCTCTATATCTTTTTCTGAGCATCCACCCACCATTTGCAAAATTCTTCCCAATTTTTTCTTCATTCCCCAGAAATTCTTCTTTTGCTGCTTTCTTGGCACTTTCCCCACCATCCCTAGGAGGACCTAGGAGGGGCTGGAAGGGGGCTCAGAAAAGGATGCTTGCTTGAGCATCTAATTAAATTGAATTTTGCTAATCAAAAAACCATCTCCTCAAGAGAAATTATGTCACATTGGGGGAGCAGAAGCAGCTGTCAGCAATTGTGTTTTAAATAGTTGGGTTTATTTTTTCTGTTGGATCTGCAGCTTTCCTATAAATGCACTTATCTGGAGAAGCAAACCCAGAGAAGGGATGGAGGAAAATAGTCCAGGCTAGATCCCCTTCTGCCAGGTCTCCCTTCCCTACAGCTCCAATAAGTTTTGGAGCTTATTGAGGCAGCCCAGCCACATGGCTGGAGGCCTTCACCATATGAGCAAATCTCACTCCAAACCTTAAAACTTCTAGAGAACTCAACAGGGCTTCGAATCATAGGTGGTTACTGCCAAAATCGAGCTGCTTGGCTTCTCATCCCAGGAATTTCAATTGGGGGGGGGGCAGAGAAATGATATAGTAGGTAAGATGCTTGCCTTGTATTTGTCCAACTTGGATTCAATCCCTGGTAGACCTGAACCTACCAAGAGTGATCCCTGAGTGTAGAGTCAGGAGTAAGCCATAAGCACTACCAGGTGTGTCCCCCCACCCCCCCAAAAAAAGAATTTAAATTTGGTGTCCACTGAATGGCTCAAAGACATGATCACACACATGTAAGCAAGAGAAGGAAGGGTCTGCCCACCATTTCTCCCACCAAATCTGCAAACTCTTGAGAACCTTATGATTCCTTCCCTCTGCTCCTCCTCTCTGGGTTCTAGAATCAGCCAAGCCAGCCTGCAACTTCCAGGCAGCTGAGAACATGATTAGTGGAAAATGAAGGATGAGGGAAGGGAGGAACAAAGTGAGAGAGGAGGGTTTGAATCCCCTGGGTACAGTGGATAATGTCCAACATAACTCAACCTTCCTTCTGGCTCTCAACAGAGTACTTTTGCTTCCTCCCCATAGCAGATTCCTAACATGCACTTGCTCTAATCTCTCTCTCTTTTTCTCTCTCTCTCTCTCTCTCTCACACACACACACACACACACACACGCACACACACACACACACACACGCACACATGCATACAGTCTCTTTCCCAATCCCCTCCTTGTACAAGAAATGCACATTTGCTTCAAAAATAAAAATAATGAGGGGAGAAAGTGAGGAAAGAAATATCTCTTCATTCAAAAATAACCCCTCTGAATGAGTTGTGCACATTCTTCCAGAGAGCATTTGTACAGCTGAACTTACATTGTAAGTTCATCATGCAGAGTTTGGCTTATGAGCCTGCTTATCTTTTTATGATGTAGTATTTTGTGGAGCTCTTCTAGGATATCAACAGACAAATATAGCCAGATACCTGATAAGACACTGTCAAGCAGCTTTTATGACAGTAAGAGCAGCCCCTTCTTGCTAAACTCAGTACTTCAGGGTCCTATCTCCCCATCATCCCAGACTCACAGAGGACCATCCCCCTGGCCATGACTGGTTCTCACACTTTACTTCAAGACTTAGGTCTCTTAGCTTTTTTCCCTCCTCCCTCCCCCCAGACACCCCGTATCTTTATGATCACCTTCTGGTGTTTCCATGTTTTCTAGAACTTAAAAAGTCCTCCAACCTTTTAAACCTTGCCTGACATGATGGATGACGAGATCAATAACTGAGGGTTACTTGCCCACCTCCACCTGTCTCACTCCCCACTCCTTCCTCACCCTAACAAGATCTGTCTCACCCTCAACCCTACCCCACTTATCCTTAAGCTTCCTTCTGGTGAGACACATTCTATAAATCTCTTTCTTCATCCTCTTTCTTTTCATCCTTTCCACTTCTTTCCCCCTACCCCTCAAGAAAATAAACCTGTCCCACTCGTGCCACTTGGTCACGCACACTTTGTGATAGAATGATGTCCCCCAAAGGAACTTGGGTCCTTTGCTCTTTGCCACTTCTCTCCTGGGAGGGAAAAACAGCCTCTGCAAAACCGAGCTGAGCAAGCCCATGGATGGCTGCTCCTCTAATGAAACTGCTGCCAAGGGGCTGATTCACCCAGACCCAAGAGCTCAGGGAATTCCTCCAGCTGCCTCTCCAGCCACTTTGAATTTACCCTGAGAAAAAGAGAGGAAAAAGGAGCAAGGTGTTTGTTCTCCTGGGATCATTAAGGTACTCTGAGGAACCATGCTCTCTGATGCATTGAATAACCCATCATATACCAATTAGCAGGAAGAGCCATGGCAAACCAGGTTAAGAGGGGATTTCTCAAGTGTGTCAGGAGGTACAGAAAGCCTGGACAAGACTCAGAGACATTCTGGTATGCTGCTACCAGTTCAAATGAGCAGCCCTCTGCCTTTTGTAGGTGGAAGGAATTGCCTATTGCTGGATTGCCTTGTCTGTTTTGAATTTTTTACAAGATGCTGTAGAGTTTCTGGATCTTTCCAGATGTGTCATTGCTCATGTTCTTGCCACATCCTCTACCAGGAGCTCAATAAGGAACTCATAGCTATGTTGTGAGGTGGGACAGGAACATGCAGGCTCAAGCCTGACTCCAAACTCAATTACTTCTAACTGAATGACCCTGGACAAGTATCTCATGTCAGAATTTTCTAGCTTTGAATTTCTTTGTAAACAGTGGGTTGATTCCAGGGAATAGAGAGAAATATAAATGAAGAAAAATTGAGGCCAGAGCAATTGAATAGTGGGTAAGGTGCTTGCCTCGCATGTGGTTGACTTAGGCTTGATTCTTGTTACCACATACTGTCCTCTGAGGCCCCCAGGAGTGATTGCTGAGCTCAGAGCCAGGAGTAAGCCTTGAGCACCACCAGGTATGGTCCAAAAGCAAATAAAACAAACAAACCATGCAAAAAGTGAGTGATGATATCTTTTTTCCCAGCCTGATATAAAACAAATGGCCAAAAAGTTATCTGGTCGTGAGTTAATCTTTACAATAAGACTCAATATCAGAAAGAAGAAAGACTGGGCTGCATAGAGTATCTAATTATTTCTCAGAGACTATTTTGCCTTTCTTTTTTGACAGAACTCTCTCTCTCAACCCCCATACAAACTATTTAGATATGTGATGGGCATATGACCATCAAGTTAGCCAAAGTCAAAATTTCCCAGAGTCCCTTGCAGATCTTCAAGAGTGGCCCACTTAGCACAATGGAATTTGACAGTAGTGATGACAGGTGCAGCTCTATCTCTCATATCTGAAAGGAAATACAAGCATCTCTGGACATCACATGAGACAAACATTTCAACATTGGTTAAGAAACTACGTTTGGGTGCCTCTCTGTTAGAGCAGAAGAACTAGGAACTTAACCAACACAGATTTTGGATAAAACTCTAAAAAAGCTAGAAAGTAATTGAAAACCTTATTTAGAAAAAAGCTAGAAGTGGCAGTGGGATTTTTTTGTTTGTTTGTTTTTTGGGTCACACCTGGCAGCGCTCAGGGGTTACTCCTGGCTCCACGCTCAGAAATCGCTCTTGGCAGGCTCTGGGGACCATAGGGGATTGCTGGGATTCGAACCAATGGCCTTCTGCATGAAAGGCAAACGCCTTAGCTCCATGCTATCTCTCTGGCCCCGGCAGTGGAATTTAATTTAAATGCAGACTAAGGAAGCTGAGAGGCCTGGATTATATCCTGGCTTTGTAGATGACCCACTCTGTGACCTTGAACAAATCATTTCCCCTGTGCCTGTTTCCCAGCCTTAAAAAATTGAGAAATGAGACTGAAACAATCACTGAACTGCAAGACCTTGAGTTGGATCCCTGGCGCTAAATACCTCTTTCCAAGAATTGCTAAGTATATCTCTACTGACCACAGTGTTCTATTAGCAATAGCTTTTATTTTTAAAAGCCACACAAAAAAATCAATATATACATAAACTAGAAACAGGCTGTCTTATTTAGCACACTTCTAGAGACAATAAAGCACCTACATACTTTATTCATCAATTAAATCATCAGTTTACTCAACAATTGTAAATTATTACTCAAAGGCAATTCTGAAAAAGCCAGATCAAAGAAGATGTTAGGGTTGGTGCAAAGAAATTTTTATTATTTTTGTTTGTTTCATTGAAGCTGCTTGTACTCAACTTTGGAGTTGTCGGCCTTCCTAAGGGAAGAGAAGGCACTTAGCAAATATGCAATGTCTAAAGAGGAAGTGGAAAGGAAAAGTAGAAAGGAGTATCTTTATGAAACTAATATCTGGAAAAAGATCTTTCTGGTCTTAAAACAAATGTTGCACTAGGGATCTAGAGAGACAGTACTAAGTTTTAGGCCTTTGCCTTGCATATGGCCAGCCCAGTTTCATCACTGGTTCCACATATGGTTCCCAGGCAACCAACAGGGATAACTTCGAGCACAGACCCAGGAATAGTCTCTGAGCATAGCTAGTTCACGTTACCTGGGCTTCAGACAAAACAAACAAACAAAAAACAAGAGTTGTTGCCATGAATTCCATGAATTGTTAACCACTCAATCACCCACTAGGCCATGACTACTGGGAAATCAGAAATTGTAAGTGGAATATGATGCTTTCATCTTCATGCACACAAGTGTGGATGCTGGGTGTGCGCCTAATACCTGCCTGCCTTGAAGATCACTCACCAGGCATGGTTTTTGTTTTGTTTTGTTTTCTCTTTCTTATTTATAATGTCTACTCCCTAGTCATGTTTTATTAATTCCTGTGATACTCAATGTTTTTTCTCTGCACATGAATGAATTGAATGGATAATGTCAGAGTAAGAGAGGTTTTAGAGACATGTCATTTCATCAGGTGTTTTTTCTGCAACATTCTTAACATATGGTCAGTCCAATTGTTTGATCTTGATTTTCCAATGATTAGATAATCACCCTTAATACAGATATCTACTCAAGCTTTACTATTTGAATATTGTGATTATAGAGGATTTACATTTGCTTCCTGATATGTGATATTTATATCTCTAGCAAGAGGAAGTAATTTTGTTTTGCCTTGTACCCCAAAGGGTCACATTCCTTAGTGGTTAGAAACACTCCCAACTTGATTCTGGGGATTATGGTCCTGTGGGGTCAGGGATTGATCCCAAGCTTCCTCCACAAGATATGCACTCTCAGTTGTGCTATCGCTCTATGCCTAGGAGTATAATATATCTTTTTAATAGAAAAAGGTCAGAAGAAAATAAGTCAGGATAAACAAAACATTAGTCCTTGGGGCTAGAGAGACAGAAGTGGTAGTAGATAGTGGATACTGTAGGGCATATGGCCAACTCAGGTTTGATCCCAACATCTCGTCCCCAGAGCACCACCAGGAGTGATTTCTGAGTGCAGAACAGGAGTAAACTCTGAATATCGCTGGGAGTGTCCCCCAAAACAACAAAAAATTTACTCAGAGTAAATTTATATTAGCATTAAGTGATCAGATCAGTTGTTTTTTTGTTTTTAGTTTTTGGGCCACACTTGGTGGTGCTCAGGAGTTACTCCTGGCTCTACACTCAGAAATTGTTCCTGGCAGGTTATGGGGACCATGAAGGATGCCAGGAATCAAACCTGGGTCCATTCCAGGTTGGCTGCATGCAAAGTAAATGCCCTATTACTGTGCTATCACTCCAGCCCCTCACATCAGTATTTTTAAATACTAATAAATCATCTATGTTTCTGATTCTTCCAGTAATTAATTCAAGATTTAACTAGTTCTGTCTTGTAGGTTAAAATGAGGTATATGACAAGAGGGTAAAAAGACAACTCAGAGAATGGGAAGAAATATTTGTTGTTTTGTTTTTGTTTTGGGGTTTTTTTTGGAGGTGTCACACTTGGCAGCACTCAGGGTTTACTCCTGGCTTTGTGCTCAGAAATTGCTCATGACAGGCTCAGGGGACCATATAGGATGCCGAGATTGAAACCACTGTCCTTCTGCATGCAAGTAAATGCACTACCTCCATGCTATCTTTCTGGCCCCGGGAAGAAATATTTGTAATTTAAAAGTTGTCATAACATCAAGTACATCCTTTTTTCATATTTCACAAAAAATCACATATTCATTGGTCTAGGATAAAGTACAAATTCTGGGCAGTTTCCCAAGAGCTGCTCAGAAGACCTTGGGGAACCTGCCCTGATATTTATTCTTGGACAATCAGACCAGCAATTCCATGCAAAAACCTGAGGATGCAATGGTACTTGAACCCTGCAGTGGCAGGGGTCGCTGAGGCCACCCTGGCAGTGCTCAGAGACCTCTAATGCTACAATCAGACGTGTTTTCAGAACCTCTTAGTCTGTACCCAGGGATATTCAGAACTACAAAGTCCAGTGCATCAAACTCACCTTAACTCCTATACCATTTCTCTAATCAAAGGAGAAGAAATTTAGAACTGATCAGTGACCAAAGTATTTTGAGAAGGAATGCTTTAGCCTACACTCAAAGCTCTTGGCTCTACTCCTTTCCTCTCATAGCAGGTATTAAGATGATTTTTCCAGATATAAAATATCTCTTCTCATTCCTTCTCCCATATAATAAGCATAGAACACTAGGCAGAAACTTCTAACAGGGGTTATCTTTGGGGGAATAAGACTAAGTATAGAAATTCAATTATTTAATTTGTTGGGGCCAGAGTATTATTAGTAGAGCAGGTAGAATGCTTGACTTGCATGTGACCAACCAGACATTCTCTATAGTTGTCTGAGCTTGCAGGAAGTGGTTTTTGAGTGCAGAACGAGAAGTAATCTCTGAGAACCATTGGTTGTAGCCTCCCAACCACCCCAATCTTTCACTTATCTAAATGTTCTGTTTTATAAAATGTATATGTATTATATTATAAAGAGAAAAATAAATGTTGTGCCATCATCTCCTAGATTTCACTGGCTTTTCCTGAATTTCCTTCCTGTACCCTGGTTCCCTCCAGAGGAGATGCAGCCTTCTTAGAAAGTCTTAGGTTATTGTCTTGTCTCAACACTCTCATATATTAAATTTATACCAGAACCAGCACAGACACCAAGCTGTCACAGTTGAAGTTTGCCTTTCTCCCATTTCCTGTCATATTCTGCAGCTCATGCAGTTGCTGAGAAATGAGTCTATCCTTGGTTTTCCTGGAACCTCATCGCTGATTTTCCCTCAGGGGTAGAGGATTTAATACGTACAGTAAAACCCACATTCTCCACACATAAGATAGGGAGTTTTGTGGGTTTATTCTTATCATTTTTTTCACTTTATAGTTTTTAATTAAATTTATATAAGATAACTTTATCCCTGCATCTCAATCATTTCTTCCTTATTGTTGTCTTCTCTTTTCCTACCTGGCAAGCATTGACTTTGCATCCAAGGGTCTTTTTGTGGTCTTTTTTTAGTTTAGTCTATTGATTGCCACCTTACTGAGGTGAATGCTTACATGGATGGACAGGCCTGCCATTTTCTTTCTCCTGCTGGACCCATTCAGCATAGATGACATATTTCTTCTTGCAAATTTGGACTACTTTGTCTATTGACTAACTTTTGTAATGGCATCTCACAACCAGAACTTCATGGTCCTTTCTGATGGGCATAGACCACACACATTGTACTTTTCTGTCTCAGCTCTTTGGAGCTTCCTAAAAATGTAGGAAGGCATGTTTAAATGCTTTTTATGGATCTTGCTCCAGTTAGAACTCACAAAAGGATTGAACTTCATTTTGACTGTTAATACTTCAGCAATGCCTGCATAAAGGAAGCACTTATTCTTAGCATTTTAAACAGAAAACTTGTGGAAACTATTTTGATTTGTCATTAGAATGTGAGTATTGCATGGAAGTTATATATGCCTTGTGTTTCTACAGAAAAAAATTTATATCCAGGGAAATTTAACATATCTCATAAAATCTTCCTATTCTCCAGTAAACTTCTTGAGATAACTGTCATTGGGGAAATTTAAATTAAATTCATAGTGAGATAAGATTTTTACCTATAAATTATCATCAATTTATTTAATGCTATTATTCAATTCTGGAAAATTATGGTGGTATTGGCAGTCTCATACACTACTAAGAGCATAAATTGATATAATCTTTCTAAGAGTAATTTATCTTTCTGAATGGAAACCATTAAAATGCATATATAAGCAGAAACTCTGGCTAGGCAGAGAGAAAAGGTAGCTAAATTATCCCTTCCCACTGCATACACACTTTCACAAAACAACAATAAGACTGGAGAAAATTGTCCAATATTCCTTTGAAATATCATGTCAGAGCTTTGGAAATTAACCAAAAGCAAATAGGGAGTTGAAAGTATTTATTCGTGAAAAATGACTGAGCTCTGGGCAAGAACAGGAGTTTTAGGGATTCTTGCTTGGAACTCCTCCTTCCGCCTTGCTAAGGCACTTCAGTGGCAAGGGGAGGGGAAATCTATGGGTATCAGTAGCTTTGCTTGATTTGAAGTGCAGAAAAGGAAAGCCATAGCAGGGATACAGTAAGTTAAAGAAGCAAAGAGGTAAGTACTGTAAAATCACTCAGACACCATATCTCCAACCCCAGGTGAATGATTCTGAATCAGGGTCACTCATGAAATAATCCAAACCGGGTTGAAGGTGAAATATGTGTAATCTGGCAGTCTTCTACCTCATATCACACTGCTTGCCAGACCAGCCATTTTCATTGAGTACAGAGTCCACCCCTGGTTGGGGCGGTAAGGACAGATAGCTCAGGCTATCCTGAGCTAGTCCCACTTAGGTTTACAAGTAAGTTTACAAGTAAGTTTACAAGTAAGACAATCTCTGTTTTGGGGGTAAATTCCAGTTGTAAACAAACATACAAAGGAAATAGGGATGATCTTTGTTTTAGTAAAATAAGGTGTAACCTAACAAAATACCCTTTGTAATTATTTTGTACTACTGATTTGGCACATGTCATAATGCCTAACTAGCCAGAAATATAAGAGGTGAATGCCAGAAATGAGAGTTGCTGGAGTTAAAGAATTTTTTTCACATAACCCTGGTTAAGTGGAAGCATGCATACGTTATGATAATAGACCTGAAAAGCTCAACAGTTCCAAGTAGGATAAGCATAAAAAGAACCTTGCTTCAACACATAGTTGTCAAATGACTGCATATCAATAACAAAGACAATATCTTAGAAGCATCAAGAGAAGTGACCAGGGGAAAGGCTGAAATGGCTGAGCTTTGGATATGGGAGTTCATATTTGATCCCTGGCACCACAGAGTCCCCAATGTACTACCAAGACCAACCCCTGCTGGAATGCCACACCAGAAGTAGTTCCTGTCCACCAAGTGGTATGTCCTTAAAATCTTTTAAAGCAGATTTTTTTTTAAAGGAAGAATGATATTGCCTGCAGAAAAAGAGCAGCATGATTCAGGGCTGACATGTTGTTAGAAACAACAAGAATAAAAGGGAAAAAAAAAGTAGAAGATGCAGAATGGTCTCACTCATCTATGGGTTTTAAGAAAAATGAAAGACATTCTTGCAATAGTAATTTTCAGAGACAAAAGAGAGGATGGCTGGAAGTTACAGCCCACCTCATGAAGCTCACCACAAACAGGGATGAGTTTAGTTAGAGAAATAACTACATTGTGAACTATCCTAACAATGTGAATGTATGAAGAAAATAGAAAGCCTGTCTAGAGTACAGGCAGGGGTGGAGTGGGGAGGAAGGAGATTCGGAACACTGGTGTTGGGAATGTTGCACTGGTGATGGGGGTGTTCTTTACATGACTGAAACCCAACCACAATAGTGTTTGTAATCAAGGTGTTTTAATAACACATTTTAAAAAAATATAAAAAAAAAGTGGAAGACTCCATTCACATAGCTACAAAAGAAATAAGAAAGGAATTCTACATGCAGCAAAGTGATCCTTCTGAAATAAAGGCAAGATCATGATGTTTGCAAACAAAGATTATAGGGGTGTACAATTAAGAAACTCAGCTTACAGGAAATACTAAAGGAAGTCTATCCAGAAAATGATACCAGATGAAAAATCTAAGTAGGCAGAAAGAGGTAAATGGCAAATATTAGAAAATATTTGAGAAAATATTAGAACCTTATAAATAGGTTTGGGGAGGACGTCAGTGGCTACTCCTGGCTAGCTCTCAGCAATTACTCCAGGACAATAAAGTGTCAGGGACTGAACCCGGAGCTCCTGCATGGGAAGTATGCTTCCAGATCACATTCTCTACTCCTAAATGGGCTTCTGGGTGTTTTTATTCTGGGGCCACACATGCTAATTCTCAGGCATCACTGTTGACTCTGCTCAAGGAACTCTTTTTTTTTTTGTTTTGTTTTGTTTGTTTGTTTGTTTGTTTTTGGGTTTTGGGCCACACCCGATGGTGCTCAGGGGTTACTCCTGGCTGTCTGCTCAGAAATAGCTCCTGGCAGGCACGGGGGACCATATGGGACACCGGGATTCGAACCAACCACCTTTGGTCCTGGATTGGCTGCTTGCAAGGCAAACGCCGCTGTGCTATCTCTTCGGGCCCTGCTCAAGGAACTCTTGGCAGTGCTTATCAGGACTGGGGATCCAACCAGAGTTGGCATATTCAAAGGAAGCACATTAGCCTCTGTACTATATTTCTGACCCTAACTAGATTTTTTGGGAGCGGGGATTGGGTTACACTGGGCAGTGCTCAGTGGTTACTCCTGGCTCTTTGCTCAAGAATCATTCCTGGAGGGTTCAGGGGACCATATGGGATGCCAAGGATAGAACCCAGGTATGCATTCATAGGCAATTGCTGTGCTATCGCTCCAGTCCCATAACTAGATTTTGTGTGTGTGTGTGTGTGTGTGTGTGGTTTTTGGGTCACACCCAGCAGCGCTCAGGGGTTACTCCTGGCTCCATGCTCAGAAATTGCTCCTGGCAGGTACGGGGGACCATGTGGGACGCCAGGATTCGAACCTATGACCTTCTGCATGAAAGGCAAATGCCTTACCTCCATGCTATCTCTCCGGCCCTGATTTTTTTTATTTCTCCTCTTCCTTATGTGTCTTTAAGAAACATGAGATTATATAAAGAAATACATAAAATTATGTTTTCATGGGCCCGGAGAGATAGCACAGCGGTGTTTGCCTTGCAAGCAGCTGATCCAGGACCAAAGGTGGTTGGTTCGAATCCCAGTGTCCCATATGGTCCCCCGTGCCTGCCAGGAGCTATTTCTGAGCAGAGAGCCAGGAGTAACCCCTGAGCAACGCCGGGTGTGGCCCAAAAACAAAAACAAAACAAAAAAAAATTATGTTTTCACTGATTACCATGTATATGGATATAATAGATGTGACAATAAAAACATTAAAAAGATCTACTAAAATGAAAATATATTACAATAAAGTTTTACTCTTAAATTTACTCAATTGATTTTAATTTTACTTAAATTAAGTTGATAATAACCTCAGGTAAAATATGATAAATTAAGACATAAATTATAATTCCTAAAGTAATCATTAAGAAAACAACTAAAATTTATGGTTATAAAGTATGCCCTCATTAGGGACATATAAATCAAAACCATAATGAGATTACCACTTCACATTGATTATGATGGTTATAATTTTAAAAACTGAAAAAATGAGCACTGGTACAAATGTGAAGTGGAGCCCTCAGTCATCACAGGAAAGGATAGAAAATGATAGAGATGCTGAGACAAGGAGTTTTCTCACTTCTTAACAAGTTAAACATAGATGTACCATCAGCTCTACCAATTCCACTCCTAAATTTATGCCCCAAATAAAAACAGGGACTACTAGGTACTTGTAACCAAATACTCATGGGCCAGTTTGTAGTTGCCAAAAGAGAGAAATAACTCATGTGTTCATTGATGCATTAATGGATATACAAAGTGTTATATATACATGCAAAGATTTAAGGGGGAAAATGTGTCTATACACTACAATGTAGGCCTAGAAAGCACTGTGCTTAATAAAAGGAGTCTTCCATGAAATGTCACACATTGAATGATTTTATTCCTCTTGACTATTCAGAACAGGTAAGTCCATGGAGACAGGAGGCAGATGGCTGACAAGAGGGACAAGAGGTGGAGGAGGGAGGAAGCTGACTGCTTAATGAGTTTGGGTTTTTCCTGGGACATGTTAGGTTTTGAAAGTAGGTAGATACTGATTGCACAACATTGTCTGTTTCAAATGACACCAAATGCAACTAAGATCCTTACTTTTATGTTCATTGAATTTCCCCTCAAAGAGAGAGAGAGAGAGAGAGAGAAAGTGCAGAGATCTTATACATAGAAAATTCTTAGAAATCTATCAAGATGTTTCTTCAAAAACTACTAGAACTAATGCATAATTTTAGCAATACTACAGGAAAGAAGAGTAATATATAAACATCAATTATATTTATATACACTTATAGCAAATAATTTGAAAAATAAGTAAATGAAATTTACAATAACATCTAAAAGAACAAAATGGCTTGATCTAAAAAAAATAAGCTATAGCTGAGGGCAAGTATTTGTAAATCACTAATCTGATCAGGAAATTTTTTTTATAGTTTTTTTATTTTGAATTATGAGAACAAAAGATGCAAAGAAAGAGGATAAGGTTAAGTTACAGTGGAAGGACAATCACCCATAACATAATTCTCAGAAGAAGTCCCCTTGATGATATCTTAACTTTGAACTTTCAGTCAAAAAAATAAAATAAAACAGAATCCATGTGCAATTATTTTGTCCCTCGAGTCCCCAGATTGTAGCACATTATAATATTTCTTAACAGCACACAAGGAATCTAAAGCCATCAAACTTACGTAACTCCTTTAACATTAGAGGCATAGTATTTTTTACATTTCCATGTACATGAATATTAGCTTAAGTTAGCCTCAAATTTTAAGTGGGTGCGTTTTAAGGATTAGAGTCAAAGGAGCACCGTAAAAACGGTGTTAGAGTGGCAATTGTTGTTTGCATAGGCCCACCAAAATATGAGAGGCATGGAAAAGAATAACCTTGGCCTAAATACAAAGAGATCCAACCCCTGAAGTTTCCTGGCATAAGACCAGCTCTAGGCCTCAGGCAAGTTATCGTTCGATCCAAGACATTGTCCATAGCGCCAACACACTTATCACACAGTCTCTGTTGTTGGTATCATGTTTCTGTATTAAAGATTCTGGAATCTGCATGTCCTACATTGAAGTCATGATGTGGAGTGCCTTCTCGTTTCACCTCACCATGAAAGTGCAATGCAGGAAGCCCTGTCCTGTAAGCAGGTTGTTGTTGTTAAGTCTTCTCAGTGTTAAGGGAAGTCTCTTTTGAGCAGGACGATGTCTGAGCAGTGGTAGGGTCTTCCGTGGTAGAGGATTGCTTCCAGGTGATGTTATAGACAAACCTCACCATTAAGGGGCAATACAGCAAGTCCTGTCCAGTAAGCAGGTCATTGTTCTTGTTGTCTTCTCAGTGTTAAGGGGTGTCTCTTTTGAGTAGATCAATGTCAGAGCAGCTGCAGGGTCTTCCCTGGTACAGGAATGCCTCTGGGTGATGTTATATACAACCTTGGATGTTTTGTAAATGTCTTCTGTAGATCAAGGGGTAAATGGAGAATGCCCATTCTTCTGAGGCCTGTGCCAGGTCTTTATGCCAATGTTCAGGGTGTAAGGTCTCATTGCACTACAAGATTTGTGTGTTCCCATCTCTATTAGATAAGAACTTATTGGTATGTTTAGTATTTTCCCATGTTAGTGTGCCTACGCAAACAAGATATAAAGCCACGTGGTGCTATCAGATATATGGGGGCATAAGAATATTTCCAACAAGACCCATGACTTGGTTCAAACATAAGTATTAAACTGAGAGATTCTTTCACACCAAATTCCATATTGAGCAGTTCACAAAGAGAAGATAAAAAACATGAGGGGGGGGATCATCACTGTATAAGAAAGTATTCAGCAAAAGTTATAGCCGTCAAAGAAAACACCCATAAAATGTTGAAAAGATATGTGTCCTTTTTATGCCTTTTAAAATAGTTGGGTGGGTGTTAACTCCAGGGCACCACTTTGGTCTGTGACTTAGGACTCAACAGTACTTAAGTTAGAAAGGGTAAAAACTCAACAGTACTTAAGTTAGATAGGAGTTAAAGAAGTTAAAGAGAACTATGAACTTATGAAGGGGTATGCAAAAGGGCAGAGTACAAAATGGACATTCTGCTTACATAAAAACATAATTCAATGATAGTGAATATTATTAATGTTTCTTGTGAGAGTACTATTAATGTTTCTTGTGAGAGTACTATTAATGTTTCTTGTGAGAGTACTATTAATGTTTCTTGTGCGCGTGGGGGCAATAGCCCCCACGAGGTTTTGAAAATATAGACTGGATAGAGATTACCAGTGCCAGCCAAACCTCCTCCTGCTAAACTCCCTGCTCCCAGGAAGGAGAGATCCTTCAAGAAGCTGGGAGACCAGAAGTTCTGAGCCCCACCCAGACCCTCCCTAAGGAGCTGCATGGATGATGGGGGAAGGCCTAGGGTACCTTCAAGCTCCACCAAGGGACCCAACTCGCCGGCTTGCCCAGGCATGTGGCCCGGGGAAGCCCTGGAGATCTGGAGCAAGGCAGTAGAGGGGCGCTGGGGTTACCCAAGTCCCGCACCCCCACTAGGCCTGGTCAAGCAGGCCTCCGGCATGGCGGGGGCCTGCCAAACCTCCTCCTGCTAGACTCCCGGCTCCCAGGAAGGAGACATCCTTCAAGAAGCTGGGAGACCAGAAGTTCTGAGCCCCACCCAGACCCTCCCTAAGGAGCTGCATGGATGATGGGGGAAGGCCTAGGGTACCTTCAAGCTCCACCAAGGGACCCAACTCGCCGGCTTGCCCAGGCATGTGGCCCGGGGAAGCCCTGGAGATCTGGAGCAAGGCGGTAGAGGGGCGCTGGGGTTACCCAAGTCCCGAACCCCCACTAGGCCTGGTCAAGCAGGCCTCCAGCATGGCGGGGGCCTGCCAAACCTCCTCCTGCTAGACTCCTGGCTCCCAGGAAGCTGATCAGGAATTTTTAACTAATCTGATTAAAGCTTTTATAGTTCCCAAAAAGAAAAATTTTTTTTAAAAATAGTAGAAGAGTTGAGAGGTTGGAGAAAGAGTATGCATGCTTTGCATATAAGAATGAGGCCTGGGCCAGGAAGGTGGTGCTAGAGGTAAGTTGTCTGCCTTGCAAGCTCTAGCGTAGGGCGGACCGCGGTTCGATCCCCCAGCGTCCCAAATGGTCGCCCCAAGCCAGGGGTGATTTCTGAGCACATAGCCAGGAGTAACCCCTGAGCGTCAAATGGGTGTGGCCTAAACCCCCCCCCAAAAAAAAAAAGAATGAGGCCTGGGCTTGATCCCCAGGATCACATGGTCCCCCAAACAGGACCAGGAACAATTCCAAACACTGAGTAAGGAATACCCAGTTTCATTGGTGTGGCCAACCCCTCCCTCAAGGAGAAAAAAGTATTAGTATTTAATATGCATATGAAAGGATTCTCAGCATCATTAATCATTATGAAAAACAATTTTAAACTATGGTGAATTACCACTGCACATCCACTAGAAAGGCTATAATCCAAGTACTTGGCATTCTCAAGTGTTGGCATTGATGGGAAGAATTGGCACTCTCATTTATTGCTGACAAGAATGTAAAATGGAATGGCCAGTTTGGAATACAGTTTGTAGTTTCTTATAAAGTTAAAAATAAACTTACCAGATACCAGTAGTTTAGTATTTAGGTATTTACACAAAAAGAAGTGAAATGTGGAACTGGAGAGATAGTACAGGGGTTGTTAAGGCATTTGCTTTGCATATGAACAACTTAGTTTGATCCCTGATACCATGTATGATCCCCTTAGCCCTACCAGGACTGATCCCTGAACACAGAGCCAGAGTAAGTCCTGAACACATTTGTTATAACCCACCCCTCCCCCCAAACAAGAAATAAAGTTGAGTTTACCAAAAAAGGACCAGAGCGATAATACAGTGAGTAAGGCTTTTGTCTTTCATAAGACAAGAGGCCAATCCAAGCGCGTTCTTTGGCATCTCATATGGTCCCTAGAGTAACTTCCAGGAGAAGTTCCTGATCACAGTGCCTGAGCACTGCCAGATGTGCCCCTCAAACAAAAAAAGAACAAGAAAACAGGAAAAAAAGACAAAGAAAATGGAGTGTATGTATGTGCACACAAAGGCTTGGCATAAATTTTCAGAGAAGTATTATTCACAATAGCCATATCAAAAAAGAGAAACAGGGAGCCAGAGAGATAGCATGGAGGTAAGGGTAAGGTGTTTGCCTTGCATGCAGAAGGACAGTGGTTTGAATCCCGGCATCCCATATGGTCCCCTGAGCCTGCCAGGAGTAACCCCTGAGTGCTGCCGAGTGTGACCCAAAAACACAAGCAAAATAAAACAAAACAAAAAAAAGAGAAACAGCTCAAATATCCATAAGTTGATGGAGAAGCAAATAAAATGTAGTATATCCAGACCAGGAATACTATTTGGAAATAGAAGGAAAAATACTGAAACATGCTACAGAAAAAAGAGCCTCAAAACCCTTATTTTCTGTGAAAGCATCCAAGTATAAAAGACCATAGTATTGCTTGATTCTCCTCAGATGAAATTTCCAGAAAAGATATTTGTGGAAGAGATCGGTGGCTGCCTGGTTTAGGACCAGAATAGGGACAGTCTGAAAAAAGTTTGAAGGAACATTTTGGAGTGATGGAAACATACTAACACTAAAGTGTGGTGATGGCCACACAAATGAATATATTTACTAGAACCACTTAATTGTACCTTTTTGGTGATTACTATATTCTACCTCAATAAAGCTGTTTAAATGTATATACTTCTTTGTCACTTCCCTTGAATTCACTTTTAGGTATAACTAGTGATGCAATCAACATTTTATCTCTAAAGATATGTATCATCACCTATGTCTAAATGGTAAACAATTTAAAATAAATGAAATAGACCAACACTGTGCAATGATTAAATAAAATATAATTCTCTTTTGAACTGGAATATTAGAATACTGAATGATATTTATATCTTCAGTGATGTGGAACTACATAATGATTTTTTTAAAAATTCTCTTTATCTTTCTTTTGCTGTGGCAGTGACAGTTATTGAATGTTTCTTTCTCTCTCTCTCTGTCTCTCTGTCTCTCTCTCTGTCTCTCTCTCTGTCTCTCTCTCTCTCACACACACACACACACACACACACACACACACACACACACGGTTATGGAAAAAATCCCAGTTTTAGCTGTAGATTTAAAGACTCCAAACTGAGTGTTGCTGGGTTTATTCTCAGTATATGTGGGGCAGTGCCAGGCCTAAAATCTATAGCTTTGCCACTGAGCTATTCCCTGTGTGCTCACTCAGATATATTTACAACTAATGATATTTAAAATATTTTAATCAAAACGCAAGATTACTAAATATAACAGAATGAACTCATTTTATTTTATTATTATTGTAATTTATATTTACTACAGGGTTTTTTGTTAGTTTGCTTTTGTTTTTTGCTTTTTGGGCCATACCCTGTGATGCTCAGGGGTTACTCCTGGCTATGTGCTCAGAAATTGCTCCTGGCTCAGGGGACCATACAGGATGCCAAGGGTCGAACCAAGGTCTGTCCTGGATTGGCCACATGCAAAGCAAATGCCCAACTGCTGTGCTATTGATCTGGCCTCTTTACTACAGTTTTTAATAATTTACTAATTTTTATTTAAAGTTTAGGAAATATGGTTTCAGCTGTGCTAATGTTTATGGTGTTGATGTACAAAATTACTGCTCCCACCAAAGCACCACCAGAGTCCAAGACCCTTCACCACTCTCCCTGTCATCTCTCTCCATCTTATGATCTCCCCCAACTTTTCCTCCCCATTTAGTAATCTAATTTTTGTAATCCAAGGCCAAATGGTCTTTCATTGTTCAAACTGTATATTTCCTTGTTTTGTCTTTATACACCATAGATGAGTGACAAAATTGATCTCATTTGGAACACACACACACACACACACACACACACGCATAGAAATAAGTAAAATACAGGAGAAATCCAATGTATCTGGCCTAGAGATCATGATTTTTTCAGTTCTTTTCTATTTTTGTTTAGTTTATGTTATTATAGTATGTAATATGAATGTTTATGAAATAAAAACAAAATAATATTGAAAGAAAACTTTAATGAAGTAGGTAAATCTAATCAGTTTTGCAATACATTGGAGCAAATTTTTTCCCTAGGTTGCCTAATTTGGCACCTGCACAGGTGAGCTGCAGCCTGAAAGTCCCTTCTGCTGTGTCCTACCCTCTCTTTCTGAACTGCAGGCCCTAGAATTTAAAGGCTGCTATCTGTTTATATGACAATTTAAATCTGCTCAAGCTGACAATAATTCCATGAATAAGGAGAAATAATCTATATATACATATATGGTGTTGTTTAGTTTTATAAAATATATATGTACTAAAAGTACTAAAATACTTTAGTATTAAAAGTATTTATATTTTATATAGTAGTACTTAGTTTCTAGTTATGCTATACCATGTATGGTATATATTTTCATTTTATAAATATATGAGAGATATGTATATGTATTCTTCATTTGCTTCTTACAACATATCATGCATTTAGAAAGAAAAAAAAGACAGAGCTCAAGGAATTGGGAAAGTCTCAAAGACTTGAAAATAAGAATTGGGGAACGAACCTTTCTCAATATACTTAAGGCCATCTACCACAAGTGAGTGGCAAATATTGTCCTCAATGGAGAAAAACTAAAAGCCTTCCCTCTAAATTCTGGCACAAGACAAGGCTGTGTTCTCTCACCACTCCTATTCAACATAGCACTGAAAGTACTTGCTATAGTGATTAAGCAAGAAAAAGATATCAAGGGAATTCAGATAGGAAAGGAAGAAGTCAAGCTCTCACTGTTTACAGATGACATGATACTCTACTTAGAAAACCCTAAAGACTCTACCAAAAAGCTTCTAGAAATAATAAACTCATATAGCAATGTGGCAGGCTACAAAATTAACACACAAAAATCAATGGCCTTTCTATATACCAATAATAATAGGGAAGAAATGGACATTAAGGAAACAACCCCATTCACAATAGTGCCACACAAACTCAAATATCTTGAAATCAACTTGACTAAAAATGTGAAGGACCTATACAAAGAAAACTATAAAACTCTGCTCCAAGAAATAAGAGAGGACACGCGGAAATGGAAACACATACCCTGCTCATGGATTGGCAGGATTAACATAATCAAAATGGCAATACTCCCCAAAGCATTATACAGATTTAAAGCAATCCCTCTAAAGATATCCATGACATTCTTCAAAGAGGTGGATCAGACACTTTTGAAATTCATTTGGAACGATAAACACCCTAAAATAGCTAAAGTAATCATAGGGGAAAATAATATGGGAGGAATTACTTTCCCCAACTTTAAACTTTACTACAAAGCAATAGTTATCAAAACAGCATGGTATTGGAATAAGGACAGGACCTCAGATCAGTGGAATAGTCTTGAATACTCAGAGAATGTTCCCAGACATACAATAACTTAATTTTTGATAAAGGAGCAAGAAATTCTAAATGGAGCAAAGAAAGCCTCTTCAACAAGTGGTGTTGGCACAACTGGCTAGCCACTTGCAAAACTTAGACTCCCAGTTAACATCATGTACAAAGGTAAAATCCAAATGGATTAAAGACCTCAATATCAGACCCAAAACCATAAGATATATAGAACAACACATAGGCAAAACACTCCAGGACATTGAGACTACAGGCATTTTCAAGGAGGAAACTGCACTCTCCAAGCAAGTGAAAGCAGAGATTAACAGATGAGAATATATTAAGCTGAGAAGCTTCTGTACCTCAAAGGAAATAGCACCCAGGATACAAGAGCCACCTACCATGTGGGAGAAACTATTCACGTAATACCCAGATAAGGGGCTAATCTCCAAAATATACAAGGCACTGATAGAACTTTACAAGAAAAGAAATCTCATCCCATCAAATAATTTGGAGAAGAAATGGACAGACACTTTGACAAAGAAGAAATACAAATGGCCAAAAGACACATGAAAAAATGCTCCACATCACTAATCATCAGGGAGATGCAAATCAAAACAACTATGAGGTACCACCTCACACCCCAGAGATTGGCACACATCACAATGAATGAGAACAAGCAGTGTTGGTGGGGATGTGGAGAGAAAGGAAGATTCCTCCAAAAACTGGAAATCGAGCTCCCATACGATCCAGCTATACCACCCCTAGGAATCTACCTTAGGAACACAAAAATACAATACAAAAATCCCTTTCTTACACCTATATTCATTGCAGCACTATTTACCATAGCAAGACTGTGGAAACAACCAAGATGCCCTTCAACAGATGAATGGCTAAAGAAACTGTGGTACATATACAGAATGGAATATTATGCAGCTGTCAGGAGAAATGAAGTCATGAAATTTTTCTATACATGGATGTACATGAAATCTATTATGCTGAGTGAAATAAGTCAGAAAGAGAGAGAAAGATGCAGAATGGTCTCACTCATCTATGGGTTTTAAGAAAAATGAAAGACATTCTTGCAATAATAATTTTCAGACACAAAAGACAGGAGAGCTGGAAGTTACAGCTCCATGAAGCTCATGAAGCTCACCACAAACAGGGATGAGTTTAGTTAGAGAAATAACTACATTGTGAACTATCCTAACGATGAGAATGTATGAGGGAAATAGAAAGCCTATCTAGAGTACAGGTGGGGGTAGGGTGCGGAAGAGGGAGATTTGGGACATTGGAGATGGGAATGTTGCACTGGTGATGGGTGGTGTTCCTTACATGACTGAAACCTCAACACAATCATGTATGTAATCAAGGTGTTTAAATAATATATATATTTAAAAAAAAGAAAATAATAATTGGGCTTCAAAAGAAGGGGGCGGAGCTAAATAGTGACTAAATCAGATAGCCAGAAAGATATAGACCTAGAGCTGAAACTTTCCAGGATAACTCATCACTACTAAGGGTCCTCTCTGGAACTTGTGCATTGTTTGAATGCTGTTGACCTTCTGGGGAGAAGAAATAGTAGGTGTTGGCACAGAGAGATTTATTTTAGTGCCAATAGCAAGAATAAAAAGTTAAAAGAAATGGTGGATCCCATCCAACTATTTGTCCAGTAGGTGCCTGGCCTACTTTCTCTCCTCAGAGTTTGATTCTTTAAAAGATGATTTTCTTTCTTTAGAATCAGACTTTAATTTAGATTAGAGTAAGGGAAAACCACAGTGCTCTGCTCATGTAAACGGTTTGATACAAATGGCTCAAAACAATTAGAGATTGGCTTTAAGGCAAAAAAAAAAAAAAAAACAAATAAACAAATAAAAAAAGAAAAATCCAGAACACTACCAAAACAGTAACAACAAAAAATATCCACAAACAAACAAACAATAAAACCAGCAATGACAAATAAAACAAATACTAAATCACACTCCTTTGGGAATGCAAATGCTCTAAACACTGTACATGTGTGTTTCTATTTCAACATGTATAAGGTCCACATGTCATAATGCCTTTTAGAAACATAGCACTCCAAGATAGAGATAGATGTATACCATGGTTAGCCAGAGGAAGTCATGATGCTCATAAGCCCAGGGTTGCCTTTACAACAGCCAAATGCAGCACCCTCAGCGTAAAAAATGCCCACTTTCATGCCAGTAATGTACTTTGTACATAGGCTCTTACTAATCTCCTTCTAACTGCCTTGCCTTCCAATTTTATCATCCTCTTTCAGATTAATCTCCTTCTAACTGCTTTGCCTTCCAATTTTATCATCCTCTTTCAGATTAATAGTTGTTAGATAAAACAAAAAGTTCTTCAATCTTACTTGACATAGACACAATTCAGAATCATATCTGTAGGTGTTGGTAAACTGGATGTTGGTAGATTCTCCCTGGAAGTCCAGCTACCCATCCTTTGAGAATGGCAATCAGAGGCATCTCTGCCTATTAGGAAGCTTAACTAAGAGGCAGAGATATATGATTTAGGGGTAACCACAGTATATTCCTATCCAAAGACCTCTGAAGTCATAAGAAGTACTGCATTTGCTTAGCATATCAATGTCATCTAAAAGTCTCTAAGCCTGAAGGAAGTAATGGCCTGTTGGAGCTGTAAATCTTACTGGCTGCTAAGAGTTTGAACTAGAGATCTTGAAAGTTTATTAATTCTTTCAACTCAAATTTTCTCAGATAGCGGAGGAAATACTAGGCCTTTGGCTAGGAGTAGCCTGAGGATCATGCTCTGTCTGGATATGGTCCTGACTTCCAGGGTCTCCTGATCTAAATGCAGATACCAAGCTCAAGAAGCTACAGTAGTAGTGTTTCGTGTGACAGCTGATTGATATGTTGAATCTTCAATATGGCATTGACCCTAACTAGCACAGTGGACCTTCCCTGTAAACCACTGTTATGACAATAAATTTCCTCCAGTGAGAGTCATTTTTGCAGAGTAATATCTGAGATGAGACAAAACCTTAACCCAGGTTAGAATTTGATGATTCAAACTGAAAATGAGTTGTAATTCAGTCAAGAAAAGTTCAAAGGGCCTCTTAGGAAAGAAGAGCATGAACAAAGAAAAATTCAGGAGGCGTGAAGGTATCTGACTCAGGGCTCTTTGAGATTGCAGAGTAGATATGAAATAGGGTTCAGAGGAGATAATCTGCAGAAGGGATCAGAACAACCTTCTGAAGAATGTGGAACATGCAGCGTACAATGTGATCTTCTCTATTGTTGGAAACTTAAAATCTTAAGGTTTTGTAGAGGAAAATAGTGTAGCTATACACTGGTAAAAATCATAGCTGTTTCTTTATTCATCCTCTGTACAAAGACAAGTATGAAGCTAAAGAAATTATTTAAAGGAATAAGAACATGCTTTGTATGTAGAGCCTCAGGTTTAATTCCCAGCACTACATGGTCCTCAGATCATGATATCAACCCCTAGGAAGAGAATTGGGAGTAGCTCCTGAGAACCATCAGATATGGCCCTCAAACCAATAAAATAAAATAAATAAGAATATAAATAATAGGGTCTGTCTCTGAGAATTGATCAGTGAGCCAATTTTTTGCCAAAGACTTCCCTTTTTTTAAAAAAAAATAGGCTTTGCTTATAATATTTTGTAAAAGAATGAATAAATTTCATATACTGGTGCTTTTTTTGGGGGGTTGGGTCACACCTGGTGGTGCTCAGGGGTTATTCCTGGCTTTGCACTCAGAAATCACCCCTGGCAGGCATAGGGACCATATGGGATGACGGGATTCGAACCACTGGATTTGGATCTGGATTTGAATTTGGCTGCCTTCAAGGCAAATGTCCTACTGCTGTGCTATCTCTCTGGCCCCAATATACTGTCCTTTTTGAAATATAATGAAAGCTAAGTCCATGTTTTCAAAAGTCTGAACTTAGCTAAATTTACTCAATATCCCTATATGAGATTCACACTGCTTCACTATTTTGGTTTCTTAACTTACTCATATTCCCTTGATACACAAGATATTCCATACAATTTTTTATATTTTTTATTGAAATTATTGTGAATCATAGTTGGATTTCAGGCATTCAGTGACAGAATTTAGGGCCATTCCCACCACCAGCAACACAGTCATTTTTTATGTTCTCAAAATCATTCAACTCTCTTACAGAGACTGAAAAAAATAAAAGGAGGAGATAAGGGACTGAAGGATAGGTCAAAGGGCTGAATGATGTGCAGAGTCCAGGGTTTGGTCACCATCACTGCATGGTCGACTGAACACTACCTAGAGATCTGAATGCTATGTTTTATCATCTGTAATCTCATACAAGCACATCTCACTTCAGTTTTCAAATCTGTTATATGGTAAAAACACTATCTTCTCAAAGATTGCCAGTGTGCAAGCGATGCTTTAGATATGCAGCTCGTCCTGCCCCATGGAGCACGAAGTTTGGATCTTGGCAGCCCCTGCAGCCTGAAAAATGGGGGTGGGGGGAGGAGGGGGGCTGCCAAGCATCAAGGGGTCCCTTATCTAAGTCTTCATCTTCCCCCAGCCATATCAGTGGAGGAAGGGCTCTGGGGCCCTTCCAAGACCAAGAGAGCAATTTCAAGATATTTCATACAAATTATCCATACAATTTATATTCCTGTTTCTCATCTGGTCATGTTCCTACAGCCTCAGGTCTTGTCCAACAGTATATTATAAAGTTAACAAAATTAATATAATGTTTACTATAAAATAATTCAAATAAAATAATATGCATAAAGTAAAAAGTACAAACCTCCTGTTCCAAGCTTCACTTCCCAAAGAGAATACTATGAGTAATTTTTTCTGTGTCCTTCTAGACTTAATCCCTTATGAACTTTGATTGTGCCATGATTAGAATTTAATTTGGTTTTACAAGATCTCTAATTCCAGAGGTCTGACTTTGACAACTGTGACTGAGCAGAACTTCTGGAACTATGCTGAAAGACTAGGCTCTTTCCTAGGGTCTTAACAAAAACCAAGACCACTAATTACAGAAGATAGATTATAACAATAGTGATAGAACAGAACTCCTAGAACCATAAAGAAAAACTTTCTCCTAGCCTTCACTCTATGACCTACACAAATTACAAGATCTCCAGCTACAGAGACGGGATATCATTACCCACATCTGAGTGGAAAGTTTCCTGGCACCATAAAAAGACCTTGGGAGTGTGTAAATGAGTGAGTATGGAGTCTGTAGTTGTTCCCATGGCAGTATGCTTCAAGGGCGGAGAAATACTGTATCTCTTAGGCCAAGGAAATTCCCATTCTAATTTCCCCAATATTTACTGTGCCTATGCAAGAAGAAAAAGAAGAAGAGGAGGAGGAAGAAGAAGAAGAAGAAGAAGAAGAAGAGGAGGAAGAAGAAGAAGAATGAGGAGGAGGAGGAAGAGGAGGAGGAGAAGGAGAAGGAGGAGGAGGAGAAGGAGGGGGATGAGGAGAAGGAGGAGGAGGAGAAGGAGGAGGGGAAGGAGGAGGAGAAGAAGAAAAAGAAAAGGAGAAGAGAAGAGAAGCAGAAGAAGAAAGGAGAAGAGAAGAAGAAGAAGAAGAAGAAGAAGAAGAAGAAGAAGAAGAAGAAGAAGAATGAGGAGGAGGAGGAAGAGGAGGAGGAGAAGGAGAAGGAGGAGGAGGATGAGGAGAAGGAGGAGAAGGAGGAGGGGAAGGAGGAGGAGGAGAAGAAAAAGAAAAGGAGAAGAGAAGCAGAAGAAGAAAGGAGAAGAAGAAGAAGAAGAAGAAGAAGAAGAAGAAGAAGAAGAAGAAGAAAAAGAAGAAGAAGAAGAATGAGGAGGAGGAGGAAGAGGAGGAGGAGAAGGAGAAGGAGGAGGAGGATGAGGAGAAGGAGGAGGAGGAGAAGGAGGAGGGGAAGGAGGAGGAGGAGAAGAAAAAGAAAAGGAGAAGAGAAGCAGAAGAAGAAAGGAGAAGAAGAAGAAGAAGAAGAAGAAGAAGAAGAAGAAGAAGAAGAAGAAGAAGAAGAAGAAGAAGAAGAAGAAGAAAAAGAAGAAGAAGAAGAAGAAGAAGAAGAAGAAGAAGAAGAAGAAGAAGAAGAAAGAAGAAGAAGAAGAAGAAGAAGAAGAAAGAAGATTTAGAAACAACCCTTTTTTAAGAAGTTGCTAGTCTGGTTTAGTTTTGTTTGTTTTTCTTTTTTCTTTTTTTCTGTAGCTGATGGTTTTGGGTTTTGGTTTATTCTTTTATTCTTTTTGTAATTTTGTTGTTACTCCCTTATTGTTTTTTGTTTTTGTGTTGTTTTTCTTTTTCTTTTTTTCCCCTTCCTTCTTCTAAATGGATATTTTTAACACCTAGATGAACTCCTCCTAGTTCTCTTTTTTGTTTGTCTTCCCCCACTCCCAATGATACCAAGACCAGTCAGTCATATGCTCATTCGGTGGAAATTAAAAATGATCAGACTTGAATACCAAATCCAAAGTCAACAACAGAATTGATTCCCAATCCACAACAAGCTGTACAAGTGGAGAACAGTTCCACTAGTATTACAGGGGGTAAAGAAGGGAGATGTAGGATGCATGCTGGGAACAGGGGTAGAGGGAGGACAACACTGTTGGTGGGAATGCCCCTCATTCATTGTCATTATGTGCCTTAAATATTACTGTGAAATATTTGTAATTCACTTTTACCACAATAAAATAAAAAAAAAGAATTTCATTTTCTTTCAACATCTGGCTGGCCTCTGTCTCTGCAGCTTCTACAAAGTTTGCAATTCACCTGCCATCTCCTCTGCCTACACATCTATGTTATTAGAAGGCCTGTTGGTTCTATAGGTAGGACAATTATTATTGTTGGTTGAATTTCATTGTGATAGTTTGGGTCAATGTTGCAATGAATAGTGGGTACTCCAACTCTCCTTTATATCATCCACTGGTTATATAAGTGAGTTCCAAAGGACAGTTCAGTGGCTCATCACCCTCTGGTGCTTTCCACAATTGCTAGAGCTCATCAGTGATGGCAAGAAGTAATATGAACTGATGTTCACTGATGAGATATTTTTTTGACTTAAAACACTGAAACCATGGAGGTGTGAGCTTCCCTCACTAAGCTCCCCTACAATAGTAGCTAAAGCTTTGCAACTTGGCAGAGTTGATGTTTTCAAGACCCATTTCAGTAAATAGAGACCATAATACTGAAAAGCTATCTAAGGGCAAAATGAATAGCAACATGAAATGATTCAAGTTCTGATCTTGAAAGATGGTGGATAGTTGAGTTCACCAACTGAGAAAACATTTGCAGTCAACCCAAAGCGAGGGGTTTTCTCAGCTGTTCCCAGGTTTAAGGCTGCCTCATCATTTTCCAGAAGACATTTGAAAACGTCATGGGAGCTAGAGCTACATTACAGCAGATAGGGCATTTAATTTGCATACTTTCAATCTGGGTTTGATCTTGACATCCCATATGATCTCCAGAAATGATCACTGCCAGAAGTGATCTCTGAGTAAGAGATCAAGAGTAAGCCCTGAGAACCATCAAGTATGGCCCCAAAAACCCCAAAATTAAAAAAGCCGAACCTGTGGATAATAACTTGCTCTGTACCTCCAAAGGTCAGGTGGGAGCTGGTAACTTCTGAAGGTGACATTCATTGCTTGTCTGGAGTTTCTTTCAGAGGGGAATCGTATCCAGCCTTATAAGATGGAATAGTGAAGTCAATGCTAACTCAAAGGCTTGTCCTCACTTAACCCCAGGAAAAAGGAGAATCCTGCAAAGCATGGCCCAGAGAGTCTTGAAGTATAATTAATACATGAGTGCACATTAATTATTTGGTTGAAATACATTATGGGAATAATTTTCATTTTAAAATGATTTCATTTTCCCATTTCCAGTGTAAAGGATTAAGCAGGTCCTAATTTATTTTTCCTCAAGAGGATATTATCAAGGTTTATGACCAGAAACTATTGTTCCTCCTGCTAAACAAAGCCTCACCCCTGGGAACTTTGCAGTCCTCAGCCTTAACTGATTTGGAGAGAAGTACAGCAGGGCTTTCAGGAAAAGGGGAGATGAAAGAAAGGGAGATCAATACCTAAGGAATCATCAAGATTAGGGAGTCAAAGAGAAGGGTCAAAGGACTTGAGTTCATGCCTGGCATGCAAGAGACACAAAGTTTGATTCCTAGAACTGTATGGCATTCTAAGCACTATCAGGTATATATAGCTCCAGTGGGCCTCAAGACTCCTAAGAAGGCTCTCCAAAACAAAGAAATAAAAATAACCGTGGTAACTAAAATTAGGTGAAGATACTAAAAAAAAAAATGTCTGAGCATCATTTAGCAATGCAAGAATTCAGAAGCAAAATCAAGTTCAAATCTTATTATTATAGCTTAGGTAACAATGTAATGGTTACAAGAATGTTAAAGTTTATGGTGTATATGTACAACTGCACCCCACCACAACCAAAGTGCCCAAGGCCCTCCACCACTCTCCTTATGTCATCTCTAGCCCCCCTTTTCATCTCCCAGCTCCACTTCTTGGAAACCTCAGTTCTATAATTCAAGGTCAAGGGTTTTTCATCATACAACACTGTCTATTCCCTTGTAGTGAGATCATTTGATATTGTGTTCTTCTCCCTCTAACTTATTACACCTAACAGGATGATCTCCAGTTCCACCTAAGTTGCAGTAGCCTCCATCATTTCATCTTCTCTTATGTCCACATACTATTTTATTGTATACATATTACATAATGTATATATTCCATATTTTTATTCCATTCATCTGTTGTTGGACATTTTGGGTTGTTTTTATATATGGCTATTGTCCTTAGAGCTGCCATGAATATGTTTGTGTATACATTTTTAAATAAATTTTTGTGTGTTTTGAGAATAGATGCCAGTAGAATCACTGTACCCAGTGAATGGTAGATCAGAGTTATTTAACTTCCAAATGCCTGTTTCCTCATCTAAAAATTGGTGATCACAATAATGTCTGCATTGTAGGCAATTGACTGTAGCACATGATTAAGATGTGAACAGTGGGTAGGGGAAATACATATACTGCATTTATCATATGCATTTACTTATTATAAGGAATGTATTCGTGTGATTATAGAGACTGGAGCACTGGAAATCTGTAGAGAAGACTGGAGACTCAGATATTTGCTAGGACAGTTCTAAGTCAAAGGCTCCTCAAGTGGAAGAATCCAGAAAAGCCAATATTCCAGCTATGTCTAATTTCAGAAGAGTTCCCATTCTTTGTGAGGACAAGGGAGATCTTTTAGTTCTATTCAAGTCTTCAATTGATTGAATGAGGCCTCTTTTCAGTATGGGAGGAAATATGCATTAATCAAAGTCTTCCATTTAGATAATCATCTAATCCAAAAACTTCTTTACAGAAATCCCCAGAATAATGCTTGATTGACTTAGTAGGCACCATGACCCACCTCTGCTAACTGATAAAATTAACTATCACAGCTGACATCAAAAGCACCAGGAAACAACGGGAATTGGCCATGTGGGAGAAACTGGACTTGTGCTCTCTGCTAGTAGAACTACAAAGTGGTGCAGATGCTGCTGCAGGGGAGAGAGGATGACAAGGCATTCAAAAATGTGACACCAAATTGCCATTTGATTAGCATTTCCACTTCTGGGGACACACATAAAAGAACTGGAAGCAGGGACTTAAACAGATATTTATATACCATACTCATAGCAGCATGATTCACAATAATTAAAACATACACCCCCTGACTCCAAAATAATCTCTAATTCTAATATACATTTCAATCAGGAGCAGGCAGCTGCTAGTCTTGGACTCTCTTTCTGGCAACAAACAGACTTGCAAAACTAATATTTATGTATAATCTGGCCCAAGTACAGGGTAATACAGAAATTTGTCTGGTTTTTTGTCTCACATGGGTTAACTCATCTTAAAATTCACCACAATTCTATGAGTTAGATAGTATTATTTATTATCATTCCACCTTTCAAGTGGAAAAACTAAGGCATATGCCAAATGTATATACCAAGAAATTGGCATAATCTTGGGATTCCAACCCACAGAGCTTGATTCCAAGTTCTATGCTCATTCCTACTAGACACTCTTCCCTAATGGGGTTTAGGCAAGCAGTGTCCACTTGTAACTGACACAGAATAGCCATGGGACTTTCAAGGCACCTGTGGATTCCTATGGCAGGAAGGCAGGCAAATATATAGTGTCTGAAACATTTATGAGACAGCGTTTTTCAAATGTATATAGATGCTGTTGTGAAGAATAAAAGCATCAATCAATTTAATATTGACTATATTGTAGCTTTTATTCATTACACAACTTCTGGCTCACAGATGCAAGGGAGAAATCAAAGTCCACGGTGATCTATCCAATTACAGTTTTCTTTTGCCTTACTTTGAAATACTGATAGATTTGCTTTTGCCTCATATTTTAGAGAAACATACATCAAAAATTAAACAAGTGAAAATTCTAAACAAAGGTGACACTAAACTTTTTGTTTATTTAAACATAATAGTCTTAGAGAAAAGTACATAGAGTTTATAAGGTGTACCTGAATAAATTTTGATCAAGTGGAAGAATCCAGATCAAGAAACTAAGTTACCAGGAACCTCAAATTTTCCTCATGCCCCTTCAAACTAGCCATTTGCCACAGGTAGACTTATTTGCCCCCACAAAGATCTCTTTAAGCCCCCACAATGTCATTCTGAATGGGACCTTATTCAGCTAGGGTTGCTTCACACACGTATCCAACTGAGATGTGGTCTTTCTGGGTGGGGTAGGGGCCGATTTTTGTTTCCTTACTCTTTCTCCCCAATTGTCTGATTTTCCTTTGCAGTTCAATAAAGTAAAGTGCATGTGAAAGCAAAAATAAACAAAGAGTAAACTAAGCATCTTGTATTCCCCAAAGATGGAGAGCCGTCAGAGAATGTGACCGCACTCATTTGCTAGGGCAGCTTTCACAAAATACCACAAGCTGGGCAACTTAGACCACAGAAATGCTTTAACTCAAAATGCTGGACATTTCAAAGAAGCAGGTGGACACAGGGATGGTATCTCTGAGATTCCTCTCATTGGCTTGTAGTGGCTGACCTCACATTGGGTGCTAGCATGCCCTCTGTGCCAGTCATGTTCATTGATCCTTCTCAGAACAACCCTGGCTTGTGGACCCACCTGAATAGCCTCCTAGGAAAGAACTTGCTTTTTTTGAAAGTCCTACCTTTAAATACTATCATGAAAGCAGTTGTATGAAGATACTAGAGCCGATGAGCTCCTCCAGAAGGGATCCCTGAGCACAGACCTAAGAGTAAGCTCTGAGCACTATCAAGTGTGGTTCAATTCCCCTCCCAAAAAATGTTTTATTTTTAACTCCTTTGATCCATTTTACCTCGTCATAGGGAACTCTTGTACTAATAGGGTTTGGGGGAGGAAAAAGTAGTTAAGAGAGCTGGGATTACAGACCCCCCAGGGCAGCTCCAGAAATCTTTGACCTCCTGTGGTACCCTCCTGAAGATTAGTTGTTTGGCTCTACAGTGCTGGGGGGGGGGGGGTCACAAGGTCACACAGGACACACACAAGCTACAAACTCCTGGCAGCGCCAGGGTTCAAACTCGGGGTCTCTGCATGCAACTCTGATTCCTCTTTCTGCACCACCTCCATCACAAGCAGGTTGTGGGCAGTAAGTTCAAGGGATTGTCCCAAGGACACATAAGATGGCCTTGAGGCTGGCAACTGCAATCTTTTCTTTTCTAATGCAAAGACATTCTGGAATGTGGAAGGAAAAGCCAAGTGAGGTTTTCAGTTCTAAATCATCTTCCATAATGAAGGTTGACACCGGTATTTTCCTATGTAATCGCTGCACTGCTTGTGACTGACAGTGATTGCCTTCGGAGGGAAATTTTTCCACTCTCTAGGGAAATGTTAGAGGCAAGCACTTTTCAGGGTGTTTTTTTTTTCTTTCCTCTCTCTCTTTGCAGAGAAAGCACACCCTTTCAGGGCAATACCTGGGGATCTTTACTGCTGTTGTTGCCTACTTTTATCTGCCATGCTTGGTTTGGGGATGTATCAAAAGGAGCTTTCCTGATCACTTAATGAAGGCAAAGGAAGAAAAGTCTGGTGGTTCACCAAGTTCTTGCTGGTGGCTCACTTTGGTGCCCGGTGGGGAGTGTGGCACTAAAGCTAGAGAGAGCCCTGAGGCTGGGGGTTTGAGGGAATGGGATACAGAAATGGTGGTCTAATGGCAGAGACAAAACAATCTAGCAAAGGCACATGCAGGAAGTGTGATGAGTAATCTTGAAGAATGATTCCTGCTGAT
The DNA here is from genome assembly GCF_024139225.1 of Suncus etruscus. Classification (NCBI taxonomy): domain Eukaryota; kingdom Metazoa; phylum Chordata; class Mammalia; order Eulipotyphla; family Soricidae; genus Suncus; species Suncus etruscus. The sequence goes on from NC_064858.1 coordinate 40,316,948, forward strand.
TCACAAATATCAGGCCTGACAGCACTAGGGAACAGTGAATCTAAGTGGAGCTATAGCAGATGCAATGGGAGTGGGTGACTGGCCCAGGATTGGGGGGCTCCTTGTCCTTTCTTGGGTGCTGAAATCTTCCTTGGTCGTTGTTAATCATTTGAGTTAAGGACATGTGAATTGGAGGGCTGTGTGTGTGTGTGTGTGTGTGTGTGTGTGTGTGTGTGTGAGTGTGTATGTGATCTTTTGCTGCTGTTTGAAAAATAGCCAGGTAGCCTATATAAGAAGAAAATAGAGAGAGAGAGAGAGAGAGAGAGAGAGAGAGAGAGAGAGAGAGAGAGAGAGAGAGAGAGAGAGAGAGAATGCTGTCCACTAGGTTGGTGTTGATGGTGGATGGTGTTTGGCATTTGTTCTCTGCAGCTGGCAACTGCTACGTGCACTGTGGGATACTGAGCAACCTCCTGCAGATGCCAGCAGCAGCTTCCAGTTGGAATCTTCAGAAATGATCCAGACAATTGCGCATGTCAAAACCAGGTACAAAGCCATGGCTCTTTACATCAAAGGTGAATGACCTTGTGAGTTTTGCAAAGAATAAGAGTCCTAATTCTGAGTCTTCCCAGAGAAGGTTGGAACTATCCTGGAAACTTCCAGATACTTCTTTATAGAACTGAGAACCTGAGAAGAGTCATCTGACCTCTGACAAGACACAATTGACAGAAGTCTGTTGGAGGTTACCAAGGAGACTGATGCAATGTCAGGATGACTCCAGCTCTTTGGAGTTATATGAACTTAACCATCATAGATCTTTTCTGTTTTTAAGTCAAATGCAAACTAGCTGGAACACTCATTTGCCACATTAGCATGACTAATACTCTAGGTTCCCAAACAAACTCTGGGAGCTTAGGCAATCCAAAAGCAAAGGGAAAGTGGATTCAGTCAGTTCTACTTTTAATTCTAAAAGAAAGAGAACATTTCTTCTCACACAGGTATCCATGGGTTCTATTAATCATGAACTCCTGTGGGGATTTTTTGTGTGAGATTATCTCCTCAGGGTATGTATATATGCTTATTGATCTATAGACCACAACAAGTTCTTAGATTATATAGTAGTATATAATGTTTAAAAAACACAGGTTCTGGGCCCGGAGAGATAGCACAGCGGCGTTTGCCTTGCAAGCAGCCAATCCAGGACCAAAGGTGGTTGGTTCGAATCCCGGTGTCCCATATGGTCCCCCGTGCCTGCCAGGAGCTATTTCTGAGCAGACAGCCAGGAGTAACCCCTGAGCACCCACCGGGTGTGGCTCAAAAACAAAAAAAAAAAAAAACCACAGGTTCTCTCAGTAAAAATTATTAAAAATAAATAAATAAATAAAAGGTAGGGTTACTTGTAATGGTATTCATTCATTTATTCTTTGAATATTCTTTTAAAAATGAAACATTAAAAATACTTATTTTATTTTTGCTTATGTATCCAAGTTGAATGACTTTTAAATTGAATGACTTTTAAATAAAATGAGTATGTCAGAATAAGAAAAAAGGGTTTGTGAGATAGTAATGGAGTAAAGGTGCTTGCTTTGCATACAGCTGACTTGTTTCAATTCCTGAAACCATATATGACCCCCTGATCATCACCAAGGAGTGATCCCTGAAGTCCACAATAACCACCAGGCATGACCCAAAAGTAACAACTAAACTAATTCCACATATAAGTTCTCTTCCCTTCTCTCACCATACCTTGTTTTTTTTTAACTTATTTTGGAAACCTCTGGCTGATTGAATAAGACCACTTGTGATTATTACTTTTCACAGCTGTTAATAAAAAATTAGCCATCCACCCAATACAATGACAAAGGATAAGAAATATTTCAACACTAAGTATCAATCCAGGGAAACTGGTATGGGAGGAGTTTGACATACTCAGACATTCTCCATGGGAATGTAAACTGGCATGACCAGTTTATTACTAAAACCAAATATATGCATTCCCTCATTCCTTTAGTTCCCGTAATTTAATTTATTGTAATTTAAGCAACAGAAATGCAGATATAAAGGCAGCAGAAGACATGTTTATACATCATAACATTGTTCAAAATAACCCCAAATCAGAAACAACTCAAGTATTCACTAAGAGTAGGAAAAAACAAATACATTATGGCATATAGTAGAATTCTAGTAGGAATAAGAATGAATAAAATAAAGGAATGGATCTCAGGAAAGGAACTTTAGCAAAAGAAACCAGACTCAAAAGAGTATATGCCCTATGACTCAATTAAATGACAACCAGGAGAAACTACACTCTCTTGTTGCTGGTTAGGCTAGTAATCAATGCTCAGGCTGGAGGTAGAGATTAATGACAAAGCAGGAGGGAGAAGATTCTGGATTGCTGGTAATGTTCAATTTATTGACCTGTACATACATCTAGGTTGAACCTTTAATATTATGCTAAATGAGAGAAACTCAAGCAGCTCCATAGGGAGCTTAACTTGGTAAAAATTCAGATGTGAGTTGTTGAGATTTTATACTTTTCTGCAGGGAGCTCATAATCCTATAATGTGTTTATTAGAATAAATGATGTATAATATAAATAAGCAAAGTTGGCAACAGTCTCCTAGAATCCTGATTGGAACAAGTAGCTCCACCCAAAGTGCTACCCCAAGAGTCAGCTCAGCTCTCACCACAGATGGTGATCCAGGAGCTCTGAGGCACCCTTCCTCATCCCTGAAGCTACACAGAACCACTGCGTTCCAGCCCCCACTCTGGCTGCCTAAGGGACAATTACCAGCACCATGAAAGTACTTTCAGATGTCATCCTCTTTCACACCCAGAACAGCCTGCTCTTTTCTGGGAACTGTAGAGGATCAGTAATTCCTTTTCCATCTTAAACAAATGATGTGTTTCCCATATCACACCCTTTCCAGTCAGTTGTACAGGCTGCTTGGACCTTCCCTGGGAAATCTCTCAGGACCTCTGCGAATGGGGTGTGTGTGTGTGTGTGTGTGTGTGTGTGTGTGTGTGTGTGTGTTTAAAAATATGCTCTCCTCCGTGGCCTTGCCAATATCTGCCACTAAGAAAGGGTTTCCCCTATGCACATTCTATCCTGCTAATGGAAGGCTTCCCCTTCACACATTCTATGCTGTCCTCGTGTCAACTTCATTTCATCTTCACTGCCTTATTCACAGTTAAGTACTGCTATTATCCTCACTGTTCAATAAAGCAACAAGAAATCATTGGCCAAGGCAATTCACATGGAATTTAGGATTTCTCAATGAATGCCTGAAACATTTCTTCAGCCAGCAAGCAGGGAAATAGAGCATTCTGGTGCAGCATCTCCCTTCAGTAGAATGAAAGCATATGATTTGAGGATAAATAAATATAAATCATGATAAATATAAAGAAAGAAGAGAAAAATTAAGGTTGGACAAAAAAGATGTGGGATATGAGGGCTGGAGAGATAGTACATTAGATAAGATGTTTGCTTTGCATGTGACTGACTTAAGTTCAATCCCTGATATCTCTTATTGTTTCCAAGCCTGACAGACTTCTGTCTGTCCTGAGCACAAAGCCAGGAGTACTGCCATGCATGGTCCTAACACAAACAAAAAGAAGATGATAAAACATACAGAAAACATGCTTAGAGAAAATGGGATTTGACAGGCTTCCATGAAAGAGAAGGGTTGTCACACAGACAAGGCTGGGCATGTTTAGAAATTGGTCATGGACCTATATCCTTCATCAAGCTCCAAAAGGAAATAATGACTGACAATTTCCAGATAGCTGGTCCAGGCTGATACTGTCGTGGCATTCTCAGAAAAGGTGGGGTTGAGGGGGCAAGTTCCCCTTTCTGCATGTACTTCAGCAGCCCAATACCACATCCAACACCCTCTGCAGAAACTACCCAGTTTCATAACTTAACCTTATCCAACTTTCAAGCCACCAAATTTAGTTTAGATTTATAAATCTTGTCCATGTTGCCATACATTGCTACACAATATTTCAATATCTTACAGTAGTGTCAGCTCAGTAGGAAATTTGATGGGAAAGTTATAAAGTAATCTACCAAACTCAGTGAACCTAAATAGTAGCACATAAGACTCAACTAGCACCAACCACAGCTTAGTAAATTCATAGATTCTGACTTTAGTAACAGAATGGAAAGATGTAATAATCATTTCAAGTTGATATGTGTTGATCTGTTTGGATCATTCCATTTACCTTTGTGTTGTAGCAAACAATATGAAGTAAATTTGTTTGTGACTAAATGGAGGTGGTGGGTGGGAAATTGGGGACAATTGGTGAAGGGAAGGTCACATTGGTGAGAGGACTGGTGTTTGAAATTTAATGCCTGCAATTACTGTATTGTAAATAGCTCTTTAAATTGTGGTATTATAATAAAAATTTAGAAAAGAAAAAAATTATCCAGGATCTCATTTGACTGGGGTGTCAGATGTGAAGCAATGTGGCTGAGAAGTGGAGGTGAATAAAGAGGGAGGTGTACTGAAGATCAGGGTGTTTAGCCATTTAGTCAAATGTGACCCTGCATGTTTCCATGAGGTTTGGGGGGGTAAGTTTAACATTTAAATTGGTAGACAGAGTACAGTAGTGGTCCTCTCTACTGGGATGAAGTGGGAGAAGGCTTGACTAATAAGCTGTTCTTGAGCCAAACAACAAGACTCAAGTGTTACACAAAGGCTGGTAGTGAAGACTGACCATGAATCAGTAAGTTGCAGATCCTAGAGAGCCATTACTAGAGATCCAGTCCAGGGGACAGCAGGATGTACCCATGTCTTTTTTTGAGTCCTAATACAGGGAAAGCAGATGCCCTATTCAACTCACACAGGTGAGAAGAATTCTATTACCCAGAATAGCACTCACCTGCTCCCTTCCTCCATCCATGCCTTCCTTCCATCCTACCATGTCTTCCTCTAAACAACTGCCAGAGTGATTAGAAGTAACAATAGATAATTATCATTCCCCTGCTTTAAGGAGTACCACTGGCCTCCTGTCACCCTCAGAACAGCATCTATAGTCCTCACCACTAACTACTAGGTTTCATATAACCTGTTCTCTGACTCCTTTCTGTTCCCCTCTCCAGAGTCCAGGCTTCCACCACATCAGCTATGTTGCTCTTTCACAAACATACCAAGATCCTTCAAGTCTAAGAAATCCATATGACCTTCACTCTCCCAGGCCAAGTCTCTACTCAGAGCTCTTTCCAGAAAGGTCTACACTCAGCCCTGCTCTCCAAATTATTCCCCTCCCCTCACTTTTAATCCACTTAACCCCTTTCCATAACTTCATAGTACTTAATCCTATGGGAAAAGGTGTTCTTTTTCTCCCCAGTAGAACATAATCTCCATGAGAGTGGGGGTTTCTTAATGCTCAAAGCTCTACTCAATTCCAAATAGCTAGCTGGAAGTAGATAGAAAGTAATTTTTGACAAAAGGTTTACACTTTCATTCTATTCTAAGAGGGGCACCAACTATCTCTGGCAGGTAAGTGTATCGCAATTATCTTAGGAAAGTGTGTAGCCCAGGAGAGGAGCCCAGGAAATAGACATTTCACAGGTAATTGTCTGTGTTCTGGCTGTTTCTATATCTGCTTCTCTTCTTTAAATCACAAACCTGAATGCAGGGACCAGGTGTATTTATGCCCCACTCCCCCATCACAGAAATTTTTTTTGTATTGTAGACCAGCAGTGTGCTGAAGTTTGTTAAATTGTGTCTCTGACGTGGATGGTAATGCTATGCACCTGTGATTGATGCACTTCATCGATATTTTTAAATTGCTACTGAACATTTCCTCTTACATTTTCCATTATGGGGCTCATTATGAAGAAGGAATACACACATTAAACAAGAGAATGACCACTTGGGGGAAGATTTGACCCTCATTTTGATTCATTGGATGGTTTTATGTCTACCACATTAGCAAGCTGCTATTTGACTGTACCACAATTATTTTGTTGAATACAGCAACAAAGCTACTTAAATTACTTAAAATGTGATTGGGTTCTCTTTAAAGTACCACTTTCGCTATTTGTAAAGGAGGCATCTTCAAACTATCATTTTGAAACATCTTCCTTCTGGAAGTTGTGTCTTCTGTGGAATACAATAACCTTGATGAGTAGCACTTTTTTTGGAATAAGCACAAAGAGGGGGGAGAAGACTTTTTTTTTTATCAAAGGGGCACAAGAGAATGAAATTGTCAAATACATTTGCCCCCACGAGAGAGCTAAAGTGGTGAGCTTAAGCTGTTTCATTACAGAAGGAAGTGAAGAGTGGAAAGAAGAGGAGAGAAAGAATGTTAGCATTGTTCAGTCAATTTCCTACAGAAAACTCCAAGCGTACCAAGCCAGTGAGTCCCCATGCCATGCCACAGAGCCTGAGCCACAATATGCATCTGAAGTGTGGTTTTTTAAAGTCAGATCAAGGTCCAGGCTCGGGCATTGCAGAGATGGTGTGGTTCTTGTTTCAGGCACACACATACTTGTTAGACAAAGCTCGGGAGAATTTGTGTTCTCTCTGATTCTGGGGGACTCAAATTTAGGTACAGGATGGAAAGGGAATTTTCTTGAATCTAATGACTCCATTATAAGCCAAAGGCAAAATGTTAGCTCAGGGCGGCTTGATAATGAAGTTGGTCATTAGCAGCGAGAAAATACTGTTCCTGCGCCTGTGCTCTGGTGAGCCACGTGAAATTGGTTGGAATATCAGACTGTCAATTATTCCTGCTTTTGCTGGTCTGTCACATAGACAGAGTTGGAGGTTGTCACTGGGTGCCTGAAAATATGGCAACAAAAGCAGTAGAATAAAGCTGACAAGATGCTACAAGAAATCTGGGAGCAGGGCTGGAGGAAGAGTGCAGTGGAGATAGGGTGCTGGCCTTGCACACAGTTGATCTAGGATCTATTCCCAGCATCCCAAATGGTCCTCCAAGCATCACCAGGAGTAATTCCTGAGTGCATAGTAATACCCGAGTGTAGGAGTAACATTTGAGTATCTCTAGGTGTGTGGCTCCAAAACAAAACAAAAAGAAATCTGGAAAAATATGAAAGGTAATATTTTAAAAATAGTTTATTTAAGCACTGTGGTTACAAAAATGTTCATAGTTGGGTTCCAGTCATAGAATGTACTCTATTATTCACCAGTGTGATTTTCCCACCATCAATATTCCCCATTTCCCTCCCTCATTCCACTTCCTGCCTGTCTCTGGGACAGGCATTCTGCCTCTCTCACTGTCATAGTCCTGATAGTTGTCATTGTGGTTAGTACTCTAGCTGCACTCACCACTCTTTGTGGCAAGCTTCATATCATGGGCTGGTCCTCCCGACCTTCATCTCCAATGTCCCTGGACATTACCACCACACTGTCCTTTATTCTTCCTATGTCCCACAGATGAATGAGACAATGAGACTATTCTATGTCTATCCCTCTTCCTGGAAGGTAATTTTTTGGGAGGTCTTGAAGATAATTTATTATTGTGTCAGCAAACCAAGTACAGATTCCAGTTTTATTATTGAGTCAGCAAGTCAAGTAAAAATTCTGGAAGAGGGAACAATGATCACCCTATTAAACCAAGACATTCTCTTCACTTAACATCCGTTTCTGCACCATGTGTGTGTGAAAGATGCACCCTATTGACATATATGAGCATATGCACATGTCTCATGGAATTCCTTACAGACCCAGCTTCGTTCATCTCCAGTGTTGCCTCTTGGAGTTGTACCTGATCTTACTACCAGTTTTTATACAAATCCATTGAGGAATGGGCCGGTTCTGCTTTTGTTTCTTGGCCATGAACCGCTTGATCCTATAAGTCTTGTGGGAAGACATGGAGAAGACCAGCCACATTTATACAGTTATGATGGTGGAGAAAAGGAGAGAAAAGCTGGAAGGCATTTTTTTTTAAAATGACCAGATTCTAAGAGTTGGAGCAGTTGTATTCACTCATAAGAAATGTAGGCATTTGTTTTTAATTATTTCTATTTACTTATTTATTTGAGGGTGTTGGGCCACAATCTGGCAAGCTCAGGTGACTATATGGGATACTGGGAATCAAACCTGGGTAGGCCCCGGCTTGGCCACATGAAAGGCAAACATTCTACCACTGTGCTATTGCTCTGGCCCCATCATTTTTTATTTTTATTTGGAGGGGGAGTGTTGGGTCACACCTGTTGGTGCTCAGGGGTTAGTCCTGGCTCTGAGCTCAGAAATCACTCCTGGCAGGCTCGGGGGATCATATGGGATGCTGGGAATCAAAGTGGGGTCTGTCTTGGATTGGACACATGCAAGGCAAGCACCCTACCACTGTGCTATAAAGCTCCGGTCCCTCATTTTTTAAAAATTGAATCCGCACTCCCCCCACCAAAGAAGTGATTTCCTATAAGAAGTTATAGCCTTGCCACTGACTCTGAATCATATACAAAGAGAAGTTTTCTCTTTATCTACCTAATTAATAGATTTTTCTAAAGATCATCATGAAAAGCAGACATGTCCTATGTCCTGTATTTTAAAAGTCTGGTAGAACCTGTGGGCCCCAGGAGGAGAAATACTGTACCAATGATGCTCTGAATTCTTTTCAACTTTAGTTTCTGTCATATGGTCACTGGCTTATAATTGACATTTCTGAAATAAGCCTTAAAGTAGGTTAATTATTACTTCGAGGTAAAGGAGGGAAATTCATATAAATTTAGTGAATTTCTTTAATATGACTTTGCTTCTATTTTTGTGAGTCATGAAGCATCAGGTTTTTCAGGGATGTCTCCCCCAAAATGAGTCAGTGTTACAATTAAGCAGGATGCTCAAAGAAACATGCTGTCATGGACTCTGAATCCAAAATCTAAGCCCAGTTCATAAAATCCAAAGGCCTGGATATAGAGAAGGACCAAGGTTGCTAATCTTGGTTCTTAAAAAGAAACTTTGTAGGTTCTATTAACCTGAAATCTTCTGTGTAAGGAGCACTGTACTGTAGAATGAAGTGAACAGTACCACTGTCTTATCTTGGTTTGCTGTAAAAAGCCTTTTTACTAGCACACTCCAGACAACAGGAGCATTTTTGGAGGCATGTGGAACAGTCTCTCAGAGCTTTCAGGGGAAGCTGGGACTGCTGACCTCACCTTACTAGCCCTCTCATGAGGTCAATTAGATCTCTAAGTCCAGATGAGCACATAGTACTCTCCAATGTTTGCCAGTCATTCACCAGGTTTTCTCATTATAAAACAAAACAATGCTAGGCCATCCCCACATATTTGTAAAGATAAAATCATGCATTTAAATATACTGTGTTTGTAAGCATAACCTCACCCAAAGACAGTGCCTGGCACACAGTAAACAGGTACATATGCCTAGATTATTGAACAAGTCATGTCAAGCACATGTTGTTAGCTCATTCACCTTTTATATTTATAGCTGCAACACCCTCTTCCTCCATTCTGACTGCTACCAGGGTCTCTTTTGGAGTCAAACCTTATACTGTCCTTGCTTCTGTTTGCCTCTTCTCTTTTCTTCCTTCACTTTCCTTCTCTTCACTTTCCTTCCCATCCTCCCTGTTCTTTGCTTCTCTTCTTTCTCCTATTTCTCCTTTTCCCTTTTCACCTCTCTCCTTCTCCCTCCTTTTCTTTCTCCCATTCTCTCTCTACCTTTCCCCCACCTCTCCCTCCACTTCCTCTTTCTTCCATGTCCTCTTCTTTCCTTCTCCCCACCTCCTCTTCCACCTTTACTCACCTCCTCTTCCTGCTCTCCCCTTTGATCTTAACATTTGAGAACAAAGATCAGGATGGGGTGAGGGATGAGTTTGCTCATAATCAATATTTATTGAACAAGCATCAGTTGTGACATAACCAAAGCATAATTTTATATTTGTTTTTACTAAAGTAAAATATATTGTTTTAAAACACTATATAGGTTCCAAATATACAGCATTATAATTTTATATTTGCACTTAATATTTCAGTGATCTTCTGACTACCAGTACAGAAATCAATTCATGGAAAGACTGAATTGGACCATGATTATAAGTGCCTGGTATGTTGTCCATATGCAGGATAGGTATCAGACCACAGTAAAGATGTTGAAGAAATGCTGTATTATGGTCTGTTTTTATTTTTGTTTGTTTGGGGGCCATACTTGGTTCTTCACTCAAGAATAATTCCTGGCCATGCTCAGGGTGCATATGAAATACCAGGGATCAGTCTTGCATTGGCCAATGGAAAGCAAGCACCCTACCCACTGGTCCCAAGTTATTATGTTTATCACCCACAAAATATAGTTCCCATTCTTCAACATATAATTCTTCTCAGTTATTTAACTTGCCCTTCCCCTTTCCCACTAATGACTATCATTTTTATTTTGAAGAGTTTGATTTTAGCTTGCTTGCTTATTTATTCATTTGTCTTATCATCCACGTGTCCATCTTTAAAAGTAATTTATTGAAAAAAGCTGGTAGTTTTTAAGAAAGCTAAAAGAAAGTTATTACAGGACCCAGAAATTACATTCCTGGGTATAGCCAGAGATATACTGGAAATCTATGTCTAAACAAAAGTTTAAATACTTTTTTTTGTTTGTATGTTTGTTTTTTGGGCCACACCCATTTGATGCTCAGGGGTTGCTCCTGGCTAAGCGCTCATAAATTTCCCCTGGCTTGGGGAGACCATATGGGACACTGGGGGATCAAACTGTGATCCTTCCTTGGCTAGCACTTGCAAGGCAGACACCGTACCTCTAGCGCCACCTCGCCGGCCCCAAAAGTTTACATACTTTTCATAGCAACACCACTATAGCAGCCAAAAAGTACAAACAACACAAGTGTCCATCAGCTGATAAGGTAATAAGCACACTGTGGTTTATTTATGTAATGGAATAGTATTAGACAATAAAAAGGAATGAAGTACCAATTTATTATAGAGCAGAGATGAACCTCAAAAACTCTATGCACTGTGCAAAAGTCAGTCACAAAGTAATATATGACTTATGATTCTATTTTATATGAAATACCCAAAATAAGTAAAACTTTAGAGAAAGAAATAAATTACATAGGTGCATAATTAGGAGGTTAGGGAAAAATGAGAAGTTGCTACCAATGATTATGGGTGTTGCTTTTTGAGGATGACGAAAATTGCTTCAAAACTGACTGTAGCCATAGTTGCAATAGACCCCAAGTCTAGTGTATTGGAGTAAAATAAATAAATCCTTTCTCTTCTAGAAGAATAAGTACTGAGGGATTTGCTCAGTACTTTCTCAAGGATTCCACCCCAAAATCCATTCCTCCTCATAAGCCTCCCCACATGAATTCCATTTGAGATATTTTTTATTTAAATACCATGGTTACAAGGTTGTTCATAATATAATTTTTCTACAGATAAAGTTATTCATGATTGAATTACAGTCATATAATGTATAACAATCTTCACCAGTGTGCATTTTCTGCCACCATTTCATTGTCAATAGTTTCCCTGCCACTCTCCCTGAGAGTGACACACATATTTTAGATATTTGATGATCTGGTTGAAGATTAAGATTAAGTTAGTTTCTATAAATTTGTTTTACAGTAATGTACCTCCTGACTGTGAGGCACTAAACTGCCTGGCCATGGTGGGTGGAAAGACTATCCTGACTTGTTACCAGGCCTCCTAGGTAGGTTCTACCTATAGGGAAGGATTCACTCAACAACTGATCTTTTCATCAAGATGAAACATCAGGAGCCTGTTACTTTCTGGAAAAATTAACCAGCATTTTTCCAGGGGGTTTACATGAAAAAACATAGTAAGGATATAATAAGCAAGTCAGCATACTCTTTTGCCTTTCTGTTAAGCACAGATGCTTAGTAGGCAAAGACTTTAGTCCCCAAATCTAGGGCGTGATATATGTCACAATATTTCATGCCTCAAAATCAAATATCTCCTAGGTCCCCAACCCTTTCCTGGATGATGGGGAACATATTAGGTACTCAATAATGGTATGAAGGATGATCCTCTGCACCTCTGGGGAAATTCAAGAGTTCTTCAATTAGGAAAGCTAAAAACTGGACTGAGGTAATTCATTCCACCATACTAGTCACCAGCTCCGCCCACTGTTCCTCATACTGTGTCTACTGAAAACAACTCTGTTGCCCTCCTAACAAATGTGGTTCTGAAGATAAGTTTCCCAGGAGACTCCCCATATAGGAGGAGTCTTGCAACCATCTCTAAAACTGGAATCTCTTGTGGGCATTTATCCCCAGGACCCCTGCCTCTATATTTCTCCTGTTTTCTTCACCATTTTCACAGTCCCTTTCCAAAAGCTCTTTTTCCACAATTCCTATAGCAAGTTTTTAGAAATGTAGTATTAACTTATTTTCTGGGAGAAAGAGGCTAACTTGTGAGTTCTCACCAAATTTTCAATGTGAAGGAGGGTACAGTTGGATAGTGGGTACTCGTTTTTGGCAACATATTGTCTGATCTATGTCCCTAGTCTGGTCCAGACTTTGCCTATATAGAACAACAAGATACAGTATTCTCAGCTACATCAACACAGTCCCTGTGGAAAGCCAGCCCTGCACCAAAGTACATTGCAGATGAAGAATATTGTTTAGAAAGAAAACAATGACTATTGATTTATAATCCCCAAGAAAGAAACTAGACAGGCCTTTGCCCTACTTATATTTTATTAAACATCCTCTGCTCTGGCAAAGCCACCTATGCACTAAGCACTGAAACTCCCTCCCAAGCTGGAAACAGCACTGTCTCCTATATCCACAAATAAGCAGGGGCCCCTTCCCCACTCCTTATTCACTGCCACTGGAGAATACCACCTCCACCCCATGATGGATGGATCTGAGCAGTTTCATTCTCTAAGAATCCCCACTCGCCCACCCCAGAAGTCCATTCACAATGGCTTCTTATCTTCTATTTTGTGCACCTTGTTGGCTCAAGGTCAGAGGCAGTGTTCTCTGCTTCATACCTCCCTACTCTTCTCCGGCATATGGTTGGTTCTGCTTATTCTTGCCCTTTTGACCCTTATTCTGCTCTTTTGACAATATTTTGGTATCCTGTTACTTTACTCATTATTGTTCTTGCTACTAATCTTATCACTGGCACTAGTCAAGGACATAGCATGTGTCAAATATTCTCATTGCAATCCTAGATGCTGAGCATCAGTGCCCACTTCAGAGAGGAGGAAAATGGGGACAGGCAGTAGGGGTAGATGTGTGCTCTCAGGGAGCTAAATCTGCACAGTCGAATCTTCATTCAAACCTGCAGGTTTAGTTTCCCAAGGTTACTCCAAGTAGATTTTATATTTGCAATTAGGCAGGAAGAGTTGCTTCTTGTGTGATTGTAAGTGAGCAATCCTGGTAGGCAGATTCAAAAACTCAGAGGAGCCTTGGCCCCAAAGCAACAGTTGGTCAGGGCAGAGAGGGGTATAAATGCAAGCAAACCACACACTCACTTCCACACTCTGGTGCTCTGCTCTCTGACCAAAATACTCCTTTTGGAAACTTAAGTCTTTTCATACTTCTCTACTGGAGAACAAACTACCCTTTAGCAAAAACCAAAATAGTAATTTTGTATGGAGTGGATAATCACTCACTCCAGTCTACTAAAACAACATACTGTGGTTAGAGCCAGAAAAAATGTGAAAAGGCTTTTGCTTTGTTTCTCTCTGTATATGAGAAGCATGCATGCATGTTTGTGTGCCTGCTTGGAGTACATACTTTCCAGTTCACCTCACAGATAAATCAGGGCCCTTCCTGCTCGGGCCACCCACGCACCCACCCACATTCTTTCATCGACCAGGGCTGAGCCCTATAGAATCAGTTTCTGTAACAGTTATTTATAATCTTTTGATTGAAAAATCCACAGCATGAACTGCTTTTGAACAGAGAGGCATTGGCAAAGCAGGAGGGAAGTTGACTGAGAGAAGAGGGAGGGAAGAGAGAGCTGAGGAGGCACTTTGCTGGCACACTCCTCCCAGCCCTGATCAACCTTTAATAGCTTTCAGGTCAGCAAATGCCAGTTACCTGAGGATTTTGTCGGCTGGTAGAGATGCAAAAATAAATAAGACTTCATCTCTCACTTCAAAGGCTCCTCATGATGGGATAACCAGACATGTTGGAATAAATGCTCTTCGCCATTTATGCTTCCCAGAGGTACTTGAGTTTATATAGCCCTCAGACCACCAGACAGCCTGGGCTCACTTCTAGGCCCCAGCATTTGTAAGATAGGAGAAATTCCTACTTATATCTTGGCACTGGCATATAATAAACATCCAACTCTTTATTGCTGTACTTGATGTGTCATAAGTGATCAATAAATTATGGTTTAAAAACTGTCAATTAAAAAAGAAAATTTGTAAGTTCATAAAATTACACAGACACTTAGGCAGAGAAGTGGAAGGGCTGGCAAATCTGATTAGAGGAGTCAAAGGGAACTTCTGTCAGGCAATGTGGGAAAGCTTTAAGCTTTAAGGAATGTGGGAATGGGGAGCAGGACCTAAGCATAGAAACTATGGAGGCCTGAGTGAGAGAGTGAGCTGAGATGCTAAAGAATATGAGGATAAAAGAGTCAAAGAGGGACCAGAACTATGGTGTAGTGGTTAGGCATTTGCCTTGCATGTGGCTGACCCAGGACTGGCATCCCATATGGTTCCCCAACCCAGGAGTGATTTCTTAGCACATAGCCAGGAGTAACCCCTAAGCGGCACCGGGTGTGGCCCAAAATCCAAAATTAAAAAAAAAAAAAAAAGTAGGAAAAGGTCTCTGTCCTCAAGCCACTGACTAGCAAGCTAGAGAAACAAGACATATTGCGGGTGGGGAGGAGCTTGACAGCCCAGAAGCAGTATATGATAAGTAGGCCTTAAGCAGCACAAGAAATAAATACATGAATTTATCAGTCAAGGGAGAATCTGAGACACTGAGGCAGGCTATGTACGAGTATATGAGGTTTGGGACAGGGAGGTCTCTGGTTTCATTCTTTCCACAGAATTTTTTATTTTAGTAAATATATGTGAAGACTTGAAGCATTAAGCAATGTTCTGTGTACTTTACAAATAATAATTAACTTAAAAGTCATCCCCTACATTCTGTTATTACCCCTTTGAACATACAAAGGGAGTAAAGAAACTTGCCCAAGATCTCACAACTGGCCAGGAAGGAGCTAATGGGCAAATCTCTGTCACCCAAACCTCTGTGCTCTACTGTACTGAAATCCAGGCACATCCTTGAGACCAGGGTTTCAGCAGGGAATTGAAATCCTCATCTTCTTGGAGCTAATCTTCCATTTTAGGGAGACAAAAAACAAGCAAACCAATAGTTCTAGAATGCCCTAGGTTATTATTGCTATAAGAAAAGCAAAACAGGAAAGGGAACTAAATGAGAAATGGAGAGGAGAGCTTGCTTTTCTAGGTATTTTCAAAACTCCCCTCAGAGGAGCTGAAATCTAAATGAGGTGAAGGAGGAAGAGAGAGAATATGAACCTAAGCAGAGAAGGGCAGGAAGTACTCAGTTCTGAATCAGCCTGCTCGACATGTTCAAGGAAGAAGAGTGTGGGCTGCATGGAAAGATGTGAGGTACGACAGGGAAGAGTCTAGAGAGGTATCCAGGGGCCAGATCATCCATGGAAAGAGAGGTTTTGTTTCAACTGTGATGAGATTCCACTTGCAGGGTTTGAAGAAGGGAAATGAGATGCTGCAAAATCTACCAATTTTAATGGATGGGCCACAGTCATCAGAGAACCAGCAATGAACATGGGAAACCAGGCAGGTTCAGCAATTTACATCAGAAGAGACTGTGGCTCATACTGGAGAAAAGAAGATAGAGTCTGAAGTTTACTTTAGTTCAAAGGACTTGATGTCATGATATCCATTCGTTTGTTCATTGGCCATTTCTGGAAGAAGTAAATGCTCTCTAAGAGGGCTAGAATTTAAGTCTTTGATTGGCTTATTTGCTTATCATCACTCTATCCCCTGGTATTAACAGAGTGCCTGTTGTATTATTGACACTCCTATTACATTGGTTTGTATTTGTTGATTGAATAAAACATTGAGTGTGGACTATGATGAAAATAGGGGTCAAAAAGACTCTATCACAGAACTTGCTATTGTACCTGTGGCTTGATTCATTATTGGATTAACTCTACTCCCATTTTTCTTAAACAATAGAGAATGTACATATGAAAGAATATGTACGTCTATTTGTATTGATTCCTAGTAGATGCATTCACAAAATGTCAGGTCTATTTCTAAGGGCTTCCTAACTTGCACGCATTGCTAACAATGTCCCTATTTTTACAGATTAGGAAAATGTAAAATTAGAAATGTAAAGCCATATATAAAAACAATGACACCAAGACACAAATTCAGATCTAGTTTGTTGTTATTAATTTTAGTTTTGGGGCCACACCTGGTAGTGCTCAGGACTTATTCCTGGCTCTGTGCTCAGGGATGGGATACAAGGGATCAAACCTAGGTCAACATTGTGCAAAGCACAAGCCCTGCCCAATGTACTATTGCTCCAGCCCCCAGCTCTAGTTTTATATTAAAGCCACAAGTCTATCTTAGGGTAAGTCAATTCATTGTGTTATAGAAACCAGCATGGAGTCCCATCCTCCTGCCTTAAGCAGATAAGAGCAACACAAGAACTCATGAATAATTGGCTCCATGAGTTCCTTTACTGACATTATTATTATTATTATTATTATTATTATTTTGGTTTTTGGGCCACACCTGGCGGTGCTCAGGGATTACTCCTGGCTGTCTGCTCAGAAATAGCTCCTGGCAGGCACGAGGGACCATATGGGACACCAGGATTTGAACCAACCATCTTTGGTCCTGGATCGGCTGCTTGCAAGGCAAATGCCGCTGTGCTATCTCTCCCTACTGACATTATTGTTCTTGAATCTTTTTGGTCATGGCTCCTATTAAACTAAGAACAAATAAGAGGTAACCTATTGCTTTTCTCTGCTTCAGGTTTTAAGCTCCCAACAAATAGATCTACTATAATGAAATGTATGGCAGGATAGCTTGAGTATGAGGTATTGTGTTTTGTTAGAATAAATTGCAAAGACCTATGGAATTGATTTCTATTGTTTATTCAAAAGATTCAAAAGCTATTTTAGTTTATCTTCCTTTTATATCTAAATTAGCTATCAATGGCCTAAAGGTTGGATAACTTTTGCAAAAACATCATTGCTCACTGATAATGCTTATCTTTTCAATGGTTTTATGATATATAGCTTAAAAATATTATTCAATGACCAATTCTTGTGAGTTGCTTCTCATGTAGATGGTTCTAAGAATCACTTACTCAGAAAAGCTTTGGCTTATACTGCTAAGAACTAAAGCCTCAAAGTGCTTTAGGGTACGTTAAGTTTTCAAAGGCTTGATTTTTCTCTGTGTCTATAAGAATATGGTTTTTATTCTTAGAAGTTTGGGAAGAATTTTAGAAAGATTTAACACTTTGGGGTACTAAAACATGTGAAATAGTTATAAAACTAAACATTTCATATCAATATAACATTTATAAATATATTGGTAATATATGGTTAATATAGATAATAACTATAACATATAGTTATAAAATCAAGAATAGGAGACTTGTACTTTTAATACATATTGCCAGGCACTACTATCTAAAACCAGTACAAACAGAGAATTTTGAAGCATAGCAAGAGTAAACTTTTGATTGAAAACAAGCCAGAGACTTTTTTCATTTTCCCACACAAAGAACTTGAAGAAATCAACATCATTTGGTCTGTATCTACCCATGACAGCTATTTAGTGTCATGTGTCTTATTTGAGAAAGATCAGACCAGGAAAATTAGGCCAAAGGAACTTAAAACACTTCAAACTGATAACTCATGTTGTAGGGTGTCTCTACTACGTATTGTTCTAAATTTTGTAAATGTAAAAATTCCAGGGACTGGAATAATAGCACAGTGGGTAGGGTGTTTGCTTTGTACAAGGTCAATTTGGGTTCAATTCCTGGCATCCTATATGGTTTTTTGAACCCATCAGGGGTAATTTTTAGATGCAGAACCAGGAGTAACTCCTGAGTGTCACTGGGAGAGGCCCTAAAACAAAAATAAAACAAACAAACAAACAAAAAAAACCTACCTAATCATTACAACTTTGTGAGACAGTTACTGCATTAATGACATTTTGCAAATGGTGCAAAGCAAAGCCCTTTCTGAAGAGCAAAAACATTATACAGATGGCATAGCAGGTAGATGACTGGGGAGGAATTCAAATGCAGACAGTGTGGTCTTGAGTGCCTGGTGGTTCACCATGGCCCTCTGTTGTTTCTCAACAATATCACTATGTAAATAACCGGATAAAGCTCTTGGTATATTCCAGACCTGGGTGTGAGTCATCTATTTTTGATCTCATGTCACCTTTCCAACAATGCAGTGAGATTAAGTTTGCAATCAGCATTTTGAAAGTGAAGCAGTTAGAACTTTGTCTTAGATTTATCTTGTTCCATTTTTTAGTTTTCTTTCCTCTATCCATTGACTTGATGGTATTAGAAGGCAGAATCAGAATGAAGGCATAGAAACAGAATCTCAAGACTAGAAGAAAATTAAGTGAATAATTGAGAAATGCCCTGAAATAAGCTCAATCTTCTTCACCACTCTCTTTGACAAGGTTTGCACCTCCCTCTCAGTACTAGACCTCTGCAATGAAGAAGGGAAATTCTACTTCAAGCAAAATAAAATAAAATCTTTCCTCATGTTAGACAAGTTGAAGTAAAACAAGATAATATGGGGGAGGGTTGGTTTATGGGTCACACCAAGAAATGCTCAGGGCTTACTTCTGGTTCTATGCTCAGGGATCATTCTTGGTGGGGTACAGAGGACCATCTGGGATTCAGGAATTATACCCAGGTCAATTATGTGCAAGGAAAGCATTCTACCTGCTATACTATTGCTTCAGCCCTGGAAGAATTTGTTAAACTAATTTAAAGAAGTCTGTGGGAGATTGAGTATAGGAGTTAAGTTGCCTTGTACATGTTTGTACTAATTTGATCCTAGCATTATGAATAAATGGTCCCCAAAGAACCATGAGTGATTTCAAAGTGTAGAGCCAGGAGTAAATTCTAAACACTCCTGGGTGTGGCACAAACAAAAAAGTAATGAATACTATCATTTAAAATAATGGAATTGATGAGAAAGCATCAAAAAGCAATGAGAGTCCAAGACTTATTTCCCTCAAAGCTATTATTTTTCTAAGTTCAAATGGGAAAAGTAAAAAATACTGCTTGATAACCTAAAGTACAAGAAAAAAAGTAGCAGAGGTATAAAACAAACAAACAAAAAACATGTGTAGATATGACCTTGTTTTAACCTTGAGATTCTTGTAAGAGTCTAAGGAACTTCACAAGTAGGCCTGGAAATGACATTACATTACTCTGTCCACATGTCATTGGCCAAGCACTAGTCACTGGTTTCATGCTAATAGCAAAGAAGGCTGAAAAATGTATTCTTACTATGTGATTTAGGTAGAGAAAAATAAAAATGATTTTGAGCAATGTAGAGGTTATTTCTGTCTCCAGTTACAATGATTTCTACAATTCAACCTTTATATATCCATTTAATATCTGAGAAGGAAATTATAAAAATTAATGAAATGGACAGTATTCCTGGCATTTAACATCATTCTGTCATATTATAAGAAAGCAAGAAATAGTCATTTGATGAATGATTGAATTAACCTCACAAATTTGTACATGACAAGTTCATCTTCCTATAAATAAGGGACCTGGGATATTAACAAAAATCCCCTTTGATATGACCCCCATCAATTTTCATTTATCTTTCAAAGTTTTTAATTATTAAGAGATTAAAAAGCACAGAATTGAGAAAATAATTCTAAAACATAAGATCAAGAGTTTAGCCTTGGCTTTGATTTTTTTCTCAGTGGTCCTTAGCAAGTCCCTTCACCTCAAATAAATCTCAGACTCTGCATCTATAAATGGGAAATAGAAAGAGATACAGGGAAACTATTGGGAGCTCATCCATAATCTTTTCACTTTCTTCAATGACAAAATCCCAAGTTTAAAATATGTACCAGTGTGCCTGCTCTCAAGGGATTAGTTAAGATTTGTAAAACAAGGATGACCATTTTATTTTTCAATACTAATCACAAGTTATGGTTAATGAGATTAAGAAGTTGACTGTAGATGGGGCCAGATCGGTGGCACAGCTTTGCATGTGTCTGACCTAGGACTAACTGAGAGTTCTGATCCCCCGGCTCCCCATATGGTCCTCCAAGCCAGGAGTGATTACTGAGCACATAGCCAGGAGTAACCCCTGAGTGGCCCCAAAACAAAGAAGTTGGCTGTAGGAAAAGCTTGTCTTCCCTACTAGAAGAAAAAGCTTCTGAAGATGAAGGACTTTTTAGCCTTATTCTCATCTTTTTTAAATGATATGGTGTACTGGAGTAAAGGCAATTTGTCTAAGACCCTAAAAGGAGATATCGTAAATTCAAAGTCCCAGAAGAAAGAGATTAGAAAAAGCAGTGTTCTCATGTCACTGAAGAACCTTTGAAACTACCCTGTAACAATATATTTTCTGTTTCAATATTATATAAATGTACATCGCTCTCATTTGAACCACTTTATTTACATATCTGTTAATTAAAGCTAAGAACATTCCTAACTAACAAAGCAGGTAACTTTGAGAGGTCTCTCTAAGTCCATATGTGACAGTAGGGACCAGAGAAATAGCACAGCAGGTAGGATACTTGCCTTGTACACAGACAACCTAAGCATTCCATATGGTCCCTGAGCTCTGCCAGGAATGAGTTAGGAGCAATGACGTTACTGGGTATAGTTCCAAAACCAAAAAAACAAATAAAATTTGACAGAGTTTTATACAACATTTCAAAAATAGGTATGGGAATAGGTGGGAAGTATCTTGGAAAATACAAACATATAGGAAATGTTTAAAAGGGGAGGAAATTATTAGAGGTGGCTAAACTGAGATACATCAACCAAGTCACAAGCCTAAGATAAAGAACTGAAAGTACAGTGCCTACAGAAACAGAAAATTGGCCCATGTCCCCATTAGAGGAGAGAAAAGAACTGGTGTAACTCTATAGGATCAGAACTAGAGAATAAATATGGCACAGACAATTGCATGACTGTATCAAGAAACAAATGACCATTAAAGACCTTTGAAATTATATTTAAAGTAAGTGCTCTTTTAGGAAGAGAAAAACAAGTGACTTTAAGATGATCTTTTACCATCTAAATTCTACATATATGTTGATTTTACAAAAAAAAAGTTTATGATAAGATGATTAGAACAAATTGAAATTAAAACCAGAGGGCTAGAGATACAGTATAGGGTTAAGAAGCTGAACTTGCATATAGCAGACTCCAGTTCAGTTCTTAGGATCAGGAGGAGTGACTGTCAAGTGCAGAGCTAGGAGTAGTCCCTTAGTACCACCAGCTTTGGCCCCAAACCCTCAACTTAAAAGTCAAACTGAATAGGAATAAAAGAGTTAAATATTGTCTACTAGCTTTATACCAGCCAACATTCTTTTTCTACATTTTTTTCTGATTTTATACTGGCATTCAATTGTTTGGTAGAAAATCCTGAACATAATATCTGATGTAAATTTATAAGGCATAAATACTGGTTGAATCTGATTTTGTATAACATTTTAAGTAACTCTTCTTTGTTTGGAACAATAACCAAAACTAATTGACTGGCATCCATTGGCAATGAACTAGCAAGAACATTCTGGAATCTTCTGGAAGGAACATAATGACCTCAGGTCTCATTTTGAACAATAGATTAAATCTAAAACCCTGTATTTAGATGATGTGCAGAGGGTTATAATTAAAGGGACCAATGCGTATGGAGTGCTCACTGTGCCATGCATTATTCATCCATTTTTCTGAATTAATGCTCATAATAGTTCTCTAAACTAGAAACTTCTATTATTTCCACTTTACACATCAAAAAAATTATCCAGTAACCTCTTGGACCACCCAGTTGGGAAAATGACAGAATTAGGACTCGCACTCAGTTCTCTCTCTCACTCAAAAATCCTCATGCTAACCATTCTGCCACACAGTTTTTCAGTTAGGAAAATAAACAAACGGGGAGGGGAGAGGGAAGAAGCATGTATTTTTTATGCAATAATCATGACTGGAAAAAAAACCAGTTACTTCTCAGATATGCAGGGTCAAAGAACTGCAGGTGAAAAGATGGTTTTAGAGATTGAACAAACTCTTCCATGGATATTTGAGAGAATTAAGGAAAAGAGATGAATCAACTTAGAGCTAGAATAAAAGAAAGTGAAACTTAGGGTATAAAATACAGTGAACAATGTGCTTGTTTTGCATGTATACAACCAAGGTTCTATCCCTGACACCACATATGATTCTCCAAATCCACCAGGAGTGATCCTGATAAGAGTCAGGATTAATTCCTGAGAACCATGAAGTGTGACTCAAACCCCTTCCCTCCAAATTTACAGACATTAGAACTATACAGGGAGGGAAAGAAATTGGAGATTGGAGAGCAGTGGAATTCAAGTACCCCATGCTTATGAATTTCTCTAGCAATTGAAAAACACAAAACAAGTTTTTTTATCATTTCTCCTTAATTTAGCTATTTTTTAATTGATTGAACTCTAATTCTACTAAAGCAAAGCATTTGATGAACCCTCTACTTGCTTTGTGAGCAATTTCTTCTTTTAGAAGATCTAGGGACAGAAGCAGTACTAAGGGACATGTGATGGAGTGGAGAGTGTGCTGATGAGTTAGAATCTCTGAAAGGCATGGACGAGAAGGGGGACTGAGGGGCACATAATGAAGACTGAATGAGCCACACACACACACACAAAAAAAAACCAGCAAAGTGAGAGTTCAGAGAAATAGTGGTGCAGTAGGGCATTTGCCTTGCACGCAGCTGACCCAGGATAGACCTGGGCTTGATCCCCCAGCGTCCCCTATAGTCCCCCGAGCCAGGAGCTATTTCTGAGCACATAGCCAGGAGTAACCCCTGAGCATCACGGGGTATGGCCCAAAAACAAACAAACAACCAAAACCCCAGCAAAGTACTGTAGGAAGAGTGTCTGGGAGACTAAAATCTTAAAGCTCTAACACTTTAAAACTTTATTTTTTTAATAGCTAAGGCAATAAAAATAGATAAAAAGAATTTTTGTAGTTTATAGAGAATAGGCTTGCTGCTTAGGGTTGAAAATAATAATAGATTCTGATTGATTTTCAATGTCAGGGATTAAATCATACAAGTGCTTTATCACTAAATAACTTTTTAACCCAATTTTTAATATAATTTTTATTTTGATCGTAGTGGTTTACATATTGTTGACAATAATATTATGGGTACATATTTACATAAAATCAGGGGCGTTCCCATCACCGATTTGTCCTCCCTACCCATCCATGTTCGTCCTACCTCCCATATCCTCCTCCCTCACCCCCGGGGCTGCGAGAATATGTGGTCCCCTCTGTACCTAGCTTAATACTTAGAAGTCTTGGTCTTGGTGCCTCCCTTATTTCCCCCTCTAACTGGGAGGAAGGACTACATAGTTCAAGTTATGTGAAAAGTTATGAGAAAAGTAGTAAACTGGGGTAAAAGTCTAACATGCTGAAAATGGGCGGAATCCTTCTAGAGGCTCTCATCATCGGTTTGAGAGATGAAGGAGAAAAATAAGGTGAAACACCCCAACAGTACAAAAAGAATTGTCAAATATCCAGTGAGCACTCCAGTGATAACGATAGGCACCACAAAAAAAGCCATGGTCTTGAGTTAAAAAAACATGGCGGAGCACCTAAAGAAAGAAAAGAAAAGAAGAAAAGAAACAATATAAATATAAATGGGGACAACAACTTCAATAACCACACCAAAACAAAGAAATGGACAAAAAGTAGATAGGTAAATAAAAATAAAAATAATAATAAATGAAGAAAAAATAATATATAAAAGATAAAAAATGTTTTGTGCTTTTTGCCTTTTTATTTTCCTCCTGCCCTGGCACAGTAAATATTGGGGTCATTTGAAAAGGAATTCACTTGGCCTAAGCGCTATGGGGTTTCTCCACCCTTGGGGTATATTGTCACGGGATTAACTATAGACTCCGTTCAGGTTCATTTACTCTACCGGTGGTGCTTTCGTTAATCCAATTTTTTTTAATAGCGATGTATGAACTTTTGTTTTGTTTTGGAGCCACACCCAGGTGTGCACAGCTCTGCACTCAGAAATCACTACTCCTGGCTACTTAGAGAACCTAGGAATGCAAGGATCGAACCTAGGTTGACTGTATGCAAGACAAATAAATGCCCTACCAGCTGCACTATAGCACCAGCTCCAACAGCAGTAAAATTGAAAAAAAAAATAGCAGTAAATGGAAATAAATGAAAAAAATCAAATTATAATAATTAGTTTACTATTAAAAGAACCAAAAACAGAAACCAAACTGATAGTTCAGCAGGTAGGGTGCTTGCCTTGCACATGGCTGACTTAGGTTCAAGCCCTGGCATCCCAGATGGCTCCCTAGCACCAGGAATGATTCCTGAGTACAGAGCTAGGAGTAACCCCTGAACATCGCTGGGTATACCTCACAAAAGAAATAATTAAAGAACTAATAACAAAAATCTGAGTGAGATTTAAGGAGCACCAAGAGAGGGTATAGAAATTTTGGACTTGCTTTTACCATCCCCAGAACTGATGGGACCTAGGGAGAAGTTACAAGGAAGAACCTCGAAGAAGTTACCGGGCCCGGAGAGATAGCACAGTGGCATTTACCTTGCAAGCAGCCGATCCAGGACCAAAGGTGGTTGGTTCGTATCCCGGTGTCCCATATGGTCCCCCGTGCCTTCCAGGAGCTATTTCTGAGCAGACAGCCAGGAGTAACTCCTGAGCACCGCCGGGTGTGGCCCAAAAAACAAAAACAAAACAAACAAAGAAGAGCAGTTACCTTCTATAAAGGAGCACAGTCAACTGAGGAACCCCTCTAGGAATCTGCCTTCCTTTCCCTCTCTACCTCTCCTTGCAAGCTCTCTCCCAGTGTTAAACTCAGCTGGTTATCTAGAGCAGAAAGGTGCTCTTTACTGGAGAACAAAGAGGTTCTGCCTATCAAAGTGAAGAGAACAGAGCAGAAAAAGACGAATGTGAAGTTGGAGGATCCAGAAAAGATAACTACACACCCCCACAAATAACTTAGTCCTTCTAAAACTATCACAAAGACCTGGAGAGATAGCATATCAGGTAAATTGTTTGCCTTGCATAGAACCAGCTACAGTTTAGTCCCCCAAGTCTCCACCAGGAGTTATCCCTGAGCACAGTCAGGATCAAGCTCTGAGCACACTAGTCGGTGTGGTTCCAAAACCAAAACCAAAATGATGATGATGATGACGATGATGATGATGATGATGATGATGATGATGATGATGAAAAAGATCACAAAATGTAAGCACCAAATGGTAAGCATTGGCATATCTTTAAAGCAGAATCTTCTCAGCATTTCCCTGGCAGTAGCTACTTCAATTTCCTTTAGCTATTTCTATCTGAGCCAGTGCTGACGGTATAACCTTCCTCCAATTCTGCAAATATTATTTATACAAAAAAAAAAGCTTCTTTCTAGATTGTTGCCATGGAAAAACGTTTTCGGACCTCTCTAGATTTTGATAGAAAAGAAACATATGCACAATTATCGAAGGCCGAGAGCAGAGAAAGCTGACCCCAAATATTCATGCTTTCCTTTCCTTCTGTACCCTTTGTACTGGGACACAGCCATCAGCTGAGGACTACATTACCCAGCCTTCCTTTCGCTGAAATAGGGCCAGGTGACTATGTCTGGCCAATAGAATGAAAGGAAAGGTACCGTGCAGCTTGCAAAGCCAAGGAGCTTAGATATGTGCCTTGACTTCCCTCTCCTTTGCACCTGATGTTGAAGGTCATGTATAAAGATTGTGGAATCATAAGATGGGAAAACTCACTTCCTAATCATGACTTAAATGAAAACCACTCAAAGATCTATGACTATGAATACTCACATTTCAAAGTGTTAAGTAAACTGTCTTGTTAAAGAGTAGCTGATTCTAATCTTGTGCCTCATGAATTGAGGGGAGTAAAAAAGTGAATGATGCCAGGAGCAAACAGTCACTTGAAATCTGAGTGGAAATAAAAAAGTGATTACACCAAACCCAAAGTCAATGACATCAGAATCAAGACCCCAAATCTACAACAAGCTATACACAAAGGGGACCTGTTAAACTAGCAGTCCAGGGGACAAAAGGGGAGGTATCAGATGAATGCTGGGAACAGGAGTGTAGGGAGGACAATACTGGTGGTAGGAATGGCACTAATTCACCATCACTATGTACCTTAAATATAATGTGAAAGACTTCTAATTCACATTGGTTACTGTTGCCCATCCTCCATTCTTCTTACCTGCTAATAGCCCTGCCCATTTCTGGGCTGGGTGTTTGATAGGTAACAAAAAGGTTTGGCCTCAGGGGCAAAGGGGGAGATTTAGAGGATTTTGGAGAGGAGACTTGGTGGAGGAGTTTGGAGAGAGATTGAACAAGGAAGATGGATGGAGAGGAGATGGCTGAGGGACAAGGTACTATGCAGGGCTGAATAGGGATCCAGCATAAATAGTTTTTGTTTGTTTGTTTGTTTGTTTTTGTTTTGTTTTTGGGTCGCACCCGGTGACGCTCAGGGGTTACTCCTGGCTATGCGCTCAGAAGTCGCACCTGGCTTGGGGGACCATATGGGACGCCGGGGGATCGAACCGCGGTCCGTCCTAGACTAGCGCAGGCAAGGCAGGCACCTTACCTCTAGCGCCACCGCCCGGCCCCCAGCATAGTTATGATAGGCCACACATGTTGGCCAGGGCCTGAATAAAGATGATATACCCTGAAGCCTGCCTGTGAGTTTTCCACCCACCACTATCCTGAAGCTGCAAAGCTCCAGCTCCAAAGGCAGGAGAGAATTGCATACATGTGGTCCTAGGCTGGAGGAGAAAGGCCTCTCATCCCTCCATCACCATCCACCACCATCCAAGCAAAGGGCTTTTATGCAATAGTCACAATAAAAATCATATTAAAAAAGAGTAGCTGACACCGGCCCAGTGGGGCCCAACTGTGAAAAACTGTGAGTGTGACCTGTCTATGTCTGTCTACTGTCCTCTTGCGTGAAACTCTTGCGAGTGGGGCAAAAAGAGGCTCCAGAAACCTTGCTCGCCCAGACGCCATTTTCAGGGAGGGACTACAGAGCATGAAAACTGGCAAGGCTTTGCAAAAGCCGGCTCCCTGTGTGTGACACCAGGTGGGGAAAATCCGCGAAAGTACACCGGCCCAGTGGGGCCCAACTGTGAAAAACTGTGAGTGTGACCTGTCTATGTCTGTCTACTGTCCTCTTGCGTGAAACTCTTGCGAGTGGGGCAAAAAGAGGCTCCAGTGGAGCACGGCCGCTCCGCTTCGATACGCAGCCATACACTCTTTCTAAGGAAAGAACACCATTGCAACAAGAAGGAAAAATCACACTAAGAACGGCGCTATATCACAGAAGCAAACATTTCTCTCCAGACTGTCTTCTCTGTTGCATGCTCGGGCCTAAGATTTAACCCAGTGTGAGGCTTCATCCACGGAGGACTCCTCTCCCTTAGAGGCAAGTCAGCCCATCCAGAAAGGGAGGAGCCAGAGGAGTGTGCTGCCTGCATCATATAGACAATGAATACCACCACAACACGTAGAAAAACCCACAATACAAGTGTGACAATGGGGAAACAACGCAGGCCAGCATCAGACATAGAGAATGAAGATGACAATTCTGAGGACCAGATAATGACCAACCAACTAATCAACCTCTCAGATAAGGACTTTAGACTAGCAATATGGAAGATGCTCAAAGATCTCCAAGAAACCATGGATCGAGTTGAACAGAACACTAATAAGAACCAAGAAAATATGAAGACAGAAATCACAAAACTCCAAACTGAAATAACATGTCAACTAACAGGACTGAGAAAGTCAGTAAACGAAGTGAATGACAAAATGGATAAGCTCTGGGACAGGGTATCAGAAGCTGAGAATAGACTTGGTGCTGTGGAAGATGAGATACATAACAATTCCATACAGCAGGAGAGATTGGACAAAAAACTTAAAGCAAATGAGCAGACAATGGAAAAATTAGTCAAAGAATGGGAACAGATGAAAATAGAAGTCTATGATAAGATCAACAGAAATAACAAGAATCATTGGAGTCCCAGAGACCCAGGAAGAAAATTTCCAGGAAGAATCAACGGTCAAGAACATCATTAAAGAGAAACTTCCAGAGCTAAAGAATATATGTGATCAAATCCTGCATGCCCGAAGAGTACCAACCAAAAGAGACCCCAGAAAAACCACCCCAAGACACATCCTAGTCACAATGACAAATCCCACAGATAGAGACAGAATTCTGAAAACAGCAAGATCAAAAGGGGAAATCACGTTCAAGCAAGCTTCCCTGAGATTTACAGCAGACCTGTCACCAGAAACACTCAATGCCAGAAAGCAGTGGTGGGATATTGTGACAAGACTGAATGAAATAAATGCTTCACCCAGAATACTATACCCAGCAAAACTCACTTTCCGGTTTGACGGAAGAATACATGGTTTCACAGACAAAAAACAGCTCAGAAACTTCACAGACACAAAACCAGTCTTAAGAGAAAAACTGAAAGACCTAATCTAAGACAAGACTACCCAAAAGACACACCAAATTTTGAAATAAAGATGGCGTTAAATCCCAGGACAATTCTTTCTCTCAACAGCAATGGACTAAATGCACCAGTTAAGAGACACAGAGTGGCTAAATGGATCAAAAAACTCAATCCAACCTTCTGCTGCCTACAAGAAAAGCACCTGAATAGTCAGAACAAACATAGACTCAAAATAAAAGGCTGGAGAAAAATTATCCAAGCAAACAACACCCATAAAAAAGCTGGAGTGGCCACATGCCAGGATTTCTGGGTGTTTGACTGGTATGTGGGGGGCTCTGGGCAGGACAGCTAGCCACAGGTCCCCTGGGCTGAACTCCTAGTCCAGGGTGCCAAGATCCCCCCAAACCTGGTGGGTCTTCAGGGCCACGCCTGGTTAATCGGGCCCTGAGGGGAGGCGGGGGAGAAATCCCGCCCTTTGCATCCCAAAACTGCAGAGGCACGGCTGGGCTCAGACCACTCCACATGCCAGGATTTCTGGGTGTTTTACTGGTATGTGGGGGGCTCTGGGCAGGACAGCTAGCCACAGGTCCCCTGGGCTGAACTCCTAGTCCAGGGGGCCAAGATCCCCCCAAACCTGGTGGGTCTTCAGGGCCACGCCTGGTTAATCGGGCCCTGGGGGGAGGCGGGGGAGAAATCCCGCCCTTTGCATCCCAAAACTGCAGAACCGCGCGGGGGCTAGCGCCCCCGCACGTACTTCATATATTAAGTGTATTCCTACTGTTATGTTACTTTTTACGTATCCAGAATCTTTATTATGTATCGTGCCCTTTCCCACATCCCTATAAAGCTCTTTTTTATTCCTTTACTCTCTATCCCCCCCAAACATCTCTAATCTACATTACTCTTTTTAATCAGTAGTGTACAAGCGTTATCACAGACCAAAGCCGTGCATTGTGTGTAACAACCCCAAACTGTTTCAAGATACATAAAATGGACACGTATTTCTTTAGAATATTTTGGTTTTTTTTCTCTGACAGCTATAATTCTTACTAAATGTTGTCTTATATAGTGACGATTCTAACCGCTTTTCTTCTTCTCTTTTTGAGCTGTTTAACAAGGAATCTTAGAGAAAGAGTCCCCCAGATTAATGCTTATGATTGAACCATAATTGTTCTTATCACCCCCTTATGGGCCAAGAACACCACGTGGCATTGCTCCTTTTTTGCATAGGCACATTAAAATGGGAAAATACTATACATATAAATAAGATCCTATCTAATAGAGATTGGTACAGACTAATCTTATAGTGCAAAGGGACCTTACACCCTGAACATTGACATAATGACCTGGCACAGACCTCAGAAGAAAGGGCATTCCCCTGAACCAGGGAAGCCATCCACAAAACATCCAGGCTGGTCTATAGCATCACCTGGAAGCAATCCTCTACCAAGGAAGACTCTACACTGCTCAGACATTGTCCTGCTCAAAAGAGACTTCCATTAACACTGAGAAGACTTAACAACAACAACGATTTGCTTACAGGACAGGGCTCCCTGCATTGCCCTTTGATTGTAAGGTGAAACCAGAGGACGCTCCACATCCTGACTTCAATGTTGGATATACAGATTCCAGGATCTTAAATACAGAAGCTTGATACCAACAACAGAGACTGTGTGAAAAATATAAGTGTGTTGGCACTACAGACAATGTCTTGGATTGGACGATCTAGCTTGCCTGGAGCCTAGAGTTGGTCTTGTGCCAGGAACCTTCAGGGGTCGGGTCTTTTTGTATTTAGGCCAAGGTTATTTCTTTCCATGTCCCTCATATTTTGGTGGGCCTATGCAAACAACAATTGCCACTCTAACACCATTTTTGCTGTGCTCCTTTGACTCTAATCCTTAAAAAGAACCCAGTTAAGATTTGAGGTCAACTTAAGCTAATATGCATGAATATGGAAATGTAAAAAAAATGCTATGCCTGTAATGTTTAAGGAGTTATGTAAGTTTTATGGCTTTAGATTGCCTTGTGCGCTGTTAAGAAATATTATAGTGTGTTACAATCTTAATGTTCTTTGGATGAAATTTCAAAGTTGGGATATCAGCAAGGGGACTTCTGAGAATTATGTTATGTATTGTCCTTCCACTGTAACTTTACCTTGTCCTCTTTCTTTGCATCCTTGTTCTCATAATTACAAATAAAAAATTAAAAAAAAAAAAGCTGGAGTGGCCATACTAATACCAGATAATGCAAACTTTATACTCAGGAAGGTTGTAAGGGACAAAGACGGACATTTTATATTAATCAAGGGGTACGTAGAGCAGGAAGAATTCACTCTCCTAAACATATATGCACCGAATGAGGGGCCAGCAAAATATTTAATACAACTGTTGACAAATCTGAAAAATAATATCAACAACACAATAATTGTGGGGGACCTTAACACGGCTTTGTCAACACTGGATAGGTCAACCAGACTGAAACCCAACAAGAATATACTAGACCTGAGGAGAGAAATGGAAGAAAGAGGCCTAGTGGATATATATAGGACACTCCATCCCCAGAAACCTGGATACACATTCTTCTCCAATGTACATGGGACATTCTCCAGGATAGACTACATGCTGGCACATAAAACATACTTCCATAAGATCAAGAGGATAGAAATTTTGCAGACTACCTTCGCTGACCACAAGGCTCTGAAATTATTTGTGAACTCCAAAGGGACTCAGAAGAAACACTTTAACACCTGGAAGTTAAACAGCCTCATGCTCAATAACCAGTGGGTCCGAGATAAAATCAAGGAGGAAATCAAAAGGTTCCTGGAATCAAATGACAATAAAGACACAAACTATCAGAACTTATGGGACACAGCAAAAGCAGTACTGAGAGGAAAATTTATAGCTTTGCAAGCACACATCAGGAAGGAAGAAGGAGCTTACCTGAGTAGCTTAATGACACAGCTAATAGAACTAGAAAATGCTCAACAAAAGGACCCACGAATAGGAAGACAGAAGGAAATAACAAAGCTGAGAGCAGAAATCAACGAAGTGGAAACTCAAAAAACAATCCGAAAGATCAACGAAAGCAGAAGTTGGTTCTTTGAAAAAATAAACAAGATTGATAGACCACTGGCAAACCTAACAAAGAAAGAGAGAGAGAGAAACTTGATAACTCGTATCAGGAATGAAAAAGGAGAGATCACTACTGATATGACAGAGATTCAAAGGGTAATCAGAAACTACTTTGAAAAACTCTACGCCACTAAAAATGAGAATCTGGAAGAAGTGGATAAATTCTTGGACTCTTATAATCTTCCACGGTTGAAGGAAGAGGATGTAGCATATCTAAACACCCCCATCACCATTGATGAAATTAAAACAGTAATCAAATGTCTGCCGAAAAACAAAAGCCCAGGTCCAGATGGATTCACTAATGAATTCTATCAAACTTTCCAAGAGGAACTACTGCCAATCTTGGCAAGACTCTTTCATGAAATTGAACAAACAGAAACACTTCCAAATAGCTTTTATGAAGCCAACATCACCTGGATACCTAAACCAGACAGAGATGCTACCAAAAAAGAAAATTACAGACCAATATCACTGATGAATGCAGATGCAAAGATCCTCAACAAAATCCTGGCAAATAGGATTCAATGCCTCGTTAAAAAGATCATCCACTACGATCAAGTAGGTTTCAACCCAGGAATGCAAGACTGGTTTAACATCCGTAAATCTATCAACATAATACACAACATCAATAACAAGAAAAATAAAAACCACATGATCATATCAATAGATGCAGAGAAAGCATTTGATAAGGTCCAACACCCATTCTTGATCAAAACTCTCAGCAAGATGGGAATGGAGGGAACCTTTCTCAATATAGTGAAGGCCATCTACCACAAGCCAGTGGCAAATATTATCCTCAATGGAGAAAAACTAAAAGCCTTCCCTCTAAATTCTGGCACAAGACAAGGCTGTCCTCTCTCACCACTCCTATTCAACATAGCACTGGAAGTACTTGCTATAGCGATTAGGCAAGAAAAGGATATCAAGGGAATCCAGATAGGAAAGGAAGAAGTCAAGCTCTCACTGTTTGCAGATGACATGATACTCTACTTAGAAAACCCTAAAGACTCTATCAAAAAGCTTCTAGAAACAATAGACTCATATAGCAAGGTGGCAGGCTACAAAATTAACACACAAAAATCAATGGCCTTTCTATACACCAATAGTAATAAGGATGAAATGAACATTAAGAAAACAACCCCATTCACAATAGTGCCACACAAACTCAAATATCTTGGAATCAACTTGAATAAATATGTGAAAGACCTATACAAGGAAAACTATAAAACTCTGCTCCAAGAAATAAGAGAGGACACACGAAATGGAAACGCATACCCTGCTCATGGATTGGCAGGATTAACATCATCAAAATGGCAATACTCCCCAAGGCATTATACAGATTTAATGCCATCCCTCTAAAGATACCCATGACATTCTTCAAAGAAGTGGATCAGACACTTTTGAAATTCATTTGGAACAATAAACACCCTCGAATAGCTAAAGCAATCATTGGGAAAAAGAATATGGGAGGAATTACTTTCCCCAACTTTAAACTGTACTACAAAGCAATAGTTATCAAAACAGCATGGTATTGGAATAAGGACAGGTCCTCAGATCAGTGGAATAGGCTTGAATACTCAGAAAATGTTCCCCAGACATAGAACCACCTAATTTTTGATAAAGGAGCAGGAAATCCTAAATGGAGCAGGGAAAGCCTCTTCAACAAGTGGTGTTGGCACAATTGGATAGCCACTTGCAAAAAATTGAACTTAGACCCCCAGCTAACATCATGTACGAAGGTAA
The DNA here is from genome assembly GCF_024139225.1 of Suncus etruscus. NCBI lineage: Eukaryota > Metazoa > Chordata > Mammalia > Eulipotyphla > Soricidae > Suncus > Suncus etruscus. The sequence goes on from NC_064858.1 coordinate 40,350,462, forward strand.
AATCCAAATGGATTAAAGACCTTGATATCAGACCCAAAACCATAAGATATATAGAACAGCACATAGGCAAAACACTCCAGGACATTACAGGCATCTTCAAGGAGGAAACTGCACTCTCCAAGCAAGTGAAAGCAGAGATTAACAGATGGGAATATATTAAGCTGAGAAGCTTCTGCACCTCAAAGGAAATAGTGCCCAGGATACAAGAGCCACCCACTGAGTGGGAGAAACTATTCACCCAATACCCATCAGATAAGGGGCTAATCTCCAAAATATACAAGGCACTGACAGAACTTTACAAGAAAAAAACATCTAACCCCATCAAAAAATGGGGAGAAGAAATGAACAGACACTTTGACAAAGAAGAAATACACATGGCCAAAAGACACATGAAAAAGTGTTCCACATCACTAATCATCAGGGAGATGCAAATCAAAACAACGATGAGATACCACCTCACACCACAGAGAATGGCACACATCACAAAGAATGAGAATAAACAGTGTTGGCGGGGATGTGGAGAGAAAGGAACTCTTATCCACTGCTGGTGGGAATGCCGTCTAGTTCAACCTTTATGGAAAGCGATATGGAGATTCCTCCAAAAACTGGAAATCGAGCTCCCATACGATCCAGCTATACCACTCCTAGGAATATACCCTAGGAACACAAAAATACAATACAAAAACCCCTTCCTTACACCTATATTCATTGCAGCACTATTTACCATAGCAAGACTCTGGAAACAACCAAGATGCCCTTCAACAGATGAATGGCTAAAGAAACTGTGGTACATATACACAATGGAATATTATGCAGCTGTCAGGAGAGATGAAGTCATGAAATTTTCCTATACATGGATGTACACGGAATCTATTATGCTGAGTGAAATAAGTCAGAGAGAGAGAGAAAAACACAGAATGGTCTCACTCATCTATGGGTTTTAAGAAAAATGAAAGACACCCTTGTAATAATAATTTTCAGACACAAAAGAGAAAAGAGCTGGAAGTTCCAGCTCACCTCAGGAAGCTCACCACAAAGAGTGATGAGTTTAGTTAGGGAAATAACTACATTTTGAACTGTCCTAATAACGAGAATGTATGAGGAAAATGGAGAGCCTGTCTAGAGTACAGGCGGGGGTCGGGTGGGGAGAAGGGAGACTTGGGACATTGGTGATGGGAATGTTGCACTGGTGATGGGTGGTGTTCTTTACATGACTGAAACCCAAACATAATCATGTATGTAATTAAGGTGTTTAAATAAATTTAAAAAAAAAGAAAAATAAATAAATAAATAAATAAAAAATAAAAAAGAGTAGCTGATTCTGCTGTGAGTCTCACCTTTTCATAGTATAGACAGAGGTAGGATTTTAATGCTGTACTCCTGAAATCTATGTGTGTTTTAAAGAAATATTACTTAAATTTTAAAATTAATAAAGAATGGTTTGTGGAGCAACAGTATAGTGGGTAATGTACTTGCCTTGCAAGAGCTAACCCGGGTTAAATCCCCAGCATCTCATGTGGTCCCCAAATCTTCCAAAAATGATTCCTGAGCATTCCTGAGTAACCCTTGAGCATCACTGTATGTGAGCAAAAAAAGAAAAAAAAGAATGAATGAATGACTTTTTTAGGGGCTGGAGCAGTGGCGCAAAGGGTAAGGCATCTACCTTGCCTGCGCTTTCCTAGAATAGACCACAGTTCCATACCCTGGTGTCCCATATGGTCCCCCAAGCCAGGAGCAATTTCTGAGTGCATAGCCAGGAGTAACTCCTGAGCATCACTGGGTGTGGCCCCCCCCCAAAAAAGATAGCAGTTAGTCTATCTATTCTGACTAATTTAAGGTTCTGACTATAGTTATCTCCAGCAATACCCTTCAAAGTTCTAACTTTTGTGTTCAAATTATAGTCACCAGCACAAAAGATTGGAACAGCAAATAGTCTACTAGATGATGCCTCAAGATTTGAATCAAGAAATTTTGTTTAAGAAACATTTGTACTGATTATGTTTTCATTAAAATACACACAAATTATTTCCTTTTTTGTAAAATTTCCATTTAAGGGCTTAAATTTACAGGGTTAAAGCACTTGCTTTGCATACAACCAATACCAGTTCAATCCCTGGTACTAAATATGTTCAGAGCACTGTAAGTAATCAATCCAGAGCACAGAGCCAGGTAGACCCTGATCACTACCAGGTATCATTCCAAACCTCTCCCCACAAAAAATACCTCAACTTCTAGAAATTATAAAGAGAATGGAATTTTCAGTATCCACATCTAAGTTCACACACTTTTTTTTTTTTTATGCCCGTTGACCTTGGACTGAGACTCTCAGCTCTCTTCTCTATCAAACAAGTTCATTAATAAAGTCTCCCTCTCAGGTTGTTGCAAGGATCAAGTAAGATAAGACATATGAAAACATTTTATTTCACAATAAGGCTTTTGACAGAATTAGTTCTAGTTCAGTAAAGGGTAGTGAAGTTGCTTTTGCCTTTGAAGTTGGTCTCTCTGGTCATGATGTTGTCAAATTAAACCTCTCTCAGATGGTCAGGTTCATTTCCTTCCATTCTCTCTCACCTCTATTAACAGAAAAGTAGTTCTGTTGTTGTCTGCAGTTTTGGCAATTTGAATTTTGCCTGAGGAAGAATGATTTTTAAAACTGGAAGGAAAAAAAACAAATTAATAAAAATGACTTCTATACATTCTAGGGCCAGAGTTTACAATGAAACTCATTTTTTGTTCTGGGCTGAAGGTTTTGCATTTTCATATGCACCACTTCCCCAATATTTACACAGATATCTCCAAGGTATGTTGGTTATTATTTCAAATAGTATGTTGCTTTTTTGTTATTTTAACTGCCTTTTTTACTTATAGTAGAATTTTTTATTATTCGTTTCTTTTTAAACTTGAGATATAGATAGCAGATCTAGTTCAATCCTCTTTTTTGATAATGAGGGAACAGAAGCACAGAGATATTTCATGACCTAGTTTAAATATCATCTCCTCTAATAAGCATTCTCTATTTTCTCTTCCTCCCAGGCGGTCAGGGTCTCCTTCTGTCACAGAACTTAGTTATGAAGAAACAGATTCTGAGTGCATTGTAGGAAGGAACCAAATCTTCCCTTCATCCCAGGAAATTCAAACTTGCAAAATTGTCTACGTAAATCACAAACCATCTTCTGCTTCTGTCTCATCTCTCCAACTTGTATCACTGGGAAATAGAAATTAAAATTGAGCACATGACTTGACCAATTCTTATCAGAGAACATTTTTCACATCCCCCATGCAACTGTAAATAGTATCTTTATTAAAAAAATTTAACCTGCAAAACAAAAATATATAAAATAATTTAAGCTGATTTTTTTTAATTTTTGGGCCACACCCGGCGTTGCTCAGGGGTTACTCCTGGCTGTCTGCTCAGAAATACCTCCTGGCAGGCACAGGGGACCATATGGGACACCGGGATTCGAACCAACCACCTTTGGTCCTGGATCGGCTGCTTGCAAGGCAAACAGCACTGTGCTATCTCTCCGGGCCCTAAGCTGATTTTTTAAAAAAAAAATTTATTTTTAATTATGAGAACAAAGATTCAAAGAAAGAGGACAAGGTAAAGTTACAGTGAAAGGACAATCACCCGTAACATAATTCTCAGAAGAAGTCCCCTTGCTGATATCTTAACTTTGAACTTTCAGCCAAAGAACATTAAGATAAATAAAACAGAATCCATGTACAATTACTTTTTCCCTCAAGTCCCCAGATTGTAACACATTATAAAATTTCTTAACAGCACACAAGGCAATCTAAAGCCATAAAACTTACGTAACTCCTTAAACATTAGAGGCATAGTATTTTTTACATTTCCATGTACATGCATATTAGCTAAAGTTAACCTCAAATTTTAAGTGGGTTTTTTTTTAAGGATTAGAGTCAAAGGAGCACAGTAAAAACGGTGTTAGAGTGGCAATTGTTGTTTGCATAGGCCCACCAAAATATGAGGGGCATGGAAAGGAATAACCGTGGCCTAAATACAAAGAGACCCTACCCCTGAAGTTTCCTGGCATAAGACCAACTCTAGGCTCCAGGCAAGTTAGATCGTCCAATCCAAGACATTGTCCGTAGTGCCAACACATTTTTCACACAGTCTCTGTTGTTGGTATCATGTTTCTGTATTATTAAAGATCCTGGAATCTGCATATCCTATATTGAAGTCAGGATGTGGAGCATCCTTTCGTTTCACCTCACCATTAAAGGGCAATGCAGGAAGCCCTGTCCTGTAAGCAGGTTGTTGTTGTTGTTAAGTCTTCTCAGTGTTAAGGGAAGTTTCTTTTGAGCAGGTCGATGTCTGAACAGTGGTAGGGTCTTCCGTGGTAGAGGTTTGCTTCCAGGTGATGTTATAGACAAACCTGGATGTTTCGTGGATGGCTTCCCTGGTTCAGGGGTGAATGGAAAATGCCCTTTCTTCTGAGGCCTGTGCCAGGTCATTATGTCAGTGTTCAGATTGTAAGGTCCCTTTGTACTACAAGATTTGTGTATTCCAATCTCTATTAGATAGGATCTTATTTGTATGTATAGTATTTTCCCATTTTAATGTGCCTATGCAAAAAAGGAGCAATGCCACGTGGCATTATTGGTGCATATGGGAGCCATAAGAACAAGTCCAACAATCCCCATGATATGGTTCAATCATAAGCATTAAACTGGGGGACTCTTTCACCAAAATTCCTTGTTGAACAGCTCATAAAGAGAAGATAAAAAGTGGTTAGAATCGTCACTGTATAAGAGAATATTTAGTAAGATTCATAGTTGTCAGAGAAAAAACACAAAATATTCAAAAGAAATACGTGTCCATTTTATGTCTTTTGAAACAGTGGCGTTGTTACACACAATGCACAGCTTTGGTCTGTGATTAGGATTGTGCAATACTGAAGTTAAAAAGTAATGTGGGTTAGTGATGTTTGGGGGGGTGAGAGAGTTAAGGAGTAAAAATGAGCTTTGTAGGGGTGTGGGAAAGGGCAGAATACAAAATGGACATTCTGGATACGCAAAACATAATATAAAGATAAGGAATACTCTTAATACATGCAGTGCACGCGGGTGCACCCACGCGGTTTTCCATATGCAGAGTGGTCAGAAATTGCCAGTGACAAACAGCGCAACCGAGCAAATCTCAGCACACCCCAAGTTAGGACCAACCATTTCTGGCCGCCTGGGCTGCCACCCCAGAAGGCCTGGAGGCCGGGGGCAGAAGAGGGGAAGGCTGGGAGCCTATAAAGGCTCCCAGCACACCCAAGTTAGGGAGAAGGCCTTCCACATGGGTCTCCCCCAACCCCATGCCGGCTAGAACTAGCCTCCAGCTCAAGAGAGGATCGAGAGAGAGCCGGAAGCCAGGATCTGCCTAAACTGATTTTTTAATCAGAGGTGATGTCTGGATTAATGGCTACAATGAGCAGGTTTTGCAATGCAGAGCTTTTCAAAGTGGTGTTTGAAGCAGGACACAGCAACTCTTAGCTCCAGAGACATACAGAGACAAACATGGGGCTTAGCTTGTTATGACAATGTTTGATGAAGTCAAAGGCGCCCCCTTTATGGAGCCTCGAGCCCCGCCCGGGGGCCGTACCCCACTATTTGAGAATCACTGGGTTAGTCACTTACAGTGCCTTCTGTTTGTGATATATTAGAAATTCAGTGAATATCTATGGTCTGAAGGTCAGCATTAGTTTTTGAGATTCAATGAGTATTCAAACTTCATTCCTGTGGTAGAACTGAGGGACTCTGTGCTACAGACTAATCCT